>NC_079334.1:42622975-43227618 GCF_029582105.1 Oenanthe melanoleuca
TCTGGATAACTGCACTTCAGGCCATCTATTCACATGGCATGTTGCCAAGTCAGTCTGGCTAGGCTTGTCGAGGATACTAATGCCAAGCAGAAAGGAATTTGGGATAATGAACCCAGTCTGCCTAACACCAGATGCAATGTGTGGCCTTTATTGCAAATTTATTCTGTTTTCATTTGCTTAACCTTTGTGTTGCCATTTTGGCTCATGCCAAAAAACAGTCTCTGAACATGGAAAACCTCAAAATTCAATCACTTGGAAACTTCCACTCAAATGAATTGTGATACAGTAGGCAGGTCGGGAAAGAGAAGCCAAGCACTTGGATAGTCAGTGTCTGCTGGGAATATCAGGCCTTCAGATAACTGAATCATGAAATGCCAGAAAGAATCAGCCAGATTAGGGTGTGATATTAGTTACTTTGTTGGCACTTGGCCAAGCAATCTGTTCAGACTACCCAAGAAGTCCCCTAAGAAACTGTAAAATAGCAGATGCTGATTTTAATGCTTAGGGTTTTTATCCCTCCATCAGCTTTTGTCTGCATTTTTAAAATGAGTCGGTCATGCTGAAGAAGTGGCTTGATCCTCGGTTGGGAATTGGGTGGAAGTACCAGGAAGCAGTAATAAGGCTGTAGGAAAATGGACAAGGAGGTAGAAATTGGACTGTAGGGAATGGGTTTGCTGTACTGTTTGGTGTGGCCTTTCTTAAGGGGTATGGTTTGATCTTAAATGTTATTCACTTCACTCTTGGTCTGAACCATGGCTACACAATGGATCTAAGAGGGTATTTTGCACAGATGTTACACCACTAAAATTTTTGGCAAATGTCCAAATGTGAAGAAGAACATTGGCTCATCATTTTCAATTTAGTTCTGTTACTCTTCACCTAGTATATGATGATGTGTATGTGGTTATAACAGTATTTTTAATTGTTTCCAGACATACTCAGTTTCAAGAGCATAGAAAAGATTGGGAATTAAAATAGAAAGAGTGGACATTTTCCTGCTTCCTACCAGGAGAAATCTGCCTAATGATAAGGAGGGAGTGCTTCTACAGAGATGCTGCTTTATGGTCAGCCCTGAACACATATGGTTCTAGAGGAGTGCAGAAACTTGAGCAGTAGTTAAGAGAGGAAATGAGAGCATGCCGCTTTAGCATCGTACGACATTGACTTTAAAATGTATTTATCTCCCTCCCTATAACAATTAAGACTGCTTTAGAAAAACTTTTTTTTCCCCTTAACGAATTGTATTTTATTGTGTATTGAATGCAGCTGAACTGATACTTGTATAAAGAATCAGAACATGCTGGTACTGGTACAAAGGTCAGTGATTTGACACGCTGGCCATGATGTTTAATAAATGGACATTGCTTGTTTCTTTTGGCCCCCAACCTTTCTAATTGCACAGATCAGCAGAGGATTATTGTAAATACAACAACTTGTCAGGTTTTTCTTGACTACAAATCAACTCGCATAGAACAAAAATATGTTTGGATCCAGGAGAGGAGGAAGGAATGTATGTCTTCTGTGGTCCATGAAGGCAAACACTAATTTTCATGTAAAATGATGCAAGGGAAATGAAAGGGCTATTTATTAGCAAGGGCTAATTAAGCTATGCTCTCCTACAGCTTTATCATGGCTGTCTGGGTGAGCTTTGAAATAAATTGAAAGTCTCAGAACTGTTTTTTAAATTGATTTCGTTGTTCAATACAGTTTAACTCTTCTCTCTTTTTCCTTTCTGTAGAAAAATGAGTGGTGGTTTGGCACCAAGCAAAAGCACAGTGTATGTGTCCAATTTACCCTTTGCTTTGACCAACAATGATCTGTACAGGGTAAGTTTTAAGAGATGCATGGTTTAAATTAAACTTGTTGACAACAATTTTGACTGTAAAATCAATGCTTATATATAAGTTTGTCATGATAAATTTATTATTAGTGAAATGCAATAGTCTCTTGTTAAATCTTTTGTTTTATATTTCAGATATTTTCAAAGTATGGGAAAGTTGTCAAGTAAGTGACCTGATATGGCCTTCTATTTTTGTACTTCTCATTTTAAATATTTTATGTCTTTCCTTCACTTGAAAGCCTTTAGCTTTTTGTAATTAAAGTATGATGTGGAACTGTATTGAAGTTCTCTTCATTTTTAATAAAGTATAAATTTAATTTAACAACTGGAAGTTCTTGCAGTTACACACAATACAAGAACATTTATGCTGGGGACAGGTTTTGCTAGCCATTTTTGAGCAAATAGAATGTTGTTTTATACCATCAATCCTTTCTCTGATATAGTTGAAACACTGTTCTTCTAGTATTACTCCCCTTTCCTTGAACAGTGTGGGGAACAGTTGGGTAGATGTGAAAGTGAACTAGATGTCACAGTTCCCACAACTGCAGTGTAGTTCTCTTAAGGTTCTAGAGGGGCTTGTCATTGTGACTACCTAGTATTTTACTTAAAGCTAGATGTAAGGCTGCAGTAATGGCTTTCAGCATGTGGGGTATTCATGAAAAATATATGTGAATATCTGCCTCTGTGTTCAAATGATAGAAAGAAATGCCACTGTAAGGAACTGTTTCATTTTTTTTTAATTTGTCAGAATAAGGAGACTCAAGTCTTAAGTTTTTAATCCTAAAACAGCAAGTATCTTCTCTAATTTCTAGTAGTAGGTATTGCAATAATCTGTGAGATACAGAATTTCAAAGTTTTTGAAGTCTCAGAAGCGTGTTTCAGGTGACAAATAGCAGGAAAAGAAAATATATCCTGACTATTATGACTTCAACTGACTCTGTTCAGTAAGAAATCAGACTTTCTATGGCTCCAAGAAGTTCCTGGCTTTCTAAAGATTTGTCACATTTGATTCTTTCTATTATTAACTGATATGTTTAATATCCCAGTTATAAGCCAGATAGTCATACCAGGCTTCTATTGGAGTTCTTCAAAGGTAGCTTGACAGAAAAATTAATAGAATTGTTTTAAAGTCAGTTTTATTGACACTCGAACATAATGCGTGCAGTTGGACATGTGCTGTCCAAGACACTTTGGTAGTAAGTCTGTTAAGCTCAAACTTCTTGTGCAAGTATTTGGGGAAATTTGAGCTTTCTTTACTGTGTTTTTATTTTATAAACTTTTTACCAGGTAGGTCATCTGTTAATTATACAGGTTGTATGGTAGGCCTTCTGTACTGAAGTGAGGTTTAGTTTTTTTGGTTACTTCTTAGAATTTTGGCTTGCCCTGTGTCTGAACCTTGTTTAGCCTGTGGTGGACATTGGGACAAGTATATTCCATACTTTTTTATGTGTGCTTTGATTTTTATGTACATGCAACCTGACATTCTGGTTTTCCCTGTTGTTGTTTTGTTAGGTTTTTTTCAGGACTAAATACAAGTGACATTAAGATTGAAAGAATTGAGACTGTATGGGCTCTGGCCATACACACACCCCAGCCCTGTCTTGTAAATTTGTATCTTCAGGTTTTGTTTTACTGTTTCTAAATTTTTGTGAGCTTCTCAATGTGCTATTGAAGCTGTTGATCTTAGTGTTAAACTGAAGATTTAACTTTGTTTGTGAAATAACACATATCCATGATGCTGGATTTCAGTTGGAGATATTTGTAAACAGAACTGCATATAGTTTGTGTTTCCCATTGTGAACCTGTTTAACTGATTAGTCATACACAAATATACATTTCTCAGTTTGGGGGCATTTCACACTGTCCTTTTCATCAATAATAGCAACAGTAAGATTACTAATGAATTTTCCTTTCACCTCCAGTATACATAGTCTTTCCAGTTAGGTTGCTTGTAAATCTAAAGATTATGTTCTCTGTTCTTCAAGCCACCCAAGGGAATTAAAAGTGATACTGGTCCCAGAAAGACCCCACATGTGTTTTTTAAATTATGTCCACTCTACCTCTAAGTACATGGCCAGGTTAGCTGCTCCTTTGAATTTCTGTTTAATGAGTATTTTTATTGTTAAATACACGTTAACCCATTTGCTGTATAACAAAGGTAAGATCCCATTGAGATCTTTTAGGAAAAAATATCTCTGAAGTAATTTTAGCGGGTTCACTAAAATCAATAACATGGTTATATATTTCCAGAGTTACCATTATGAAAGACAAAGACACCAGAAAAAGCAAAGGAGTTGCCTTTATTTTGTTTTTGGATAAAGAATCTGCACAAAACTGTTCTCGGGCACTTAATAACAAACAGGTAAGTTCTGGAAAGTTTTTATGGCAGGAGGATTGGGCTTTCAGTCCCAAAACATTTACCTTTTCTTTCCAATTTTCTGTAGTTGTTTGGAAGAGTAATAAAAGCAAGTATTGCCATTGATAATGGAAGAGCAGCAGAATTCATTCGCAGGCGTAACTACTTTGATAAGTCTAAGTGTTACGAGTGTGGGGTGAGTAAAACCAAAAATATAGAGAAATAGATAAAAGTTGTGGGTTGAGATAAGAACAATTTAATAATTGAAATAATACTAAGTAGTAGTAGTAATAGTAGATTGTAATTGTAATTAAAAGTACAAAGAGAAATAAAATCCAAGAAAGATAAGTAATGCACATGAAAACTATTGCAATGAGAACCTCCTACTCTTTGTTTCAAAATATCAGCTTTTGCTATATCTTTAAAATTTCATTATTTAGTTGGCAGTAAAATAAATACAGGAAAAAACTGTTTTATATAGAAGTGAGTTTTAAGTTTTAGCTAATTCTTGACTTTACCTGAACTTAATAATGTAGGGCAATGATATTTGGATAGTATTTAATGTCCAATACAAACTTGATTTATATTTACAACACTTCTTACAGCAAAAATGTTGCCTCACTCCTGTGTCTTAAATTGTTCGTTCTGAGGTTTCTATCTTGTCTTGAATATAAGCCATATGTAGTATATTCAGTTATTGCAACAGACAAAAAAAACTACTGTGCTCGTAGCTTGTTCTCAGTTTGCAGTTAAGCATGCATATCACCACCAATCTCTTCATTTCCACGGCAAGCCTAGAGAGAGAAGAGTTTGTCTTCTCTGTGCTAATTCAGCATTCCATTTATCTTACTAATTGCTTCCATTTTTCCCCCACAAACTTCCCTCATGATAAGTTTTAATGTATAGTTGTTTGTAATGGCTTCTATTAAGCAATATTTCTTTTTCTCCAAGGAAGCAGGACACTTAAGTTATGCCTGTCCTAAAAATATGCTTGGGGAGCGGGAACCACCAAAAAAAAAAGAAAAGAAGAAGAAGAAGAAAATAGTGGAGCCAGAAGAAATGTATGTATATTGAGTTACATGTTACTCCTTTTTTTAGGAAGCTTTTTCATACTAAAACTTAAAGATGTATATTTTTTTTTTCTCTCTCTCTCTCTCTGCACAATAAAGTGAGGAGGAAGAAGAAAGTGAAGAGGAAGGAGAAGACCCTGCTCTAGATAGCCTCAGCCAAGCCATAGCTGTTCAGGTACAAAATTGAAGCATGGCATATTTATTATCATTTTTTAAGTTCAACTCTCTTCTTTAGCTGCTTTTTAGAAGCTCTGATATACATGCATAGGTGTGTTTGCTCTATAGCACTTAGTGGGGTCTTGTTTGGTAGCAGTAGTTGGTAACTATAGTTGGTTTCTTTACATTGCAGGCATGCAGGAATTAGGTTTGGGTTTCTTGCTCTTTCACTACTGCTGTATTTGTGTGTTGCACCCTTTTTTTCACTCCAAGCTCCATTGCTATTTGCTTGTGTCATCTCTGCTGTGAATCTCTGCTGGGTTTTTGCCCACAAATCCCACTTTACTTTGTTAACTGAGAAGACAGAAAAACAGTCATATATAAGTGACCAGACACATCCTCTGTCCTGACTGGAATGTCCTTGAACATTTATTACTGGGACACTTCCTTTGCCTAATACAGACCATCGCATTCTCTAATAAACATCATCTGCCAAAACATACTGAATTTTTTTATGTAGCTAGATTTTCTAACATCTGTATTACTGTCTTTATTACTTCTTTATCTCTAGACCCTTTTGCTTCATAAAACAAAACAAGCCTGACCTGATATTCAAATTGCTTGGCTCCCTGGTCAACATTGTTGCCTATGTGCCTTTTCCCCCCCAAAAACCCTCAAGAGTTAATAACTTTGTTCTGAATATGACTGTAATGAGTACAGGACTTTTACATGATGTAGTCCAAAAAAGTGATTCAAATATTCACAATGTTCCTCCCTTTTCCCAAAAGCTCCATGATTGGAAATAAAACCTATAAAGCCAGCAAACATTCTCATTTCTATCACCATCCAAAGATTTTAACTGGTAAAAAATAGGAAGCTTCTGTTTAAACTATTAGTTGAATAACCTTCAGTAATAATCCCCAAAGGCACTCATTATGTGAATGAACGACTGCAAATGACAATGGATAGAAGACTTATTAGTGGAACAAAGCTGATTCAGTAACATCAGTTTAAAACATGAGGCATTTTTTGCTTTAGATCTCAGCTAAAGAGATCTGCTTAGATTTTTTTGCATTAGATCTCTGTATTTTTAGAAGTTTGCCACGGGCAAAATTCCTCTTTTTGAGAATACAGGATGGTCCAGGCAGCTGCTGTGTTGTAGAAGACAGCTTATATATGAGAACTACTTGCAGAAATGTTTCCTAGTGCTTTGAGCACACAGTTTACTGGAAATAAACCTTTGTAATTCTTTAACTTATTCAATAATTCAATGCATATTAATAGTTAGCATTATTATTTGTAATGCACTACAAAAGATAATACTTCTCTTTTCTTAATTATAGCAGGCCAAAATTGAGGAAGAGCAACAAAGATGGACACAGACTGCAGGGGAGTCTTCAATTTCAGATGATTCAAAACGTCCACGGATTAAGAAAAGTGCTTATTTCAGTGATGAGGAAGAACTTAGCGACTGAAATAGTACTGTTCTAAATGCATATATAAGATATATATATATAGTGTACATTTTGTAAAGTGCTGCAAAGTGATCTGTAATACAGGTTTGTTTGGTGTTGAAAATCATGGGTTTTTTTATTCTGTCCCCTGACTCTTCCATCTTTTTATATCTGTGTCTCAAAATCTTACCTTTCAAGGCAACTTTTTACGAAAGTGATCCGATTATACACTTAAATCCCAAAAATTATCTGTGAGAATGTGTCTTGCAGTTAGTATCTAGACCCAAGTCCTAGCAGTGAAGTGTTTCATGAGAAAATTTCCCAATGCTTTTTTCCTAAGAGTTCCTCTTAGGATGACTGTTACCACCACTGATGCTTTATCTATCTGTTTGGAAGCAGTGCTTTAGTAGTACTTAAGTAGAATATGAAATTTGCATTAGTTCCTCTGCATAGGGTTGAATTTCAGCTTTAAACATTGTCCTTTTACTCTTTATACAGTACGATAATAAATTATTGTCACATCAACACTGTATTTCCTGACTGCAGTTTGAATGCCTAACAGTAACTAGGGTTGTCCACAGGGTCTTGAAAACACTTAGATGTAACCTGCATCACAGCCATTTGAACCTGTTGGCAAAATTCAAAGGCATAATTTCCTACATGGCTAAAAACCAGCTTTCATATGTACTTGGAACTGTCATGGTCTTTTAGCAAAGTGTGTTGCCACATATTTTGCACATAAAGCTTTTCAGACTTTTTGTGTCCTTAGATCTCTCTAGGGCTCTAGGCATGGTCTCCTGTAGCTGTGATCATTCTCAAAATCACAGACACATAGTGATGGTGGTACCCATTTTATATTGGTGGGTAGTTTAAACTCTTAACTTCTAGGAAGCACAATATAAAATACATTCAGAAATTCACATTTGGAAGAAGAGACAAGCTAGCCTCTTTCTATTTTCAATTCTTCCTGTGTGCTCATCAGGACCTGATTTTCTTCCAAATATAGAAAATGCAAATCCAAATATACCATTATGTGTTATTAATTAATACCAATTTACATTCTAATATGTAACTGAGTGCAAAGCAAAGCACCCTCTTAAGTTCATATAAAGCAGTGGCATTCAGAATGTCATTCTGGTGCCTTCCATTACTCCTTAAACACAAGAATTTGGAAACAAGAATAGAGTAATACAAGGTTTTTCTCTGTAAGCTCAAGTCAGCAGAATAGGAAGGAGTATTGTGATCTAGATATAGGAAGATCTTGGATTCAGCATTCCAAGGACTGTTTTTAAGACTGACTTTGACTTTTTGCTGAAAGTACTTTATATTAAATCTGAAGCTTCCTTCACTGAATTTCAGGAAGATCTCTTCATATTGAATAGATGAGAGCTAAACTGCCAGACATAACTTATTTTTAATAAATGCAAATCACTCTACATCACGTGTGTAATAATGAAGCTTGAGGAGTTCTAAACTCTACTAAGGAAGCAAGTAATGCTGCCATCATGCTTTTCTTCAAATGTTAGGTTAGGGCTCAAAAAAAAACTCAAAAAAAAAACCCACAAAAATATTGATCCACTATGTAAAATCAGAGTTTGTCTTCTTCTCAAATGCTATATTCAATGCTGGTTTTAAAAACAGATAGAAAACTAAAATGTGACAGAGGACCAGTTTGACTTTGTCCATGACTTTGGTTTGGAAATATTTGATAGCTTGTAAGATTTCAATGAAGTGATTAGACAGCAAGCTTCAAATCTTTATTTCATTACACCATGTAATGTAGTAGTGGAACTCACTGCCATGAGACTTTTTTCAGGGTCATGGCATCAAAAGGATTAGATTTACATATGGAACACCATATTTTAAAATGTTAAAGTCTCTGCTCAGAAATATCCTCAAATAAAAAGCAAAATTGACCATCGTTCTGACCTAATACAGTATTTTTTCCACAGTTCCAGCAGCTGAAGCACATTGATGTATCTTTCTAGTCTGCTGCTTCTGCACCTACTGCTTTCCCCATAGGATTTGCTTTTGTCAGCATGAAGCAGTAGCACAGTCCAGACTATTGCAACTGACCTAGTGTTGTTCCTCCATGCTCTTTTGTTCCAAGCATAAAGTCACTTGAGGTAGGTGACATTGGAAAATAAAATGAAAATGAACCTGCTTTTGTGCAGAATAGGCATTTAGAATTTTTTATCTTAAATCATCTTCCTTTAACAGTTTTCTTAATTCTGAACTTCTGTTGCTCAGCAGTGTGTGTAGCTTTTGTCTTAGAAGAATGCACCTAATGCCTAACACACAATCTAAAGGGACTTTCAGGAATAGGATTTTTGCACTTGGCTTCCTGAATAATTTTCAGTTTCAGTTCTTTCTTGGCAAGATAACGAAGCATTTCTAGGTGAGAAATTGAGAACACTAGCACTAGATAACCATTACGTTAGATAGCATAAATACCTGTTCTGCTTGCTTGAATACAAAGTTATTTTCTACAACACCCCCAATGCAGCTGCCTCATGAAAAAAAAAAAAAAATAAGGCCAAAATTTGTTGATAAAGTCTCTTTATGACTTTGAGCATAGAGGGATTTGGTCCTCTTCATGCCTACCCTCACCTACTCTAATCAGCATGGCTTCAGATTTCCACCTGAATCCCATCAATGCTGAAGAGCAAGGGAGAGTGTTAACAAGGCTCCTAATAGAATAGGCCAAGAGGGTGAAATTAGTGTGCAAAGCTCAGGAACATTGAGCTGCTTTTGTCAGTTTGGTATCATAAAGCACCGACTGTGGAAGTAGATGGTGGTGGTGGCTCTGTGGCTCTAGGTCAGATACTTGAGACTGTGTAGTCTTGTTATCAAAAGAGAGAAGAATAGAAAATGCCTTGTAGAACACCTTCCTGTTACTGTTAGAAAAACCACAGGGTTTTCTTCTGATAGGTTCAAGTTCTTTGTTGGTTTGGAGTTATTTTTAATGCTTTGAGACCAATAGGCTTGCAAGCTGAATTCTGGTTTTAGAATATAAATAATATGGCTCTGATTATAGAGAAAATGACACAGTGGGAGACTTTCTATTTTTCTTTTTTTTTAAATAATGTCAAAAATTTCCATCTTTCTGCAAATATTCTCTTACTAGATTTTGTCTTTTGTATTTTCGAAACAGCTTGAAAATTGTCAAAATGGGTTCTGGGTCATAAGACCCCTTGTCTATTGCAATGGCTAATGCAGTAGTGTCTGCAGAATCACTAGGAGATGCCTTTTATCTGTCCTTGGGGAAGAAGGGATATGGAATTGGGATAAGGATGATTAGCTTAATTGATTATAAATGGTATTACTCGTACTGTGCCTGTTCAACACTTGTTAAAACCATTGGAGCTATGAGACACAGGAGTAATTTCAGTCCATGTTTAGCAGGCTCCCACTATGTTTTTGGCACATTGAGGTTACTACTCTCAGCAGAGCAATAGAAAGGGTTGTAAATATAAAGAACTATATGTAGCTAAATAGGTGATCTCTGGAAGAAATTGTAAACACTTTATCGTTGGCTTCTGGGTCACTGTTTTCTGGGATAGCCCTTCTTTAATCTGCAGAGATGACTGTAGCATGGGAAGGTGAGCTGTGCAGGCTGTTCAGCTGTAGTCTTCGGAGATAAAAAAATAATAAATGCCATTTTAAAATATTATGGTTTACATCTAGCTTTTCTAAGCAATTTAATAAATGCTACTGTGAGTGTTTCCGTTCTGTTTTCCATCTGCAGTATCAATATGATGATAGATTCCATCACTCTTCTACTATTGCTCTCCTATAAAAATATTTCAAATAATATCCTTCCAAATGTACTATCTTAAAATAACTGCTATTAGATAGCTCATTGCTTCTTTTTAGTATAGATTACAGAACCATTTTTAGGTGTCCTTAAAATGCTCATCCTCAACAGCTTTGTTTATCTTACAGATCTTAACAGGGTGAGGGTATTTTTTCCCATAGTTGTTGAAGGCAATATTAAAAAATTACTACACTGCTTCTTTATAGAAAAAGGTGTAAAGTGGAAGATTTAATCACTTTTAGTGTAGATGACCTTATTTCTTGTATCTATGCTGGTATCTGTAAAATATATCCTAGAAGGAATAAACTGAGGAGATTGTCCATGTAAAGAAAGCAGTATTTTTTAAGTTGAAGAACTGTACAGATTTGAGAAACAACATTCCATCACTCTCAGGCTAGCCCTGACCCTGCTGTGCATTCAGACAGACAAGATGTGTGCTTATGTATGCATTTAATGGATGTGACAGGTAATGCAGCACGTAAAGAGTTGCAGAAATTGTGGCAGGAAAATGTGATAAAAGTGTGTAAAACATTTAACCAACCCAGTTAGGGAATGTAGGTCACAGTGGCTTGAAGAAATACCACAGTTACTAATATGAGAAGTTTCATATCTGATGAATAAGATGCTCCAGAGAATCAAAAGCAACTCTGAGGTTTTAAGTTCATGAAAGGCAACAGCTCTGAGCCTACATCAAGATGAGCTGATCCATGAAAATTCAGTTTTATCAATATCCAGTTAAAGAGAATCAGAAAGCATCCAAATTTAGATGCTGCATCAAGCTCAGTGAAGTACAGCAAAAAACTGTCACTTGGTTGCAGAAGTAAAGATGCATTATTTTAACTGCTTATGTGGAGGCAGAGGATGTAGATCTGTTCTGTTCAAAGAACAGCTGTGGCTATGGAAGGAGAGACACAAAATAGAACCAAAAGGCTTATTAAGGACTCTGTGGGTATACTGTGAAGTTCCAAGGCACTGAACTGTATTTTTAGGGTGGAAGAGAACTGCTTGTACCACGTTTGCTTAATTGAAGAATGAGTGTTTTATACCTGAAAATTATGATCTTTTTGGTAGTACGAATTTGTACTGATGTTCAGATGCTCAAGAAAGGGAGAGAAATTAAAGAAGGATACAGTTCTACAAAAGACCTCACTCGAGATGTATTTGATATGTGAATTTGATTAGGTGGCAAAGAGCCATCTGCCCACGAAGCCTGGAGCCATGAGGGTGCATATAAAATTAAATGACTGAGCAGCATATGGCAGCTAGGAAAGATGAGAACATGCAGTACTTGGATGTGCTGCTTTTGAGTTCATGAACCATGTATCTGCAATGAATGATTGTAGTCCTTGAAATGATGCTCTTTCCAAGAAAGTTTTTGAAAATTCATCAGCTAGGTTTATTTTCATCTGCTGCAGCATAACATTTTTAAAGAGTTTTGTTAATGTGGGAGGCTTTCACAGGAAAAGCTTAGCTGAGGAAACTTGGTTAATTAAAATCTGGAACACAGTTCTGTAGCAAGGGTGGATTCTCTGTGAGTCCCAAGCCTGTGGCGTCCCAGAGAATGCAAGGCCCCAGGGCCTTATTCATGTTCATATCTAATTTAGCTGAAGCTGCTGGAGAATGTCCAGAATTCTCTTCATTCACTGCAAAATATAGGTCAAGTCCATGATTAAGTATTTGAGTTCAGGACAAAGTAGTCCTTGAAAAACTTTTACCTTTTTTCACTCTTGTGTTATTTGTGCTAGGATGGTGGATTTTGTATTGTATTGCACACCTTTGAAATGGCAAACTGGTTGACAGGAAGGTACTCAGCTTTCTTAATCTGAATGCGGTAGGAGCACTGCACACAGATTACTTTGCACCTGTAATGAAGGGGCAAGGAGTAATTATTATAACAGCATTGTCTGGATGCAATTTCACTCCTTTCAGGGGCTTGAAGCTGGTGGAGAAGGGAAGAAAGCAGGCAGGGAAAAAGATGAGTAAGCCAAATATCCATCCAGAATAAGTGTATGTTAGTTATGCTAAACATTTTCAGGTTTCCTTCCACAGACTGGTTTCTTCACTGTATTTTAGATCAGAGTTTATGTGGATTAAATTTATGTGGTTGTCTGGAGTACGTAGGTGTAATATGTCCAACTGCACAGACTTCATTTCAGTCACATAGAAGTATAACGTGGATTATATTAATGCAAATGAGGTTCACTACATCTTCATGTTGTCTTCGTGCTTCAATTGGCTTTTCCTGTCTGTTAGAAGAACTATTTTTCATGAACTTTCTACATAGGTAGATTCTGACATGAGAGACTTGAATGTAGACAGCACAGTGGATTTGTGGAAATTAAGAGAATCTATTCTGGGTAGGAAAGGAAGGAGAGCTTCAGATGTGAGAAGAAAAAAAGTAAGAAAAATGGCAGGTGAGTCTGAAAATTTGGTATAGTAGAGTTCAGCATCAGAATAAGGAACAAAATGGAGCAAATGGAACAAAAAATACACACACACCAACGCACATATGTATCATTAATTCCTCTCTGCTTAAAGAAGGCCTTTGTGGGAAATGAATGATTTTGCATATTGCAGTGAAAGTTTGTTTTCCACATTCAACTCTGAACTCAGTTATCTGATTTTTCTCTGGTGTTAGACTTCACAGCAGTATGGTAAACATGGATGCAACTCAGCATTTTTTTTAAAAATAAGGTCACAAATGACTTCTCAGTCTGTCCTTTGTGTCACCAGTTATTCTTCAGGAGTGCTTTAGCCAGTAACTAACTTAAAAGATTTAATGATGTATCTGAAAGCCGGTGGCTCTTAAACTCACTTCACTGATGTCCTGTCCCTCCTTCCCCCATGGGATTGTACTATTCAGAGCTTTCTCCAGTTTTTCCAGCTGTTGGGATGACAAAGTCCTCTGTCTATCTTCACCATTGATATGATTTATATTGAGGATTTTTTTCCTTTTTCATAACAGGCTATTGGTTCTTCTGCCAATAATGAACATTTCCTACCTAGATTGCTGACCCTCAGATGTATAGATTTCTGTTCTGTGGTTTTTTATGTGTGATATCCAGTCTGCTGACCAGCTTCAGGACGTTTCATTGTAACTATACTTCACCTGCAAGATGCTTTTTAAAAAAAAATTGCTTTCCAGCTATGCCCTTCATTTAGTTATTCTGTCCAATTGCTTTTCCACTTTTGTTGTCATTGATTGAATTTAGTGTTTAAATAAACACTAAACTTTCCAATTGAAGGAGACTTTACTTGTTCATGTTTTTCCTTCAGTAAGCTGCTAGTAATGTGTTATCTTCTGCATTACTTAGCTCCTCTATTTTTTAATTAATCAGAAAAATACAAAATGTTTAAAAATGGAAACAACCCTAGCAAGCTGAAGTGAACAACTAATAAAAAAGTTCATCTTGTGTTTTATTCTAAAGTTACTTGTATTAATAATTAATAAGGCACAAGAATTTAATTCCAAAATCTGCTGACTGGGAATTTTCCTGACATCTCTGTTTCTCTCTCTTCCTGCTGTGTATTTGGTATAGTTCCTTCGCATAGTATGAATGAGTTAAATTGAATTGACTGAGATTATTAAAATGTACATGATCATTATTAAATGGAACTGTAGCAAAACCAGCAATGAATCACACAGGTTAATGTTTGCTGCCACGTTTGTTGACAGGTACATCATACTTGGCTTCAGCTGATGAGAGGCCAAGAAACTATATTTCAAATGTGTAGACATATTACTTTGGAGAATACTCAAGTATGAGTTTCCTGCATGCCTCCAGTCTAAGTGATAAGTGCATTATTCATTCATAACTGGTTTTAAAATATGAATTTTGTGACACAGTATTATGATAGGCAATATTTTTTATGTTGCTATCTTTAAAGGCTTATTAGATGTTCCATTTTTTTTTTCTTTTTTTTTCCCCTCCTCCTTTTTAAGGGTTTCAGAGTTCATTGTGGAAATCTGCTGATGTTTGGCAGAAAATACTTTGGAATCATATCTTCATTTCTAAGGTAGACAGCAGTGTGGTAAGGAATCTCTGTAATATTTATACATGCCTTCAAAAATACTGTCTCAAGCTTATGCATTTAATCTATTGTACTGCAATTCACATAGAAACAAATAGTAAGGCTGTTTCCCAAATGTCCATATTTCTTACTAGCACTACTGCTGCTGAATAGTAGCTTAGGGAAACTGCATTTCAACTTAAATTTCAGTTGCAGGAGGGAACTGAGAGACTAGGAGGAGCCTTAGTAGACTCTTATCATTTATAGAGCATGAGTAATTTGTTAAGAAACAGGAAAGTGAAGATGCAAAAGAAAGCAAAGAAGCCACCTTGCTGAGGAAAAACTGGTATTAATTCTTACTGGTCCCCCTGCCTACTTGTCTCATCGAGAAACAGTAGCTCATGTTTCACTTAGTAAAATTGTGATTGATACGATTAATTTTCAAATAGTCACAACAGAACTGAAGCAGTGAGAAATGAGAAGTAGGAGCTCATGGGAAGTGGTCAAGAGCAAAACAGGCAGTTCTTTTAAAAAGCAGTGGTAAAGGCACTATTGCCTTTAATTGTTACTTCAAAGTGGAATAAAATTAGGAGTGAGCTAAGAGCCAAATTTACAAAATTTTCAATGATGGTTAAAAAAAGAGGGGCAGAACCTTGACCAACTGCTAAGTGTAATAATTAGCACAAGAATACAGAGGCAAAATCAAAAGATCAGCTAATCAAACAAGAAAAAAATTATGTGTCTTGTATAAAGATTGAAAAGCAAAGAGTATGTTCATAAGGTAAAACCAGGGAGCAAGTTGATCCACCCATCAACAGGGAGAAGTCTTCAATGCAGCAGCTGGAAAGGCTGAGGTGTTTCATCCTGGGCAGAATGGGCCCTCACTATCAAAGCCAACTGCAGTGCTAGTAACAACCCATCAGAGTGAAAGCTACAGCTGGGGAAGAAAGGGGTAGGGAATGCTTCAGTTGGTTAGATGTTGTTAAAAAGGTTGGGCCTTGCAGAAAACACAGAGGGCCTTGCCAATTTTAGGAGCTGTCTGAGAATTTGCATTTACAAGTATACACTCAGATTCTGGTTTTAAAAAGTGGGAGCTGAGGAATTTCAGACTCGTTGTTTAAAAAAAAATCTGGGAACAAAATTATTATTATTAAGCAAAGATGTGAGATGTAAAACAAAATTAATATAGACTCTAATCAATCTAATGTCTTTCTGTGCAAGGTTACATGTAAAAGAGAGGTGGTAGATGTCATTTATCTTGACTTCATTAAGATTTGTGCTATAGTGACATAGTAACAATATAAATGCAACCCAAGTGAAAATTTTGGGGGAAGACTGCTTCTATCACTTCACAGACAGTGATGAGATGTACTGAGGGGGGTTTTGCAGAGATCTGTCATGAATGAGATACTGTTTTATTATCTCTTTAAAACCTTGGATGGTGGAATGGAAAATATGCTTGTGAAAACTTGTGAATAATGAGCATCATAGGACACCAGCTGTCTTGGCTTTTCATCTGATCCTGCTGAATATTGAATGGGCATAAGAATAGCTCTTCCTTTCCTGATTGTTCCTGAGCTAATCTGTTACCTCCAATGACCTCTGCAAGTACCTTCTGCTCAGCCCGTACTTCTTCATGCTTGTGTCTTTGTCCTATGGGTGCAATAGCAAGATGATTCATAGCTAGACAGAATATTGTAATAAAGGTTTTCCAGATAAAAATGAGACTGAAACCCCTAAATCTGATTTTACACACCTGACCGTTTTTTCCTCTGTGATCTAAGTGTTCAGGAGATTCTGTATCTCTTTCTCAGAGAATGGTAGAAGGGATGTTTCGTTCATGAATACTGTAACATTTTAGAAAGTGAGCCTTTAAAGCTGGGTGGGGTGAGTTGCTTTGGTTTGTGGAGGGGGGCTGTTATTTGGGGAGAATGTTTTGTTTGTGGTTTGTTGCTTTTTTTTTTTCTTCAAAGCTCCTGTCTAGCAAAACAAGGCTCTTTTCCTTGGAGGCAAGTTACAAGATCTTCAAAGGTTGTAACAGTCCTCTGTCTTTCAAGGTCTTGAAGCCTGGGGCCAATAGACTGTATTTCCCACAACCCCAAAAAAGTTCCATTGTGCCTCTATCTGTGATGTTCCTCTAAGTATCAATAACCTGCCATCACTATAATCACCACATTTATAAAACACTTCAGTGTTTTTAGGTTGAGGACAACCTTATCTTTGCCTGGGTTTATACTCCTTTACAGCAGGCCACTGGTGCTCTGGTGAAGTAGTTGGGGGAGACATCTGTTGCCAGTGTAGTAAATACCAAAGCTGAAATGCATGCTTTCAGGGCTTGTGTTCAGCCCCTTCAGACTGTCAACATAAAGCTTAAAAAAAAAACGAGAAACGGACTCTTGAGCACAAATTAGTGATGAAACTGGAAAAAAAAAAAAAAAAAAAAAAAAAAAAAAAAAAAAAAAGGGGGGGCGCTCTTTAAGTATGTTCTTAAATTTCAAACCTTTTTGTTAGTTGGGCAGAGTCTGGTGTGGGATCATCATTTAAAGAGGAGGCAACTGCAAGCAATTTCCATTAGGTACCAAGAGACAGTAAACCTGTGTGAAGTGTTAAACACGTTCATTAAATTTCTTATCTAATTGTGTGATACTATTGAGCCCTACTCACTGGCAACCCAGACACTCTCATTATGTACAGAATCATGGTGCTAAATACAAATGTGATAGGATGAGAAGAGTCGAATCTTTAACGTGTGTTTGCAGAGAAATAAGATTAAAATTTCCAGGTCCTGCTTTGATAGATCACAGCTTATAATTATAGTCACGTTGCATGGGAACGTGGGCACACTGCTGGCTAGATTAGAGAAAGAGACAGATGAGAGCGAGGCATCCCTGTATTTTCTCCCCAAGTGCGCTAACCTGTGACTGTTGTAGAAATTTGGAAGAGAACCTGTTCATGCTTTTTCTCATTTCCTCATTTTTATAGTTCTGAAAGTACTAGTGCTTTGTTTCACTTCTAGTAAATTCTTCTTTTTCTTGGCCTTTATTTTTTTCCACAGTGATCATTTTACTGTAGTGTTTCTCTTTTCTCCCTTCGCCTCAATCTGAGCTCTCCACCCCTTTCAGTGCGGTCTCCGCCTCCCTGCCTGGAGGCAGCGCCTGTCATTATCACCTCTCTTTCGCTCCTCTCTTCCCTGACACAAGCGAGAAGCTCGATGACACACAGTTTCCTGCTCAAAAGCAGGCTGTTCACCGCCAGCTTTTATTCATTTAATAGCCCCCTTTCCCAACAGTGCTCTTACCGTGGAAGGTAGAGGGAGGAAAATCGCAGGGTGGTGTACAGAGCAGAGGCAGAGCTGTGGCTCCTGCCCTGCGCTAACAGACAGACCCATGGCTTGGTTCTGCAAGGGCTGTGGGCAAAGCTCAGGGCCAGGCTTTGGGATGCCTTGCTCCCCACAGAATGTTGCAGCTACAATCTACACCACCCTGGGAGGCTATAGTCACTCCAGAAGGTGACGTGTCCCCAAAAGGGGTGAAGTGCTTATTGATGGGTCTCATGAGAGAAGCCTAGCTGACCATTTTTTCCAGTTTTCAATGATCACTTATATTTGATTTTAGCAGAAACTAGGTAACTGCTTTGGAGTAGAAACTATGCATATTGAGGAACCTTCGTGGCCAAGATGTTTTATTGTGACTTACTTCTTTTAGTTATGTGCTTGATTTGACCCAGAACATAGTTTAGTTACCTAATAGGTATACTTATTTGGGTTTAGGCATGATCATAAACTCAAAAGTTTACCTCTTACGGAGTTACTGAGCTCCTTGGAGAGCTACCATTTCATTATAATTTCATGGTAGAACACATTTTCTTCCCCAAATGTTGAACTCAGTTTTGAATCTGCCAGGCCTTTTCCAGATGATAGGCAAATGCACCCAACAATGCAGATAACAATTACTCACAAAAAGACCAACTAATATGCTGCCTCCCAAGTAATGTTGCTTTTATCCCTAACCTCCTCGGAGAGAATGAGAAAGATAAAAACATACTGCAATTTCACCTAGGTGTCCTATTCCATACCTGATATTACCCAAGACAACAGGAAATAAACGGGGGAAATGCTGAATATGCACTTCTGAGTGATGAATGCCCTGGAGCAACAGAAACACAAGGCAGGTCCCCCAGGAGAAGAGTAGGATTAATGATCTTGATTGTTTTATAATGATCTCTGGTATGTTTTTCCTGTCATAAGGGAAAAAAAAGCTATTTGCTATCAAAAAAATTTTATAAAGCCTACCTCATGCTAAAAGGCAAGGGTATGAAGTATAAATAACTTAATGAGAGAATAAGTACAAAAATAGTCATCCATAGTTTCATTCAGGAATGTGTTTGTGACAGTTTAAGAAAAAAAATTTTAAATCCCACCGAAACAAATTCACATTTAATTTGAAGGAATTATCACATGTATTTAATTTCTCAAGTGCATAGATTGTGTCTCCAGCTGTGAAATGAAAAGCAAACTAAAGAACTCAAAAAGAGTAGGAAGTAGTTTATATTACCTTACAAAAATATATTTTTTTTCAGTGGAGAAATTGTGGTCAACACATTATTCTCCAGGAGTGGCTTATGCTGCTCTTAATCTTGTACCAAAGATGGCAGCCTTTCTGTCTTCATGTCCCCACTCCCATGTGTGTCCCTGTTCTTTTCCTTGCCTCACATCAAGGGATTGTGCACCTTTGTGGTGAATCAGCTTCCCTGATCCAACAGAAAATAAACAGGTTTTTAGTGGGGTAGTTAGCTTTGGGGTTGCCCAGGAGATATGAGCTGGAGGTAGGTGGGGAGGATGGGGAAGAAACTGGTGGGTGTGTGGGGATGACCTCATTGCTTCCATCAGGTTTAGCTGGAGCAGCATTTTTGACTGCACTCTTAGGCAGCTTCAAAACTGGAAAAGCACACAGGGAGAGTTTTCTCTATCAATATGCTGCTCTCTATCTCTGGGCCAGCAGTAAGGATTTGGGGGAGGAGGAGGTGACAGTAAATGTGATGGAAGGGGCAGAATTCTGAAAGGTTTGAATGCTAAAGCATATGGGATATTTGGAGAATGGGGAACTTCCAGCTCAGCTCTTTTTGAAGAACAGAAGGAACCAGGCTCATGCATCTTCCATTATCTAGTGACTGATGAGAGTTTTTACTGAAGAAATTAAAATCTCACTCAGGTTCAACCAAAAAATATTGTTTTCACATTTGCTTCTGTTCAGATATTTGCTACTGATCACAATCTGGTGGATGATGTGCTATGAAAGGTGGAGGCAGCATAAAATGCCATGCTGAATAATTGATCACCACCCCCCCAGGCTATGTCTATGGATGAATGCATATGCATGCCAGTTAGGATGACTATGTCCCTAGTTAATGCTCTTAATTAACAAACACATGATCTGAATTAAAATAGTATTTTTAAAGACATCTTATTTATGTCAGAAGTTCTTTCATATTTTACAGTGTTTCTCTTTTGTGTGTGTTTTTCTGATTAAATGCAGCCATCTTTTGGCCCTTTAATTGTAGGGGCATTTAGAAATTAATGATGTCTTTTTTAAAAACCGTAGTGTGAATCTTGATCACACAAAATCAATTTAAAACCTCCTGCTCATCTTCCCACTGTATTTCTTTGCCCACTGTCTCTTGCTACTAAATAGTTATAATTCCCTCATCTTCTTAATAAGAATTGGAGGACGAAATAAAAGCCAATATATCAAGTTTCTGTATTTCATTCACAAAGGCAACACAAAACAGTAGAGAGACAGAAAGCTAGACAAGAGTATTACTGAACTCAGTATGTGGCAGAGATTTCCCACCTTTGAGTCCATTCTAGAGATTTCTTGGCCTTTCACAAGAATCACAGGAGGATAAGAAATTTTATCTGAAAATAGCTCCAAGACCTAAACAATTAAAAATTTTAATGCAGCTGATATTATGCATACGATGCCTTCTGGAATTTACTTCAGACACTGGAAGGAGGGAAAGAAAACAAAGGAAAATTTAAAAATCAAACTAAGAAAAAAACAACAACCAAAAAAAAAAACCCCTGAAGGAGTTAAGAGGGTTGGGAAAAGGGCAGAATTAGTATCAAAAGATGCTGCTATATGTGAGCTCTCCTCTCAGCTTTTTGCATCATCTCAGCTTTCTCAGTGTTGCATCTTCTGAAGTGCAGAGGGTCTGGCTCTGAGTGGCCTTAGGCCATTCTCTTACCTCTTCACCTTTGGCTCAGTAATGGTTATTTCAAGGCAGCTGCTAGATTTTCTCCCCATGTGACTGTTCACACTGTCACATCCAAGCTTGGTTATGTTTATTTTAAATTTGCTATGATAAACTGAAAATTGTTTAAGATGACCTTGTAAGTCTAGAGTTAACGTGAATTATAGTAAGGGACTAAGTCAAATTTCATCATTAATAATTTTTTCCTTCTTTTTCAAGACATTTTTACTTTTCTTTCAGGTAAGAACTTTCTCCAGAGTATACATGTGTCCACACATCATGCATGTACTGCATGTTACCCTCTGCATTACAGGAATAGGGCCAAGGTGAAGCTTTTGAATGTTTGAAAGCAGCAAGTTTAAGATCCCCTTGTTAGTCTTTTTTCATCTGTATTCTGCACTCAAGCAGATGGAGATCCCATGGAGGAGCAATACGTGCTGATACTGCATAATGCACTTTGCACAGGGGACTGAGTCAAGGTCATGTAGTCACCTGACATCTCATGATTTTTGGGTGGCTGACTCTGCTGCCTATGTAACATACTTTCTAAGTAGGTTTCTTGCTTCTTTTAAAACAAAACAAAACAAAAATTAAAGAAGATACAATCATGTATGTACGTTCCACATTATGGACAGGTGTCCTTTTCCAGATCCAGCTGTGCTGGGGTGAAGAGTTATTCTCCCTGCAGTTCATAGGCACCCACCTCTTTCCCAGGAAATATTCCTGCTTCCTGGTACCCACTGGCTGAGCCTGCTGTCCAACTCCAAGGTTGGAATGAAATTGTTCCAGGCTAGACAGGGTGAGCTGGAGGCTGCATTCACCTGCTTCATTCAGGTTGAAATGGTTAGAGGAAAGTAAAGCTTCCCAGGGGGTTCATCATTCTCACATCAGACCCTGAGAAATGCTACCCATGAACTGATTCCTCCTGAGAGAGGAGGATAAAAGTGTCCCAGTGCGCTGTTTGCAGAGAGGCATTTCCAGAGTGCTCTTTTGCCGACACCTGAATAGCCCAAACAGTAAAGTGAACATTTTGTTCTCTCCCTAAAGCTATATTAAATGCTCTTCTGACAGAAGAAAGGCCTGGAAAATATAACAAACTTTATATAAATTGTGCATCTTTTAAAATAATTATTTTTGAGGGCAAAAAATAACAAAAACCTAAGCAAACCAGTCTGAATTCTCTGATCAGGAGATTGGGCCAGAAACGTGTTGAGATCATTCTAACTTGAATTATGCTATGATTTTTTTATTTTTTTTTAAGTATAAAATAACCAGCTTTAGCTAGTTATAGCTGTCACTAATGTTATCAATTGAATGCAAATAATTAGTGCTTTGAGGGACTTCGGGGAGGGTTCCCATTACAACTGAGACAATAGGATGCCTAGCTGTTCACAGAGGGATGGTTTCCACTCCCCAGTCTCTCTGGTTCTTCTAACTGCTCACATGATCCCACAATTTTTGGGAATCCGCTAGCTGAGCTGCTAGGAAATGACCTCAAGACCTGACCTGGCTTACCCATGGATCAGACAGTGACAGAGACAAAAAAAATGGGGAAAGGTGGGGCCCCCCAGCCAAAAAAAAAAAATCCTGCAAAAGCAGGGCCTTAGCTTCTAGCATTAGCAAGCTGTGAGATAGTGCAGTTCCATTCTTGTAAGTTAATGTAGATGCATCTACTCACTGTCTGGGTCAGCTCTCCCATTATCATGTTCAATTATTTAATACAGCATCTGATCCTTTAGGACTGCAATCCCATGATGTAAGCTGGTCTCTGTGCCTCTTCTTGCAATGTACAGGCTGAGAGTGCCAGGAATCAAGTCATGTCTTTGTGAAATACCACTTATGTCTCTTCTATAAAATAAGTGATAAACTACAAAGAGCTTTTCACTTCTCAGTAAGCTGCCTGTTTGGTGACTTTTCTGTCTTTTGATCATAGGTCAGATTTGTTCTTTTTTTTTTTGTTAGAACAATTTGGGTTTTTTGGCTGATTTTCAGTGCAACCTCCAATACTATATTTTCACTGAGGTTACCTATTTGGTGTTGCTGACTTGTGTGCAATGAAGCTTGAGTCACTGCAGCCTAGGAAGAAGAAGCCAGCTCTCTCCTCCTTGCTTCTGCTTGCAAGCTCCTGCTGTTTCCAATCAAACAGCTGTGGGCTGAGCTGGACTAGCTCACAGATCAGAGCAGAGAAAATGAACTCTGCAGCAAACCCAGCAGAGGGGTTACAGTCAGCCTGGCAAGGTGACCCAGCTCCCCATGCCCTGCCCTGTGCCTAAGGCAGCCAAGGCATGAGGGAGACAGGAACAGACCACTGGGCAGGGAAAGGGAACACTGCCTTGGGCAGCAGCCTACAATTAGCTCACAAAAAGGGATTGTGAAGTAGCATGATTAGTTACCATTTGCTCTTCAGAACTACTTGCATTAAAATTTTTCATCAGGTGATTTTGAACATAAAAATATTCTATGAGAAATTTCCTGTGAAGCTGCAGAGCTGGTAAGACACCCTATCATAATTTCTTCGTCAAACAAATTTAACAGGAAAGAATTATTAATTTAAAATACTATTTCATTTGGCAGAGAACAAAACCAAGCCAGAGAATATTTTGTACTTCATCAGTTAAATATTTACAATAGTAAAGTGAAGTGGTGGTTTTCTTTTTTGCTTTCATCAACAAATGAGGTGATTAGCTACACATGAAGTCAGTGTGAGAGAATAACAGTATTTTTTAAGAAGCTGTCAGAGGCTTATCTCACAGCTGGCATCTATTAATACAGTGAGTGATTTCTAACACAGACTCCAAATTTAACACTATCCATTATGGAAGACTGTGGAGTGCTCTAATTATGTCAGAATACTTTGGCTGTCAATAAACAAGTATCCCTTAATGTATGTATTCATATCCATTAACATAGGTTTCTAAAGAGAGAAACTGTAAATTTGGGGGGTTTTGATACAATTTAATCCAGACATCATTTAACATAACCCAGAAAAATAACAATTTTCCACATCAGCAATTTGTGTGGAAACTGACCAGTTTGATGTGGCTCTTTTTTCTAGCAGAGTTTTCATGTTAATATGTGCTTTCCCCTAGCCTCCTTAAGCTTCTCAGAAGTGGCACAATTTCTCCAGACTCAGCAGCAATAAATTCCAAATTATCCTCTAGCTTGTTTTTGCACACCCACGGAAAACAACTTCCCTGCGGTTATTCTCAGAAGACTTGAGATTCCATCTGCTTACTTTATTTCAGGTGGAAAAGGAAACCCAAAGAAGATAAAACTGACAAGTCTGCATTCATTTAAATCTCTTCAAAATCCAGAGTGAATGCTTGGATTTATGCAGAGTCACTGAAGATTTACAGTGGCAGACAGACAAAAACTCAAGGAACTCCAGGGCTGAGTTGGGAACACATGTAAGCAACCTCAAAGTGCATAGGTGGCCCAGGTAAGAATGATTCCTTCAGGAAGAAGGAATATTTCTGTAATGCTGTGTCCTCCTTGGCATGCCTTTTCCAGGCCCAATGTCCCTGGATCTGTAGGCTCTGGAGCTCTCTGAACCTTCTTCCTTGCTAATTAAAAATGAAACATACCACACAGTAAAATTAAAGTTTCCCCCAGACCATCTTATGGAACTTATTGTCTCTTGCTTTTAATTCCCTGGCTCTCCTACTGTCCAAATACAGCTGTGACATGCTTATATGATCACTGATGTTCCTGCTGTTCATCTTTATATGGGTAACATTAGCTTTACAGTACTTCCCATCTTTGATAACACTGGCAACAGACATTTTAAGGTTGCTTCTGAACTCAGAGGTTTTGTATAGCAACACCATTCATCAGCACATCTAAGAAACTGTGATTCAACTGGCCAGAAATAATTCTTCCAAGCTCTTTACTGAGGACTTCATACTGAAATGGCAGCATGCTGTTAGAGATCATCCTAACTATGCCTACTATGATAACCCTTTCCTACAACTTTTGAACATCAGAGAAAGCTTATATAAAATCTGTAAAATCATCACCACAGGTGAATTATTTTTTTCCTCCAGTTCCAGACTTTCAATGTACTGTAAGGAACATAGAGTACTGGTGTGATTCTAGTATGTGTCTTCATATAGAGATCTGAGAGAATGATTCAAAACTCTTTGCTTTGTACATATCAAAGTTCAAGATCCTTTTGTATGGATTGTAGGATGCATCACCAAGGATGTGTCATAGGCTGCATCATCTATCCTTCAAGTACGGCACTTTTTCTGACAATGTACTGATAAAATGTTTTAACTAATTTTTAACTAAGAATAGAAAGCATAAAAACCTAAATCAGTCACTTCAGAAATTTGTTATTTGCTACTCTTTTATCCCACATCTCTGCTAGAATCATGCAACCATTAAGCTTGGAAAATATTTCCAAGATCATTAAGTCCAGCCATCACCTAGCACCACAAAAAATTCACTACCAACCCTTGTCTTCAAGAGCTGTATCCTTATGGTTTTATGAAAATTTTCAGGTGATTTACTTTCCTGGGCAGCCTTTTCCAATGCTTGACAACCATTTCTATGAACAAATTTCTCCAAATAGCTATTCTAAACCTTCCTTGTTGCAACTTGAGGCCATTTCCTCTTGTTCTATTGCTTGTGATAAGGTTTCCCCTGAGCCTTCTTTTCCCCAGGATAAACCCCCCCCACCTCTCTCAGCTGATCCTCATTTGAGTTAAATTCCAGACTCTTCCCCAGCTCCATGGACACGATCCAGCCCCTCAATGTCCTTCCTGTAGTGAGGGGCCCAGAACTGGACACAGCACTCAAGGTGTGGCCTCACCAGTGCCGAGTGGAGAGGGACAAGCCCTGCCCTGGTCCTGCTGGCCACATTACTGCTGATACAGGTCAGGTGCCATTGGCCTTCTTGGTCCCCTGGGCACACACTGGCTCATGTTCAGCTGAGGTCAACCAGATTACTCACTCTTCCCTCAGCTTGTAGCACTGTATGAGGTTGTTGTGGCCCAAGTACAGGACCAAGCACTTTGCCCTGTTGAGTCTTATCCAGCTGGCCTTGGCCTGTTGATCCAGCCTGTCCTGATCCTGTGGCAGGGCCTTCTTCCCCTCCAGCAGATCAACATTCCCACCCATCATGCAGTTATCTGCAAACCGACTGAAAATGCATTTGATCCCCTTGTCCAGATCATCACTGAAGACATTAAACAGGACTGGCCCCAGTACTGAGCTTTGGGAACCCCACTGGTGCCCAGCTGGATGTAACTCCATTCACCACCATTCTCTGGGCCCAGCCATACAGACAGTTTTTAACCCAGCACCTATCCACACCATGGGAAGCCAATTTCCTCAAGAGAATGTTGTGGGAAATAGTGTCAAAGGCTTTACTAAAAGTTTAGATTGACAACATCTGCAGCCTAAGACCTGGCTGCATGTTTTCCTGGAGCTCTGTGTTGCCACATGCTTTCTGGAGCATGCAGAGAATGCAACTTTTTTGTTCATTATTTTGTTCAATAATGTAAAAACATAGGAGCACTCAAACTTTTCTTCAGTGTTAAATCTCCTGAAATGTCACTTGTAGGCTTCATATGGATGTACATTGATAGTTTGGTATTAAAGACTGCCATAGAAGCTGCTATAAGCAATAAGTAGGTGCAGATCTATACCCTAGGGTATATATGCATGTCTGTATAGATGTATCTACACCTACACCTGGAGATAAAAGTCAAGTGCCATGCTTCCTCACTCACTGATTTCCATGATCAGCTCAGCTGGGCAAAAGCAATTTGGGACACTGGTCTCATCTGTTAATAGCTTCCCCTGACAGCACACATAATTACCACCTGGTCCCCAGTGCCACTCTTGTGAGCATGTCTGTGCCTGCCTGCTGGTCAATTGATGATCAGTCTCTTTCACTGGTGTTAGTTCACCCAGTAATGCAAAGCAGCTGTTCAGTAATCCTGGCCTAACTTGTATCTCCCTTTGCCTTGTTATGTAGCAGCACAAAGGAACCACTGCCCACTTATGAATCTGGCTCAAAACTTCAGTTATTTATCAGCCAAGCCAAGATTCTGCATTTATACCTTCAGGTTTTGTAAGGTATTATGGTACCTTTATTGTGTCTTATTGCATTTCCTCACAGGCTTTCTGGTAAAAACTCTTAAAATAAATTCTCAGACGACACTTAATGCTAAATTGGAGTCAATATTAAGAATCTGTATCATTAATTTAACTGAAAATAATCTTGGAAAAGATACCAACTGCAGCCACTGGCTACTCTTATCAAAATCAGATTCCATTTTTTCCCAGGTTTGGTCGTATTTGTAACCACTGAACTGGATGTCAGGTCCTTAATGAACACTACCAATGAGACTACAAGTAAATGCATATTCTTGCACAGAAGTCTGCTAGATATTTTATTTTTGTGAGTGGATATCTCAAATGTAAGAATGCTTTGAATTCTAAACTGAATAGTCTGCTTTGTTTCTATACTATCCTTTGATTAATGGATTACAAAAATTGTTAAGATATACAAATCTAAAAACCTCTTAGATTGCATTTGTCTTTTTTATTGGTCTAAATAAAGCAGGCAGTTAGTTGGCAATTACAAGCTGTTTATTTTAACAAGCCTATATTCAGTTATTCATATCAAGGTAATCTGATGATTGAAGATTCCTGTATGTGCATTCCCTGTCCCAGTCAAGCCAACTTAAAAATTCCACTGCTTTGTCTTTTACCAGCATGCTAAATTGAACTTCAGCCTATGTCACATTATTCTTTGAACCTATAGCAGCCTTTGGTTGCTACAGTGTCTGAAATATAAATTGTAAGGATGATATTTATTGTGGAACCTAACCAATTCTATAGCTTCAAAGATTATAGATTATGTAGATTTGTTTTGGAAGATTGGCTTATTAATAATGTTAGCATTATGAAAATAATACCCTTCTGCCTTAAAATGGACTTTCTTCCATGTCTACTCTGCTGTCCTTCTTCCTCATACCTAAGAAAAAGGCTCCAAACATCAAGAATTCCATATTTCAAATTCCATTTAAATAATTTATTATCACTGCTATTTTGAATGCTTGTTTTTGCAGCATTCCACATTTTCTCTGCCTTGACTGTTACAGTGACCTTTATTCTTTTAGGCTAGTTCAAAGAGTTCACTCAATATACTTAAGTGCTCTGCTCTGTCAGAATGATATCTCATCCTGGCAAATATCCAGCTGGTATTTCATTTAAATTTACACAACAGAAACCATTACAATTTGAACTCCCTTCACTCAATTCTCATCACACAAACCCACGTTTGTACCCCAGTGCCACTACACAACCTTCTCACAACACCATTTGAAATTAAGGGATAGTTAGCTTCAGGACATGCCATCAAACTGTAATCCATCTTAAAGCTACAAATTGAATAAAGCTCAGTTTGGCAGACCAGAGAGATTATGATTCATGCTTTAATTTTATCTGTCAGGTGCTGTTGCAGTGCTATTCTGGCTAGTGTCCCAGACAGGCTCCTAAGAAGACAGAACAAACAGCTTTTAGAATATACACAATTTTTAGACTTTAAAGCTTCACGACTTCTCTTGTATTTGACCTCCTGAAGTTACCAAATGAAGAAAAAGTCAATCAATTTTTTCCTGACACTTTTGTGTGGAACTGCTTCGTCCCTATGTCTGCTATACAGTTAGTTATCTTCTAGTTACACAGGGACAGAGTCTACCTGGAGTTACCTACAGTTTGAATGGCTCACATAAGGGTGTGATGATTAACCCAAGCACAATATCTACTGCATTCTACTGCACCTTAATGAGAGACATGGCTAAAGAGTTTCAGATATTTGTCTCTCTTCTTAACTGTGCAATAGCTTTTTTACAACAAATAAATCTAATTATAGGATGTTTTTTCCTTTGAAACAATTCCACTACATCTAAAATACCTGAATTTGTTTAAAGTCTTACATGTGCAGCTAATGAATATTCTGTTGTTGATGTATGGCCTAATATCTCACATTATTAATTACTTTATCTGCTTAAGTATATTTTCTCAAGGATAAGGGAAATGCCTTTACTATATATTCTACTGGTATGATAAAAAGGACATTCAACACTTCATTCTTAGCAATATTTTTCAAGATTTATATGAAAATGGTAGTAGCTGTATAAATTTTGTGAGAACAAATCTGGACATTAGATTTGTCTGGAATGCTACAGAATTTGCAATAAATTAAAAATAGAAGATTCTAGATAGTCTTTTCATAAATCCAGTCTTCAGGAAAGAGCAGTTCTTCTCTGAAATATAAAATTTAATAGATTATGTATAAGACTTTATTCTGGAAGAGGTACATCAAGGCAATGAGAGTCCTTATTTATTTTGCAAGTGGTAATGAACAAACTGAGACAGAGATCTAGTTGGTATGTTTGAAAAGATAAATCAGAAACTGTCAGTCAAAGCTGACTTAAAGCTTGTGCTTACACTGTGCTTACACTGCCTTGATCTCAGGGTTTCTTTGAAGATTTCTTTGTAGGACTGTAAGAGAGCATTCTGAGGGTTAGTCAAGTGTGTGTAACAGCTACAGATGATGATAACTCTGATGCAGAATTAATCATAGAATCATAGAATATGAGGATTTGTAAGAGAGCCATCAGGATGAAAAAGTCCAACTCCTGGCCCTGCACAGGACACCCCAAGAATCACACCAGATGTCTGAGAATGTTGCCCAAACACTTTTTGTGCTCTATCAGGCTGGTGCCGTGACCACTTCCCTAAGGAGCATGTTCCAGTGCCCAAACACCCTCTGGGTGAGAAATCTTTTCCTGATATCCAACCTAAACCTACCCTGACTCAGCTTCAGCCATTCCCTCGGGACCTGTCACTGTTCATGAGAGCAGAGATCAGTACCTGCCCCTCCTCTTCCTCTCTCAAGGAAGTTGTAACTGCAGTGAGGTCTCCCCTCAGTCTCCTCCAGGCTGAACAGACCAAGTGACCTCAGCCACTCCTCAAATGGTTTCCCCTCAAGGCCCTTCACTATCTTTGTTGCCCTCCTTTGGACACTCTCCAACAGCTTTATATTTTCCTTACATTGTAGGACCTAAAACTGCCCCCAGAACTCAAGATGAGCCTCCTGCCAGTGCAGAGCAGAGTGGGACAATCCCCTCCTTTGTCCTGGCTGGTGATGCTGCATCTCAAAACATAGCTGGCCCTCCTGGCTGCCAGGGCACACTGTTGACTAATATTCAACTTGTAACAAAATTTGTCATTTTTCAAATTCCCTTTTGTGTAATTATGAGTGATGGTTTTTGTTTTGTTGTTTGTTTATTTGTTTTTTAATAAGCAGTTTAGCTTGGGAGCAGAGCTTTTGCATCAATGACCTGCCTTTGCAGCATTAGCCATGCAGTCTTTTGCTGGCTTGGCAGCCCTAGTCAAGCCCCGTGCAGTAGCTGCATTGTGAAGAAGTCATCTCAGTGTTCAACTTCCAGCGATGGTGATCTGTGATGATCATCTTGATAATTGCAGTATTTTTTTCCATGGCATTTTTAAAGGTTTGAGTCATCTTAAAAATAGCAGCATTGCAAGGTTCAATAGTCTTTTATTTTGATATGTTTTTCTTGAATTCTGAACAATTTGGAGAATCTGCTACTTGAGCAATTACCTAACAGAAGGAATCAACACTGATCCATGTCAACTGACAGGCTCCTCTGGGAGATTTCTGTTTCTTCCAGCCCCAGACCACCTGTCAGTGCAGTAGGCTCACTGTAAACAGTTCTCTAAACCTACAGTAAAAGCCTGAGGGTACACTACACATTAATTAAATAATTTAATTTTTCTGTCTTTCCCTCATTTATGTACTAATTTTGAAATTAGTATTTCAAATTCATTTTGAAAAAGAAGCTCTGTGTAAAACACATTTATGCAATATTGAGTCTACACAGTCCAGTCCTGCATGGCAACAGTGCAAGTCCAAGAAAAAGGATGGGAAGAGAGGCAAAAGGATGGGAAGAGGGACAAAAGGGTGGTAAGATGCAGTGCATGGTTATTTAGGGATACTGGCATTGCAATAACCTTAGCACATTGGCAAGGAAATGTCTTCTCCTCAGGGAAGAGGCTTCTTCATCTGGCCTTGATTCTGAATCCACATAGACTTGTTTTATTGGCTGGATCGGATCCTTTTTTTCTTCCTTTTTTTTTTTTTTTTTTTTTTTTTTTTTTTTTTTTTTTTTTATTCTATATTATATATTCAATTTAATTAAAAGTAGGAGGAAAAAACAACACAAAATTGACATGTATCACTGGAGCTGGAGGCAGAAGATACTGATAAAGATTGTCATGAAGAGGATAAGCTTTGGCAAACTGAGACCAAGCAAATAATTCCAAGCCAGAAAAGAAAAGTGAGATCTCTTACCAGCACTCCTGCATGTTGCACTTCTATGACTCTCATTATCTTCCTTACCTAGAATAATGTGGAAATTGGGAAAAAAGGGACTCATGAGGTTTCTCATGGAGATCTCTTACCTCAGAATATTTAATAATGAAAATGTAGTGAGCTATTTTGGAATACTTTTCAAGAAAAATTTACAATTCTTTGGATGTTTAAGTACCCACGTCTCTGTGTTTGTATACTTGTATACATTATAAACAGTGAAATATGCTTTTTACTACACACAGAAAAGGCATTCTTCTGAAGGACTTATCATCTTTGTGTGGTTTTTCCCTGACAGAAGGTTGTTTTGTTCATTCATTACTTCCATTACATGTGAAAAAATCAGTACATGTGCAATATCATTTTTTCCTACTGATTCCACATTGCAGACACATTCACCCTTTTCCCATCGTTAGTCAAAGATAATGCCTTTAAGTCAAATTCTGATCTCAGAGTAAATCTGGAGGAACTTAAAATCCGAGATTTACAGTGAGAAAAACTGAACAGCACTTTTGATCCAAAGGTAGCTTATGGCACTTGTGAATCCAGCCATTGCAGTAGGTGTTTGTGTGCTGTCTTGAAACGATGTTGGAGCACTGAACTAAGCATAGAACTGGCTTAGAGGCTTCAGTTCCAGTATTTCATTTCTTTCCTTGACAGCCTTTAAAGAATGCTATGTAGGACCAAGAAGCTATGTGACTTTCAGCCTTATTCCCTAATCAGATTTAGAATGCTTTAAATATTGCTGTAAACTGAAATCTCCTTTGGGCTGCTGTTCTTCCTTTGGCACTAATTCCGTGGGAAGCCTGCCACCTGCGTGACACAAAAATAGGAAACTCAACCTCCTGTCAAATTTTAACACTTTAAAACAACTTCTAAAAGGGAGACCATCAGTGAAACGGAAAATCAAGCAAGAGAAGAGTGAGACATTACAGAAAAGAAATTTGAAGGATGGAGGAGGCAGAACTAGTAAGACAGAAGACCGGGTAGGAAGACATAAAGAAAGCAGGAAGGAGAATGAAGAAATGTATAAAGAGGAGGAGAAAAAAACACAACCAGAAAGATGACAAATAGCAGAAAAGAAACGAGGGAGCAGATTAGGAGGGATCAAGGCACACGATGAAATCAAGGAGCAGAACGAACTGATATCATTGAGAGTGGGATTTTTTTCCCCCTCCTATAGCCCCAAGGGAGCTTGGCTTGCTAATTGAAGTATCTATGTGTTCACCCCTGTAACCAGCTAGATCTTGTGCTGATGTCAGCAAGAAGTGGCAGCAGAGATTTTTTTTTTTTTTTTTTCTGTTTAAAGCAGCCTGAGCAATATATACCTATTCCTCCTCAGGAAACGGGCTTTGCCCAAATAAATTTCCCCTTGGCACAGGGTGTATGGGACACTATCTCAATTCACATTGGTGCAGATAGGGAAAGATTCAGCCCCAAATTCAAATAGCTGATAAGGGCAGCTTCACACAGTTTCTTTAACCCTGGAGATCCAAATTCACAGATGCTAGTGAGCTTTGTCTCCGTCTGCTTCCTTTACAGATAGTTCAAAGCAAAATCCGGCTTTACCACTTTGAAAGATTTGCCCTGGAGGAGCCATTCTTTCACCATTTGAAAACTTCCACTGGTTCCTCAAGTACAAACAGAAGGTGTGAACACCTTTTCAGGGTCTGAAGCAATCACCTGGCATACCTTCAATTTAGCATTCACAGGCAGTTTTTTGCAAACCTCTTCTGTATGAGGTATGATAGAATTAAATATCAGTATTATTTATTAACAATCTGACCTATCCAAAATAATTTTTCTTCAGTCTAAAAGAAGACTGAAGTGTGTGCCACCAAATCCTAGCAAAAGCACCAGAAATATTTCGTGAATATTGAGAATGTTCTTTCATTCCTAGCACTGGTCCTTCACATCTTCGATTACCTCAGGGAGAGGCTAAATGGAAAAAGTAGGGAAACTTCTGCTTTAAGAGTTTTTTTGATGAAGCAGAGGATTTAAAGGAACGATAGAGCTGAACAACTTTAAAATTCACTACAAAATCTGAAAGGATAAGGGCTGGGCCCAAACTAGGAGAATGAAAGACAAGTAAGCAGTTAATTGAAATAATTACCTGATAATTACCAAGTACCTGAAAGTAAGTAGTTTGATAATTTAATTCCATTTCACAGAGGACAATACCTTTTGAAAACTCCTTTAAAACAGCTTTTAAGCTCTCTGATGTTATGAAGTATTCCAAGTGTGGTCCCTCTCTGTTTTGGCTCTTTCTAAAGCAGAATTTCACTCTCCTGCCTCCACACATTAGCAAGAGGAGCATGATCTGCAGGAGACACTGATACTTCTTTCGATAGCTTGGGCTGCTCCCGAGGCTGAGCAAACATACACTGGAGGGCCAGTGGTCTCTGTCACCAATCTTACTATCTTTATTATAGAGTCTGCAAGCAGCTTTCCCTTTTCACTATCTCTGATTTTTAATTTCCCCCTCCACCCATCACATAGAAACCCAGCCAGGATTCAGCTCTTATTGTACCTAACATGTCAAAATACCCCTTGCCAGTCAAATTTCCACCTATTGATTTAATTGTATTAATTTTATCAGTGCAAATCCAAGCATAACAGATACAACATGCTGGAATAATATGCATTTGTTCTAGTACAATTTTATTCTAATGCAGTATTCCTTTTTATGAATAGAGGTTAAAATGTGGTTTATCTACAACATAACGATAGTCATCTTTAAGGAGAGTTTTTTAAGCTCAAGCAGTGGCAAAGTGATTACTTAATTGCTCAAGATGCTGATAATGCAGCAACTGGCATAGGTTTGATGTGCACAGAGAAGGTTCAAGTATTGACTAAATGGCAAGTCTTTGTATGGATTTACACAGCATTGGCTTGTTCTTAATAACCTCCTATGTGAACACGTGTTTTGGGGAACAAGTGTAATTTTCTATGCAGTAAGAATTTTCACACAATATGTTCTTAAAAATTGCTACCATCCTCTTTCACATCCTCTTTATTATGAATAAACTTTTAGCTGAGAAGTCATGAATGCCAGAACACTTATACCATATATTGAAATAAAAAACTTCTACAGAGCTATCATTCTCAATTTCATAATCATACTATGAGCATTTCCCTTGACAATGCTACAAAAAAGGTCAATTTTAAGATAATAAGAGACTAAACACTACCTCAAAAGTGATACCTGATGTAAAAAGATACAATTATATTGCCCATCCCTTCTGTCTTAAATATGTGTTTACTTTAGCTCAGCTGAATTAAAACAGATGGCAAACAATTGCTCTGGAACAACTGTACTAGACAAAGTCAAAATTTAAGCATATTCAAAATGATGGTTTATTCCTCCCTTTTCTTTCCCAGAAACATTTTTTAAAAGACTGCTAATACTGATGCCATCAATTTTGTCATTCAAACTTTCTAGATCATGTGCCATGCAAATATTTAGCAAAGACAGATGAGTTTTCTGGGTTCACATGAATACCACTGGGTGACAAAATACCTGACTATGGAATTCTCAACTTTTTCTGTTTATCGAAGTCCCCCTGAATCTCTTCAGTATCTATTACACACACACCTCTTACATCTGCTTTCCAGCCTTGCTGCTAAATAATGCCTTTCATTACTGGTTCAATTACAGAGATGACGTGGTATGGCTTGATGCTTTCAGTGGTCTCCTGTTGTGTTCCTATCTGAGGACAGAACAAGGATGCAAGGAAAATAGTCCTTCTTTCATTTTCAGTATTATTCAAGAATAAGACCCACACTTGTACAAACCTATGGCCACTGTGAGTTGCACCATGACCCATACACCTGAACTTTTGTATGTACCATCCAAATCACACTGCAGCTCCCAAAATAAGGGTTAGTTGGAGCTCAGGGGAAACAGGCCCAATGCTGCTGGGAAAACATGATGATCTTTAGGCATGGTCATTTGGGTGATAACCTTGAAGCAGAAGGTCTGGAATGCAACAGCCAGAAATATTGCTCTTCTGTTAGGGATAATATTTATGGCTGGCAGGTGTCCGTCCTCCTCCTGATTAGAAATGGTCCTCTCCAAGAATGGTTCCTGAGGAATTACAACATATCTTGGCACTTTGTAAGCATCAGTGGAAGTTCTGCTTTCCCACAATTGGTATGGAGAAAATAGACTGTGACAGGGGAAAGGTCAAGAGAAAGCAGTTGTTTCAAAATAATTACTTTCCAAAAGTGGGGAAATAATGTTTATTTATATAGTAGAAAGAGTGTGCTGTGGAAAAGGGCACAAGGAGGCAGGTTTCTCCACTGCTTCCCATCAAGAGATTTCTACATAATGTCAGGTTCAGATGAGACACCTCATATAATTTTGTAATTTTAAATATCCACTTATGGACTACTGGTGCAAAGCATTCTTTATAGTCAATGGAAAGAAATAGTCCTCATAGGAGAGAAAAAATGTATTCCTGTCTTAGTATCAGAACCACCTTCAACATGAGCTTGTTTCTCCTGCTGAGAGCTGGGTCTGGGGTCCTAGTTCATGTAGATGTCTAACTAAATGCAAATGAACTCAGGCCAGCTGTCTGTGTGTGGCATGCAGATGTGCAATCCATACATTTTATTCATAATTTGAAGAAGACTGCATGAGAAGCATAAAGAGATAAGGAAGAAAGAATATGCAATAGAGAAAGAAAGGAAAAGGTCAGGCAAATACAGAAAGAGAACCATAAGGTGAGGAAAATAGCAATACTGGAAAGTGGATATGAATGCAGAAGGAATTCAGGATAGATGGCCAACCACAAGTAAATCCTACACAGGTTTCCAATTGCTGACACAGCAACCCTACAGAGACAGAGAAAACTGTGAATCTTGTAAAAGTGTTTGCTCTTTTGCATAAATGTTACATTCCAATTAAGGGGTCTTTAATTGCTTCCCTAATGAGTCAAGTGCTTTACCTACATTTTTCCTCTCTATCCCAGTATTTCTAGCTGAAATTTGTTGTGACAACTTTGTCTTCAGAATCAGAAAGTTTCTGTGTTGTCCACTTGCTTAATTTTTAAACACGTCTATGTCTTCATACACTTCAGCAGAACTCCCCTTGAGTGTATTTTGTTATCGAAATCCCATCATTTCTTGGCAATGCATCAGTAATAGCTTTGGCCACTGAGATGCTGACCGGTGTCATTTCATTGTCTGCTTGCACTCTGCTCTCTACCTGTGTCTAACTGCTGTCTTTGTTATGCACTTAGGACATGTGCTCTTTGTTCTGTTTGAACAGCATCCTGCAAAATGGCATCCTAGTCTGTGCCTGGGCCCTGGTGCACTCTGATAACAGAGGAGACAGACACCCGTGTCCTGCCTGAGGTTGCTATGATGCATGAGAACCATGCATCATTGCTGTACTTGCAAGCTTTTAAGTGCAAAAGTAGCACTCTGCACACGGGTACAAGGTAGCATCACTCTCTCCCGGTTTTGTATTGGGACCCACGGTGTTCTCCCTTGGCCTCAAGCCAACGGGATGCTTTAGACCAAGACCTCTAAGCAGAAGTTCGCATTCAGTTTATTCCCGTTTGTTTCTTACTGTAAACCACGGCCTCGAGCAATTTCTGTGGGAAGAAGCACCAGACAATCTAGACGCTAGCGGAGCAGCGCTGGGCGATAACAGGGGCGGCTGTGAGGCAGCCGCCGCGCAGGCCGGCTGCAGTCACTCGCACGGCCGCTCTGCCCGCCGTGCCCAGCACCGCCTCCCGCCTCCCGCGGGCCGCCCCCGCGCCGGTTCCGCCCCCGCCCCGCTCCGCCCGCCGCCCCCAGCAGCCCCCGCGTTGCCCCGGCCCCGCCGCCGCTCGCAGCGCCCGAGCCGCCGGCGGAGCGAAGGTGCCGCCGAGCGCGGCCCGCCGGGCGCCGCGGCCTGCGGGCGCCGCTGGTTGGCGGCGGGGGGACACGTGAGCCGGGAGGCGGCGGCAGCAGCGGCGGCGGCGGCGGAAGCGGCAGCGGGAGATTCCCCGACAGCTGGAGGTTGCGGCGGCGGCTCCTCCTCCCCGGGTCCCCGCTGGAGCCCAGAGACCCCCCGCGCTCCTCCTTATTGACAAACGCACAAAGGGCCGCGCCGGGGCCGGGCCGGGACGCGTCTGGAGCCGGCATGGGAGACAAGAAGAGCCCGACCAGGTAGGGGCAGCGGCGGCGCTTTACTCGTTCCCCCGGGCCCTCCGGGAGCGCGGGGCCGGCGGCGATGGCGGCGGGGGCGGCGGGGGCGTCGCGGCCGTGCTGCCCCTGGCGCGCGTGTGTCTCCGCAGGCCGAAGCGGCAGCCGAAACCCTCCTCGGACGAGGGGTACTGGGACTGCAGCGTCTGCACCTTCCGCAACAGCGCCGAGGCCTTCAAGTGCTTGATGTGCGACGTGAGGAAGGGCACCTCCACACGGTGGGTCGCCGGCGGAGGGGGAGCGGGGGCGGCGGGGGAGCGGCCGTGACAGGAACCGGGGCTCGTTTAGCAGCGGTGCGTCCCCGGGCTGTGAGGGAGGGCGGCCGTGACAGGAACCGGGGCCGGGGGAGCCGCGGTGCGTCCCCGGGCTGTGAGGGGGGGCGGCCGTGACAGGGACCGGGGCTCGTTTAGCAGCGGTGGGGGCGGGAACACGCAGCCTCCCCCGGCCCGGGGCTCCTCGGTGAACCTGACCCAGCGGTGCGCCAGCGTGTTTAGAAACAGTAATGATAAATACCAGGAAGGGCGTAATTGCCTGCACAGCCTAACCCTGCAGAGATCGTGCCCTTCTCACGAAGAAGGACTGTCGCCAATGATGTGCCTGCTAAGATGCTCACCCTTTCAATTGTTTTTAAATTTTAAATTATTTTTTCTATGAGTTTAGCTTTGCCTCGTGCATAACCTCTTTGATTGTTATTGGTAGTATTAGTATTATTTTAATTCACTTTTTATCTCAGAGCATCACCGTCCAGATTTCCGAGAGCTGTAGGGGGTGGATTATAACCTTTCAGTGTTAGGGAGGAATTGTTAGCTGAATTGCACTTTATGGAATTGCCTCCCTGTGTAACTGTGACTTCCCAGAAGGACCTTTTCTCTGTACACCAGTCACAAAGCTTGCTCTGGATTAACTGGTTCCTGTGCCTGCCGGTGGCCTAAACGTGTGTGCTTGGGGAAAGGAGGCTTTTACAAACGAACTTGAGTGCACTTGTAGCCACACATGCTAACGAAAGAGAACCTTGATCAAGAATCCTTTCGTAGGGTTGCCATACCTACGGGTTAATCCCATAGCAAGAGAAGTTTAAATGGCAATCAAGTTGCAATCCTATCAAAAGCTTCAATTACATTGTAGATGTTGGTCAAAGCAGTACCGAGTATGACTTGCAATAAATGTTACATGTTTGAAATTGTACTCACATGGTTTGGTCCAATTACTTGACAAAAATGATTATTCTTTATTTCTGAAGTTGGTTTCCCTGACTTCTGAAAAAAAGAATGAATATTGGAAGGACTTCTCATAACTCTAGTTGTGAATATTAGTTGAATGTTTTGGTTTGGATTGTTTTCTTTTTTTAAACAAAGGAAATCAATAAAGTAAATGTGACAAGAGGGAATTGCATCTGTCACATATATTATGGTTTCCAGTTCTAACAATGGCATTATGTTTATATCACAGAGAGATGTGTACAGATCGGTAATGTACAGCAAAAATCCGACTACTGAATTAATGCAAAGTCTTTTTAAAAAATAATTTTAAAAAGCCTCTTTAACATCCAGTCAGCTTGATCAGAAAAGTCAGTTTAGAATTATGTTTTATTGTATTGGAAGCTCAGCTGGATCAAAGCATTGAAACTTAACAAACAAAAATTGGAGCTTCTGAGAAACAAAATATTTTCATTGTCTTCTACTTGAATATTTCATCTTTTAAATAATTTTGCAACAAAATAATTTTTCTTGCTTTGGTTTCCACTTTCTCCCCGACATTGACCTGGTATGTGAATTGTAGTTATAGGTTAATTATTTATTTCTCTATTTAAACTCTGTAACAGTGTGTCATTGATAGGTTTATGGGACTCTTTTTCCTGAAAGGTTTATATGGGTTGCATCTTCATATGATAGCAAAATCCAGGTTTTACACATAGCATGAAGTAGATAAAAGTTGAGGTTTCAGGGCAGGCAGCTTTTGTCTCCAGTTCTGATATATGATTTGAGCTAGTAAGTAGACCTTTGTGTCCATGAAGAGAATCATTAGGGTGCCAGAGAAACACAAAAGGCCAGCTGGGTGATTGGTTTTTTGGGGTTTGTTTTTGTTTTTTTTTCCTTCCAAGAACCTGGAGTCCAAGTGACCAAATTATTACCTTGTTAAATCATTTGTTGGTGTTGCCTATAGGATAAAATGGATTTCATCAACATGGGGCAGGATAACAATACTACCATGTTTTGATGGCACTGAGAATGCATTATTTATTTATTTTAGTCTTCCATTTTGAAGCTTGATGTTAGATTAAGTTGATGCATCAGCGTGGTTGTTGCTGTGCAGTGGTCTTAGAAGCTTTAACTGTTGTTTTTTTACTAATTAGAGCTTTGTCTATAAGGTATTGTAAAATGCTGCTTTTTTTTTTAATTCAGAGAAATCTTTCTTTGTGTTGAAATACCTGATTCTGCATGTTAAACTTCATTAAATGTGACCAAATTTGCAGGTGGAAAAACAGATAATTGTATTGAAGCTAAGTGGGTTTGAAAGCCACTGGAAATTAGCTGCAAAATTGAGTAAATTGTTTTTTTTTAAAAATACTGTTTATGCGCATTTACCTTTACAGAAACGTTTTCAGGTACGGGTAGGGTTTGTGAATGTTTTCACTGTTGAATAATTTCTTGTCTCTGAAGGAGTTATCTTTTGTGCCAGAGGCTAGAAGTGGGTTATGTTCTTTAGTAACTGATAGAATTGTTAAGATTAGTGCAAATTATTTTTACAATTTCTTTATTATATTTTATTTCTAGACTGAATTTTCAACACAGATTAGATCATGGAGTTAAATTAACTTTTTGTCTGTGGTAGTATTGCATTGAATGGCTGGGCTGTTCTTGGAGGGGGATGCCCCAAGGGAAATCCTGGATGCTGCAGGAAGTGGAAAAACTGATTCCTAGGGTGGCACTCTGTTTAATACCCAGGCAGTGCCCCAGCATGGTACCTGTTAGATGTGCCACAAGTCAAATGTAAAACTAAGATCCTGTCTGCCAGATGGAGATCCCTCTACCTTTTACTCTACAACTATTGCCAGGTGTTACTTTGATAGTATCATTGAGGATCTAAAGTCTCCATGTTCACATGGCTTTAGTATTTACTTTCTAACCTAAATTGTTCTATTTTGTTGCTTGGGTACTGAGAAATTACTATGTTCCTCTTGACAGGAGACTGCACTGAGTATAGTAATTTTCTACATGTGACCTTTAAGACATTTTGAAATCTTTCTAGATGAAAGGTGCTATATAAATATAAGGAGCATAGGACTGTAATAATTACTCCTTTCTTGAACAAATCTCCTGCTGAAGTTCATTAGAAGCACAAGTAAGTAATACTGAATGGAACCCTAATGTACTGTGTTATAGAAGGAACTGGTGGTAACCTCTATATTTAGGTTGCCTAATAGTCTCCATTATAAAGAAATTCTATGACCTTTTTGAGAAGGTTTGTTGTTTGCAAAAGCCGTTGTAGTTTGGCAAGACAAAAAGTCTTTGGGCTAAATAAGTGGTCTGATTTCCTTGCTCCATAAAATTGTTTAAGTTTTGCTGAGACTAAAAAAAAAAAAAATCACTTGAAAATTTTCATTCCCCCTCTGTCACTTATGTTGTACAGAGAAGTCTTTGCTAGAACACTGAAAAAGCCCAGACTGGAACTGAGTACAAACAACAGAGGCAATGATGGTATGCTGAAAACATGGCAGGGAATTATATGGCTCCTGGAGAGGTTATAATGGGCTTGCTGAATTTGGTTTGATTCTCACAATTACTGTTTTGTTAAAAGAAAGTTGCCTCCACTGGCAACTCCACTTTCTTTCCTTCTGTTCTTCATGGCACTATCTGAATCAGGAGTGTACCAATGCTGGTTGACCCTCAAGAATTGGGCTGGATCCTGAGACAGACCTTATTGCAGCGAGTATTTGCTCCTAGTGTGTCTGTCCTTCAATAGATGTTTGGATTTTGCTGTCTTTGCCAGCTAACACCATTAGTCACTGTAATTGTGATGTGAAGCTGAAGATTAAGAGTTTGTGTTGCTGGGAAGAAGTACACAAAGTACACAAGAGGACTGGCATTCCCTGTAGAGGAGGAGTGCATGTTTCCTACTCTCTGCTGCCTTCTAGGAGGCTGCTTTACTGCCCTGTTGTCACCTTCCTGCTTCAACTTCCTCAGAAGTGTTATTAATGCTCTTGTTATTCAGTTAGCAATAGCATCCAGATTTAAAATTACCTGTCACTTTGCTTTCCTTCATGTGGTTTTTATGCATGTGGTGTGATCTCTAGTTGCAGGATCCTATTCTTTTTTCCATGCTGTTATAAACCACTTTTCCTTTCTGTGTGAATGATGAGCATCCAGGGCAGTGTAGTGAGAGCTACAGGAGGAGCTGCAAATACTGGCTTTTTAAAATTTGAAGTGCTTGGAATTATATTCTACTGTGTAAACAAAGGGAAAAAAAGCATTCAGGGACATGCGATCAATTCTCCCTTTTCAGACTTAATAACTTTTTGTGATTTTTAAATTAGGAAAAAGTGCCAAACTCCAAAGGATATTTTCACTAATGGTATTCTCTTAGCTAGTAATAGGGGAAGATTTATTATACAGGCATGTATTTTATGATTGTTATGCTTTTATTTTATTTTTTAGAACTATTTGCATTACTTGCTTTGAATTCAATAAAAATTTAATCTTGACAGTGAATCTGAGTCTTAGTGTACTGTTCAATCTTTTTTTTTTTTTTTTTTTTTTTTTGGCTGGGGAGAAAGGAGAATGAGGAGATGAAACAGGTAGAAATGTGTTCTGTGAAGTTTTGCAGGTTTTGGGGTTTTTTTTGAACTTGGATTTAGGATGGTTTTTTAAGGGATTTGTCTTTGATATACATGTTGAGAGAGATCTTATATGCAATATCATTTACAAAATATCCCCTGAAATTTGTAGCCAGAATGAGAAAGTCACATTTAGTCAGGATGAATTTTTGTGGATTTGGGATCTCTGCCTCTTTACTGTCCTTTACTACTGAAGTAGAGATAATGTATAAGCAGCCAAATGGGGACATGACTTCTGTGTTCTATGATCTACTGATCTTCATCACTGAATGGTTCCTTTTCTCACAGGCTAAGGTATGAAGAGCCAAATTTAAATCCCACCAGACACCTAAGAGTGAGAGAGATAAGGAACAGGGATAGAATCTTTGTACATTTCCTTGGTATTTGGTCTATGTTCCTCGACTGTGCCTGAGAATTTGGCCATCTAATGTATTTTATAATCATATCTAATGATCTCCTAAATACAAGATACAGGTCTCTACTTGGAACTGCCATGAGTTTGTTTTGTGCTTTGAGACTCATAAATAAAATGTTTAATTTTTTAACTTGGATATCAAGGTCATTTTTCTTCAGAAAACATGTGCAATGTGTTTAGTCATGTACCATCTGGATGTTTATAAGCACAAATCAGTTACATTTAATCAAATCTGGTATTTGTATTTCTGTTGAAATGCAGTACTGCTGAGGACAGAGAGTTGGTACTTCTCTTGTATATCTGGTTTAACATGTCTGTTTCACAACAGCTTGTTAAGGGCTCTCCTGCCTTCCAGCCTCTGTGTGTGCACATGCGTGTGTGTGTTAGGGGGAAGGTTGGGAAGGAGAAAAAGAGGAAGAACTGCCTGCCGTGCTGATTTTACAAATACATGACTGAATCAAGCTCAACAGACTCAAGAGCTGTTTGTTACTTGTGGCAGTGTAAAGAAGGAAATATTTGCAGGAATGAAGTGAGTGGAAAAGTAATATAGAGCTTGGTAAAATATGGATTATATATTACAAGTTTTATGATTTAGTGTTAACATTCAATTATGAAGAGGAGCAAGAATAAATAGTTCTCTTTTGCTCTGTAGATAGCCATCGGGTAATCTAGTAATTTTGGACTTCCAGTCTTATTTTTAAAAAGAGTTTTTAAAAGTAACCTTTGAAATTGTTTAGGAATTTATTTAGGAATTTTTTTTCCCTAAAAATACAGTGAAACTTAAGAATTCTGCACACATCAATTTCAATATTGTTATAAAACAAGTAATGAATTTTTATTGATTGAGTGGCTCTGTTAGATGCTCCTCATGGGTGTAGCTTATATGGGCAATAGAGAATGCAATGGGCAGCCAACCAAAAGAAAATCAAGTCTGTATTTTAGAAAGGAGCAGGGAGAGTGTTGTTGGCTTTTTTTTTTTTTTTTTTAAGGTTAAATTTCATGTTAAATCTTTGTAGTTTTGAACCTGACAGTTATTTTAATTTGTTACTCTAAGAAGCTCATGAAAAATTGTAATCTGCTTGATCCACTACAGTCTGGTATCCTTTTCTATCTTGTTACTTAAGTAGGGCTTTTTTTCATGTAGTTGTGGGACCTGCTGTGCTTTGTGCTGTCTTTTTTTGGATTCAGAATTTTCATTTTGAGTCACCTTCATGCAGGATTGTCAGATAGTTCTCACCACCTCTCAGCTTGATTCTTGTTCTATTTCTTATACCTTTGCCCAAAGTAGAATTAAAAATATTAAATAGCAAGCCTGTAGAACCTTGCTATAAATTCTACCCCATAGATACATGTAAATATATCTAAAGGTGGTTGTTGGGAACTGTTAAACAAGAAAACCCAAATTTTGAACTTCATTTTGCACAACTTTGTCCTCATCATAGTTTAGCTTAAGTGGGAGAGTGTTTTTTTGACTGTGTTACAAGTCAAGGCTGGCATTGTGTATTTCTTTTCTCCTAGTCAGCAGAGCTACTTGTCTATAGAAAGAAACTAGACTGTCAAGCCGATTGGCTTTATCCTTTAATGCTCCCAATTCTTAAATAATTTCATTCTTGTATCTTTCTGAAATTTGAGTTAGAGGTTTTTATTTGCCCGTCTTATGATTTTTTCCTTTTTTTTTTTTCTTCTGCAGTACCTGATGACGTTTTTCAGCTTTCCTGTAGTTCTCTAAACATTTTTTTCTGAGGGTGAATTTCATTAGAAGCTGTTAACTGCCCTAAATAATATTCAGTGATCTATGTTTTATTCTAACTCGAACTCATACTCTCTTGTTTAATTTAGTTATATGGAATTAAACTTTTGTGTGGGTACTGAAGCAAAGAAGACTTTATGCCATCCAGTATTTGCTTTCTTTCCATGATTAAGTACTTACCTTTGAGGCATAAGTAGTGTGTGTTTTGATATATGTAGCTTTGCTTGCTGGTTTTTGTTTTGTTTTTTAGTGGGTTTTCTTTTGGTAGAAATGTCATCTTTGTTTTTAGTGCCACCAGTGGTATTCTTATTCTGTGCCTCTTTTCTAGGGAAAATTGTATGTCCCAGACTAAAAGCCACCTAAAATAAGATGAAGTATGTTAAAAGAGAAGATTAGCTGATAAAAAGAAAGCTCTTTCATCACTTGTAAAGTGATGAGAATTTGCATTTTCTGCCCCTAACTTTTTACCTAATTTTTCCTTGATTGCTGTGACAGCCCACTATGCCTCTTCCTGTTTAAAACTTGGTAGAAATATCTGTACTTTTCATCTTGAAAGTCAGGTTAGGACAGCGTGCTTTGCAGAACATTTCCTCGGAGTATCAAATGATGTCTTCTTGGCTCGTACAGTCAGCTACAAGGTACTTTTGAAGTAGGCTAGTTAGAACAAAATACTAAGTGTTCAATTTTTTATACTTCCATGCAGTAGCTTATCCTGGTTAAAGTAGGACAGAGAGATCCTGAGGATTGTCTGTTCTCTGAAGTGCATTCCACTGGTATGTGGTACACTGATGTAGAGCAGGCTTGAACTTGGAGAGTTCAGCTGCAGAATGTTGTTGGAAGGCTTTTGGCTGGCAAACTTTCCATCAAAAGTCAGTTTGAAGACTAGAAGATATGACCTTGACATCTGCTACAAGTTTTTTCTTGTTTTCTTAGGAGTTGAGGGGGGAGGAGGAAACAAGCAATTGAAAGTTTTCCCATTCCAACTACTGAAGATTTGGAACCTATCTTTAAACTTTTCCAAAATGCTTGAATATACTTTCTCTGTATCATACAGCTCATGTGACAGTGCCCAGTAGGAAAAAAAAAAAGTATGAATTAGTAGGGGTTTGAAAATTCACTATGGAAATAGAGTTCTCAGCTGTAAAAGCTGGAAAAAGTTGTTATGGCACATGCTGGGAAAAGGAAAGTTATGTTATGGCTATTATTGAAATCTGTGATTAGGGTCACGCTGTAGAAATTCTGTAATTGAAAAAGAAGGATAAAAGAGAATGCAAGGACTCGTTCTGTGGCATCATTTTAGATTAATATACATCTTAATGAAGAACATTATGGAGACTTGATTTTTTTGGGTAAAGTGTGTAGCCTTTTCCTTTACTTAAGGTGGACATCTTTGTGGGGCTGGCTCTGAATGGAAGAAATTTCTAGATTGTTGCCAGCTTCTGGGAAGATGACACCTGCAGTGCAGAACAAATAAGATAGGTCAGAGGCAAGCTCCTTCCAGTTCGATGACAAAACTAGCTGTACCAAGTATTGGCCCTGGTCAGTGCAACAATGACTGTGCTTCTGCATCTGTGTCATCCTCATATTCTACATGGTTTTTTGCATAGGGGCAAGAGGGTTTCATAGTTTCTGCAAGAAAGGGTCAGAGGAGTAACATGAAGGATCCAATCCTTTGTGGGATTGGCATTTGGAAGAGGCCACTTCCCCATGAATCCCAAGGATCTAGGGGTCTAGGAGACTGTAACCACTCTTTTTCCGTAGACTCCTAAATACTGCCTCCTCAGAGGATGTTGTTAGATGAAATTCAGATTCCTGTCCCCTGCTCATATGTAGCTCATCGTCATCTAGGAAACATAAATTAGTTGATACCAGTATGTTTCTCAAGCAGGATATTTTCAAAATAGCTGTCACACTGAGCATTGGTGCACCACAGCCTGTGGCAAATGGGGAAGAATTCTAACAACAATATGCAAGAGGTTGGAGCCTTTTGAGTGGTTGTTGAAGTAACATTTGATGGTTGATGAACTTTGAAAGATGAACTTTGTCTTTCTGAAGGTCCTGATAAAGATATTTCTTATAGAAAGAAGGCTGTTGTGCACTGTACCACTTGTCTTTAGGAGACTTGCTGGCCTCATCTGTTAAATGTCATCTGGAAAATAGGGCATTCCCTTTAAGGGAATGATTAAATAGGGACACTGCCTCAAGGGGTAGTTTTCTGCACATTTTTACAGTGACTGATAAAACCATAGGGGTCATGTGAGTCTATTCTAATTGAATCAGCTTTTATTGAAAGACGGAATTGCTAGAAATGCACTGAATGGATGAATTCCAAGTAAATGATTCATGGTGTAAAACAGCTAGGAATGTGAAAGCACAAATCAGAGCTGTCTGAGTTAGAATTCAAATATACATAGGATGTGTAGAAATTGCATTGCTACTCTGCTATATGCAGATGGATCTTTATCACAATTTCTCATACAGACCACTAGCTCCATTGTTTGCACTGTCATAATTATTCAGTGGCATTATTTGTAGAGGCAGTGAAATGGCCTGTTAACACTCTAGGATATGACAGAAGTAATGGTAATGAGAAAAAGTATTTTGGATAGCAAAGTGTTGAAGATGCATATAATAATGAACTGCTTCAATGTAGCAATAAAGACTAGTTTCTCACAAGATGGTGATTAGTGAGGGCATATTCATGTGACATGGCAAGCTAAATGTAGTTTAATCTGATAGTTTTATTCTATGAATAGCTTAATAGAGTACTGATGATGGAGGGAGAGTGAACTGATCTGTGTCAGAACTCAATGACTGCTTCTCCTGATAGTGATTTAATTTAATTGCTAGCAACTTGTGCTTGCATTACATGAACTGGCAGAAGGAAATATTTTTTAGTTTTCTTAGGACTTAAACTGTTAAAAATCAGGAGTGGCATCATTATGTGAGATGCTTGCTTCTGTGTAGAACACAGTTGGCAAGATCTAACTGGCCACAGCATTTTTAATACTATTTAGTACACACTGTGTTCCTGATGATTTCCTATTTGCTTTAAATATCACTGATATTCTTAATAGTCACTGATGTGTGTTTTTTTAATTTTTTTTTTTTTATTAGAAGGTAAGTTGTGGGTTACTGGAACTTGGTTTCAAAAACCAGCAATAGTAATGGAACAAAGGTTTGTGGGGTTTATAGTGAAGTTGAAAAGGCAACTTCCTTTGTTATGGAATATTATTTGGCAGAACCTAAAAGCTCTTGTACAAAGTGCTGTAGAAAGAGATTGTGGAGTAGATATGACAGTTAATAAAAAGTTACATGTAATTTTAAAAGGTAGATTTTGCTTATTTATCAAATCTAGAAGAAAATGTTAAGTTAGTTCAAAAATTGTCTAATAGTAGAAAATAAAGTCTGAAAATGTTGTAACTAATAGTCTGCAAATATATGGAAGGATATATTAAAAGCTGTTGTTCATTTTGTGTGTACAAATGCTTGACAATTCTGTAATTATTTGGGAATTAGTGTTTTACATTTGGCAAAAATAGTCCCTGTACTATTGAAGTTTAAAAAATATTGCATGCTTTTAATTGTTTACTGTCAAACTAATACTTGAAAATTTCATTGTCTTGAAGCACAAAGAAAGATCAGTAAAAAAGGTGGGGAATTTTTTGCTTGGTTTCTGTGCAGTCAGATTGCATATACTTACACCTTAATGGTACAAATTTAAGCATAAACTGGAATGAACAGCCTAAAATATAACAGTTAAACTTTTATCTTCTTACTCCGAAGTTTAAGAAGACTTTGCCACTATGTGTCAAATTGATTGTTGATTGCCAGCATTATTACATTGGGACAGCTACTGCAGTGCCTTAATACATGTATATGTGTCTTGGTTGTAGTTATTTCCTTCTGTATTATAAAGAATTTAGGTAACAATTTCTTGACTCCTAGGAAATTCTTTTGCATTTTAAACCTTGATAAGATTATGATGTGAAATTTAATTTGGTCCTGTTAATTTTATTGAACACTGTCAATACCATTTCAATGTCTATACCAATGTAGACCTCAGCCTTACAATTTTTTTTGTGAATTCCTAGTCTTGAAAAGAAGAGCAGTCTCTTTGAAGTGAAGCTCTTCAGAGGCAGAGGTTAGCTCTAAACAAGGAAGACTCAGGTAGCTTAATTTCTAAGTGGATGTTTAGGTGAAATTGCTTAGATTTTTTTGTCCTTAAAACCAGTTACATTGGGAGGGAAAAGAGACTCAGGAATGGGCATAGATACAGAAATCACTAGTGTCTGTGTTACCTGTTTTGCAGGAAAAAAAAAAAAAAACCACTCTGAAAAAGAGTGAAAACACGCCTAAGGAATTGGGAATGTTAATTACTTTCTTGATATAGTAACTTATCAGTATATGTGGGTGGGAGAAGGGAGGTAACCCTCAACAAAACCGGCTAATGGGTGGGAGGAAAGTTTATTGACTGCTTAGTAAGGTTTACTTCAAGGTAGTGTGCTACTTGTTGCAGAAATGGAATTTGAAATACCTTTCATTCTGGATCCATTTAGATGTTCTGCTATCTAAATCTACATCATCGCTCCATCGCGGAAAGTCACATTCCAAAGCCGCTGGCTGCAACCTGTTCTGTAATCTGCTGAGTGAAAAACTGTCTAAGCTATTAAAGAGTTAGATCTTTAGATAATTAATGTCTTTTTGAAAATGCACAGGAAGCTTCCTTCTCATACTCTAATATTGCTACAGTACTCAAATATAGATGTGCCCTGTAAAAGTTATGGGAGGAAATGCTGTAAGAATTGCTCAAAACAGTCATATCTATATGAAGATGTTCTAATATGTGTTACAGGAGTATTCATTCCTTAGAAACTCTTCTGCTTAAAACCATGTCTTCACATCCTTCAATTTGTTTAAAAAGCTGCTTACTGTAAAATCATACTGCTCTTTCTGTTTGTCTCCCTGTATATATCTGCTTGCTTTCAAGATTAGTAACAACCTTTTATTTTTAAATTAATTTCTCTAGTTACTGTGTTAAGAGATATTTAAGAATGTGGACCTTAGAGAAATGAGGACATGTGGTGGAGGATTTTGTAGTAGAGACTAGCTGGAATATGATGATGAAGTATAAAGTATGTGAAGATAAGCTTTTCTTGAGATTCCAGTAATGACTGGAAAAATGAAGATTAGAATATTACTGTGGATATCAGATTTCTATTAGCTTCTTGAGACATTAATATTTAGGATAGATGTGAGTGGAAAAGGATCTTCAAATAAATTATAAGATATTTAAAGCCTGTACATTTGTATTGCAAGATGACCCAGTGTAGTAATGAAAGAACAGAGTAGAATTGGAATGATTCAGCTTCATTCTCAACAAGATTTTAATGGCCTTAACTGTGTGTTCTGTTTAGACTTTAAAAAAGACATATATGAAACAAACATCAGCAAATCAGGATTTTTATCAGGGTTTGTAATGTTTACAAGGCATTTCTGAAATCATTGCTAGATGAGGGAGTAGCAAAAGCTGGTGGAGGAGGAATACTAGTATATAAATGATGCTGGAATTCCATTTGAAAAAATATTAGCTGAGTCAGCTCAGTTAGAAACACAGGAACAGATGGAAAGGAGACAAGTCTGCAGGGCATGAATGAGAGATGGATACAGTAATCTCTTCTGTTTACAGAAGCTTGCTTTTTAAAAACTTGTCCTTCCTAAGCAGTAAATGAAGGTGGGATTCAGGAAAACTTGACTGGTTAGTTGGAGGAACTGACTGACTTTCTCTGAGTAGTTCTAGGTATTTTTTCCTACAAGCTGGTTGACATTGTTCTTCTATGCTTTGCACAAAGATACTTAATTGAGAATTCCTGACTTTGATTTTAGAGTTTCTGCTACATTAGTCAGAACTGTGACAAGGTTCTAGGTTTAATCCATGATGCATGAGCATGTTTACAATGCAATTTTTGGAATTATCTCCGAGACTTTCCCAAGGAGACACCGTAAAAAAGTTATATATGCAAATTGTAAAGGCAAAAGCATTTCTTTTTTGTACTGGTTCTGTTCTTTAGGCAGTCAGGTTCATGAGTTTGACCAAAGATGACACATATAAATAGATTATTTACTACTTGTGAGACTTTTTGGCTATAGCAATTTTGCTAATTCCTGTAAAACCCCAGAGAGTAAAATTCAGGGTGCTAATTGTCTAGACTACAGGTTTGCAAAGAATGAGCTCTGTCATGTCATGCTGGAGGGACAGAAAGAAGCTGATACTCAGAAACATGCTGAACTCATTGCCTAAGCTCTGTGCAGTGGGGCCTAAAAGCAGCAAGAAGTTGAGTATATGATGTGGGACATTCCATTAGCTTGGAAGCATTTATTCTGTCCTCCTGAATCACCTGAAAGGAAAAAATACTTTATATGTAAAGATATTTTGTTTTTGAGGAAAGAATTCTATGACCAAGGGTAAGACAAATTAGTCAGATTTCTGTTCCAGATATTTCTAACGTCTCTTTCTTAAGGAATAAATCTGCTATCTTGAAGAAAAAGTCAGTGTCTCCCTGCAGGGAAGAAAAGTGTAGATAAATGCTGCTGCTTAAGGATATGGGGTGCCTTTGAATAAAACCTCTTTAAGTCTCTGAAGCCAGATTTGGTTTGGTGGTGGGGTTTTTTTCCTAAAGTGGACAAAAGAATGAAATTCATTTGAAAGTTGAAATTTTGAAACTTATGTGATATCATGTAGAGATTTTACATTTAAAAGGTGAAAAGTTATGTAGGAATACCACAGGCTTTGTTTTCCTTGGTATTTTTTTTCTGGGAAGGAAAGCATGGTAGGAGATAAAACATTGCTGATTAGTCTCGAACTGTTCTGATGGATAGACAATTCCAGGTATATAGTAGTTGCCTCTTCTGTTTGATAGTATTGTCATGATCATAAAGGTCTTTTCCAACCTAAATGATTCTTTGACTCCACCATATTACCTCTCATTGAATCCTGCTGTCATTCAAAAGGTAACTGATAGGTATTTGGAAAAGAAACTTGAGTCTATGAACCCAGAACAAATCAATACCATCTTGGGCAACTAGAACATAGCATCCTTCTGTAGGAAGAGTTTTTCACAGACAATTTCTTTCTGATTTTTAAGATGAGACAACATGAGTTTAATAGGAAACCAGGAAGTAAGAGGAATTTGTAATTAAAATTCTAACAGCTTTTTGATAGCTAAGTAAAACTGGACTAGTTTATTCCATAGTTATTGGAGGAAAAGTTTGGCAAGTAAGTTGACCAGAGCCCAGTAGCAGACTTAAGTATCAGGCCTAATGTGCTATTTTAGATAAGTTGTATGTGTCCCTAGCTCTAGAAAAGAGATAATTTGCCACTTGAGACAGGATAAGCCTCTGGCAAGAGCTATTGGCCTGAATTGAAGCCAGGATGTGGTTGGACTTGAGGAAAGGATCACATTAAAATGGAAGCTCTGCTTGACTGATATTCTGGGTCTAGGTTGTCTATTGAAGAACATCTTTCAGCTTGATTGAAGTCTTAATTTTCTTAATCTGTACTCATTTTGTTTCAGGAATCTCTAGAGTTGTAGGTAGATGTGGGGTTGATTCATGGAAAAACTGTCACAGTTAGTCCCATCATGCTCCTTGTTTCCAGACTGTAGCAGATGAACCCTAAAGCTGATGGACAGATAAGTAGTTCAGGTCTATCAGAATTGGAGCTTATACTCTGAGTAGTGCAGAAGACATTAGATGCTTTACGGACTTTTGATAGTGATGGCTGCAGAAGCAGCACTGTGCAAATGTAGTTGTGCTCTATATAAATTAAATTCAGGCAAACACCAAGTTGCTTCAGCATTAAGCCAGTTTGGTTATCTGCATGTTTGATGGACAGCTCAGGCAACTGAGAGTTTACTGTATCTGGTGTATATGTTGGTCATCAGTATTGTATAGATATTTTTTGTTTATTTTGGTTCTCAAAATGGATCTGCTTTGCTGTAATGAGACCAAATTATTCATCATATCAAATTAATCAAAATACTATTAACATAGGTTATTGGTGAATACTAGGTGATGGAAATCAAGGAAGCATGTACTGCTGTGAGACGTTCAAAATTATTTATGTGCAGGAAGGTATTGTGTTGAGCTCTGGGTTGTGGAAATTACTCAGGGCAATAGTTCCAGATATTATGTGGTCTTTTTGAGTATTTTTCATCTCTAGACATGTAAATTGCTGTAAAGATTTTTTTTTTTTTTTTTTTTTGAGAACATCAACTATGAAAACCAGTCTTACCTTTGCAGTGATAAATATTTTCTTCCTTTGAGAGTGTCAGTACTGAATGATTTTCTGCACACAGATGCTAAAGCAAGACAAGTTTCTGCAGCCTCTGTAAATATGCTTTCTAAACCAGCAACTAGATCAAACCTGGTAAGATAAAATGTAGTCACATCCTGTAACAAGAAGACTAGAGTTAAAATTATGACATCCTGGTTTTTGGGCATTTATGGGAATTTTGGGGAAGACAAAAACTTTTATGTTTCTCTTAATGACTGTTGGCTATTTAAATACCAAAAATGTTAGTTTTCCTAATTTTTTACAGGGGACTATGAAGTGCCTATCAAGGAGGACTTTGAAAACAACATAGGCATTAGATAATTAATAAAATTGTAATGGAAGAGATTGGACTAGAAATGTAGGTAGATGTATGGCTGATGTCAGCTTAGAAGAAAGATAGCACTGTCTGAAAAGGAAAACTAGTAGTAGAGAAGGGAAGGTGTAATATTCAGAGATAATATTTAGAGATCTCTTGGAAGATGAGTAAATCAGTTTTTTGGTATGGCTACAGTGCTTAAACCGTGAAGTTCACCTCTGGAAAGAATTGCCAGTTCTTATCTTCTAATAGTGTATGCCTTTCTCAGTGTTCTCCTTCAAATGACTAAAGTGGAATTACTAGGTAAAAAATACAAAGCTTTTAGGGACCACCTAAATAGCAGGTATTATTTTTATGAACATTTCTGCTTGTAGTTTTGGATTGTTCAGTTGTGGTGGTCCAATAGTAGTCCAGTGATAGAGGCAAAAATGCTTGTAACCCTGAAGCAAAAGATAAAAGAGCTTCTTTCTAAACCCAGTTAGCTCAGGTGCTCTTGAATATTCTTAAAGAGCAAATTACCATAAATATAAACAAAAGGGGTGTTAATATAATATCTACTTAATCTGTAGCAGTGTATTACAAGGAGTCTTTAACTGGTTTTGAAAATGAGTAATTTAAAATGTTGTATTTTGGCAAATCATCAAAATCAATTTCCTGTTACAGGGATAGTTTCTCTTATCTTCTCTGAAACAGCCTTTTCTCTATGAATTTATTCATTCTTGAATTCAGCTACTGCTAAACAGGAACAATTCTATCGGGTCCAAGCTTCGTGAGTGTAGTAGTTACCTCCTGACACCTGCATGGCTTGTGAAGTGCTTCGTTGCAGTTCATTAGCTCCTTTTGAATACCTGGGGAAAAAAAGTGAGCACTTATAAGGCATTCCTAGTGTTGAGATATGAATTACTTTTTTTCTCAATGTTTTTAATATAGGAACCATGAATGCCTCATTTAATAAATTGGGATGTGAGAAAGCAGATAATAAAACTTAGTACAGAGATATAACTGATAGCTATAGAAAAAATTGACAACAAAAAAGATGGCTGTTTAATGGAAGGAATCTCTTGTCATAGCAAAGCCACATATAACCTCTTGATTAATTGTTAGTGCATCTTCCAAAATATGATTTCTCTTTGGGTTTTTTTTTGTCTTTACTGACTTCTGTTCCTTATTTGAAGGATTTTTTTTTTCAGTCTCATTTGTTTTATGGTATTAGGAAAAAGTTCTAAGCCTAGGACTTAATTTCACAACTGTACTTTAATAGAAATTATCTAGTTTGCCCTCAGGAGCTGAAACTGTTAAAAATTGAAAACTTATTTGGCTAAGATTTGTTTTTACCCCTCTCTACCCCTTTTTAACTAGTTTCCATAGTCATGGTGTTGTCCACACTCCTGGGAAACAATTCATTGTGTGTCAAGTTCACTAGTGTCTAAGTTCATAAGTAACATGTCCAATCATTCAGATCACTATGTAGAAATGATGGGATTGTCACTTGACTGTCATGAAAAACTCTATCCCTATCTCCTGGAGCAATCTTCAATTTGAGACAGATCATCAGTTTTCTTTATATATCACAACTATATTCCACCTGAAATCATAAGGTCGTGCATCAATTACACCTTGGTTCTTGTTCTGTTACGAACTACGGCGGCAAAAGGTTGAAAGAAGTCTGAGACAAGTTTTCTTTAAAATGTCTTATGTACTCTGTTAACCTACACATTTGTAGTTCATTGAGTCCATTTGAGTTGTTCATGGTGGACTCAATATAGTGTGTGCTTTGCAAGATCCTAGTGCTGTAAGCTGGGTAGTTTTCACTAAATGGATTTGTACCTCATCTTCATCCCTCCATGAGTCAACGTAGGCTCAGTTTCACGTAAGGGGTAGTCTAGTTTTTATCCCCAAGTTCTGTTGTGCTGACAATTTATTCATAGTCTTTCTTTTAATTTCTTTTAATTCATTAAGAACTTACTGTGAAGACTAATGAAATCTCACTGATTTATATTAACTGTCTTTCCCACACTTTATGAATTCTTGTAATTTGGCTTTCACTCTGTAACTTGAAATATTGCAATCATTACTGAACGTTACTTGTTAATGGGCGCTGCCTTGATTTCCCGCATTTGTTATTTTTCTCATCTCTTCACCCAAGCAAGAAGTGCCAGTAGTGTGATCCTGTGGGTTGGGATAAATAAGTATGTGTGTGAGCTGATAGCTTCTGTTGCTTTAATAATGGTTTTGTATTTTCAGAGTATCACAGTGCATATAATTTGAGCTTTTTCTATTTAAAAAAAAAACATCATCACAGTCCAACTAACAAAACCCTAGAGCTCAGCAGTGTAAGCATTCTTTTGGAGAAGAAATTTACATCTTCAAAGTCTTAATAACAGAAACTTTTCTATATATCATGACTTGAAATTTCCTAATTCCAAAACTGCAGAGCAAGTAAATACGCTTGCAATGGAATGAGTAAAATGTTTCATTTCAAACTAGGATTATTGTATTCCAATACCAAACAGAATAAAAAATTAATCCATAAGCTGTTGAAATTCTTTTGCCTGCCGTTGCTCTTCTCACACTGGTTTTTAGTTTGGATCAAACTTGGAAATGAAACCTGCACTGTGTATACTGATGGAATGTGGTCTTATGTTTCTCTTGCCAGCTTCCAAAGTGTATGTGTTCTGGCAGCTGTATCCTACTAATATTAATTAGCAGTGTATTTTTTTTCCAGTGAATAACATGATCAAAATTATATACAATATATACAGGGATTTATTATTGCCTCCAATAAATTTGTTTGAGCTGAAAACATTTAAGTTTTCTTTATAAGGCAAACAGTGGCTTTAGCTCTGATACCTCAAAGGTCAGCTTTTTTGTTTTTGTGATACAGATTTTCTACTTCTGTATTGGAGCCGACTCAAATCAGACCATTTCAGCATTTGAAGGGGCTGGGACTGGGTGGTACAGTAATTTCTGGAAAAATTGTCTTTTGGAGCTCACTCTGAGCTGTCTGGATATGACAGCTATGAGAAGAGGGCACATTGCAAATATGGTCTCTAAATCCTGTAAAATAAAAAAAAGTAATCTCATTTGTTGATAAGGCAAGTAAGTGAAACAAAAGGCTATAATGGGTTTAAATTTTATATGCTATCTTAATGAAGTATTAGCAGCAATATTGTTTAAACAATATTTCTTCTTACAGTGATGGTTAATGTTAATTGAAGTGTAGACAGTTTGAGACTTGTAAAGTCTAAGCATTATGCATGTCTATATATATGTGCACACAGGAAACCTCGACCTGTCTCTCAGCTGGTTGCACAACAGGTTCCTCAGCAATTTGTGCCCCCTACACAATCAAAGAAAGAGAAAAAAGACAAAGTAGAAAAGGAAAAAAGTGAAAAGGAAACAACAAGCAAAAAGAACAGTCATAAGAAAACCAGGTAAAAAATTTAGAAACTTTTTCAGTATTGGTAAAATGTGATTATCAAACAAAAAAAAGAAAATGTTCTTTGATTTTTACTGCTTTCTGAGTGCTGTGGCAAACAGGTTATATATTGGTGTGCAGTTTTATTGGTTTCAGCTGTCTATAAATACGAAGACCTGCAGTGTGTAGTTGTGGCCAGAAGATGGAGATCATCTGAACAGAGAAAGAAAGACTTTTTAAGAGTTATTTAGGATATTGTTTTAAGGGTTTATAGAAGTATTTTTTATAGCATACAGAACTGCTGATAGACAAATTGATGATACTAATCACTGGAAAAAGGGGATGGGAGTGATGAGTTTTCATGCAAAATAGTAGTGGGAGGAGAGAGAACCACTACCAGACTGCAGATGAGTAGGGAAAACAACTTGGTTATTGATAGCCTTGTAGAACCCTTCAGCTTTGAATGGCTGAACTAAGGCCCACATAAATTAATGTGACAGGATAAGGTATATGTGTTACCTAGTGATAGAAGTATCTATGCCACATCTGGGATGCTGAAGGACTCTTAAACTGAAAACATGAAATATTGCAGTACAGGCAAGCAGTTGTAAAAGCCTTGATCTTGCTGGGAGGAAGGAGGGTGCAAACTGCTAAACAAAAGCAGCAGGTTTAACCCCTAATTCATCATAATCTAAGCATAATGTTATTGTGGCAAAAATGCTGTGTCAAAAAACCTGAGAAGTATATAGGACATGTAGTGTAAGCAAATACGGGAGGAACTATTGATTTTTTATTGTTGTTGTTTGGAAGCACTCCAAAATAGCTCAGCCAAGAAATATCCTTTGGGATTAGTTATGCAGAGAAGTAGCAGATGCTTCTGTTGTGCCTGAAATAGGATCATTAGGATCAGAACAAGGGAAGGACTAAGAGTCAGTAGAGAGCAGTCATAAGAAAAGTCGTGGTTAGGATTAAGGACATTGGGGTGTTATTTCCTTTTTTCTTTTTTAAATACTCAAATTTACAAGCTTACCTCATGCAGTTGAAGTACTTCAGTTATGAAGCATTTGATGTAAGCATAGTGAGCATTAGTTAAGCCAATTAAAAATTATAAATTGAAATATTTATGGGTAAATTGCAATAATACAGTAAAAATGCAAAAAGTAAGAAAAGGGTAAAGAAATTTGAAAAATAACTAAAATAAAATCATGGACCAAAATACCAGAATTGCATTAAGATTTTCTTTTTTTTTTTAAAGCTTCAAACAGTTAATTTTTTCCAAGAATTGTTTCACTAGGTATGATAGTAAGTTAAGAATGCCTGATTAGTTTAGACAGATTTCTTGAGTATTCTTTGAGAAATGGATATCCTTTTCTTTTTGCTTTAAAATGTGTATATTATTACTGGAAACAACTATAAAAATCTTCATGCACACTCAATATAATTAATAAGCCTCAGGTACACAGCACTTGCACAAAGTGATAATTCTGAAGTTTTTTTCTCTGTTCCCATGATGCAGATCAGCAGATTTTCAGTTTTTTCTGAGATGCTTCAGTCATGCTGCTTCAGCCTCAGGGGAGCATGATGTCAAAGCCCATCTCAGTTCTAGCAGAGAAAAGGCATGGGTTGTTTCAGCTGAAATGAATGGGAGCCAATTCTACTTCAAGCAAAGTTGATGATAGGGTAACGGTTAGAGCTTTACTGTTATCACACCTGCAAACGTGATGTCATTATTTTATTGCAGCTTGAGCCAGTGCTATTGTGGAGTCAGCTAAATGCACAAACTGTGCTGTTCATAACTGCTTGTATGAATTCAGCTATCTGGTACCAGTTTTTCATAGTGATCATGGAAAAGGACTAAACTGAAAGTACTTTATGCATGTCACTAGCAAAACTATGATTGCAAAATAGAAGTCAAAATATTCTTTAGTTCTTTTTGTTGTGAAAAATCAAGCAATTGAAAGATTGAATGAAGAGACTTACTCTGTCAACACTGTATATAACATTCATCTCTGCATAATTTAAAACAGAGCCTATGCCAAGAATACCAAAGTTATACTGGGAACACAAAGTCCAGTTCAAATAGTATACTAGTGGTGCTTATGAGGTTTTGAAATGAGGTAACACCTGCTGCAAGTTAACACTGTCTATGCTGTTGAATCCAAAAGACAGACACCAACATCTTCATTACTGAACATAATTTTCTACTTAGAATTGTTGCTTCAGGCTGCTGTGGAGGTGGATGTTTCTCTGGATCAAATTCATTACTTTGCATAGTCAAAATTAAGTTTTGGGTTTTAAAAGTAAAAACCTTCACATATGCAGCACATATATTTTGCTGCACAGTGACATTATTCAAAATATCAACTTCTAAATAGTTTTAGGAGATGGTAATGTGTTATATTCAACTATTTCAATGTAAAACATATTAGGGAAGACTCCACCATTAATACTTCTAGTACATTGTTTTTCTACATATTACATGTTGCATAAAGAAGTCTTGTACACACATTTGTTCTCCAGAGATCCTAAAAGTAGGAGGAAGACAAGATAATAAGGTGGTGTGTGTGCTTTTAATATGATTATTTGCTTTATTTAGGCCAAGGTTGAAAAATGTGGATCGAAGTAGTGCTCAGCATTTGGAAGTTACCGTTGGAGATCTGACAGTCATTATTACAGACTTTAAGGAGAAAACTAAGTCACCACCTGCTTCCAGTGCTGCTTCTGCAGATCAACACAGTCAGAGTGGTTCTAGCTCTGACAACACAGAGAGGGGAATGTCCAGGTCATCTTCACCCAGAGGAGAAGCATCATCACTGAATGGGGAATCTCATTAAAGTTTATTTCTTCCAGTTTCTTTAGCCTCTTCAAAACATGCAAATACATCAGTTCTGTCACCTGTTACCACATTTTCATGACAGATTAGTTGTGCATAATTGGTATTTCAACTGGAACATAATGCAGTTTAAAAAAAAGAAAAAAGTGCAGTGGTGGAAACAATAACAGCATGAAGCTGAATCAGGGGAGGTTTAGGTTTCTCACCCAGAGGGTGGTTGGGCACTGGAACAGGCTCCCCAGGGAAGTGGTCACAGTACCAGCCTGACAGAGTTCAAGAAGTATTTGGACAATGCTGTCAGGCACTGTAGTGTGACTTGGGGCTGTCTTGTGCAGGGCCAGAATTTTGATTCAATGATCCTTTTGGGTCCCTTCCAACTCAGCTCATTCTGTGATTCTGTAGTAATTTAAATGCTATCTGCAAATGCTTATGAAGCATCTTCAGACCAACTTTTTAATCTACATGTGTAAGGGTGCCATGAAAATGTGGTTTGAATGTTCATTATGCAGTGTTATTGATATGTCCATTTTCACTTTCAGTTTAGTGAATTCTAACACAACTCTTGGAGTCTCTACTATTGGCATGTACTGAATTTAAATTTTTATTACATAGTTCAAGCTGCCTAAATATGTATTATTTGAGAATTGTGAAACATAGTTATATGTATGCAAGTCAAAGATCAACTTAATCAATTATTGCTGCAACAGAATTTTCATAATGATTATCTTATTAAAAACACCTGCTGGTACTTGGTGTGGTTAAATAGGAAAAATGTTATTAAAGAAAACATTTGTATGGATTTTTGCCAATGTTTGACACATTTTACTAGATTACTGTTACTGAATTATGTTGATGGTTTTACCAATATTTTTTGACACTTAAAACACTTATTGTAATGTTTACAAGCAAAATAGAAAACACATTTTAAGCATTGATTAGTTAACTTTGCAATTCAGGTAAAGTACTGCATTGTCGCTGTACACTGGTATTTTGTGTTGTGTAACAAATACTGAACCTCAGATGGTGATGCATTTGGCAAAAGCTATTTGGAAATATGAAAGTTTGGAAAAGCTTTAAAAAGAACAGAACTGCAGTTCTCATTTCTGCTTAGTGCTGTTTCCCTGCCCCAGATTTTTCTAGTGTCACATAGTCACTTATCGTTTCAGTACAGGAATATCAGAATAAGGAAATAACTTTTTGTTTGTTTGTTCTTGAGTCAGTTTCTTTAATATTGAATTGGCCTATTAGAATATATTAAGGCATAAATCATTTGAAAAAGACTCAGTATCCTACTTTATGGCATAAGCTGTCAACATTTACGCACTTAGCAATATACTGATAAAGAGCAGAACTATTTACAATACCATCTGGTATTATGTGAAATTACCAATAAAATATTTTTGTGAATACAGATTTTGCATTTTTGTTTACAACCAATAAGTGTTTTGATACATACATATGATTCATGTATAGGTTTTAAATTCTATATTCTGGTTCAGTACAAAAGTCCATTTAGCTCCTTTTAGTGACGTAGGGCACTTACACTCCTGTGAGCCTTTTCTTTCTCATTCAAAGTAAATATATTTTTAAGCCTATGTGGAAGTTGGATGGACCTTCTTGGTAGTGAATCCAGCCCCAAATTATTACCCATATATGATACGTCCTCTGAACGGCTAAAACAATGGATTTTTGTAGCCCCTGACAATTGTGATGTTTGGTGGTATCTTGTAGTAATGTATTTTTCTGTTTTTAATGCAGTACTTCTACAGGCACAATGGTACTGTTCTATTTTGTAAGATGCTAGTTGTGAAATACAGTTAGTTGCATAAAATGAGAGTCTGATGTGATATCTGAGAACATACATACCTCATTCCTTGGTGTTGCTGTTTAAATTTTTTAGACATCAAATGTTAATTATAGGCTATTTCAGATGACTAACTACTGACCTGTTTATTATGTATTCTGCTTTATCTTACTAAGTAGGATGTCTGTTTATTGCTGTTACTTGGCCAAATTTAGTATCTGTAAAACTATGCTTTTTATGGTTCTTAAATGTTTTTGGGGCCGGGCTAGTGTTCAGAATAACATACACTAGTTTTTAAAAGGAAAATACCTGCTTCTCCACTTTATTTTTTTTATATTTTATTTTTAGGTGGGACTATTTGCAGAATACACTGATGTAGTGAGTTACAAAAGAGCTGAAACTGTTTAAAGTAAGCAGTTTAAGGATAATAAATCTCATTGCAAGAAGTTTTATGAAATGCGTTTATAATTTGAAATTTAATGAATGCTAACACATTTCAGAATTCCTTGCAAAGAAATAATAATCTATTACCAGTAATTCACTAAATGGAAAATGTATTTTTATTTAAGTTTATGTGAATAAACCACCCAGCACTGCCAACAAAAGGACTCTATCTTCAGAATTAAGTAGTCATTTGTTTTGAAAGGAAGGATGGAGTGGATTTGACTATGATTCAACTGTGTCTAGAGAATAATCTCAAAAATGTGATGTAAGTACAGTTACCAAAAAGAATGCAAAAAGTCTCTCTGTTCTTTATGGAACAAGACATTGAAGAGCAATTTCTACTACAGGTGCTACAGAAGTCAGTTAGGATCTTAAAAGCTGTGGTGGTTTTAATTGAACTATTAGGTTGCCAGGGTTTCATTGCAATGATGCTTGCTTTAGCATTAAGCAAAGTTAAGTTTTTGCCTGTTGGTGATTACAGGTATATGACAATTCTGACAGCAGAGTAGATAAATTCTAAGCAAAATACTGCATTTTACTGTGTTCATAATATAATTTAAATGAACTTCACTTTCATAATTTCTAAATAATTTTTACTTGTAGTAATCCTAAGTCCTTTTTTCTAACTGTAAATATATTTAAAAGCATCTTTACTCCATTTATAAAAAGTGAAAATTTAATGTTGTAATGTGTTCTGATTAGCTATTTTTCTCTGTGATTGCTCTCTAAATAAGAACTGTTATTTGTTAAATCTATATATGCACCAGTCTTCAACAGCCATACATCCTGGGATGTTCATGAAATGGTGGCCCCCACAAAGACAAGTGTGATAGTGTTCCATGTAAATGAGTTCCTTTATGTACTGATTGATTGTCTGGTTTCAGAAAGGAAAAGGGGGGAGAAGTGGGGGAAAATTAAGTATAAATAGTTCATTGATAAAGTGTACCATAATTCAGTTTCTTAGCTTCCTAATTTTGCCATTAATTATAGGTGGTATAGGCAAAAGAACAAATACACAGTTGACTGATCTCTTTTTTTCATGAATTTAAAGCTACGTATTGGAGATAAACAAAAATTCTTCTAATCAGTAGCAGGCTGAATTATAGCATATAAAATCTTGATTCCAACAAAGGAGGTAGTAATAAATAAATTACATTTTAAAATGTAGGATTTTTGATATTGAGTCAATAATTAAGAATATGACTGAAGTTTTAACCTATTATGTGTTTACTTGATATTTGATGTTTTGGGGCATAGATTGTAAAATCTCAAAAAAGGTTGGATTTTATAATTTGTGCACTTTACATTTTTCTAATATTATGAATAGCACATTTTCAAGTAGCCATGTGAGACAGTACTCTCTAGAATTTGTTCTATTGGTTTGCTGTAGTTTTTAGGTAGGTCTTCTAAACTTCACATCTTGCATCTTAAATTCTTTATTTTTTTCCTCTCCTGTGTCAAAAGCCTGACAGTTTTCTATGTTTTGCTGATTGATTTTACTTTGTTAACAGGACTGATTTGGTATGGATGTATTGTGTACTTCTTATCCAGGGTTCTTTAACTGTATCTGTTTGGGGTTTTTTTCCTGTGACATGCCTTTGTGTGGCTCTTTTCCTTATTAGGGAGTCTGGGTATACTTCATTCAAACTCAGAAACCGTAGGGAAATAGAAAGGCATTTACATTTAATTTCTCCAAAGGCAACAGCAAGTGCTATACTTGTAGTAAATTTAGCCTGTGCTTACTCAGGAATAAGATAGATAAGATAATAAGTTAATTCTGGTTTTGGCCAGTGGACCAGTCAGTCAAATATGGCATTTTGAAAATGCATGCTTCTATCTCACTGTTAAGATTTGGTTGTGCTGGAAAAACAGTTTGAGCTTTCACAGTTTGAGCTGAAATTATGCCCCAGCTTATGTCAGAGCAGTCTCGGTTTAAAAGGTTATAACTTCAAACTACCAAAAACTGTATGGTAAAATCAGTCAAGCTGTAGAAATTCAGATGGCTTTCTTTTGTGCTGTCAAAGGCTTAAAAAGAGGAGAAACTGTTAAAAAAGACTTAGAAGACTTGTCTAAGACTACAATCAGATATTGAGCTTAGCTCAGCATCTAAAGAACCCATGTTTTAACAAGAATTAACAGGATTTTACCTCTAATTAAACTTGGAGAAGTACTTCATAAGTTAATTACAAATCAGTGGTCTGTAAGAATTTTGTAACTTCCTGTCTAGAATGGAGTAAATGGTACAACATGGCACAGCAATGGAAAACTGCATGCTTCCTGGAAAATACTGTTATCCAACAGCAGGTGATGTTTACATGACTTTCCTAAGACCGTATGCCAAAAGATATTGATATGTTTGTGAAAAAGGCCCACGACTCCAGGTGTGTCCCCCCTACCTAAAGTGTACCATAAGATTCAAACAGTAAAAGAAAATGCAGTGAAAAAAACAAATTGGTTTCAGATTCTAGAGTCTTAGTAAAGCAGGAGCTGATTACAGCATCTATTTAACAGTGTTGGTAAAAATTAATAAACCATCACTGAATCATTCTGATGTATTCAATCCTAATCTTGCCCCTTTTATTATGGGAGACAGATAGAAGTCGTCAGAATGAACTTGATCTGTCTGCTCATGGCAGATTTTAAGAGCAGACAGTTCAATGAGCACAGGAAGTTTTAGGTGTACTTTTAAGAAGATGAAGGGCAAAAGCATATTCCATAGCTCTTAATGATTATCATTAAGAATAATTACAAGAGATTGGTGTCCCATTTGGGTTTTTTGTAAAAGACAAAATTGTAACCTTATCTAATTACTCCTTATCCCATATGTTTAAAAAGAAAATTACCACTAGAAAAAATATTGTTCAGTAACAAGATTCTAAAATATACTTCCAAAATGGTAATTGTTTTGTAGAAAGTATGGCATATCTTGACAGATGGAGGACTGTTTGAGCAGGACCATGTTTTCAGGATCTAGGCCACCTGGAAAAGTGTAGTCTTTGATTACACTGTTTTCTGTCATGATTTAACCCCAGCTGGCAAATACCACACAGCCCTTTGTGCATTCTTCCCCTGTGCAGTGGGGAGAGAATTCAAAGAGCAAGAGTCAGAAAAGTCATGGGTTGGGATAAAGACAATTTAACAGGTAAAGCAAAAGCTGCACATGCAAGAAAAGTCCACTCACCATTTCCCATGGGCAGGCAGGTGTTCAGCCATTCCCAGGAAAGCAGAGCTCCATCACAGGTAACAGTGACAGGAGCAGACAAACACCATCCCTCCAAACATCTCCCTGTTCCTTCTTCCCCCAGCTCTGTATGCTGAGCACACCACATGGTCTGGGATATCCCTGTGGTTACTTGGGGTCAGGTATCCCCTCACAATTCCTTGTGTACCCCCTGCTGCCTCACTAGTGGGACAGTAGGAAAAGCAGAACAGGCTTTGACTCTATGTAACCCCTGCTCAGGAACAGCTGAACTATCTCTATGTTATCACTGTTTCCAGCACTATCTAAATCTAAAACACAGCCCCATGCCAGCTACCATGGAGAAAATTAACTATCTCAGCCAAAACCAGCACATCTGTGGGTAAATACTGATCTTAGTCAAAGAAAATAAACGTGCTTCCTCAAGCTTTTAAGACATGTAGGTGTAGACCAATGGAGCTCTCATTTACAGTGGAGTTATTGAGAAGATAGCTGAGGAAAAGAGACTATTAATGTATTTTTTGATAACCTGCAAACCAAGTGCATGTAATTTTCCTCTTCAGCATGAAGAAGAAAAAAGATACAGAAAAAGGAAATAAATGTAACCCAGGTTAATGAAATGTGTCTCTTTATCCTCTTCCCAAAATCACTAGGTTCTACAAACTTCAGATTCTTTTTGGTTCAAAGATAGTCCCAGGTATTTGTCACTAAAGAAGGATGGAGTTGTTCAATCACTTTGCATCTGTTAAGACAAGTGAGGGGTCAGGCCAATTCTACTTTCTGAATACCCACTTTGGGAACACAGAGATCTAATTTGCCATTTATATGCATCTAATATATAACTGTCATCCATGAATAATCTATTTCAAGCTGACTCTTCTTTGCACAGAATAAATAAAAATGCTTCAATGTCAAGCCAGTTCCTGATGGCACAGATCTCTGAGCAGGAAAATCTGGCATCTGACTGATCTCTGTAACAGCCTTCAGCTATGAATTAATCTAGGCAAGGGAAATATTTTCAGGTTACATGTATTACCATTACTCCCACCTCTGAAGGAAACACATTCTGATTCCTGATTCCTTCTATTCCCTTTTCTTTTATTTCTCTTAAGTACATCTGTAGTATAAGTGGATGCTGTGAGTTTGAAGTAATTTATTATGCCTGCTTTTTTAAGAGGGCAATTTGATTGCTGTTCCCACTTCTTCAACTATATTTTGGTTTCTTTAAGATCAACATGGTCATTCAGAATAATGGTATGTGGGAGCTTAGAGGTCAATATCAATTTTATCACTGTTGTCTTTGTCTCTATATAATTGACTACCTGAACAGATTCTTTCTGAGCATAGTTACACTGATCCTGTACCATTCAAGCATTCAGTCTGAGCTACCTGGCATTCTGGAATGCCAATTATCTGCAAGTTTCTGTAAATGGTATTCTATGCTGGGAGGCTTCCAAATGTGGCAAAATAAGCAGAATTCTTTCCAACTGATGGAGGCAAATGTTGCCAAGTAAAATGGTTTTAGTCCCTGCTGGAGAAGGAGATCTGAGGAGCGTGCACAGATACTGACTGCTTTCTCTGCTTTCCTACAGCAATTCCAAGTAGGAAGCATCTATTTCTAAAATGTCAAACACCTTCAAAAACCCTCAGTCCAACAAAAAGAGTAATAATGTGGGAGGAAGGAAGAACAAAGAAAATGTATTTTCAGAATGGTCCCTAGGAGGGCCATATAATGGCTTCTTTGTCTTTTGTCTGTTTAGTGTTCCTTTCTCTGTGTACTGTTTTGGAAGTAGGCAACACACACACTTAGAGGTGTGTCTTGCTTTATAATTCTTGATGGCTGTTGGTTGAGTGACATTTGGCCTAAAGATGTAGGGTTTTGTGAGTTAAATAGTAAATACCATGAATATTTCACTCTTGCATACAAGTTATTTATTGAAAGGGCAGAAGTTTTAATGAAAGAGTTAGGAACAAAATTAATTCCTCTCATACAATTAGCTACTACACAATTTTAAAGGGTCTAATTCCTGGACTGCTAAGAAAAGGATAGCTTTATGTTGCAAGGGTGATAAGCACCTAGACTAGAATGGATGTGGCTTCTGAAGAGTTTTGTGGCCAGTAATTCAGATGGCTGTTTTCAGTGATTATTCCACACCTTAACCTGTTAATCTTGAAGCATTGTTAGAGCATCCTTACAAAGAAATCTAAACTACCAACAGTACTGTCAGATGCTCTTAAAGTTTACTAAGTGCCTTACACAGAGCATCACTGAGGCAATGATTTAATTGCAAGGAAGTTTGATAAAAGATTTACTCCTCTGGTTGAAGTCACAGGTTGTTGATTGTAACGGTGATGTTCCTGGTTATACACATTAGAATCTTACATTTTATTGCTGGTACAAGTACCTAATAAAAAACAGTCCAGAAATTTTTGAGGCTTTCAATTTGTAAAACATCCATTCTTTGGAGGAAACTTTCGCTTCTATCCAATTGTGATGGTCTACTGGAATGTTACAGAAGTGAATAAAACTTGTGAGTATTTTTGGATGCTTTCACATTTCTCAGTTTCTCAGTCAAGGACAGTATTACCTTTCTTGGGAAGGGGTACCTAAGTTGGTTTTGTTCATAGGGATTATGTTTATCCGACTATTTTTTTTAAGGGATTTATTATTAGAAAAAGGGCTTGTTATTTTGAAAATAAAAATCTTACCTGCCAGGTGTCTTCCCCAAAATAAGTAAGTGCCTTTTCTGTTCTGACTCTTAGAAGTATTTACTTTGTCAGTTTGAATCTGAATGTCCTGGATAAACCAACTATTAAGTACCGAGTATTACCAATGGCTTGAAATCCTTTCACTGGAACAACAAGAGACAGATTGTAAGCCACTTGAATTGTTTTGAGACCTGATGTTATCAGAAGTTTTAGAACTGCTACAAGTAGTATACTTCTAAGAACAGTGTAACTTTTCAGGAACTTGATATTGATAGGAAATAAATATTTATTAAAAGAAATATATTAAATAAATATTTATTTACCATTTTGAGTAAGAGAAAATGTTACACCATGGGGGCAACAGTCTTGCTGTTAGCAGTCCTGACTACTTAATGGAAAGTAAAACTGAGGCCCTAGACTCTTAACTATTTAAAAAAGGATAGTATTTGGTGAGAGATTGGGACTGTGAATCTTATGTCCACATTCTAATAAAGTAATTTTTCCTACCTAAGGTTTTACCAATTCTCAAACAGAAAAAAAAGCATGAGCAGATATCAGTAAGAGGCTCTCTGGTTTAATTGGTGCTGCTTCCTATCTCTAGTGGATTTTTTTTAAATTTTTTTTTAAACTTTGCTCAGGACTGGTACAGCTGAAAGTATATTTTCCCTTCATTCTTAAGCCTAGACTTTGAATGGAGTTTCTCTGAGACACTTTTGTAGTGAAATCGTATTCCCTACAAACATTGAAGACAAAAATAAACATCTCTGTGAATGAAAAAACTTGTGTGGTTGTAATTTTTTAATATACACAAATTTAATTTAAAAAATCTGAACGTACTCTAAGAAAAGCATAGCATATTGATCTACTTAAAAGGTCTCTGTGTAGTGGTCAGAAAAAACAATTTGCATCATGAGATGTTACATATTTTCTGTCTGGTAAACTATGTTCATTTCCAGCTTAGCACTCCTTTAAGGATGACTATACATTGCATTTAGACAAGCGTATAGTAACCCATTGGGATACTGCCTCCAACTGACCTCTTCCTGACCTCAGTTCAAAGACTATATTAAACAATTTAAAATTCTGAAAGCTTGGCAGGAAAGCTGAGGGGAAGTGTCTGGAAAGAAAGAAACAGAAGGAATCACAGTACAAAGACTTTTTTTCTAAAATGATAAATGTTACACAGTTAATGAAACTGTTTAAAAATTTACATCCCTATAGTTATTTCACATTGATGACATATTGTTGGTTTCAGAGGAGCATAAATAGGTGTTTTTGATGCCTAGAATAGTGACACACATTGAAATGCCTTTCCTAGGAATAATTTAATACTTCTTGCCTGTGAACAATCTGACAAGAAAGTACTTTTGGTGAAAACGAATGTAAGTGGACTACAATCTTGACTGGCATTGGTGATGCTTAGGGTCTGTTATGATAAAATAGTAAATAAAATTATTAAATTGTTCAGAACCCCTTTCTGAATGTATTATTTGTACTGTCTAGGAGAAACTGCAAGAAATACAAGTGGGTAATTAGGGGATAAACAGCAGATTTTAGGAATTTGATCTCAAAATTCCAAAAAGCCTCTGCTAATTTATTGGCAGAGATGATTCATTACTGCTTTTGGTTATGACAGAAGTTGAGATATTCCTGGGACTACTGCTTCTGAAGCAAGAAACCATGAAAGCATCCATGCTTGCAAATTAAAGTAACAAATGAGGTAAGAAACTTGAGAAGGGGTCTTTGTCTACAGCTTTATCTCATTGTATATAAAAACTACTTTGCTACTGAAGCAATTTATAAAACAGTGGTCTGTGTGGGTTCTCTCAATTTGTCTTCAGTTCTACAGCTCCCATGTTCAGTTCTCTGAATTATTAGTCATTTGTGTTGCTTTGCAGCATGAGGCAAAGATCCTACAAGACATTCTGGAAAGAAGCCGATTCTCTTGTAAAGAGCGTCGGAGTTTCCCATTTGTGTAGCAGGTAACTGAAATGTCAGCCATGAGAATGGGACCTCATCCCCTCTCCAAGGAGGCAGCATGTGAGGCTGATACCTCCTTGGGTGCAGAATGCTTTAAATGCCACTCTGCCATTATTGGGCATAAATTCCCAAGTGCAGGCAGCAAGTGTTGGGAAACTGTTGACGTAATGACCAGATTTGGTACTAGCATAAATACTGACTAAACTGGCATCGCATACCAGAATAGGGCTATTGTCACTAATTAAAGGGGTCTAATTTAGTCTTACTTACTCATCTATTTTGCAAGAACAGAAGGGACTCAAAGGAGGAGAGCCTTGTTAAGCCCTTCTATCACCCTTTCATTCATTTCTTTCCGCTATTGACTGGTTCGGCAAGACTGCTACACAATTATGTGTCTGAAGATCAAAACAAATTTCTTAAATTCCACACAAATGTTTTGGCAGCCATGGGAGATCACAGCATTCCCCTGCAGATATGGGCCTGGTGCCTGGAGATAGTTTAGGACAGTGTCCAATTTTATTTTACCCTTTCTTGTCCCAAAAGAAAAGAAAAGAGTAAAAACTAAATTTATAAAGTTACAGATTAAAGATGGGCAAAGGAAGGCTAAGTTATGCATAAGTACATTGATGAGTTAGCAGAACTTCAAATTATCTTGGGTGTTTCAGGCTCAGAGTTCAGCACTACACTACACAACATCCCGACTACTCGCTGGCTCTGCTGCCACTCGTGCAGCGGAATGGTCTGAGAACAATCCAGTTGAGACCATAGATAATGCAGTGTAAGTCTGCACACTCCAGGGCTGCACAGGACAGTGCAGAGCAGGCTCCCTGCTCACAGTACTTATTTATGTGACCTTCAGGCATGGCCAAGGCTGTCACCAAGTGTGACGGTGCTGGGTACCTTAGGCACTTGTCTGTGATGTGGTTGTTCTATTCAGTGTTAAGCAGTCAGTAAAAAGGGCAATATGAGTGTCTTACTTCTTCTTCCTGATAATTCAAGTACCGAATGCTTTAAACTACCACATTTGGCTGCTTTTGAAGCAGTCGTGGTTTTGAATTTGTATTAATAAAAATTGAGCAACCCTTAGAGAAAAATGTGGAGAGACAAACAGTAGGATTTTATTTCTCTATCTCTAACATTGTCTCTACATCAGTTTACATGTAAAATTCTATTTGAAGGAAGAGTAAAACCAGGGTACAGATTAACAAAACAAAAAGGTAAATAAATTGGCAAAGTCAGTCAATACTACCTGGTTTGACTGACTGACTACTTTCCAAAATGCCTCCTTACTGAATGACCATGTTTTGTCTTTTCTATTTTGAAATAGGAGCTACTGGCTCCAGTGTATCATCTGGCTTGCACCACTGAATGGGTTTTAGGGAGCTGACATCTCTCCTATAAGTGTTACCACTTATAAGGACAGCTGGCAGATGTCATCTAATTTTTTTTTTTCATTTTAGCTGTTTGCTAGATGTAGTTTTGCTTTCTAAGACATGCAGCCTTTTTTGATTTGAAATAACAAAATGGATTAAATTTTTACATCAAATATAAAAAAAAGCCCCTAAAATAAAAGCAGTGTTTTTTGTTTATGATCTGAGTATTTCCTGGGCTAATTAATTCATTTTAAGGATCTTCAAAAAAGTGAATAGGATAACATACTTAGTACAAGTAGAATAAATTCACTATGTGGAATCTGCACTGTTACTGTGAAATGGAAAAGGTAAAAAAATACCTACTTTCAGATTATTTGATACATTTAATCTTAAAAATTGAACTTTCAGGGCATAATGCAGTTACTGTTGTGCATATTTACTGCTAGTAAATATTTTTTTCTATTAGAGATAAAAAAATATATTGTAGAAATTGAAAAACCCTGATCTGGGTATCAGGACTCAAAATACCTGATGCTGTAGCAGACAACAGCAGAACACAATAAGGACTTTTAAACTTAAGTATTATTATGTGTAAATAAACAAGTGAAAGCCTGCCCTGCTTGCCTTATTTCTATATTTTTTTGTATACGGTACGGATTTGTGTAAAAATGCTTTAAACACAAATCATAGAATCACAGAATCGTTTGGGTTGGAAGGGACCTTAAAGGTAATCTAGTTCCAACTGTCCTGCCATGGGCAGGGACACCTTTCATTAGACCAGGTTGCTCAAAGCCACATCCAAGCTGGCTTTGAAAACTTCCAGGGATGGGACCTCCACAGCTTCTCTGTGCAAGCTGTTCTGGTGTTGTACATCTTCATAGTGAGTTTTTTTTCTTATATCTAACCTAAACCTACCTTCTTTCAGATTAAGGCCATTCCACCTTGTCTTACCAATTACATGCTCTTGTAAGAAGTCCCTCTCCAGCTCTCTTGTTGGCCACTTTAGGTACGGGAAGGCTGCAGTTAAGTCTCCCCAGAGCCTTCTCTTCTCCAGGCTGAAGAAGCCCAGATCTCTCTCAGCCTGTCTTCACAGGAGAGATCCTCCAGCCCTCCGGTCATCTTCATGGCCCTCCTCTGGACTCTCTCAGCAGGTCCATGTCCTTCTTGTGTTGGGGACCCCAGAGCTGGATGCAGTACTACAAGTGGGTCTCATGAGAGTGGAGTAGAGAGGCAGAATCCCCTCCCTTGCCCTGCTGGCCACACTCTTTCATGCAGTTCAGGACATGTTTGACTTTCTGGGCTGCCAGCACACATTGCTGGGTCATGTTGAGCTTCTCATCACCCACTGGTTTAGAGACAAGGATGTTGTGTGGGACAGTTTCAAATGTTTTGCACAAGTGCAGGTATATGACATCTCTGCACTTCCCTCATCCATCAACATTCTAAGCCCACTGCAGGAACTCACCAAATTTGTCAGGCATGATTTGCCCTTAATAAAGCCATGTTGGCTGTCACCCATCTCTTTATTATACCCTTGCCAGGTACAGTCTTTGGAAAATTTTAGATGATGCAAAGCAACAAATGGCAAACATTGAGAATCCCTTCTGGATTGATGTGTGGGAGCTCCAAATGTAGTAATCTTTACAGAAAAAAAGCACTTGACACACAAGTATTGAAAAAAGATTAAAAAGAAAATTTTCTTTGTGCTCCTAGAAAGTATTCATTCTTTTAGTAAAAAGTATTCATTCATTTAGTAAACTACTAAATACTGTGCAAGTCTACATATATAGATGATTATTAATTTAGAGCATGAAATTTGAACTTTCTTAAGAGGAATTAGTATTTTGACTAATGTTTAATAACTTAAAATTGTTCACAGAGGAGCTATTAAATAAATTTTGAAGAATAATATTGGTGAAGAAATTTATTCAAGTTAGAAGAAACTAGGAAATTTGCCAAATATCATACCACTTCCTAAACAGTTTACAAGGCAGCTTACTTAATTTTGTGCACTATTGTCCTAGATACTTTCCCTGTTTCTGTTGTCCTTGGGTGTTATTGTGATTATCAACACTAACTGCGAAATATTTTAAGCTCCTGCTTGAAGTAGGAGCTTAAACACACTCCTGCTTAAACACAGTACAACGTTAAACAAGGAGAGCTTAATAGGAAGGGGATGGGGGAAGGTAATATTTTGATTATCAATAAAAGTTGATTTTGAAAATTTTTGTTTTCATACATTAGGAAATTTGAAGGGGTAGATGCAATAAGAGTGGAAGGCAGTTGTACCAGACTAAGTATTTTTCTTAAAAGGTAATAGACAGGGGGAAAAAGTGATACAAAAGTGAAAGAAAAGGGTCATTGCCCAAGAAGTCTGATGATACCATATGTACAACACATGGCAGCAAAGCAGTTTCTTCCTGCTTGCCCAATCCTGCAATCTATCACAGCCAAGTGCTGACACTGCAGCTTGTATGAAAGGGCATGTGAACATCAAAGAAAGTGTCTTTGCCTTTGAAAAACCCTTAAATGGTCTTCATACAGGGCAGTATTGACACAAATCTATCAGCACAAAATCTTATTGCTGTAACAACTTAATTAATGGTTTAATTTTGTGAAAGAACAAAAACGGGGAATGAAACAAATGCATCTGATTAGGACTTTTCTTCCCTTTTTTTGTTTTTTAATTTAAGTTTATCTGATTTATCGCGATCTAATGAGTTGTTAGAATGTTGGTTTCCTTTTCTGGCTCACAATGACTACTCTTATGACCCTTATGAACACACTTGAAGAAGTATCAGATGCTGATTTTTTCAAAAAAATTGGTTGTATTAACAACTTATTTAACACCTGTAGTTTAGTAAGATGGCTTTTTTTCTGGACTTGAGCTATTTTCTGGACGTAGTAAATAGAATTGACTACTAAAGATACAAAAGTTACCGTGGCTAAGTAACTAAATTCTAGTCAAGAAAAGGATTTAAAGACTTAGAATCATTAATAAAAGGATAGAATCTTGCATCTGATTGTAAATTTTCAAGTTTTAAATTAATTGAAGACTAGCAGACCTTGCAGCATAAAATGTTACATATTGTTCATAAACTATTCATGGTAATAAAGATACATAATTATTAATTTTAAAATAATTTATAAACTGCATTGGGTAATTATATACCATCTGATAATGTTTTTTCTCAGTGATACAATTTAGCTATGGCATTTCAGTTACTTTTGCTTATCTCCCTTATTCACAAGGCCAAGTTCATAATAAGAAGCATTTTATCTTTTATCAGACCAACGCATAGATTAAATGGACAGATTTTGCAGTGTGAAAAAAAGCCTTGTGTGTGTATGTAAGTTTAGCTGTTTTTTTCTCCCCAATAGCAAAAGAGAGCTTAACAAAGACACTTTCTCTCTGACCTTGCCTTAGTTATATTTTTAGAGCACTGCAGATACATTCTCATTCATTAATTATTCACATATTATTGAACAGCACTGACTGAAGAGAAGTCCTTAAATTCATATTTGGGTAATGACATTGTTGAAAATAAAAAATTTCTCCCTATGTCACCTCCCTTTAGCACTCCTTATTTTTCTTTTCTCCTCTAAGAATATAATTTCTCCTTCTGAAGCATGAGACCTTTATTACTACCCATCTGCCACATTCATTCTTGATGCCACTATAACGTCCTTCAGACCTTTTTCCCTGGCTCGAACACTCTTCCACATAAAAGACAGGTGTCACACCTCAGCAGGGAATAAGTGGTCTCTGCTTTTAAGCTTGCTGTCAGTAAATACTCCATTTTATCTGTCTGCTCTGAGTCTCATGTCTCTCTATTACTCATGCCCTGCCATATGGGCTTGACAGTGTGTGTAAGGGGCTGTGAAGTGGGACAGTGCAAGAACTCATGGCACAGGTCAGCAGGTAGATATGCAGTGAGAGCAATGAACCCGATTTTGAGCACAAACACAAAATCAGGGAAGCTGAATGGCAGGCTGTGGGAGAAAGCACTGAGGAACACAGAACAGAAGGGGCAGAAAGCCCAGCTAAGTGGTGCTTTCAGAGCTAGTTCTTCCTTCAGTGCAAGCCAGTAATCTCTTTCCAGAGTTCTTTTTACATATCCTTTGCCATTTCATTCTATGACTCTCCCATCCCCACCCTGCCATCTTTGGCCCTGATTTCTCTTCATCCTCCCTAGTTCCTTACTTCTCTTGGATTCTACTTTTTTTTTTTCTCAGCCTCAATTTCCCTGCTTGTATCTCTTAATAATCATCTCAGTATCTCCACTGCAAACAGAATTGAGTATCCCATATTTTCTGAGGGCCACCTTTTCTCCTAATTTTTTTATTTTGAGGAATAGGTTATGAACAATTTTGCCATTACTTCTCTTCCAACTACCACAGTTGCCAGCTGGCATCTTGCTTTCCCCTTCTTTCAAGCACAGCCAAGAACAGCAGTAGGCTATGGCTCAGGTTTTGTGGACATTCACATGTAACATACATCCTTAGACCACAAAAAGTATAACTGAACTATATTTTATGGTTTACTGGAAATGATGTTGGCATTTTTCTTAAAATGCAGGATCCTGAATGGAGATATTATCAATTATTTTAAAGAAGGATGTTTATAGTCTATAGAAAAAAGTGAGCCAAATGCACTTGTAAGGACAAAAAGATACGCAGTCAGAAGTCAGCAGTCAGAAGCTGAGGGAGCAGTACTGAATAATGACTTTAAAATACTTACCTTGGCAATAGTATAGGTTAGTGAAGCTGTTGGGCCTTTGCTCAGTGGTCTGGACTAGAGAGAGAGTGTACTACTGTGTTGGATTCAGCTGAAACCCAACCAATATTCTCCCTATCTAACAAGACGTACAGCTATTATTTCTTCTGCCACTTCCCAGCCCTACATTTTGTTGTCCAGAAGCATGACTTGGTGAGTCAATTCCTATCTTTGCTAGTGACTGCAAACAAATCCTTCAGGCTCAGTTCTCCAAGCTTCTCTGGTCCAGCATCTCCCTGGCCCAGGAGCACCCACCTGCTCCTCGGGCCAGGGTGCCACACAGTCATCTGTGTTCTAAGGCCAGAACAGGGAAGGATGCCGAAGTGATTTGCATGCTCCAGCTGTGTCTGTACAAGGAGAAATTACATCTGTGTAGCTTCAGCTGCCTAAGGAATGAAAAAATGGGTAAAGGTTGAAAGGGAGCACAGTGGGTCATCAGGTCCAGCCTTCCTGCTCAAGCAGGGTCCTCCTAGAACACATTGCACAGGACTGTGTCCATAGGTTCTGGAATATCTCCAGTGAGGGAGACTCCACAACCTCTGTGTTCCAGTGCTTGGTCACCTGCACAGTAAAGTTCTTCCTCATATTCAGGTGGAACTTCCTGTGTGCCAGTTTCTCCTGTTGCCTCTTGTCCTATTGCTTGGCACCAACAAGAAGAGTTTGTCTCCATCCTCTCGGCACCCTCTCTTTATATATTTATATGTGTAGAATATCCTTGTGCAGAAGCAGCTGTGAAGCTTTCACACAGGAAAAGTTAGTGCAACAGAAACATTGAGAGTGGAGAAAGTGTCATTTTGAGGGAGCTTTAGACCCACTTTTGCCCTTAATAAAGCCACATACCCTCTAACAGTTTTACATTCTTAAAATTGAGGTTCTCAAAACTGCACACGGGATTCACGGTGAGTCCGCACCAGTGCGGAACAGACCGGGACTGTCACCGTCTCTACTTTGGCTATTTCGTCGCTTGACTTCTCCCAGGGCCCGATGCTCGGGAGGCCTGAATGGGGATGAGACCAGGCCGAGCACAGGGCGGCGGTGGAAAGAGGGAGGGAGGGATGCAGCGGGAAAAGGGAGGCGCGGCTTTTTCCACTTCTGGGGCAAATAAGCAGCGGGCGGCACTGCGGCCCCGCCCTGCGGCCCGCCCGGCCGGGCCCGGTCCCGCCCCTCGCACGCCGGGCCGCGCTGGGATCGCGCCGCCGCCGGGCTGCCGCTGAGCCGCGGGCCCGCCCGGCCGCGCCGTGCCGTGCCGTGCCGTGCCGTGCCGTGCCGTGCCGGGCGGCAGGATGCGGCGGCTCGCGCGGGTGGCGCTGCTGTGCCTGGGCTGCGCCGTCTGCTCGCTGCTCTACGGCCTCAGCCAGCTCGCCCTGTCCCTGGAGCAGGAGCCCGGCGGCGGCGGCCGCCAGAGGCAGGCCCGAGACCCCGCCACGCCCGGCGCCCGGCGGCAGGCGGGGAGCGCGGGCCGGGGCCAAGCGGGGACCGGCAGGTACGCGGGGCCGGGGCCGGCGGGGAGGCGGTTCCCGCCGCATTCCCGCGGGGAGGGCCGGGAGGCGCGGGAGCCCCCGGGTCCGTCGGGGCCGCGGGCGGAGCGGGCGCGGTGCCGGCCGGGCGGCGGCGCCGGGGCCTGGAAGGCGCTTTGGGGGCCGCGGGCGGCGCGGGCTCCGTGCGCTCCCTCCCGGCCCCCCGCGGGCCGGGCACCGGGAACGGCGGCTGGGAAAGCCTTAAACAAACAAGGAAAAGTTTCAGTGGCCCGTGCGCGGCCCCGCGGCGCTGAGCCCGTCCCTGGTCGCCCCTTGGGGGAACAGGCCGAGTGAAGCGACGGGGGTTGCGTTTCCTTCTTCCGAAAGGAGAAAATTTCACGGTGCTCCTTCAAGTCTGAAACTTAGTAACTTTCTGGTTATCAACTTCAGCGAAGCGAAACTTTTTTATGGGATTCCTTAATACAGCCAGTGTTCTCACAGAAACCAGTGAGTTCAGTTCTGTAATTAAAGGGGCGCATATCCCAGCATCTCACACAGATGTCAGCAGAAATTTTAATGTGGCCAAGTGGTGAGTGAGGTTGTGGAATGGAAATTACTAGTTTTCCTTTCGATTATAGTTTCATAATCCTGTTCGCCTGTGGCTACCGAAGCCAGGAAAAGAGGAGTGATGAGAAATCTCTCACTGAAAATGGAGAAAAATCAGGACCAGACCCTTCTGGGCTAGTCTAGCTCTACCTCTGCCCAGATTCTACAGCAGTTTAAAGCAAAGTGAGTTTATTGGTTTGGCTTCCCAGTGCTATACAAGCTCTGGCGCCCCCCAGTCCCTGTTTGCTTGTGCTCCTCTGAGTGAGTTCATCTGGTGTGGTCACCTGCCTGAAAACTACCTAGGTTTTGGCCAACTCAGCTCTCTGTATTGCCTCAACATGTAATTATTAAAGTGTCGATGCTATTGTAAAGGACTTACAAAGGATGGCAGGATGACAAGCTCTGACTTAATAATCTTAAAATACCGTGAAAAGCATTCTGAGTTACCAGGGGTGGAGTCAGCTGAAATGTGAAACCCAGCTTTCAACTGGTGTAACTAGTTGAAAGAATTTTTTCCCTTGTGTTTTTGCTTTAGTTCAAGTTAATACAGATTATTACATGAACTTCTCGTTCGTGATTAAAAGCCCTTGTGTTTGAAATCTACTAGTTCTAAATAAAAATACAATGAAAAAAACCACATGTGTATGATATTTACTTGACTAAATAAAACATGCGGTTTAAATGAAGCAAACTTTTGTTGGCTAGAAGATGATAATGTAAATAAATTATTTGTATTATTAAATACTGAAATGACTTTAAGCTGCATTATACTGCTAGTAAGCAAAAGAAGAACCAAGTTTATTTTAAAAGCTATACTGTTTTAGCATTTGTACTAAAAGTGTAGTTTTAAAATATGAGTGGAGAAGAGCCTCAGCAAGGTGCAAGAAGCTTCTTGCTGCAGTGATATCAGATGAGATATAAATCTGCTCCGTGTTGTCAAACAGAAAAATTTTCCTAACTGAGAAAGTTCTTTCCTGAAGATCTCAAGTGTCACAAATAATTCCACTGCATACAGTTTTGTGGGGGCATATCTCCTTCCAAAACTAGTGTCTTTTGTCACCTGTGTGGGAATTCTTTGCCTATAAACTGCTGTCAAGCTGAAGGCTCAGGATAAACATCCCCTGTTATTGAAACATGCTGTTTGTGCAAAAAGTGCCTGTGCAGAACTTATTTGTGAGTCAGACTCTTGAAAAAAGTCCCTAAAAGGCTTTTATTTAAGGAAAAGCTCTGTCCAGTGGCTGTTAAGAAATGTCCCACTGAATGTTCCTTTAGATGCATTTGTAAATTATTCTTGAGTATTAAACTGCATTGCATTCACTTTTGTAAGTGACACACACATCTTACTGTACATATTGGTGTTTTTCAGATTTTATACATCAGCTGCTTCTTCACTATGTGCATTCACACAGTGCTGTGGCCACCTGTTTTATGCCACTTCTGTCTTGTGATCATATAATATCCAGAAGGGTGCATAACCTTTCAGAGTAAATTGCATTTAGATCACCTTCTAATCCCTAAGTTTAACATTTTGTATGCATTAATAGTAACTTTCATAAGTGGGTAGCTTTACCTGTGTTCACTGATAGCTTTAAAATACAGTTCAGCAAGGCAAATGTAACTATCATCTGAAGGCATTCATAGACTCAGCAGTGTTTTTCTGTTTTCTTTAGCCAGTCAGTGTTTCATTTGCCTCAATAGTCAAGCTTGGTGTACGCCACAAGGGCAGAAAGAACTTGATCATGCTCTGAGAATAGGGGAGGGAGATGGCTTTTCTGTTAGTTTTTGGAAATATGCAAACATGAAAACTTCAAGCCTTGAATAAGGTTTTGGAATGCTACACCTGAGAGAATTTAGCAGTGGTGATGACATGTTTAGGAAGAAAATAATTTAAAAGGAAGTACCATACTGAAACTAGAATTACAGGCTGAGGCAGGATCCTCCAAGAAACATCATAATTCACAGGAATTTATTGGGTAATCAGTAAGGAGTTGTTTGTTTCAAATGCTGCTCTGACCTGAGAAACAAGAGGACTGGAGACTAAAGGCCTGTATCTTGAGACTTGATATAAACAGCTGAAGTCAGCTGAAGCTGACTTTGAGAATTTAATAGCTAAATGTCTTTGTAAATGCCTTGGATGCAGGACTGGAAGGGATACTTGGTTTGCAGATGATACAAAACTGGGAGGAGCTGTTGACTCCCTCGTATTTGTCAATATTGCCACTTCAGTTAGGCAGATAATAATTTGTCAATATTGCCACGACAGTTAGGGAGTTTTGGACCTTGTATTCAGATCCAAAAAAAGTGCTATTCTAATAGCAATTTTGAGCTTTACCGAAGGAATCAATCTGTTGTCAGTTCTGTGAGTTTAGTGGGGTCAGTAAATTTGACACTACTGAAACGGAACGTGTTTCCTTTACACTGTAGTCCAGCATTTTTGTATTGCCAGCCATACCATTCTGATGTGTGCAACACTGCTGTTTGATTATACCAGTCTCTTGCTCTCTAACTGTTCTGGGAGAGGGAGAGTTAAGTGGATTATAGTGCATGGAAAAGGGGAGAAGGTATATCCACAAGCTTAGCAGAGGAGGGTGGTTTTGACAGGTAGCTGGTTCTTGCCTTGGCCTGTACACACCTGTTTTCATCAGTACCAAAGCTTAACCAGCAGTTTCATCAGTTTGCTTCTCAGCTATTCTTACTTTAAGAAATTGGTCCAGAACCTGTCAAAGAACTTCAAAACATGAGGTAAACTTAAAAGGATGAAACATTGAATAATTTGAAGTTGAAACTTCATTTAAAACTGCTGAATTTGACAAGCATTTGACCAGCAAATATTATTTTGCATAGGAATGTTGTGAAGCAATGAAATGTTATCAAGATTTTTCCATTTAAAAAGTTTTGGTATCAGATGTCTAGCATTTCATTGACTATCTCCTATCTAAAAAAGCCATTGCCTCTATGACAAAATATGTCATAACAAATTTCTGATATTGCTGCAAATGTTCAGACAGAGCTCTTGAGGAGAATTAGAAATTCTTAGTGCATCTGGGAGTCGAATTAAGAATCTTATCATCCCAGTTTTTTACTCTTGTGTGATTTTGAGTAGAAAGGAAATTCATCCTTCCTGTTTTGCTGCACTTTTGGGCTATGCTGCAGGAGAGACATGAGTGTTTACTGGTTGGTTCATGCAGTTGATAAAACTTAGGTTGTTAATTAGAGGAATTATGACAGGAACAGTCACCAGGGCTGCACCCCTCACCATTTGGACATTCTGCTAAGTTTGCTGTGGAGTTGCAGTACAAAAGATGCCACGTGGATTGAAAAGTATTTCTGGCAACCATGATCTCCATTTAAAAAAAGATGTTTCCACTGACTGTTGAGGGATTTCTTACAGTTAAAACCTGACTTGCTTGAGCACAGGGCCCCAGTCTTCATGACTGCAACTTATACACTGCTGTGTATTTTGCACATGAATTTGAAATTGTCCTTTCATTCTGAAAAGTCTTCAGAAATAGACATTTTCTATGTATACAATACTAAAATTTCTACTACCCCAGGATGTTGAAGCTAGATTAACTGATAAAGGTGATTAAGGAATGGCTGATTGCTTAAGGGAGAGATGATTTGAGTTACCAAACAGATCACTGAGAATGCTTGTCTATGACACCAGTGATTTTTGAAACTTCATATTTTTTCTTTTTTATATTTTTGGCAGTGGAAGGTGTTAGGAATTGTCCAGCCCAGTAGTGTGATGAGACAAGGCTGCTGCATTTCCATGTTCCTGGGTCCAGGCAGTAGCAAAAGACAGCTTTTATTCCAGTGGGATCATAGACTCTTAGTGCGTACACACATGACTGGCCACAGAGATCAGCACACAGGAAACAGTGCTGGCACAACCACAGACAATCGTCCTGATCCTGTTCCTTTCTCATCAGTGTATATAAGGTGGATTCCTCCAGTAACTGGCCTTAGACACTTGGTCTGTCCAGGAATGGGCTCCTGATCTGCTGGCCTCCAGTGTTGCTGACCTGAGTGTGTGAATGCTTGAGGCTTGCAGCCCCAGTCCGTTTTCTGGTGCTCACACCCTCTTGGATGTGCAGACACATGTGTTGTACAGGTGCATGTGCTGGATCTTTCCAGTTACTGACTTTAGCCTTGTGGCAGCTGGCCACAGGATTGCCTCATGAAAGGGAGTCTTTTGGCTAGCTGTAGCCTTAAACATTAGCCACTCCTTAAACCCCAGGTGGCCAGCTCAGACTCTCTGGTGCTTCCAGTTGCCATCCCTCAGACCCTAATCTCTTGTGGCTGTGTAAGAGGTTCTTTCAGTAGCTCAGGCTCTCTGTTCTCTCCAGTCTGGCCCAGTCCTGTGGCCTGTCTGACTCCTGGCTGCCGAGCCTCTTGCTCTGCTTGCAGGCTGGACTGGTTGCTGGTGGCTCTGTGCACCAGTGTGCACACACCCACACGCTGTGCACTGCATCTGCACCCCAGGCTCATGGGTCCCCAGGATCTGTGGCCATCTTCTCATTTGCAGGCACTTTCACCTCTGGATGGCAGATGGAATGGGGCTCTCCTGTTACCAGAGGAAAACAGAGGTCTTCACATGTGACTGGACCCTCTTATATTCTCTCTGTTTTTTGCATTCTCCTTCCTCCCCAGTCCACCTTTGATCCCACAATGAGTCCTACACCCTTTCAGGCAGTAACCCCATTAGGCAGCTGGTAAACTGGCTGGAGAGTCTCTCCTGTTACCTAGGCTGGTGGATGGATCATGTGCCTGGCTCATGTGAATCTGCCTGCCTTTGTGAATCAGAGCTGTGTTAGGGAACTCTGTGTGCATTGGTTAGTTTGTTTCACCTGACATTATTTTCCACTTTCTATTTGTGAAGACTGGTCTTTAATCACCTAGCAATAATAGATGTGAGCAAAATACCCCTCTGTATTACTGAAGGTAACTATTCCTGTCTATTCCTGTCTGACTAGTAACCTCTCTGAGGTAACAGTGATTGTACCTGTTTGTGAACAGGTACAGTGAATCTCCTTAGCTGCATAAAGCAATTGTTTGTAGTCCAGGCTTTCCTCAAATTTTATTTCAGCTAAAAAATACCTTGATGAGTGGCATTTTATTGTTGTCCAGTTATTCCAGTCTCTTAATCCTTTATGTAAAAAAAACAACTTTGGGGAATATGGTAACGTGTGGTCAATTGAGAGAAATTTCTGTTGATGGGAGAATGTCTTAAGCTAACATTAGGTAATTGCATACCTATGTATCCTGTTTTAAATAAGCAGTTTATGAATCAAACCTAAGGCTGATAATCTTGTGCAAAATGGAATGTTGGAAATGCCTAATGTGTCAGAGAAATGACTTAGCCACTACTTAAGATTTGCCTCTTGCCTTGGTAGTTTGGGTAGGGTAATACTCAAGACAGCTAAGAAAATTCTTGTTGACAACTGGAAGAGGAATCCCCTGTAATAATAGCATAATAATCTTCTAAACCAGAAAACTCTTTTGGAGACATTGTCTATTAATTTATCCTAAAAGTAATGAGAAACAGTTACTTCAAAAAGCTAATAGTAGAGATCATAAAAATTGTTATTCAGATAAGTGCAAGACCTTATATGTCTTGAAGTTTTATAAAAACTGCAAAAGCCGCAAAGAGTAATGTAAGAAACAATCTGGCAGAGAGAAGTGATTGTTTTATACTTTAGTAAAGAGTAGTGCAGATATCTCTGAAATAGAGTTTCAGTGTATATTTTCATTTTTTGTACCTGGGTATTTATTTCTGGAGAGCATTCTTAAGTCATGAAATAAAATCACTTGAAAACTCTTGCAAACACATTTGTCTACAGAATACAAGGATTTCCTGTGATCTACCAAAGAACTGCACCATCCCCCACAGCACTTAAATGAGGCTTTGTGAAACCTTGTGTTTATCAGGTCGTTTTTCTCAAGCGTTACAAAAAGCAGAAATTACACAGCTTGACATTCTTTGATGCTATGTTAAGCTATTATTGTCTGATGTTTGCCAAACATTGGCCTTTACAGGTTTCAGATTACATTACCAGGATGATACTGATTAATTTCAAACTTGCAAAGCCAACTTTCAGTAGAGTTCTGAACTATATCCTTAAATACTTTTCATCAGCAGCTTTTGTGTTAGTTTTCTTCTTGACCATGTCTTTCATTCACAGATACTAACTTTCAAAGGAGAATAAACACTACTGGCTTTGTATCACCAGGGCAGGGAGCAGAGAAGGTCACTCAAGAGAGGATCTCTTGCTTTACAATTTTCTGCTTACTCATTTCAGATTGTAATTCATGATGTTGATTTTCTCACCAGAACCTTTGAAATATACACTTTTGTTTCTATTATGAAATATTTCCTATATTGCTGTTGCATAAAATGTAATGGTGAAGTAGTAAACCTTGCTCTTTTTTTAGCTGTTAGTGTAGCACACGTCAGTAAATTATTAGTCTTCCTATTGGTGTGAAGAAAGAAAACTTGTGAAATGCTGTGATTATTTCTGTATTGCATTAACCATTTGTGATGAAACAATGGAATTCCTTGGTGCTGCTAAGTCCTATTTTTTATTAAAATCAGATTTGCAGATTTGCACTGACTAGAGTAAGGGATAAATGGAGATTTTGTTAAATGGATAATGTAACCTCTAAAATGGAAAGTTACAGTTGCTCCTCCACTTTTAGTAGACAAAGGTGTTGAAAAGGTGACATTCTTTCTAGCAGTGTTGCCATTCACCCCTTAGCTATGGGCTTAGTTTAAACCTTGAACACAGAAGGATCCTTGAAAATCTCAGCCCCTCTGTTTTTCACATTCTGAAAATATATGAAAAGGAAAGGCTAAAGGATGGGACCATTCTACTTCTAAAAAAATCCTGATTGGCATCTAATACCTTCTCCTTTGTATTCGAGTTGCATTACATAACCAGTTTTCTGACAACTAATTACCTGTTCAAGTTATGCTTGAGCTAGGAGACTATCCATTTAAGTTTGCCATAAAATCAGTAACATTTATATAGGTTATTTTTGTCTTATTCTGTTAGGTGTCAGAATTTGTCTGTATCTTTCTGGAATTCCTATTGGATGCTGCCCTCTGATGTTTGTGGAATGAACTGCTTTTGGGAAGCTGCTTTTAGGTAGGATGTTATTAAATAGTACTTTATTGTTTGATTGCAGACAGATGTAGCTGATGTTTTTTGGCTCTTTAGCAAGGTGACAAAACAAAGTATCTTGATTACTTCACGTGGATTTTTTCTTGTTACATTATGCTCTGGAATTGTAGACTCAAGTGTTACTACCAAGAATAGATTCTTTCAATTATATTGCTTTGTTAAATAGAAACTTGCTAACATCTGTTAAAAGCCCGTCTGAATATAGTCTGAATAGTTAATGATAAATTATTTTCTTAAAATAAAATTTGCTGCACTCTAATACCCATGATATAATTTGCAATAAAAGGATATGCTTAGTAATTACATATTGATTTTTTAAATTCAAGTTACATGTCTTATAGAATTTAAGAATTTACTCCATCCAGAAGCACTGAAGAGATAGTTTTGAATGTTCTTTAACATTTGGTATGTTAAAGAATGGACTGTCTCCTTAATGCTGCATCTTTAACAATAAGTTTAAATGTTTTGATGTGGTGACTCAGATGCTTTGGGTTGTCACATTACATAGCTAGCTTGAAAAGAAGTAAGCTACTTAGCAGGTTGTTCTCTAACCTGCATAGTTCTCTTCAGTCTATAACTAAAGTTATAAGTCAATTTTTCTTACATTTGAAATTTTGCTGATCATCCTTTGATATGGTTATCTTTTCCTGTTAGTATAAGGGAAAAAACGTTTAGCTTCACAAGATTTAGTATTTTTTTGAAAATTATGATTATGGGAAAGGCTTTAGTTTGCTTACTCTTCTCTGTTTGTGTGGTGTCAGTGCTTTTGAAGCTCATCAGTTGTCAATAAATTCCTTAAAGACGTTACTTAGATTGATTTTGATTCTGTTAGTGAACTTCATCTGCGATTTGGGGCTGCTGAGTTTTCCTCATTGCCATTGGTAGCAATCCATACTGTGTCAATCCATAGGGATTCACCTGACTTTATTAGGCAGATTTAGTTATTTGAATAGACTTAAACAACTTTTTTTTCCTTCTAGGTTAGCTGTTGGGAGTTCAGCTTTATGAAGTTTAGTGCAGTGGGATAAACTAAATGCTGTTGTGATTGAGGGTGTAGAGGCTTAGCTAATGCTAGGTGGAGAGACAGGATGTGATTGTAAGCTTCATTTAATCCTTGATCATCTGGGCCAGTCTAACACTTGTAGTGCTGAGAGAGGAGAGAGAGGGTCTTGCTGTCTTCTGGCCCCCCTAAGCATGAAGAAGTCCATGAATACAAAATAATGCACAAAAATAGCAGAAAATTTCCTTTCTGGATATTCTGTCAGGCTTGAGGCAAGTGGAACCTTGGAATCAGAAATGTAGAACCCATGCAGTATATATGCATGTACCTTAAGCTATAACTTGTATTAATTTATTAAGAATTCCATGTGTGGCTGTGAAGACAATTCTGTTGAAGTATGCATTGATTATGACTTTACTGGGTGAGTCCACTTTCATGATGAAACATGGTTCATGGTGAACGCCTAATGTTTGCAGAATTTTGTGTTTATATATTTTGAAATTGAAAGAAAAAAAGCTGCTTGAATGAGTAAAGAGTGTGTAGTGTTCAGATTAAACATTTCACATTAAGCTGGATTTTTTGTCAATATATTATTATTAAATTAATCCCCATGTGTTGTGCTGACTTCAGTGATTGTTGAATTCCTCAGTGAGATGCTCTAATGTAGAGTGGGCCACCATGCTTCTCCCAAACTTTACTTACTCTAATTCTGTTTAATAAGTTCAGTTGGAGTTGGAGAGGTGCAGTGAGTTTGTGTAAGAGAAGTGGGGAAGATGGCAGGGAGAAGGAGAAAGTGCTCTCTCTTTGGATAGCAGCAGCAATTGCAGTGGCCCAACATCTAAGCCTATGTCCTAAGCCTCACTTCCCTGTATGGGCTGGAATAACAAAGAAGATAATTGCAGTTTGGTTTCAGCTTTGGGTATGAGTTATAATTGTGTTTAACTCTCAGACGAAGTGTGTGCATTGTACTGAGTGCACTGAGAAGGAGAAGACTGCTTCAAGTAGATACTTATTAGTTCTCAAGTTTGCAGTAGGATTTTTGGAGGAAAAGAAATTAATTTAATTGCATGCATGTTTATTAACCACAGCAAGTGAAGTCTAGCATTCTTGTTTTCTGGGATAGTATCTGAAGGGCCACTTCAAGATTCTTCACGAAGATAGTCCCTTGAAAGCTTTTTCCATAAAGAGGCAACATTGTGATTTTAAATTTGGTATTTTCTGAAATGGGGAGGAATGATCTAGTTAGGCCAAGTAATTTCATCCTGGATTGACTAAACCCTTGTGTTTATCATAGGTGTTGCAGTGAGGTACAGAATAAAGCTGAACTATGAAGAGACTAGGACAGGGAGAGGGATATAAGGAAAACTGAAGTTGTATATCTGACTGAAATCTGAGGATAGCTAACTCCACTGTTATAAACAGGCCAACAAAATAGTAGGAATCCCAATGAATGTACTTTTAATAGAAGTGGCAGAGTCTGGTTATTGAAATGCACTAATACAAATCTTGAATGTATTTGGCCTGATTTAATCCATGAAAGCAGATGGCACTGTTTAACCAAATTTTAAATGAGCTTGTGAATGGAAATTCTGATGTTCTTGCTGTTTCAATAAACTAAACAAATGCGTGTATTTAGAAGAGCAGATCATACAGCTGGAATATTTTTGCTAATAGTACAGTCATAAAATTTATCTCAGAATGCCTCCTTTCCATTTTCCACTGAAGTTTTTAAAACATTGTGAGCTTTTGGATTTTTAAGAATTTTTGTTGAAAAAACTTACCTTTTTATTTCTTTGTTTCTAACTTGTAATTCCACTTAGCTTTTTTCTCCTGGATATCAGAACCACAGGGATTTGTTTACCCCTGAGAGAACTTGGCATAAACACTTTTGAAACACAGCTTTCTATGTTATTTCCTCTAAGTAGCTCCAAGTGTATTTACTGAAAACTAATGTTGCATGGATTTTTAAGGTTCAAGTATGTGTGATAGAAATGTTGGAGGCATATAGAGGAATCTGGAAATTTTTTAAGAAAGAGATGTGTATATAAACTTCAGTATAAGTCATGCAGTAGTTGAAGATCATTTGAAATGGATGAACTCTGGACAGGTTCTGGTTCTAATAACGAATAATAAGGATCTTCAAGTTAATGAGTCAGTGTAAGATCAATTGCTTTTGTATGTGGGAAGGACTTTGTAGCTATTCTGCACCCATATTTTTTCATCACCATTCTGATTATCAACTTTATTGAGAATGTCATGTGTTGTGCTTCTGGCTTTTTTTTTTTTTTAGCTTTCACCTTGACAGAGGAAGCATGAGACTGCTTTTATGTACAGTGTATCGATTTTATCAAAACTTTAAAAATGCTGATAAAGATAACATGAGGCCCAGATTTTGCATGGTCTAGATGATGCTTTTCTTTTCTAGTACACCTTTCAAGGTACTCAGTGTTGTCTAGCTAGTATGGCTGCTTATTTCCTACTGGCACTGACTAAGAAGAAATTCTTGGGGGTCATTACTATGGCTATCTGACCAGGCTGATTTCAGTTGTTGGATGTTGCAGCTAAGTGGGTTTTAACTTGTGTTGCCTGCTAAAGTTTTTGGGTATATTGAGCTTCATGTAGTATGGTTATATTGAGATGAATTCTGATAGTCCTTAAAAAGGACTTTATCTGAACTATCTGGCTCATTGGAGAATGGGGCTTCTATTTTTGTAGTCAATTTAAAATTACTCATATATTTTAACTTCAAACCTAATTTACTAATTGAGTTGGCATTGGGTAGATTACATTTGGACATCATATGCAGTGGTATCATTAGTATACTTTTACAAAACAAGCTCTTGATTATAACATGTTTTTCATGCAGTGATGCAGTAGAAGGTTAAGCTAAGTAAAAACTAGAATTTTCTTCACTTTCAAATCCAGATAATGTCTGTAGTTCCCTTGATTCTACTTGTAATAAGTGTGGGACTGAGTGATTTAACAGATGCATTTTAATCAGTGTAGCTTTGCTGCCTTCTTCCTCTGCCTATTTGCTTTGTTTTTTCTGGTGACTAAAGGCTGCTGGGTTAGGCTTCTTAGTGGTTGATTGATTTAGATCTAACTGGGCATTACAAGCGAAAAGGATGCAGTAAATAAGCCATCTGTATTGCACTTACGTAACTACCATTTGATTTTCTGAGGTATATTGTGGTGCCAGCTTTGAAATAACACAGTTTGATTATATGAAAATACTTTCCCTGCATAGTTTAGTGAATATAAGTAGCATTTTCTATGCTAATGATGAAAACCACTTCTATTACACCAAATTAGATGGAACTATATACAGGATGTTCCTGAGGTTTTGGTACCCTCTCACCTGCTTTCCAAGTGTTACGTGAGAATAGGAGAACTTTATACAAATAAAGGTGACCTCTACTTCAGTTCCTGGTGTCAAGTCTAAAGGACAGAGCTAAGCTTTTTGTGGAGCTGGTGGGTATTTTAGTGCCAATAAAATTTGTGTTGTGGTTTTTTTTTTTTTCCCCAGGAAGTGCAGCTGGGATGCTATGAAGGCTCTAGAAAAGTGTAACCTGTCAAAAGATACCTCTGTAGCTTACTATTAAATTACAGCTTCATAATTGTAATTGACCTAGAAATGCTAATTTAATATACAATGTGTCATGGTAAACATCTTTAAATATAAGGCAATGTCTTGACAGACAGGCTCTGGAAAACCTTGTTGTAGCAGATGCACCGAGGATATCCACCTATGTTCTTCTCTCAGAGGTTATTAACAGCAGAATTAATCAGTTTAGAATGAACGTCTACACTTGGCACAGAAATACTTCAGGCAAGGCTTGTACCTGGCCTTTTGCTGCTGCTGAGTAGCATGTTTTAAAATATATGCTTTTTACTCACATTGTCAAAAGTGAATTGTTTTGAATGTGTTTCCTAACATGGAAGTCTGTCTCGAGTGTTTTATTTTTACTGTCCCTATCTCTCACATGTAATTAGTATCCTCACAGAAATAAAATTCTCTTATTTCTTCCTAAGACTCAAATCCTGTCATGGCATCCTGTTCAGTATCTTTTGCTGGGTTCCAGGTGCCTTCTTTCTCTTCCATTTTAATTACCAGAGGTTTTTCTTACCCTGCAGGAGATGAGACTCTCATAGGACATTATTGAAGATTTTTTTTAGAAATTAGGTATGTCAAGTTTTCTTTGTTAGTCTATCCAACATCCTTAACAGTTTTTATTTCACTCTATTGTTTTTTCCCCCCAGCTTTTCCACTAGGTTCTCCCACACCAAAAGATGAAGCTATTAATAATTAGAAATGTGCATATAAAAATCTACTTTTCTGTTTTTCTGTCTCTCAACAAGTTTTTTGAAAGTATCTCCTCACTTTTGAAAGCATTTTAACCCTTTCAGGACCTGAATTTGAGTTTCACTAAAGGTTCATACCAGAGCTGTGATACCTGATACCAAACCTGCTCAGGTTCAGACAAGTTACTATTCTTGTAGAATAAATTTTATTTTGCACGTTGTCAACTCAGCAACTGCACTGCTAAAAAAAATGTACTGCCAAAAGATCTTGTGTCACTTGGTCATAACAGATACTGGACCAGTTATCTAAAGGAACATAGTTTTCCTTTCCCTGGCTTCTGGTGAGGTAGCTGCATGCCTAACTGCGGTGGAGAAAGATGGGGAGAGGTGGGAAAAGAAGGGAGCAGTTGAAGGCAGAAAATTTGGGAAGAAATTAGTGGAAAAACTAAAGCCATGTAGACATAATACTGAAGAAGGGAGTGCAATAAGTAATGAAAAACATAATTGGCTCTGTGCATGGAACACGTTCACATTGAAGGTGAGACTGCAGAGCTCCAGCTGATAAGCTCTGCTGAACAATTTTCACTTTGTGCTGCCTCTGCATCAGGAAAATGAGAAAGTGTTGAAAGACACTGGCAGCTGAGGGTTACTGGTAAATTGTGTTCCTGGATGAAGATGGGATGGGACTTCTCTCTGGCAGTGGACAGGGGTGTATGTGAAAGGGAGAGGAGCAGCACTGAGGTGTGGTTGCTAAAAAGGAGACTGTGGTTCCCAGTGGTCTGTATGCAGGGAAACCAAGTGCAGCTCATAGTCACTAAACAATATCTTTTTACACATCTGGAGTAAGGACCACAGTCCTGGAGTCTCCTAATTCTGCCTTAGTACATCTAATGTGTCTCATTCCATTTTTAGTGGATAGTCCACAGACGGAATGGTGGCCTGTTCTTTCCAACAGCTCCTTGCTCCATCTGCTTCAGGGATAAAGCTTTATTTTGTGAATTTATGGACCGGAGTCCAGCTGTTTCCTGTTTGGTACGAGTTGAAATTCTGTTTTTGTTAGCCCTTTCTAATTTTTTTTTTGCATTTAAATAAATAATTTTTAAGCACAAATTTAAAAAAAATTGAACTCAGTAAGTCTGAAACTTACAGAAGAGGTCGTGTGAGCAAAGTGACTATAAGAAAAGCATTATAACTTGATCAGTCAGTTTTTTGTTGTGTGGCTTGAAATATTTTTTTTATTCACAGAGGTCACTAGATGTAGAAGTAATAAAATATAATCTTGGAATCCTAGTGCATTTTAGAGTTTCTTCAGCATAATTTTTGTCATACTTTATTCATGGAAAGCTGTGTGTTAGATGTAGTTCAGGAGCTTGGCTTTCACCTATGTAGTTTGTGTAGGTTTTGCCCTTATTTATCACATGACCTTTTAATATCACTGTAGACTCTCATGACTTTGGGGCTTAATTATTGTAATTCCCTTTTCAGTGGATTAGTGATGAGGCTAATCTGCTGCTTGCAGCTTGTTCACACTCTGGTAGTGTACTTATTTCTGGGTTTCAACCACCTTCATCATATTCAGCTTTCATTGTGTTTTTTACATTACTACTTGCTACATGGTGTACTGTTTAAATTAGCTTTATGTATAAAGGTCTGAATGGACATGAATCAATTATATTTCAAGATCTTTTTTTTGTGAATGTGTTAACCTGAACTAATTTTCAGATTTTGCTTCAAGACTTATAAAAGATTTCAATCTGCAGATTAAATCACCTGAATATAGATTTCTGCATATTAGTGTCTATGTCAGGTAGGTCTTAAACAGTCACTAAAATTGAAAGACCATAGAGGATGATCCAGCCACTTAGTTGCTGAGATGTAAATGGTTGGTGTTAATCAGGAAGCACGTGGATATCCTAGACATCTTTTTAAGACTACTAGGAACAAAATGATCTTTGAAATACTCAGTCTTTTTGGCATCTGGAGATCAACTGGAGATCAGCTTCAGAATTCGTTTTATCTGTATAATTTGGCATTAAACTTGTAATTTAAACATTCAGATACTTTTGGTTCTAGTAGTCCCCTCCTTCCATAGTCTGTGCATACAGCTCAAGTGCATAGTATTGTTTTACAGATGGGCTTTGAGTTATGTGTGTTTAAAAGCTTTGAAAGATTTTCTGACTAAATTATGAAATCCATGAGATTTTTAGTACACCGTGTTGACACCAAGCTAATGGTATTTACCTGATGACAATTTCAGTCTGTTATATTAAAGTGGTGAAATAACTTTAAAATGTGCCCTGTATAATGCATTCCAGGCACATCTCACCATAATTGTTGCACAGGTGTCTTCAGGAGTAAAGGATTTCCCAGTCCCCACTCCTTGCAATGATTTAGCCTCAAGGTCATGGACAGTGTGTGTGGTCAGTGTACCTGGGGGATTTCCCAGAACCACTGGGAGAACCAGGGCATCCCACAAGGCCATCTGAGCTATCAGTTTCCCCCCATCCAGCCCACATTGTTATCCTGCAAGACAGAAGGACAGGAGAAAGCTTTTGGTGTTTTGTCAGTGCTTGGGAGAAGCACTGAAAGGTGTGCTTGACAAAAAAGGACTTACTGGAGCACAAATGGACAAAACCCAGATCAGTCAAAAATTTTCTTAACAGAACTTCTTGAGAGTAGGGGTTATCTCACTTACATTGTTGAGTTCAATGCTGCTGTATTTGTCATTTTCTCCTATGTCTGTATTTAGTCCAGGGAAAGAGGAAAAACCATGTATAGACTTAATGTGCTGTCAGCCTTTGATATTTTAATATAACTTAATGTAGTCTTTCTTTTAGCATAGCCATTTTGATCAATTTCCTTGCTATAATGAATAGGAAGATTGTAAAGAACAAATATTTGTGTGTAGATCCTCTAGACCTTTTTTTCCCTTGTAGGCTGGGATGGTGAGAGTGATTATGAGAAGGGTTCAGGTTAAATGTAAGCATACATATACGAAGTGTAATGCTGTACTTTGCATGTTCTGTTTGCTGGTTTAAGTATGATAAAGGGTATTTTGTTAATTACTTGCTGCAGTAAATAGTAGAGTTTTTCTTTAAGCCTGTGCTAGAAATAATGTCAAATGAAAAAATATTTTTGTATCAGATATGATTATATGAAAACACATCCTTCTGAGAAAATGCATCTAGCAGTGGTGGCCTGTGGTGAAAGACTGGAGGAGACTGTTACTATGTTGAGATCAGCCATTATTTTCAGCATCAAACCTCTCCATTTTCATATTTTTGCTGAGGACCAATTGCATGAGAGTTTCAAAGACATAGTAAGTATTCAAAAATGTATTCAATCAAATTGTAGCACAATTTGTAGCACAATATACAATTGCAATATAGCAATTCTTCTACTAGCTATTCTTCTGCTTGTTTGATAGAGTGGCAGAAATGCAGGAGTCTAAAAATAAGGTAATAAGGCATTTGTAGAGTTGGATGGGGATCTTTGAAATATTTTCCTGCTAGCTGCTAATACAAGGGTTTCTCTAGAGACAGACTAAAACTTCCTGATTTGTTATCTTGAATCTGTTAAATACAAGCTTGATGTTCTGAATGCAGACCAGTTACTTTGTCTGAGCTTGTTTAGAGTTGGTTTTAACAGAAGAAATTAGAGATCTGTCCTTTTTTTGTCTCTGTACTTACAGCATGAGTCAGTCTTATATTGCTTAGAGAAAGTGAAACACCAGTTTTTGAATATAGTAGATATGGTGATGTCTAATTTTAGTTTATTTCAGTTAATGAAACTGAAACAATTACATTATGACTTGAGTAGCACTTTTAAAAGCTGGTGAGGCTATAACTGTGGAGGGGTTTACTATTTTTGTGTTTAAAAAGTCATATTAACTGTGACACTAGTATGTTACACATGCTGATTTATATATGCTCTTATGCTAACAGTAGCTGTAGCAAAAATGGAGTAAGATTTAATTTGGAAAGTTTTTGTTGGTATTTGTTCTGTGGTAACTAGTTAAGAGGGAAGAGTTTTAATTAATTTACTTACTTTCTAGAAATACTAATTTATTTTGCTTCTTCATTTTGCTTGTGATCTGATATGATGTGTTTTCTTCATAGTGGCGTGCAGGTGCTACTTTTTGTCCAAGTCTTTTGATTAGCTGACAAATTCTTAGATTTCTGTTATGGAAAAGAGGCATTGCACTTGTGTTCAAGTATAAGTTTGAATGGTGAATTGATTTTTTTTTTTTTTTGTAATAGAAATGAAATGAAGTAATTTTTGTGATTTCTTATTTTCACATAGCTTGATGAATTTCCCTATGAAGGAAGAGTTAATTACACATTATATCCAATAACATTTCCATCTGAGAGTGCAGCAGAATGGAAGAAATTGTTTAAACCGTGTGCTTCACAAAGACTATTTTTGCCAGTAAGTTACTTTGTCAAAAAAGCCAGAAGTCTGTTTATGAAGCATCAAACTGTCCTTGTTAATCTGATTTCTCTTTGATTTTAAATGAAGAACTACTACTCCTTAAAGTTACTTTTATGACATCCAAAAAACCCCTCTGAATTTAACATTCTTCTATGGCATTAGTACCCTATGGAATAAAGGTCCTTTTCTCACTTGATGCATTATGGCACAGTATCCTCAGAAAGAGGTATAGGTCATGTCATCATCTCAGAGGTAAGATGGATTTATCACACCTCATCTCCTCATTCAGTTGGAAAGTCTCCTGCATGCATGGGTCTGAGAAGTGCTAGGGAAAAGGAAACGGGAAATGGGCTATTGTTGCCAGTTTTGTGTATATGCTCCTCAAAGACACTTCAGAAAACATACTTCAGGCTTGGTGAATTAGAGCAATGGCAGCTGTCTCCCAAAGATGGGCTCCTAACACTTGTTTAATTAGCTGCATGGGAAAGCAAGGGAGCAAGAGCAAGAGAGCAACTCCTCCTGTTAGAGCAACATTACACCTGGCTTCCACCTAAGGAGTTCTGGCATATAAAGTGTAGAACGAGTGCCTTTGATTCCTGTTCTATCTAAAACTTATTTCCCTCTACAAAAATTCTTTAAAATGTGAGAAAAAGGAATTATGACAAATTTATTGAATGCAAACTGTCAGTGTAAAGTGAATTTATTCACATAAAAACAAAAATTTTTTAAACTTTCTTGTGTTTTATGAAGAGAAGTTCAATAAAACTTAAAACTTTGTTTTTAAATTTCTTTCCCTCACAGTTAATCCTCAAAAATGTGGATTCACTACTGTATGTTGATACTGACATCTTGTTTTTGAGGCCTGTTGATGATATTTGGTCTTTTCTGAGAAAGTTCAACTCTACACAAATTGCTGCAATGGCACCAGAGCATGAAGAACCTCGTATTGGGTGGTATAATCGTTTTGCAAGACATCCCTATTATGGAGTAACTGGAATTAATTCTGGAGTCATGCTAATGAATATGACACGTATCAGAAGAAAATATTTCAAGGTATGTGTGTTGCCTCAGCTGCATTTTCAGTGGATTTCTTTCTTTTATTCTATTTCTGTTTCATATTCATATGTATTTTTCAAAATGTTTTTTCTGTAATTGTAATAATGCTCTCAAAGTACACTGTGTTTAAAATAGTGTCTATTTTTTAAGTGTCATTCACTGTAAGACTTATACTTCTTGAATTTCAAGTGTATTTGATTGATTTAATTTTTCTTAGTTCTGTGAGATCCTTTGACTTGACACAATTTTCTGTAAATTGCATTTGCCAATAGATATGCCCACATTATTTCTTCACTTACAGGCATCCCAGAAAAACAGTAATTGTAAACTTGTAAAATGTGAGTAGTTGTATGACCAGAAGGTGGTGCTAAAACATTTAGTAAGTTGTTGAAAATGAAGATTTCCAAATTTTGATCTTTTCCATTGTAGCCAAGGGATTATCACCCTAAGTATCTTTTTATTTGCTTTGAAGTCCTAGTTTTTGTAGACAAAGAAGTTCATCATGAAAGTAGCTACTACTACATGCATGGAAGCAAAGCACACAGCAGTAGAAATGGTCATTGCTTCTCAGACTTGAAGTTTTTCTCGTGTACTTGAAGCACAAGTACAAAAGCAGTGCTGTGTGATTATGGTTGGGAGAAAGTGCATCTCTGTTTAAGAGAAGTTTGATGAGGGAAAAATAATCATGCATCAAAAACTTCTGGAAGATGCATCCATAAGAGGAGCAATATAAACTTGCAGTAGACATTAATTCTCCCCCACTTCCAGTGTAATGAGCAGCTTTCATCCTAGCATTCTTGCTATGTATTTTTCTTGAAGGAGATTCAGAGAATTTAATAGAAATGGAGAATGTATTATATCAGTTGTAGTTAAAAGTAGAAAGCTGTAGTAGTAGTAGCTGTAGTATATGGCTGCAGATTCTCCAAGAAAACTTATCATCATTATATATATATATATAGATATCATCAGTGAAATCTTGCATTGTCTAATTTGTTTATTTGTTTTACTGATTATAGCATATGGAGAAATGATAATACTGAAAAGTATCAAGAGAAAAACATGGGATTGAAAGCTATATATATGTATCTTAATTGTGCATTTTTGTATAGTGATTTATTTTCAGTAGTGGTAAACACTAAGATAAAGTTTGTCTTTTATTCATACTGTACCAGAATTCTAGATTGGCTTCTCAGCACAACTTAGGTTATCAATTCATTGGAAACTTTATGCATTTTTGGTAAAATCGGAGTTCAAATTTTCAAAAGCATACGGATTATGTAGGATACTAAATTTTCAATAAAATGAACGGTAGTTTTCTAGAGAACAGCATGAAGTCCTTTCTCCTTAACACTTAAAATTGGTGTTTTCTTCCAATTTAAGTGTATATATATATATATATATATATATATACCTAAAAAGATTTAATTAAGTGAAATAATTAATGAGTATTTTGAAATTCAAAATAAAACACTGCACTTTGCCATGGTTCTAGTGGGCTAGAGTATTTTTTCTGTGATTCTGTGAGATCAGGGCTAAGAGAGCACTGAGCAGGGGAACCATTTAGTTTTTTCTCCCTTAGTACCTAGAGTATGATCCCACAAGCTTGCAGAGCATCACAGTCCCTAAAGATGCACAAGCTTTATTACAAAAATTACTGTTCATGAAAACTTTCAGAGACTGTGTTTTCATCTTCAGGTTCCTTGAATATCTTATTCTAAAGAGAATAGGAAAAATTGCAGACATCAAAGCAAACTTGGAAAAGGATTTAGTGTAGCTGAGTCTATACACAGTGGGCCTGAGGGTGTATGACTGCTACTATTCTCAAACCTTTGGAAAAGAGGTAGACCAAATTCAGGGGTAGAGGGTGTCCTAATACCCTTTGCCAGTGACACTGCATGTGCTTTTGGACCTTATAAATAACAGTTTCATATTGTATCCCATTAACTATTCCAGTGAAATGCAGTAGAAATAGAAAATGCTTCATTGTGTTATGGAAAGGTGTGAATTTTATATTTATATAAAATATTTATATTCCTCCTGGAGGCTCAACAAATTCTTCAAGGAGTGTATACATTCTGGGAATTTTTGTATGTTTTTAAAGATGCCTGTAGATCTTTCTGCATGATACAGTAGAGCATTTATCTGAAGTGGAAGTTTTGGATCAGGATATTCCTCCAGTGCTATGGATTTAAAACTGTGGATTCTTTGTCTGTTGTAGCCCAAATTACATCTTTCTTCTGTCATCACACTGATTTTTAAGAGTCAGAAGGATCCAGGAGATGTGTAAATAAAAAATAGAACCAGAGATTTTAGCCAGTGTTCATCTGGGTAGCAATAAGCTGTAGTTCCAGGTACTGCTCTAGGATTAAGTCATCTTTTATCCACTTACCTGTTCAAGCTTCAATCTTCTCAGGACTGTCAGGGCAGGCCATTTCAGACAAGCATCCCAGCTCCTTGGCTGTCAGTGGTGCCTAATGGATGTTGTTCCTTCTGGTCCTATCTTATTTGTCTTGTCTGTTGTGAGTTTCTGTGTGCATGTATGGCACGAATGCGTGCACTAAATGCACACATGTGTATGCTTGTATACAGATACATGTGCATGCACAGATGTGTTACTGCATATAGTGTGGTCATCATACTGCATAACTGCACATGAGACTAGAATTCATAATGAAGCTTCTGATGGTTAGTGCCTACATGTCTCTGCTAAGCAGCAGTTAGAAGATGGGAATGTAAAGCATTCAAGATTGTTAGGATATGAAAGGGGTAACAGTAGGTGACATTTTTAAAATTTGTATAGATATAGATGTAGATTTTTTTAAAATGGAAGAGATATAGCAAATGCTACAGGTATGGTGCTTTTTAACAAAAATACCAATGAGGCAATGTGAATAAAGAGGAATGACTTTTGTCACATTTATTAAGAAGGTTAGTTGTGACCCCTGAGATGCAGGCAGTCAAGGAAGGGAACAAACTCTTAGAAAAGTAGAGGTTTATGGGTATGCTTTAGAAAAAGCAAAGTTCACACAGCTTCTGTGACCTAAACCATTATAACCTTTTTTTTTTTTTTTTTTTTTTTTTTTTACCAATTCAGTGTTGCTTAGTGCTGTTGTTTCAAGAAATATGGTGAGCCTGAACAAAACCAAATTGCTTCTAAAAGGAAGGTTTCTTTCTCTTGCCAGCTGCTTTTCCCTGCTTTTCTTAGTTACTTGGATGTAGCCTTTGGTGTTCAGTCCTTTCTGTGATTCAATTTGATTTGCTAACAGTAGAAAAAGAAATCCTTCTGCTGGGTTATTGAAGTAAATAATTTTACAAAAACATGCACTAAGTATTAGCACTACACTATTAGTGCAGGAACAGGGTACAGTCATGTAACTAGAAGGAAGAGGGCTGGCTCTCCCTTGGCATTAAGGAAGTTTAAGTTGGTCAGTTGTTTGTGGCACACAGCTGCAGTTTGTTTAGATACTGCTGTGTGATTTGAGAATTTTTCTTCAGCTTTATATTTTCTTCCTAGAATTTAGAAAAAAAGTAAAGGCCAAATGTGACAGTCTGACTTCAGACTTGGCCTGGCAGAAGTTTCAAAAATGAGTAATGACCAAGCTAAACAAACATACAAAAAACCAGCCCAAAATATGAGAAAATACATAAATGTGCTGCATTTAGTTTGTTCTTACACATTTTCTTCTGCTCAAGTAAACTAGAGTTTTGAGAGTTCTTAAGAACCTGTGTGTATCAATTTGATGTCACCACAAAAATGCCTGCTATGATTTGGGGCTTTTTTTCTCAAATTGCTAGCATTCTTTGCTTATTGTGGAACACTGGAGAGAAGGCTTATATTCTGTAAATTTAAAAATTATTGTAACATTTTTTCTTTGAGTTTTTTAACTTGATTAACTTCTGAAAAGCAGTTCTATCAGCATCCTACTTCTCAGGCTGCTTCACCTCACTGCAAGTTACAATGGAATATTTTAAAGAAGGAAAACAAGTCATTATGCAAGTAGTTTCTCTTGCTCCTACACTGGTGTCATTATATATCACTGCTGTTTTATTAATATGTAGCTCTTTTCTATTTATGCAAAGGTTATGGAAATACTACAATTTCCAGTTCTTAAATCTGACAGCATTATTTGTCAAGTAGTATTGCTTCTAGACATCTGACTATGTGATGAATGTTCTTACCTGCTTTGCATCTTCTTGGGATATCCTCTGGATTTCTCTGCTGTTAAAAGTCTACGAGTGAAAAGAAAATTCTATTAAGTAATGACTTTAACAAATTAAACTTCTATTTCTATGTGTTGCTCTAAAATTATATTTGTTACTGTATATTCTCTTACTATTATTTGCCTGGTACGAGTGAGCTAAATTAATTCTGCTTTTAATTCTTAGCATTTTATCTAAACTTAAACCTTAGGTCAATATTCTGTGAATTGCAAATTTCAGGTGAGGGAGTAATCTTTATTGACTGTGATTTAGTCTTATTTATTTGCTTTTTTGGAAGGTTTTAGCTTAGTCTTAAAGCCTGTGTTTTATTTCATTTAATTGCTTTGCATTGAGTTTAATGATAATTCATACTAGCGGAGAATTTTCTTGTACGTTTCTTATGCCTGCACTCATCGAATACTTGCAGGCAATCATAATCATAAATTTTTAGGAGAGAAGGGACTGCAATATTCTGTTTGGCTTCTTGCATAATATAAGGTATAGATCTTTTTCTGTATTAATTCTTGTCTGAAATCCTGTAATTTCTTGGTTAGTCTTCAGTTCTGAAAGCCCTTCATATTTGATGGCTGAAATGATTTGAGGGAAGAGTAAAAACTGAACTGCAATTTTGTGCACTTTCTTCTTTGTCAGTGTAAATCTCAGAGAAAGAAGTCTTTGATACTGTAAATCTTAAACTGAGTATTTTGCTCCTGGTAATCTGTCTCTTAACATGATATTCCTACGTGCATATCCCAAACTATAATGGAGTTATAATATGTATTTTTTTTTGGCAACTTGCTTAAAAAGAAGAAAAGGTACAGTGCTTGTACTTGTTCAGGAATTTGCTCACTATGGGACTTGTTACTGCATTCACACTCTCAAAACTGTGAAGTACAGGGTCCAAAGTGAGCAGCCTTATTCCTTTTCTGTTCTAGTTGAACTTAAATAAGGTGTAATGATAAGAGATTATCTTTGGAATATGTAACCATTTAAACTGCAGTTTTGAATCCCTTTGTTAACATGGAATTAAGTGTAGGACAGTTTATTCCAAGTAGCTGCTCCTCAACCAGAACCTTAGAAGAACTTCTTTTCTTTTGAAGTGATTCTGCTGAATCAAGAATTCAGGAATTTGGTAACAGCTGACTTTTGCTTACTGACTTTTGCTAGTGAAAAGTTCTGCTGTTGATGTGGAAATTCAAGTTCAATAACTAAAAAAAATAAGTTTGACTTGATGAAAATGCTTCTGAAAACCTTTGAAGGATTTCTGTGTTTTTGTGCACTCCTTTGTAGCCAGTATTTTTTATCTGTGTGTGTTTGTAACTATTTAGGAATTAATTTTATTTTGAACTGGTTCAAATTTTTGCAGTTAGCGTTAGAGCCTGTATAATAACTCTGTGATAAAGAGAGAAATTGCATGACGTGTGGATATTTAAATACTCCCCATCTACTTGCTGCATGACTTAAACACAATTTTGGTGTTAGATCTTACTACTGTATAAAAATCTATTGCTATTCTTAGAATTCTTGGCTTAAGATGTTAGAGAGAAATTTTTTGGTAAGTTGATGATTGAGAGATAAAGCATATTGGAAATGTCCATAACTAGTTTCCTTAGATAGACTTGTTGGCTTAAAAGGAAGAAGTTATCTATACATTTGAGATTTGTACCTTTTAAGTGCAAGCTACTGCAAACCTTTAAGGCATTTCCTTCCTTCTAGGTATAACTGTGCTGAATGTGTGTGTTTTGCTTTGTTTTGTTTAATAGAATGATATGACGCCAGTCCGGTTACAATGGGGAGAAATTTTGATGCCACTACTGAAGAAATACAAGTTGAACATAACATGGGGTGATCAGGACCTATTGAACATTATGTTTTTTCACAATCCAGGTAAATCCACATTGATTTTCAGTCTAACATTATGAAGTTTTCTTTTCTGTGGAAAAAAAAAATGCAGGAAAATATTCAATTAGCAGGCTTTTTGGTGAAAGCATTCAAGGAACTATTCACTTCTTTAGTTCTCTGAAAGCCTTTGAGAGACAGTGATGGAGCTTGCTGGAGTGTAATTGACTGTTAGATTTCAAAACAACTGTACAGAAATTTATAAAGCTGGCCTAAATAAGTAAAGAGAAGATTGGTTTATTTCCTGAAACAATTTTGATACTTAACCCAGAGCTCTCATTTTTCCACACAGAAAGTCTTTATGTCTTTCCTTGCCAATGGAATTACCGGCCTGACCACTGCATCTATGGAAGCAATTGCAAGGCAGCTGAAGAAGAAGGTATATTTATTCTTCATGGAAATAGAGGTGTTTACCATGATGATAAACAACCGACTTTCAGGGCTGTCTATGAAGCAATAAAAAATGTAAGTGACTTTTGCATTGTACTTATTATTTCATGTATGTTTGTCTATAGTAGTACATGTATTTTTAGGTATGTTGATACTCATCTTGACTGCAGGAAAAGAATTTTTTTCACTTTTACATAATGTTAAGTGTTTTATCACTTTTTTCTGCTTTATTGTTTGGATGGAGTTCCAGTATATTCCTGTTTTGATGAGCATCTTTTGAAAAGGGTGTAGACTATATCTAGGTTAGGATTCTAAGACAAAGCCTGTAGTTGTCAGTGTTTATTTAAAATGCTTTATTCTCATTTATTTAATAAATCGCCCGGTAAACTGTTTCCATGAGCATTTGGACATCTGAGAATATCTGAATAGGAAGGGGCTGACAGGTATCACTAAAATCCAGATACCTGGCCCTGCACAGGACCAGCCCTGAGAGTCACACAATATGCCTGAGACATTGTCCAGACATTTCTTGCACTGTGCCAGGCTTGGTGCTGTGGCTGCTTCTCTGGGGAGCCTGTTCCAGTGCCCGACCACCCTCTGGGTGAGAAACCTTTTCCTAATATCCAACCTAAACCTACTCTGACACAACTTCAGGCCATTCCTGTCTGTTCCCTTGTGTCCTGTCACTGGCCACCACAGAGCAGAGATCAGAGCCTGCCCCTCCTCTTCGCCTCATAAGGAAATTGTAACTGCAATGAGGCTTCCCCACAAGTCTCTTCACCATCTTTGTAATCCTCCTTTGGGCACTGATAGCTTTATATCCTTCTTATCTTGTGGTGACCAAAACTGCACACACTACTTACTCAAGGTGAGGTCACACCAGTGCAGAGTAGAGAGGGACAATCTCTTTCTCCAGGCTCAACAAGCTATCACCAGAAGCTTCTTTTTTCTGGAGACTTTTGAGTGCAGAAAAAAAAACAACTTCCTTCTTCCCAACGTTTGTATGTATTTACTGCAACACTATGATACCTAATTGTATCTAGATTTGGATTTTAAAAAGTTTTTTATATGTTGTGTTTTGACCTTTTCTAGAAATTCAGTGTATTAATATGTTGCTGTTCCTTTAAATACTAAGCACAGTAACTTCTTTTCATTCTGCAAATAAGTCATCTAATGAACTATTTATCACTACATCAGCATACTCACTGAAGAGCTGTAAAACTTAGCACTGATGCACATTTTAATGTAGCAGGCTACTGTGTGTGTATAACCTACAAAAATCAAGAGTATATTTTAATGTTGCTTTATTGCACATTGTCATATTTAGATATAAAAATGAAGAAAAGTACTTTTGGGGGTCTGAGAATACATTGCAGGGAAAGTGATTGTATTTCCATAAAAATATTTCTTTGTTTCCTTTGAGCATTGTCAAAAATAGAAGAAAAAATTATTTCCTTTTATTTATGATCCCATTTCGTACATGAACATGTCAGAGAAAGTACGTAAACCACTACTGATTCAATGGTAATAAGATGAACAAAATTATGTTACTTCAAAGTGCTGTTTGAACTTATCATTTGTTTAAAAAAACATTGCAGTGTTGAGCTAATGACAACTTTATTTCATGCCCATGTTAAACATAGTATGTTTTGACCATCATTCAGTTTAATGAAACTTCAATACCACTTTTTATGTTGCTGTTTCATTATAATTTGATAAGAATTATATTATTTAAAGGGTATATGTCATTTGAGAAAGTTACCATACAACAAAAAAAAAAAAAAAAAAATCCAGAAATCATTTTCTAGTTGGAAATTTTTAATTGGGTTAGGTAATTTTAAATTTTCTCCTTGCCTGTTCATTTGCTTAACATTTTTAAAAAAATCTTTCATGTTAGGTTTATTGAAAGCCTGAGAATATACTTCTGTAATTTAGAGGTGTTGTTAAATTACTGCATTCAGAAGCACATGTGAGTTCTTGAAAACACTGAATAAACCTATAAACACTAAATATTATGCTGAAAATAATTTTTATAAAATTCTTAATACCTCTAAGTATGACAATCTTCCATATTAATCTTAAATTTTCTTAATCTCATTACAGTATTCATTTGGAGATGACCTGGTTCATTCTCTGCTGCAGCCCCTAGAACAGGAATTACAGAAAACCACACATACATACTGTGGAAGAGTATACAAAGTATTCATAAAGCAGCTAACACAAAGCATAAGAGACTTGTATGCCAGAAGATCAAAGGGAAGGTGATTTTTGACTCCTAGTTGTTACATCAAGAGACTGAATTAACATAGCTGGTCAAAAGGTGCAAGAATTCTGTTACAGTTTGGATGGGCTCTTAATGTGCCCAGAAAAAAAAAAGTTTACTAGCATACATAAAAATGAAGAAAATATTCATGTAATGAAGAACAAGAACTTTTTTCTGCAAAGGTGACTTTTTGGTTCTTTGAAGTTTAATCAGTGCTAATGTTTATCTCATATCTGGTGATTTGGTTGTTACTGGCTTCTATGGTCAGTACTTGTAGTCTGCATGATTCAATTATCAAATGATATATGAACAAGGAAGAAATGAAGACTGCTCTGTTTGGGAGTGTACCTCATATATTGTTTAAAATTCTCTTAAACTGTGAATGTAGCAATAACTGAGTCAGCAGCACTAACCTCACTTTAAAGGTGTGAGCCTTTATGTAAACAAAGTTGTTTACAGGTGCAGAAAATACTCTCTTGTCAAAGAAATGTGTTGTAATCATTGACAATCTGTATGTGCCTTTATATGTTCATCTCTTACATGTTGAAGTACTGTTTTGACAATCTTGTTTTGTTTATCTCAGCTGTAAACTGCACACTATAAATATGATTTTCTGAGAAATTGATGTCTAGTATGTGATACTGGTTTTCTCTGTTAGTAAGTACAGAAACTTTATATTAAAAATAATTTGTTTCAACATTATAGAGCCATTAGCACCAAAAGGTATAGCAGAACCGAGGGGGTTTTAAGTAAAAGTCCAGTTTGAACTTATTTGACTTCCAATACTTATTAAAAATTTCATGGTTTTGCAGCTTTATAGGGCATTTTGGAAGTAGAAAAAAAGCCCAGTGGTGGAAAGCTGTTGCTGTTGTATTTCCATACTAGCAATTACTACCTGATGATTATTATAGACTATGTAGTAACTGAAAGTAAAGAGCTGTAGTAAGAGTTCTGATGCTTCATCAGACTGTGTAGTAGATGGGTTTTTTAGAGAATATATCTTATTATAGTATTTTTTTAAGAAATGGCTTTAAAATAATTTTGGGGCAGACCCTCAACTACGTGAATGCATTACTGTCAATAGGATGATTGTGATTTGCAGCAGGTAAGGATTAGGTTCCCTCCAATTATCTTAGTGAAAAAAGAAAAACTTCTGTTTGAGTAATAAAAACTTTTTGTCCAGAGAAAACCATGAAGAAAAGTTCTGAATTCTAGTGTTACAGTGAAATATTTAAACTTGCATGGTATGAAATGTATTTGTAAAGTATATATGAACTTAGATAACCTGTCTAAGTGAGATGAAGTCTTCATAAAGTGAGCTTTTGGATTCCAGGACAGTTCCTGTGTATTGAACATGGAGGATCCACTCACTGACTTGCACCTTCATCCCAACCCCTTTTTAGAAACTTAATTTTTGTAGCTGTTTCCTTGTCAAAGATAGACTGACTCTGACTTCCAGATCTGTGTGAGCTGGACAAATGCTCTAGCAGTACAAAAACACACTCCACTCTCAGCAGAATTTGTATCCTGCTTCTAATTTCCCTGCAGGCTCAGGGTATAAATTTCTGGGATGAAATCTAGGAAGCAGTCTGCCTCTCATGTAGGTTTCTTTCCTTTCTGTGTAACCTTTTGAAGCCTGAAAATATAGAAATCTCTGTGAAGGTGAATACTGTAACTGACTGATTTTACAATATGCAGTGCATTATTTTTTTACATAAATACTGATTTTTATATCAATTTGTCTTCAGCTTTCCTTTTTAATTGTACCATGTGTTTGTATTTAAAAAAATCTCTCAACTTGTTTTTCGTGTTTGTCTTTGCAGAAACTTTAAGTTTTGAATTTATTTTTAGTATACTATAGACATGTCAAGATACTGTTGAAACATGATGGACCATTTGAGAGAAAGATGGGAATGTGGACTTTAGCAGCAATATTTCTACTTAAATGGAAGTGGAGTAGAACAGAAGGAATTAATATTGATGCTTATTGTGGGACAAAAATTCTTATTTTGTGCTTTTGTCTAGAAATGTTTACTTAGCATATTACAAATAGCAGAATATGGCCTTATGCCATAGGTTTTGATTAATTTTTTTACTATAAATGAAAACTGCTCCCCTCAGGTCACCTCCAGGTAACATTCATAAACACTTTAAAAAAGCAAGTAGCTTCCATTCAAAAATTCTCCAGAGTATTTGTCTGTTTCAAATACATTTTGAGTTCTCTAATCCCTGTGTTTTAAATTTAGAAAAACAACCTACAAAAGCCCAAATCTGGCTTATAGGGGAAATGTTTGGGGACACTGAAAAGACTGGGAATCCAGGTAATGTGATAGAAACCAGGTATGCTCCCAAACATTTCAATACCTGATTTGTAAGATTAGATGCTTAGAAGTGTAGAGCTTATATCTAGGTTGGGATTCCTTATTGCTGTCTAGTTTTAGAAACATTTGCTTTTTTTGCAAACGTACTGAGTACTAACAAATTACAGACCTTTAAGAATTCCATTTTTAATTATTTAATTGTTATAAAGTTATTATAAAGTGTGAAGTTTGATAGAAAAATGTAAACATCAGGAAATACACATTCAGATTAAGTGAAGATAAACCTGTCTTCCTTTGCTTGATTAGTCTCTATGTCATGGTACCATTATTCTGTCTCTCCTGAAGGGATCACAGTGTCATGGTAAAGAGATCTGTGTGATGTTATTATCTTATTTGAATGAACTTCTCTCACTTATTGTAGACAGTATGAAAAGCAAGCTATGCCTTAGTGGGACTGAAACATCCTTGTGTGTGGTGCTAGTGTCACTGCCAGTTAATAAGGCCTTATGAAAATGTCTGTCCAGTTATTTGTAGTTGTGCTGAAATTTAGGCTGAGGTGACCTTTAGTGCCAGTTGAGTTGGTTTTGGTAAGCTTTTGGTTTAAGTTTAGAATGATTAAGAAAGCAGGTTTTGAGGGGGAAAAAATATTTTTCATTATTCTTATTTTAAACATATTTTAAAAGAGTATGAAGTTGCCTTCTAAATTGGGTCAGGTTGTAAACTTCTGGCAAAATGCTGATTGGAAGACTGAACTGTCAGTGTATTTCTTAATTTGTACCAGATTTCTGTCCATACCAGACATACTCCAACCATTCAGGCTTTCCACACTTCCAGATGTACACTTTACAAAACAGGATGACTAAGAAGCCAGCTATCTCTCTTTTCTTCCTCTCAAGGTATACTTCCTATCTACACAGCATGGAAAAGGAAGTAGCTACAGGCCAGTGGTAGGAGAAGGATATGGTCTGGTTGGTTGGTTTAGAGGCAGAACATCTAAGAGGTACAGCTGAAAGTGTAATGTGTTAGCTCTATATGCATTGTTGGGCTCTTTTTTGAGTGCAAATAACAATGAATTACTGCTGCTTATTAACTGACATTTATGGCTATGATAGTGTTTGTGGCAGATTAAATAGGGTGAAACTGAGCAGTAACTTCATCTTATCTGTAGGAAAACAGGGAAAACACTAGACTTCTGGTTTCTTCTGCCTGATTTATAAAGGTGTCTCCAAATGTACGGATGTATATAGAATTTCTACTCCTTACAAGGCTTAAGTTATTTTTCATTGTCTCTTTTCTTGTTCAGATTGAAAGATTTTCAACTATCAAACAGGTTTAACAATATCCATTTACTGGCAGTATAATTTTTTTTTTAACTTGATTAAGTGGAATATTCTTATATAAGTAAAATGAATGTATAGGCTTTTTGTGCAGATTTTTTTAGTAAATTATCAATTTTGAAGAGTTGTTATTTTATCTTTCTCTCTCATGGTCGGAAGGTAGTTCTCATCACCATGGATCTTGCAAAAGATCTGTTGCTAACAGTCTGAGCATTTTTCTATGCACAGGAACTTAGAAGTGATTTTTCTGTTTTATTTCTAGTCTCTTTGAATATCTTCTGTCTCTTTTTTCAAAGTTCAGTTTTGTCCAGGTGCATTTTTCTGTATATTTGAGAAGAATAACTGAAATTCCTATAGAATTTTGCACAAATAACAGCCAAGTTATTTGCTCAAGTTGTCCAAATGGGCAAATGGGTTCCCTTAGTAAACAAGAAATGTTGTTTGATCTTTTTAACACTCCAGAGAAACATTGACAACTTGCTTTCTGTATTCAACTGCCAAATCTTAAGTAATGCAGGATAATTTCCTATAGAAATGCAGGTTGCCTCACACTTACATTGCAGTCTTAGTAGAGTATTCAATACTATTACTCAGGTTTCAAAACAGAATATGTTTACAGAGGTGAATTTTCCACTTCAGGAACTGAGGAGGAAATCTCATTTTAAAGTAGTTTTCAAAATTTCTCTCATGTAACCATTTAGTGGATATATATGAGAACAGCTTGTCCTGCAAAGTTGTCACGAAATTTAAGATATGTTGGTCTCCTAAGATTTTTCAAGCTTTTGTGGACCTATTAAAATTTTAAGTTTCTTGAAGGAAAATTGAGTAATTGGAAATTCTTGTGTTAAAGTTCAGTTGTGTCTCTTCAGTTTTGTAGTTGCTTTATGCAAAGCTGCAGTCAATTCTTGAGAGAGTCCTCATTTAAACTTATGAATGTGCATCTTCCTCTATGTTTGCTTGCAAATTTCTGCAGGGCTTCTTTATGCTCCCTTCTGCCTTTTCCCTGCACTGCTTTTAAGGGATAATCACTAAGCTCTTCTTTCATTTGAATGCTTATAAAAATTGCAGGAGGTATTATTACAGATCTCTTTGCAGAAGCCTGTAATTAAAGGAGGACCTCTATTCCTGCTGTGGTTGCGTTTTATTTTTTCTTCTTCTTCAGACTGCTATTTGATGATGTTCAGGTAGGAGGAAGCTTGCAGCCATTAGTAAAATCATTGTTACTTGAGTCATCATCTGGTAGTTTCTTCCCTGAATATCTCTTCTCTTATGATTGATGCATGGCTGGTTCCTGCCTACTTCATCCATATGATTGCAAGTTTCTTAAATCAAAACAATGACCATCAGTTCTGTTAAGACTGGATTTTAAATGCTTCTCCTATATCTGGGTGCCACCTTAGTTGCACAAACCAGAGACCTAGTCTATTTCCACCTACAGATCATAGAATCATAGAATGGTTTGGGTTGGAAGGAACCTTAAAGCTCATCTAGTTCCAACCCCTTCTCCTGGGCAGGGACACCTCCCACTAGACGAGGTTGTTCAATGCCCCATCCAACCTGGCCTTGAACATTTCCAGGGATGGGGCACCTACAGATGCCCTGGACAACCTGTTCCAGTATCTCACCATCTTCACAGTAAAAAATTCTTTCCCTGATACCTAATCTAAGCCTTCCCTCTTCCAGTTTAATGCCATTTCCTTCTCCTGTCACTAATGCCTTTGTAAAAAGTCCCTTTCCAGCTCTCTTGTAGGCCCCCTTCAGGTACTGGAAGGCTGCTGTAAGGTGTCCATCTTTTATTGTATTTCCTTGTTTTATTTTCCAGTTAATCCATAGGAATAAAATAGAGAGATAACAAGGAATGCGCAATTTTTCACAACAGGTACTAGATAACTACAGATTTCTGAGATACAATTAACAATTTTGAAAAAGTTCTCTGTCCTTGAATCCAATTTCTGATTTAGTGGATGTTGGGGTTGGTGTCCTTTGTTAAATGATTTGACTATTCCCTATGTCAGCCCCTTATGTGGAAGGATGGGAAGATAAGTCTTAAAAGACTGATTCCTTGTTTACTGTGAATTTGAAGGAAAAGAACTGTAACTTGTCACTGTAGATCTTTAGTTTCACCCTATCTAAACTCTTTGAAACTAGGAAGAGCTGCCCCTCTTGCTGCTGTGTTGTAGTGGTTTTACTTGTTTCTTAATGGTCATGCTAAAAGGAGAGGGGAAATGATGCAGTTATTTGCATCTCCTTGTTACTTCCTGGCTTTCTGTCTTAGAATTCCACATGACCCTTAAAAACCAACAAATAAACCCAGTTTCAGAATATGGATCAAAGCCAGAGATTAACACATTAACATCCTCATTTAGGAACATGGGTCATGGGCCATACTCATAAATTAGACATCAGGACAGTTTCCTTGTGCTGTTTTACCAAAAGAGGTCTGTAAAAGCAGGACTTCTGAAGTCTGATACAGTTTGTTGCTGCTTTTAGAGTGCCAGACTTATAAAATACAGGCATGTAAATATCCAAAAGTGTGTTAGAAGCCTTTAAGCATATAATCTAACACTGTGTTATGACTACTTTTCAAGGTACCTGCTGAACTAATATTCTCACTCAAATTCCCCTCACCTCTTTTCCACAGATAATTTATCGATTCATTTGTCTCCTTAGAACAAAGCAAAAATTTGGGAATTTGGTTTAATAAATGTTCACTTGAGACCAAACAGAATTGTGCAAGGGGAGAAAAGAGAATGTGAAGTTTGTTTGTTAGGGATTGTTTCTGCTCTTCAGAACTCACTAAGGCCATGGAGTTCAAACTTGAGGCTTACCTGTGGCTTTCTCACTACTTGGAAAAGAGCTGCTAGATTGTGCTATCTTTAATTTTCTCATTACTAGCATTGAATACTGATAGCTAAAAATGCTTTTTGTGCCTTTCTAAGTGGCCTTTCTATTTTATGCAGCTTGTATTCAATTATTAAACTGAGATGAGCAATTTATTAGAATTTTCTACTACCTTCGTATTCTGGGAGGTCACTTTCCCTCCTGTTCTTCCTTTGGGTCATTTAATATCATGCCCTCATTTTCAGAATTATAATCTGGGTACAACAGGCCCATTTTTTTTCTTCTATGTCTTATGAATGTTAATGTTCTGCCAGTCATTTCTGTACACATTTTACTAGAGCAATTCACATTAAATCAGTCTGTAATATTTATAAGAATCGCTTTGGAATACAAAAGTAGATGTAGAAGTTATCGTAAATTGCAAATCTTTGTGGTTGAATTAATGAGTATTTAGGGCATGCTATTTTAGGCTTCCAAGAAAATTAAAGCAATATAATCCATTTTAACTCATGATTTAAGACTAGGAAATCAAATTTAATTAAAGCTGATGTTTTAGCCTTATAATGCTGACCTACTGTGTCTCACTGAGCAGCTGGTGTCTAGGAAACTCTGCTTGCCTATTGGATTTCATGAAACTTCTCTCAAGTATTCAATGCAATTCTGATAGTCACTGGTATATTTTTTTAAATTTGAAAATATTTTGCTATGTTTTACTTTGTTATTTTGTTTTACATTTTTATGCCATGGATAGTATTATTCAAGGTGAATTTGGATTGCAGATACAAGCCCAAGAAGTAAAAAAACCCCAATTTTGCTGCCCAAAGTGTTTTACATAGTTTGTCTTTTGATTTGCTGTTATTCATCAGTCTTGTGGGTAAAATTGATGTATTGGGGGTTTACTGCCTCTTATCCTTTCTGCTTGTTGTTCCTAGTTTGTCTCCTTTCTTCACTACCCCTCCAGTCTACTTGCTGCTTATCTTCTCCAGGGGTTGGTGTCACTCTACCTTTCTGATCTTTCTGGATCTCACTGGCAGTTGTGTGTCTTTTCCACCAGGTCTGTGCTTTCAGAACTGATGGCTGTAATAAGGTAACTGTGCTAGGTCAAGCCAGAAGGGTTCCCTGAAGCAGGCATGCTGCTTTCTCCACAGAGCTACTGCATGAGCACCATGTCTGAGCATCATCTAAGGGTGTTCTTGACCCAGTGTACTTCATAAGCAGTGCTGTGTGTTTCTTGATTGTAACTTGGGGAATGAATTTAGTTTCCCTTTCAATTTGTATAGACTATTACAAAATTTTAATCATCTTTATTTTTCTGTAGAGATAAAGGCTTTTCACCAGAGGCATGCTTTGAGGATGAAAGCTTGGCACTTGAAGCCATTACAGTTGAAAGGAGGTGATCTGAGCCCTTCTGCTTTCCTGAGGCAGACAGACTCAGCAGGGCTTCTGAGAACAGCATGAGCACCTGGCTGCCAGGGCACCTGGTGTCAGAGAAGGGCTCGGTCTCTGCCCTGTTCCTGTAGGTGCTGGACAACCTCTAAGGAAGAAGCAATCTTCAATCAACTCTTTTTCCTGTGAAGGTAGAGGAGAGAAAATCGATTTATGACTTCAAAAGGCCCAAACAAAGTTTTAGAGGGATTGCTGAACTCAATAGAGTGTGCACAGTATGTAAAATTTTTCTGGCTGAAAAATTAACAGCTGCAAATAGCCTGTTGAAACATACAGGATTTTGAGAAGTACCTTCTTCACTGGTCCATAAAAACAATGAATAAATGGCGCAAAAATTAGTGATGGTAAGATACTGCCTAAAAACTAAATCAATATCTTATTTTTGCAGTAATCCTATTTTGCCTATTTTGATTATTCTTTGCCCAGAAGGATAGGGTGTAATTAATGAAAATTGATTTAACTTGAAGAATAAAGCATTGACAGTTTGCTGTTGTAAGAAAAATGAAGCAGCTAGCAAATTTGCTGTATTTTTTATGTGCTAGACCTCAAGCAGTCTAAATTAATCAGAAGTCACTTTCTTAGTGTACATTTGTCAAATAATACATTGGAAAGTTTTATATATTTGTACAAAAAATGCTTAAGTATTTTTATAAGTTTTAGAGTCCAAGTTTCAGTTAATACCTTTTTGCAAAATAAATACATTTTGAAAACAGCACCACCACATCCTATGCCACAACTTTGTAACTTAGATATGAAAGTGCTTGTTCTCTGCATAGCATAGTATTGTGTCTCTGAAAAGGTGTAATTTTTAAGGAGTAGATTATGTGGTGCCTTGTGCATACAAGCACTCTTCATTTTCACCTAAATTGTGACTCTCTGAGGATGCAAATTTTTTTGTGTGTCAGGAAAGCAAGCATTCATTACCCTAAACAGCACTGAAAATTAAAGAGTTTTGTCATTATACCCACTGGCACCTTGGCAGGTATTAGAGGAGAGAAACTGAGTTTGATTTTTTCAAACAGAATCATTTGGCAGTACTGTGCCTGACTGAAATCACTGCTTCAGAATAAGTATAAAGGAAGTACAGTAATACTCAGTGTTTAACATGAAGGATAAATACAGACCTTCTGACCTCCTCAAAAATCCTCCCCTGATTAGTTTTACTCCTGAAAGTAGATGTTTCAGAGCTCCTTGAAGTCCATTAAGGATTTTACTATTGATTAAATATGAAAGTGCTCAGATACCCCAGCAATGGATGGCAGCATAAAGCACTAATAAATCAATTAATAAAGTTTGGCCCTGAGGGGAGGATGTTAGTTCATCTAGTCTCATCAGTCATATATCACAAGCCATCAAATTTCTCCCTGTTACAGCTGTAATGAGCCCAGTAATTTATTTGACCAAAGCATAACTTGTGTCCAGCTAGCCCATCCTTTCAGAGAAATGTCCAGTCCTGGTTTCAGTGCATGAAGAAGGAAAATGCTTCCCTTTGCCTATTTGTTGCAATGGTTCGTTGCTCTCACAGTGATGAGTGTGTGCCTCTTGTCTCATTTGAATATTTTTCTGGTATCAGATTTCAGCCATGGATTCTTTTTATACTTCTCCCCACTGGGGTAAAGAGATCTTTAATAAGCTGCAGTTTCTCCTTGTGATGATACTTAAATGTAGCAATCAAATCACTTCTCAGTTTCATTTTGGATAAGTCAAATAAATTGGGTTCATGAACTTTTACTCAAACACGTCTCTTAGGTTTTGTGGCTCTTTTTAATACCTTCATCAGTTTCCCAGAAGCCTCCTTAAAATATGGGCACAGCATAAAATATGGTATACAGGATTTCAGTATAGAATAGTTTAGTTAAGGATTTGGCAATTTTAATACATAGGTAAAATTTTCCTAGTAATTTCTAAATTTGTACATTGAGTGCTCATGTTAGCATATTTTCAATTCCTGGGCTTAGATCTTCATTCCTTGCTGTGGGGGCATTTGGCTTTGTTAGAATGAGCTCAGCCTAATGCTGTTTCATCACAGTAATGCAGATTCAACTGTGCAATTGCTGCTGTTATCACTGTTTATCATCTTACCAGGTATTGTCATCTGCAAACTTCACCAGCCGTGATTTTTTATTTACTTCCAAATTACCAGTGAAAGCTTTTAATAATGTTGTCCTTCATTACTTCACTGGAAACAGCTCTTTGATAATGATTTTCTATCAAAGATTATTTGTTGAGAGTGGCCAGTTAATCTTGCAGGTTTTTTTGTGTTTCTGTTTTTTGTCTGCGTTGCATAATCTCATCTTCATGGAACAAAAAAATATATTCAGAAATAGATACCATATTTGTTTGACAAGCTTTATTTTCCTGGAAAGTACATTGATTACTTCTGATTGTAGTATTTTGTTTAATTTCTTTCCAGATAATTGTGTTGCAAATTCTGTAATATTTTTCTTGTGTGTATGACGATAGTCTCATAGTAGTCTTAACTAAAAGTTACTCGTATTTTAAATAATATTAAAATTATTTAGATTGTTTTGTAGAGCTTTGTGGGTATTCTAAGATTTGTTGAACCTATTAACAGCAGTGTTTCTTCGAGAAATTCTTTCATGGTTTCCTACTGTAAATTGTCTAGATCTGCTGAATTTGTTTATACTTGGTCAATGTTTGCTTAACATTCTTCTGGTTTGCTAATGGACACAAAAGTATTTCAACACTCATGTGATGCAATCATATTTTATTTCTGAATTTAGAAGGCTTACTTGAATGCCTTCACATTATCAACAACATTTATTAGTAATGAACAGTTTTAATTTCTTTTGTTCTTAATTTATTCCCAAAAGTACAGCATTGTGTCCTGCTTAATTGGGAAGGGAGGTGGTGGGAAGAAGTGTTGCTTTTCAAATCAATTAATTGGTAAGCACAAATACTATATTATCATTTTAGAGCTGGTATCTTGAAGATGTGTTGAAATGATGTCTTGCTGAAGAAAAGGAGATACCCCAGTAATTTATTCACTTTGGGATCATTTGCAGTTTATTCTGTCCTTAAAGTTAACAGTCTAGTTATATCAACTTAACAAATTGCTAGGAAATAAGCAGATAATGAACTTTGAAGGAATGGAGATGTATTTCCATGAAAACATTTCTGCTACTAATATTACATTCAGTTTATTTCCATCAGAGTGCTCCAACTTATGTATTTGGTGTCCTTGAACGGGCCTGTAAGTTACTTTTTATATGGCAATCCTTTGATTTGCAAACTTGTATTGATACAAAACAATGTAATTATTGCTAATGGTCTCATGTACAGTTATATTGGATAACAGTTCTGAAGTAGCTCATAGTTATTTCTGTTGCATTCATGTAAAATTTACATGCAACTCAGTTCAGAAGAGAAGGATTTATACCAGGTACTACTTTTCAAGTATTCTTTGGTGCTGCCTGCTAGGACACACCCCTGGGGCAGATCAGAGCACAGCATCCTGCTGCTTTTGCAAGGTCAATTGTTTGAGTCATTAACCTTTAACATTTCAGTCTCTCACACTGCCTTAATGAGGGACTCATGCATCAGGAAATTTATAGCTCCTTTACTGGAAACATATGTTGGATTCATAACACCAAATTCTCTGAATTAATGGTTCTAGACCACCATTTAAAGGAAATTCTGTAGCTTGATTCATCACATCCTAAGGTAGCATATACTGTAAATCAAAGAAATTTTACTCTAAAAGCAGTTTTTTCCCCAGCAGATACAGATTAGGAAGTGATCTTAAAATCAAGTGCCACAATGCAGATCCCTAATGTGAGCTAAGGTGAATCCCAACCAAAGCCAGATCCATTTAAGATTTATTCCTTGTGATTCTAAGTATTTGAGGATATGTCTAGGAATGAATTTTTCTTCCTGAAACACTTTTTGAAATTATTTAAATGCTAAGTGTTGGTCTGTGGTTAAAGGGAAATTAGTAGATAGTAAGTGATACGTGTTCTGCTTCCTGGCAGGGTAACATCCTGCATTAGCATTTCTGATGCAAATACAAAAGTAATTTTTTTCCCCCCTAGATAATATATCTGAAAAATCCACTATGTTATTTTTGTTAGTTACTCTTGTTAGTAACCTCTAAGGGGATCTAACAACAATCAGTGAAGTTCAGATTGGGCTTTAGAAAAAGGTTCTTCATTGAGAGGGTGGTCAGTCATTGGAACAGGCTCCCCAGAGAAATGGCCACAGCCCCAAGTCTGCCAGAGCTCAAGGAATATCTGGACAATGCTTTTAGCCATTTGGTTTAGTTAGTCCTGTGAGAAAGAGAGAGTTGAGCACAATGATCCTTATGGGTCTTTTACAGGTGAGATACTCAGTGATTCTTAAGAAAATTAGCTTCAGGTCAACTGACAGTTGCAGCATGTACACATTACATCTGTAGACTGTTGCTGATCTGAGAGTTTTGGCTGATAAGTGAATTATGGTAATCTCTACGTCTGCTCCTCAGTCAGCATTTCTAATTCCGGCTGCTGGATTGTTTCCCAAAGTCCTTTTGATCACAGAAAAAGGCCTTTGTGTAGGTAATGCATAATTAAAATAAAAATACTGAACTTCAGAGACTGATAGAAGACCCTTCTGCCTTTCATTTCTGGGAAGTAATCCATCTATGCCAACAAAGCCAATTAAGAAGTTTCCACAAGTTACTTTCATTTGTGCTCTGTGTACTCTCGTAAGTACTGGCTAGACAGCAGCATGAACAAGTCTCTGCCAAATAATCACAATTGAGATCTGCATTCATTTTCAGCATTGTGGAAACCATATTCACTGCCTCCCACCTGCTGTGGTACAGGGCTGAATAGACATAGAAGGCCAAGAAACTAAATTTCTGGCCAGAGGTAACTGCTGAGGAATCTCCAGGGAACTACAATCCTTCAGCCTGACCTTGATGCCAGGGAGGGGCATGGATCAGAGCATCTTGAGTGTTGTCATGCAACAGCATTTCCTTTGATACTGTCAGGCATTTTATTTTCCCTGGGGCTGGCTCCACTGAATTCAGAGCTTCCCGTGCCCCATGGCCATGGCTCTCTGCACACCCAGCACACCTTGTGCCCCACTCCTCTCCCCATTATATGTGGGGTGAACCTGCAGCATCCCCCAGCCCACCTGGCTCTGACAGCAGGGCCCAGTGTGGGCCACAGTCATGCTGCAGGGAGGCAGCACCAGCTCTGGATTTAGGGGTTGGTGTGAAACCCCTGCCAAATCATGTCTGGATACTAAGGCTCTCTGGCTCCTAGCAATCTTGGAAAGAGGGAGGAATGCCTTCCTGATTTCCTCCTCACAGTCCTGTTTATCTGGTCCATCATATGCTTGAGGACATCCTTGTAGGATCTCAGATGGCAACAGAGTTTTATTCTCAGCTGTTCCTTTTTCATCTGGAGATTGCAATAAAACACTGAGGGGGCTTTTTTCCTCTGGAAGATGTAGCTTTTATGTTTTGTCACTGAAACAGTCATTGTCAATGCATATGTGGGTCTCTTATTGCTGGTCTGTTGGGTGGCAAACCAACTTACTTTTTAACAGCTTCTACATTGGTATCTTGCTGCTTTGAATAGCAGGATTTATTTGCTTTGCATTTCAATAACGAAGTAGCTGAAAGTCACCTTTAGTACAGTCCTCAAAAGTAACTAATCTTATGATACTCTAGAGTTTTGAATCGAGGGTTTTAAATCAATATTTTCTGTATAAAGTTACTGCTTTTCATCACCCTGCACTCTATGGATTGAAAATTTGTGGGGTCCATTTAGAAATTGTAGAGAACATGGAACAGGCAAAGAATTAGGTGTTGTGTTCTTTAGGGAAATGCATGAAATTAAGAAAATAAGTAACACTCTTCTCAATAAAATCTCTAGTATTATCACTGTTTTAATGCAGTTTCGTTCTTAAATATCTCTTGGATACTAATTGAAAAGGAAACAGAATTTTATTTTTCAGGATGCAGTGGAATCTCAAACAGCAATTAAAACACAATGGTATGGCAGTCTGTAATGTAATTGGTTCCGTGGGCAGGAAGAGCTCACAAACTGCTTTGCATTTCCTTCACATGTGGTCTTAATTTTAAGAGACCATTACTGCTTGCAGTCATCTAGGAGCTCTAGATTCAGCAGAATCTCAGGAGAAAGGGAGCACAACAATGTAACTCTAATAACATCAGATGTATGTTTATCTCAACTTTTTAGTTTGCTTTCTAAATCTGTTATATTAAGAGTACTTATATTAAGAGTGTATATTAAGATATACACTACTACAAGGTGTGTTCTTTGAACTTCTTCATATGTATATTTTTTAGAGAAGTTACTTGGTGCAAAACTGAGTTTTCTAAGAAAACACATTAATTTAACATAACATTAGTTTTGGTTTCGCTGTGTGTGAATTCAAAACATTCCTGTGGCCTGGAGTAATGCCCAAGGCCTTCATTTTGTTAAAGAAGATTTTAATGATGGGTTGTTTTTTGAAAAGAGTTGCTGTAGACGTTCAACTGGTGACTCACTCCAGTGAAGTGATATAAACACAGAAAAATCAAAAAACGTGTGCAATTCAATAGCTATGAGAAATAAGATGTTTCTAAATCTCTTTTGCCTTTATAGCTGCAGAATAAACTGAATTATACCATTTTGATTTTGTTACTTCAGCAGAAGGAAAAAAAACACTTTTCATCCAGATGTTTTCATCCCAGACTAGTGTGAAAAATCAGAGTACTGAGTTTCTCCAAGAAAGGAGGATGGCTTTTCTTGTGTTCTCTCTTGGACTTATTGAACCCTGTGAAAGTGCTCAGTGAAGGGGGAGAGACAGGAGTGCTGAAATGTTCTGCTTCCTTTATACATTGGAGTCTCACTTCTAGGGTGAAATCTGCCTGCTTTTGGTGGTGTTCTTTAGTCTAGTTTCTTTCACTAGTCACTGACAGCTTGACTGTTAGAATAAAATCCAGTTGTTAGTCTCCCCTTGGCTCTTATTCATTTTAATCTCCTCTCTGGATTTAACTGCGTATTCATTCCCTTGTTCCCCTCACTGATGGGTGCTCCTGATGGGGCCACTCCCACAGCAGGCTGCTCTGTTTGGGAGTCGTGCTGCTCCCCTGCCAGCATCCCAGTCCTCTCCACTTGCCTCATACCTTCACCCTACACCTGTGTGTCCCCCAGAGTGGTCTGCCTATGACCCCAGATTCACCATCCCATCCTTAGGGTAACCCTGATGGCAAAGTTTGCTCAGAGCCTGGGAGGCTGCAAACCCACCTGTGTGCTCCCCTCTGTCTCTCATTTGTTTCAACCTCTCCTCATGTGTTGCCATCAGCCTAATTCACCAGTTCATGGCAAAAGACAGCTCTTCACTGCTTTATACAATTTCAGCTGCTGGGCATCAATTCTGAGAGAAAGCAACCATCATATAAATGGTATCTTGACACAGCAGCAGCCCACAAAGTCCAAATGAAATGGCAATGACAAAAGCAGCTCTGTCCAAATTAGGATGATGATGGCAGCTCCATCCAGTTAAGGATTCCCTACAGACCAGACCGTGACTACCCTTTCATTTTGGGGTCTTATGCAGGTGCTTTTGTAAACTGGATCAAACTGTGGATTGCAGGTCTCTGCAGGCTATTAATAGAGCTGTCTGACTTGGTAAAAGTCAGATTGATATGAAGTAAGTTATGTGAGGAACTCTAATTTCTTATTTACACAGGCCTGTAGAAGGGCAGTGACAGTGGCCAAGTACAGCTTTTTCCTCTAAGAGAAGGTGTCAGAAATGGCTTGTGTTTCTTCTGGCTGGCTGATGCAATAAAATATCCTTGCACATCATGGACATGATTTAGAGCTCAGGGGAAACCACTACTGCTCTTAAAAGTATGAAAGGGTTGAATCAATGTTTTTTTCTAATAGGTTTCACTGAAACCATGCTAAGTGAATGGCAGGGCTGAAGTGAGCAGAACACTGCCAGCCTTTTCTACCAGTCACAGAGATGTTTGGTCACTGTGCTTCCAGGTGTGCATTCATTGGTATCTATCACCTGAAAAGCTGCTTAGACAGTCCTCTTTTCTTCATTCTTGCTCCCCTTGTGAGGCTATAATAAATATGCAACTCTCTCTGCTTACATCATACTGTTAGTTTGTGTTGGTTTGGGGATTTTTTTGTGCAGATTTTGTGCAACTATCACTGTCACCCTTCTTTGGACATGTGCCAGTACCCCAATATCCTTCTTTTAATGAGCAGCCCAAAATTAAACACAGGATTCAAGGTGTGGCCTCATCAGTGCTGAGTACAGAGGGACAATCACTGCCCTGGTCCTGCTGCCCACACTGTTTCTGATGCAGGTCAGGTGTCATTGGTCTTCTTGGCTGCTTGGGCACACACACTGGATCATGTTCAGCTGCTGTTGAGCAGTAGGTCCTTTTCAGACTAGCAGCTTTCCAGCCACTCTTCTCCCAGCCTGTGGCACTGCCCGGGTTGTTGTGACCCAAGGGCAGGACCCGGCACCCTTGGCCCTGTTGAATCTCATGCAATTGGACTCAGCCCATCAATCCAACTTTTCCAGATCCCTCTGCAGGGCCTTCCTTCCTTCCAGCATATCAACACTCCCACTCAACTTTTACAATTTAGCAAGGTTTTATTTGCAAACTCACTGAGGGCACACTTGGGAAGAGGAAGGGCAGGCACTGATCTCTGTGGTGACCAGTGACAGTACCTGAGGGAATGGCCTGGAGCTGTGTTAGGGGAGGTTTAGGTTGGATATTAGGAAAAAGTTTCTCACCCAGAGGGTGTTTGGCCACTGGAAACAGGCTCCCCAGGGAAGAGGTCACAGCACCAGCCTGACAGAGCTCAAGGAGTGTTTGGACAATGCTCTCAGGAACAGGGTGCAACTCTTGGGAATGGTCCTGTGCAGGGCCAGGAGTTGGACTTGATTATACTTGTGGGTCCATTCCAACTCAATATATTCTGTGATTGTGTGATTATTGCTCATTTGTATTGCCCATTGTTTAGTGGGCAATTTAGATGAGCCTCAGTGACTCTTCTGAGCAACTGATAAAGGGAGATGGTTGTACCTTGGGATGTCCCGAGATCCCTTCTTTTCAGGACTGGAAAAGATCCATTACATATCTTATGTGCTCTTTCAGTAAGTGACTTTGAAGTCTATAGTCTTTAAAAGAGGCAGCTTTTCCTCACCTTCTACGGGAGATGTTGATTTGGGCATTTGGAAATCTGAAATGTGAAGTTTCTCTTCTATTCATGGGACAGAAATCAATCACTTTCCATCAGTCTTTTGCTGATCAGAGTTTCATGCTGGATGTGTTAAAGACAGGTTACCCTCAGGCTTGCTGGGTGCTTCACTGGCATCACTTTTCCTAACTCTCAGATCCTCTGCAGCCTGTGGTGCATGCCTAACCCTGATCTGCTTTTTGAGATTCCCCCAAAGAACTTTTGCAAAAAAGGCCCCTCAAAAGGTTCATCTTCAAATGGCTACTGACCATGAAGAGAATTTGAACAGAGATGTGGCCCCTGAGCATACTAATTTTCCTTTTCCTGAGGTGTAGGCATACTGACACAACTTCTGAGTGGTTTATCATAACAGTGTTTTAGCCTGAGCTAGTGGGTCTGCCAAATGACATGTCAATATAGTAATGTATAGATATACATATGTGTCTGTCAAATTCTGTACTTTGAAAAAGCACAGCTAGTCCCTCCAAAGAAACAAAACTCTGTGCTTTGCTTTCTCCCTGTAGCTTTTGACAACTTACTGTGAACCCTGGGTCTTCACATGTCTCTCTAATTTTAGACTGTCTTTATCCAAAGATCACAGTCATGCACTGTTGGATGGCAGCGACCTTCCATATATCCCAACTATTTGGAAAACGTAAGGTAAAGATGGTTTTCTTGCAGCTTTTGTTCTGAAACATTTGCAGGGCTGTACAGCAGATGGTGCTCTGTTTCCCTTTCTTCTAGAGGCTGTTGTCATTAGCTAAACTTTTCAAACTGGAGATCATTAATAATGTTTTCTGCACTGGCTGAGAAATTGGAGCCACATATTTTCAGGGATGGTTTACTTAGCCATGCACTGGTTTTGTTTCAAGGAGCAAGAGAGCATAAAGTCTGTATGTGGGTTAATTTACAGCACTAATCTATCTTCCCAGTGCAGTTAGAGCAGAGAAGTGACTTACATTTATTAAGGTATTCTTTTCATGTTTGCAAAAACAGTGCTTGTTTTAAATGGGTAATTCTTCACTAAAATGGATGAATCACAAAGGAAAGTACAGATTGAATTTAAACATTGAATCAGTAAAACTATCAGAATCTCTAAATCCAGCAAAGAATTTCACAGCTTAATTAACCAAAATATTTATCCAGGTACCTGAAATTAGATGAAATAAAAATGTGTTTTCTGTTTTTATGCTGAATAGTTGAATTCCTGCTCTAGCTCTTTCAGCAGAGTAGATTCTGTTTTCTGACACTTGGCACAGTTGGCCCAGGCTTTCAGGTGCTTGTTTCACAAGTGATAGCTCTTAGATGACAAGAAGTGGTGTGGAAACTCAAATCCTTTTTGAGGATTTGGTGAGATACAGCACTATAAGCTTTGAAATATTGCAGACTGCAGTAATACCATAGTAATCTTCAACAGCATTAGCAGCTTAAATAGACAAGCCTATATAAATTGGTTTAAAATCAATCAGGTAGAGAATTTTACTAATTCAGATTAATACCTCTATGGGCTGCACTGTGAATTATCAGATTTTGCAAATTAGAAAGTAAAAGTATGATACAAGTCTCATGGAAATCAAAGTAAATACTTCCATTAGCATTACTGTGCTGACATTATCCCCTTACCTGGATTTCTGTAACAAAGACACCAAGAATACTGAAGCACCATAGCTAACTTGCTCATATGAACCATTTTTTCTCTATTTGCTACCATTTTATGATATTACCTATTTCACTCTGTGACAATGTACTTGATAAAAAATGTATTGCTCTTTATGTGGTATTAGAGCTGAGAACACCACTCATTCACCTGAGCCAATGTTAGATGCTGTGTAAACATGAACTGAGAGGAAAGTGCCTGACCTCACTGCCCAGCATTTTGCCATTGGAAGGCTGTCTTGTGAACAGACCATCAATAGGAAATTTTTCTCTGAAGTTCTGTGATTTTATATGTAGTATTTCAGATCTCTACATTTGTAATCTGGTCAGAAAGAACTGCTTTATAAATTTATTACTGGTTTTCTCCACTCTGAATTTTGGAGTCAATCTACCCATGAAAAGAAAAAGCAAAATTCCATTTCTGTTGGTTGGTATCTACTCATTAGCAGAGTATATATCTCTTAAATAGATCCAAAGTGCCTGTTTCTCATATAAGATTTTATTTTCTGAAAATAAATTAATTGGTTTTTGTTTTTCTTTTAAGGTGTGAGGAAGGGTGGTATGAAGATCATCAATGAGAAAGGGATTGAAATCTGTATTTGTCTTTTCAAGACTATAAAAAAACCTGCTAAATATGTTTTCTGGCTTGGAGAACATTTTCCCCAAGCTGTTACCTAAGAAATGTGTCTTGAGATTGATGGAAAGTGGACTATAAATGTGGTTTGTCCCTGAATTAGAGATATGAGAAACAAGACATACAGAACAAAAACAAAAAGAGGAGATCAATTTCTTCTCAATTTTAACATGGTTGCATGTAGACTTATAATTATCAGTGATGTGTTGGAAACCACACACACTCTGGGAGGCCAGGACAGCTGACTTAGACAGCTCAGTTATGGTAAAATCAATCTGGACTGGCAACAGATGGAACATGGAGAAATAAACATGGCATTTCAGAGTGCAGGAGGTGGCAGAAATCAATCAGGCATTGAGTTCATTGCAGAGGGTTTAAGACTGGGACCAAAGGGGCCTGGATTCTCCCTAATGCTTGGCCTTCATTGAAACCAGCTGAAGTACAGTAAAAGTTATATATCTCATATACAAGCTGAACCATGGCCCTCAAAAAACCCATTAAATGGAGAGATTGCCTCTGTCACCCACAAAGGAAATTTTGTGGACAATGAGACGGGAAATCTGATTCCCTTTGAGGCCCCTTGAATTCAATATGTTTTAATCCAGCAGAAAATGCTGATAACTCTATTCCTCCTTCCTCAGCTGATTTGATGAAAATTAACTTTCAACATCCGCATCTGATCAAATCACAAGCTAAAATTATGTGCAAGCATGAAAAAATGTCAGCTTATTCCATAAATACACACTTGGTTGTTACTTTCAAATTATGTTAACAGAGTTCACACAGTATTAGTCAAATCCCTGTCATTAAGAAATGGTATTTCATAAGAAAGCTGATAATAAGATACCTAAAAAGATTAGATGATGACTTGTTAATGGGAATTCCTTTTTGTCATAACCAGTGATTTTCAGTTTACTCTAACAAAGATGATCTCTCTCTGATGGGAGGTGGTAGTATGATAAAAACCTGAAAATTATGTAAAGAAAAGAAACTGAAGATTCAATAATAGATTCAGTGATTTTGTAGAACCAGGATGATTCAATTTTAGAACATTCTTGGTGAAAATAAGGCAGTTCTAAGGCAGAGCCACTGCACATTGTTTATTTGTCAAAGCCCCCCTCCTACTCTTTCCTCCTGTGGGCATGTGGTATCTCCCTTTCAAAGCATCACTAAAATCCAAACAAGGCTTTGTGTGGGAATCTTTCTGCCCCCTCTGGAGCAAGAGCTGTGGCTGGCAGCCTGACCACACTTCAGGCAATGGCAAAGGTCTCAGGGAAAGTTCTCTTGCCATTGATGACAAAACTATTGAAGATTACGATTTTTTTCCAGCAGCTGAAAGACCATTTTTCACTAAGTCCAGTTATTTGAGCTGACCAATATATTAGCATACTTCTCATCAGCATTTTAATTTTAGCTTTGTAAGTATTGGTCAGAATTTCAGGGTCTTGCCTTTCTTTGTTTTGGGTATACCACATAAACTAAATATAAGCATAACATAATGTTTGTGAGGGCAAAAGAAATGTACCTTGAGATTGCCATAGGAATGTTTTCCACTCTCTGGTGTCCTACTGGGGCTCAATGGGTTAAGGAAGGGCTTTGTCTTTATAGCCTGCACACACAAATAGTGTTGGTGCATCTTTCTTCCTGAATGGAAGTTGCCTGCAATCCTTTCATTAATTGGCTTTAATGTGGGAGAAGGAATGTCACCTAAATGATTTCAGCTCCTGGGTGAAAACCTATATGATTTTTGAAAGAAAAACACAGTAGTCACTGAATGTCAAAGCTGTGATTAAAAAGCAAAAAGCTGACATGCTGACATGGATACCACTGTAATGGGGTATGTCTCAGTGGGAACCCACTGCCACCATCAGCTTTTTACTGTTTTTGTATTGCTAATATGAAATGAAATGCACCACTAGGAATACTGTTGCATATCAGACTATCTTATTTCATAAATTATTACTGTATTACCCTTTAAATGTCCCAGTGAGTATAGCAGCATCAAAATATGATGTAAAAACAATAAAACCAAGCAAACAGCTATTATTGAACCGTTAGATATGTACAACAGTTTTTTAATTTCCTTCTCTTTGTTTTTATTCTGAATAAATTAACTGTTTGCAACAGATAGGGTCATCCAACCACCTCTGTGCTACCCTTGTTTCTGAATTGGAACAGGGTAGGTAATTACTACTGGGAATGTGTTGTGACAGGCTTTAAGAGTGGGTAAACTGGAGAATGACTTTTGATATTCAAATTTCCTCTCGTTTCCATATTCTGCTGCTGGCACTTACAAAGGAAGATGTATGATGTGTCTCATCATGTTCTTGGAAGGGCTCAGAATTCACACATCTTCTCCCTTCTCAGCTCTTCATCTATGAGCCAGTTGGAGCAAACTTTATAAAAGAAAGATGGAAAAAGAAGTATCTATGAAAAGTCATATTTTCTCATATTCAGGAAATCATGGAGGATGATTATTTAGAAACCATAACATTTGGGGGAAGAATGTTCATCAGTCAGTGGCCTCATAAAACTTGCCTATTCTATTTCATGGGAAGCTCTGCAATTTGAAACAAATTCCTAATCCGAGAAAGTATGTCAAAAATAATTTAATTAAAATAAAAATTTTGGATAATTTGACTTGTTTCTTCCATAATTTTACTTCATGCTGGGTTATTAAGTAACTTAAAATATTTAAAAAGAAGTTAATTTTAAAAAAATATAAATCCTCCTCCAAAAAGTTAAATATGTTCTGTTGTTTCTTATCAGAAGGTATTTTCAAGAGAAATTAGTCAGGTATTGTTGAAATAATCAGTTAGACTATTTACCTGTCAGCCTTTTCCAGTAGGGAAATACTGTATCATGAGATCTATGAGTGTCTCATTCATTCAGAACAATTTCAATAAAAACAGGGAGGTTAAGATTTATATGATTTGTCTGAAGGTGAGAAGTTCTATTTAAAACTGTGTCAAAGTTCATTTGGGAGATAGTCTGATCTTTACACATAGACCAGAATATAAATAATATCCTGCCAAACAGTATTAATAATGTCTTTGACAGAGATATCATTAATAATCATAGTTTATATGGCTACAACTCCAAAATAAAAGGTTATCATGGTGCAATAAACCAAAGAAGTACACTCACCTAGTTTATGACTTCATTAAAATGGTGAGCTATAATTGCTACCTTGCAATCAGCAAATGCAAATTTTCTGTTTGTAGTGCAGTCAGTTTTATTTAATGTGTAACTTTCTCTCCAGAGAAGGGAAGCTTACCATGTTTTTCTTGCATTTCAGTGCACTGAAAGTTTATTCTTTGGAAATGTACTAATAACACAGAAATGGAATGGGGGTTGTGAAATATCTAATGCCCTTTTTGTACATTTATGATGTGCCTCAAGCAAGAGCACTGCTTGTAAAATACAAAAGGGCTAAAAAGAATGTAGTTGTCATGACAGTATATGTGTCCAGATTGCAAGCCAGGCAACTGTCACTGATAGTTGGGATATAATTGACCACAGTATATGATAAGCACATTATTGATTGATTAATGTGACCTAGTTGTATTTGAAATGTCAAAGAGGAAAATTGAGTTGTCAGTTTATATCATGTTCTTTTTCAAAGTAGCAGATAAATACTATAATTAATGACTTTTCACTAAGGTTATCTAAAAAATTTAGGGAATATTAAACATCACATTATTCACAGTCACCATAGGTGAATATATTATTGATGAATATTGATAAATCTTTGCTTATGTGAAACAGGCATCAAAAGAAGTTCATATACTTTAATGCAGCTTTTTAATAAGACATCTCTTCTGATTACATTTTAAAAGTAATTTAACTAGGTGAATAGAGTCAAATTACTTTTACAATTTAGTAAGGTTTTATTTGTCTGTGGCAAACTGGAATACTGAACTTGAAGGTTTAAGTTTACTTCTCTTGAAATCAATTGTGAAACTCCTGTTGTTTAGAAAAAAATTGAGGGTTGACATGCCTTGATACCATTTTTCCCCATTTACACAAAAGAGCCTTGAATTTTCTCAGGTAGTTGAAAAAATATGCTTTAGCAAAGGAATTTCCAAATCAAATTTCAAAATCCTTCTCAGCCTCCAAGCTATTATGGATTAAACAAAGCCAAAAAGCACCTGCAGCAAAACCCTGAAATGTTATAATTCACCATTTGCCTAAGTACACCTGCAAAGGGTGCCCAGTCACTAGGGCACTTCTTTGCCAGAAAATGCTAAGTCTCCAGCATTTTGAAGGAAAAGGAAAAAATCAAGAGTAAAAAGTTTAACTGAATTGTTTCAATCTTCATATTTAATTATGGCAAATTTGGATTTGTGTCATGTTTTTCAGGTTAGATATTGTTTGGACTTCATAGTAACATAATAAGTTAAGTTGATGGTGATATTTTTGATGTCCTATGAAGTCCCCAAGTGTCCAAAATTCTTTCAGTGTTTTGAATTCTTGATATCAGTTCAGCTGTGCCCCAAAGTGTCTATAGTACAGTGGGCTTAGTCCTCCTTTTCTCAAGTGAGTGTTGACTAAAAGTGCAGAGAGAAAATGGAAGCTTGGCCACCTAATTCACATGTAAATATGTATTTGTAGGCATGCAGATTCCCATGTTTTAATCTGGGCTGAATTCAAACCTTTGTTATATAGGCAAACATTTCTCAGACTTATATGAATCACTGGAAGAGTGTTCTGGTTTTTCTGGGATAATTTTAAAAATACAGGGCTTGTCTCCTTTGGCAGTATCCTTGGGAAAGAAGTGGGCTTCATCAGAAGAGTGAGTGCATTAGAGAATAAGCCTAATATACCACAATACATTTTAAATTTTCTTAGATTATCCATCTTCCAAAGCAAAAAATACCAGGCAGAGGCTTGCTAACTTGTTCTCTAAGAAACAGAGCCAAATCAGACTGCCTTCTCAAGTCCTTTCAGAGTTTTGACACGGTATGTCACACTCCATCCTCAAATCCAGTGTAACACAATTAACATAGTCTTGAGTTGTGCATCTGGAGAAGCTTCATTTTTCACCTGAGACTAAATGAGGAAGGACTGAGCAAAACCTCAGCCTCCCCCAGCTGGTGCAGCAAGCATGGCACACAGGGAGTAAGCAGGAATCAGTTGGCAGTGAATGATTGCTGTTCTCATCCTCTATCCCCACCATGCTAGGACATAAATACATGGCCTAGGATAATCATGGTCCAGGAGTTACATTGTCTGGGGGGATAAAGCCATTCCTTATCAAAGTGATGCCTAAAATGCAGCCTAGCCTACATTTTTTGGTGAAGATTGTGAGGATCACAGATACTGCTGCACTGGAGTAGAGGTGCCACTGACAGAAGCCAGGGAAAAGCACAAGGGTCAGGGCTGTTTCTTTTAACCCTGAGTCACCTCAGCATCACACCTCAATCATCTAAGCTAATCAGCTAAGTCAAAGGATTTGCCCCAGAATATTCTCCAAAATAGCTGATTGCATTTTTGCTTCTCTGTTTTTCCAACAGTGGGATGTTTGCATGCAAATACGTGTGCAGGAGTGGTCAGCAAATGGAGCACAGGACCCCTTGGGTGGGAAGGAGCATCAGAGGGACACCTCAGGCTGCCTCTTCCCAAGTGAGCTGGTGAAAGGCTGGTGAGAGCAAACAAGTCCTTATTCTGCCTCTGAACTCGACCATCAGGAGCCAACATTTACCAGGAGCTCCTTAATCTTCCAAAGAGTTGGAAAACAAAATCATAGCTTTCTAAAGGACAACCAGTTGTTTGGCACAGTTATATACTCTGGGTACTGTTTTGAGCAAATGTTTAATTACAAAAGGATGGTGCCTAAATTGACATAATTAATCTGTACCTGTGCTAGAGTTCACAGCAGCCAAGACTTTTTACACTGCTGAATCACTCTCATTGAAATACTCTGTCCTTAAATAGCAGGAAAAGCTGCTATTAGAAATCTCTGTAATAGCTTTTATGAAAGCTATGGCTAATTTAGAGCCCAATTAAGCCCAGAAATCCAATTATTTCTGAATAACATAATTGCAAAAAAGTAACTAGAATTGTAAGTATGCAGTAGCTATTATGGAAGATGCTTTAATAAAAGAAAATCAGCTCTGAGCCACTGAAAAGATATGTTCTTATCATAAGGATGGTCTGCAAATTTCAAAATTCTTCTATTTTCTCTGCTTTGCATTGAGGGTATGTAAACCTTCGTGCTCTGTTACTGCTATTATGTGCATTTTATGGGTCCATTTGGAGAGCAGATAAAAGATGCTAAAGCAGAGCCATTTACACAGGTGCTTGAACAATCTCTGTAGCATGAGACAGTAATTATTAACTAGCTGTGGGTGTGATTGAGTTTGGCCACCTACACACACAGAAAGGTTAGGGACAATAAAGCAGACCCAGCTCCTAGCACAGACTGGCAGTTTTGCTGCTGATGTGAAAGAGAATCACTCTTGGGCTGCCCATGGCTTTGTGCTGTCCTGGTGGGCAGTGGTGGGAGCCCAGCTCTGAGCTGCTGCCCCCACTGACCTTGGGGCAGGTTTGCCCCAGCTCTGCTGTGCCTTAGCAAGGTAGCAATGTCACATCCTGCTGCTCCTCAGAGCCCTCACAGGCAGAGCACAGAGCTTCTGCTTTCTCAGCACTGGAGGGGAAAGTCACAGCTTTGTGCATTCAGGATTTTACATGGATTACAGGCATGGATGTGTGAGGATGAGTAATGATGGCATTGGAAAATACTTCATAAACTCAGGGACAGACTTTTGCTTTGACATTTCCATGGAGGTAAGTCAAGCAGAGGCTCACTTCACCTAACCTAGCTACTTGCAGCAACTGCACACTTTTTTAACCCCCAGGCAACTGTTCAACTTTCAGTTATTATTTAGGAGAAATTTCCCTCTTGAATCAACTGGAGTTTTGCTGGAGTGAGTATTTTCCTTGTTAAAATTTAGCTTACTGATTTCATTGCAATCTACAACACTAATAAAGCCCTGGCCATAAAGGAAGGCAGAAGGAGAAGGAATAATGGCTTTCTGATTTCAATTGCTATGTATATTAAGCCTCTCATCTGCTCAGCTGTATGCAAGGAAAAAAATATTTCATTAAATTATTGAGTTCTATTACAGAAATAGTTGCTAAAGACCCAAATAACTTCAAATGAGGAGAGGGCTGGTGCAACAAGGTTATCAGCTCAACACTGTACATAAAGCTTTGCACACAGTATCTCCCAATTTGATGGAGTTCAAGGTCAATATTTAGTTTTTTTTAAAGACATCTGAGTCATGAGCACTTAAAAAGATATCTGAACAGAGTTGACAGAAGGAATTTATTATTTCAATTCTGGAAACACATTAAAAGAAATGAAATAAACTCTAACTTCAGAGTATAAGTGAAGAAAAGAAAGTGCTCATATTCTGTATAAGCTCCTGCCAATTTGGCATGCTTAGACACAGTAACTTTGTTTAATATATGTTGGAAAATAATTGCCTTAAAGGGAATCAGATATATAAAATGTAGTTTTACATTTCGATTTTGGAAGGTTAGTAGATGTTTAGTATTGGTAAAAATAAATTACTGTGTACTATTTAAGAACAGAGCTCATGATCCCAAGTTGAGACTATTTTGGTGCTAGAAAAAATAAGTTTTTTTTAATGATGTTTTTAGCATGAGGGAATCTTTCAAAACTGCATTTGCAAATATCAAGGTTAGATGAAGGATTTCTTCAAAATTTGTCAAATAAATGATCAGGAAGAGATTGCACAAGTAGAGTGCATTAGCATTGTTACCTTGTAAGATCAATTAAAGGAATCATCTCAGAGAAATTGAATGATCCTGCTACTGCAAAACATAATGATTTGTGTGATTGGAGGAACTCAGCCAGAATCCAGTTTGAGTGAATTATAGGTCTTTATAACCAAGTACTTAGTTAAATTTTCTTTTAATTTGGCTTTGCCATCATGTCAAATTTACATGTTTGAGGTATAATTAGCCAGTCTGATTACAAAGAAAAAAAAGACTATAATTTAAAAATATAAATTAACATAAAATGACAAGCATTAAAAGTTAATATCAACTCAATGTTCATTCTTTTGCATTCAAATGAGTCTTATTAAGTTATTATGTCCATCTAAATATCAGTATAATTTTCAAGTAATACACAATGTGTTTCATAATCTGCCTCTCTCCCTAGCCCTCCATTAGCTCTATTGCTTCTCTACAGTTTGTTACTACAAAGAAAACATTTTAGAATTACCTTGTTCCATTTTTCACATAAAGTTCATAACTTGAGCTTAGAAATACAATTTTGATGGGCCCTAGACCTTCAGTGACCATGTGTTGACTCTAAATACACTGGTACAGACAATGGCCTTTTTGTGAAATGCACATAAAGAAGCAATAACTGAATTTCAACAAGCAAATCAACCCAATTGGTTTAGAATTATGATGCTTGGTTTTCTAATGCATATTCAGAGTGGTAGAAAAGAAAGTATGAAATTTAATTGTACCATAAAACTGTCATGAGAAAATATATACTGAATATCAAGCAGGATTACATTTCTTCAGAAGTTATCATCTGTGGAAAACTTTAAATAAAGAACTGCTGCATTTCTAATGCTGTATTTCTGGTCAGAGAACAGCTCTAAGAACCACATCACTGAAAAAAGTGACAAAATATGATTCATTTGGTTTATCCTCTAGAGTTGAATGTTTCTGCACAATCTCTGGTAGTAATGTCTGTTTGGTACAAAAGGCAGAATAGTGAAAAAAGTAAAGCAGCTCCTATAGTGTTTTCTGTTTTTACAACAGTAGCACAAGACCAATAGCAGTCTGGAAGCTACAAAAACAGAGAAGTATTGCCTGATATCTGCAGGGGCCCTTTGAACAATTTGTATTATTTATTTGCCAGACAGAATAACCATAAAATTTATACTCTCCCTCATTACATGTGGAAACACACCTTATCATAATTTCTTTTACACTGCAAGCAATTCATTTTATGCACACACATGAATTCAGCCATTGAAACTATTTTTTATCTTCACACCTCTTTTGAGAAAGTAAAATGAAAGTCTGATATATAAAAAATAGAATCATTGCATACAACATGGCATGTGTACACATATGTATCCACCAAGACATCTCTGAAAAATCAGGTTTCATATTTTAGTAAAGTGTTTTTACATCTGTCAATGGATATGCTGCATGAAACTGACTCAAATGTGTTGGAGCCCAAGGAAACAATCCTGAGCTAACTTGGATAGCCTTTAAACTGATCTCCTTGTTACTACTGATTTCACCAAGCTGAAAATAGAGATGAGCCCATTAGGGAATCAGTAAATTAAATTTACTTATCATACTTCCAGTTACACATATTTAAGTGCATAACTAGTTAGTGCAATCTACTATGATGACAACTAATGATCCAAAAACATTAAAGAAAAATAATATTAATGGTATTGTGCCTTATCACTACACCAGGAGTAAATTTAAAGAAAAGAAGATACTCTTCCCCTCATTATTTCTTAGGCATTTTTTTTATCATGCAAGAAACTCTATTGTGGAGTCAGTATTTTTGCTTTTCTTTTCTTAGGAGACACATATAATTCCTGTACCATTTTTGTGTATGACAGTATTGAGAAGATGTTCTTTGCTGCCAGTGCCTTAATCTCAAAAGTACAAGACTCAGTTTGAAAATCTGCCCAAATAACCTGTTGTCAAGTGATATATTCCTCTTCTTCCCAGTATGGAGACATGGCAGTGGAGAAGTTGTGTCTGTTGTGTCCAGCTCTGCTTCCAGAGCCAATTGACAACAATAGATGCAGGCTTGCATAAAAACATTCTCTGTGCTGCTCACAAAGAAGTAAAATCTGAATTATCAGCTGGTGCTGATAGAGTAACGTTTTCATCAGGCAGAAACAAAAATCCACCATGAAAAATATTGTTACATGCATCTGCAGGAAGACACTTATGAGGAATTCTGTTTGTGTCCAGCTGAGAAGTGCTCTCAGCACCTGCCAGTGACCTGGTTGATGATCCCTGTGAGCTCTGGGACTTACAGTGAATATCCTGACAAGCAGAGCTGGCTTTACCAATAAAGCAAATAAAAAGAATGATTTAGTCAGTGATGATCTTGGCCTCACAGACAGAGATCAGTGTGTTTGTAATAAGTGACTTAACTATTTTGCATAACTTTCTCCTTGCAGTGATTTGCCTTAGTGGAACTTGAAGGCTGGCCATGCCTAACCAAGTGCCTCAGGTCTTTAGACCCCTGTGGGATGCACTCAGTGGTGAAACTTCTCACATGGTCTTTGCTTTTCAGTATGCCAGACCAGAGCACATTCTCCCTGTCAAATCAGTGAAGAATAACACCTAACACTAGGACACATGGGTGCTTCCACCCTCAGGCCACTGCTTAAAATCCAGCAGAGTGTCCAGTCCTATTCTGCTCCAAATATTGCTACCAAGTGACAGGTGTCTGGTGGCCTGGTTTCAATGAGCAAGTTGCATTGGCCCTTTTTTAGGGGAGATGTGCTTACATGGCTGCTGACATGCCCCTCTCACAGCAGAAATGTGGAGTACTTGAGGCACTCCAGAGAGTCAATTGCCATTTCAACCTGAAGCAAGTCCTGCCACAGCATGCTTTGTTTGAGGCACAGCCTGTGTGCCCCAATCTTGGTTGTCTCATGCCTTTTCAGGAGGACAATAGGACTCTCATCAGGGCATTTTGTGAAAACACTGAATAGATTTTGAAAGAAAATCCTTCAGTTTTCCCAACACATACTAAAGGAAGTATATTATATCTAGGATACCTGTGCAATTCACCATTTATATTTTTAATATCTTTTTGTTGATATGCAGTCTTAGGGGTTTTGAGAAGACCTGTGGTCTCCTCCAAGCAGGAGAAGCAAGAAGAATCTGAGTGAAGCAAGAGTCACTGTGAGTGAGATGAGAAGGGCTGGGAGCTGGGGCAAGACCAAAGTGAAATAATCCACCCACAGAAAGTTGTATTTTGATCCATGTCCTGTTTCCTACTGTGCACATGGTTTTGGGTTTTTTTCTTAAACATATAAACTGTTAGGAGAAGCTTCTCTCATCTGACAGGTGGAGGCTGAACCAAGGGGATTGGAGAAGGGGATATATAGAAAAAAGGTTGCAATTACATTGGGCTATATAGTAATATGTAGTAATATATAGTTATATGTGCTAACAGAGGTGTGGGAGAACTTCTTAGTACTTCCTCAAAGAAGTCAATTCTTGCACACTACTTTCAGACATTCCTCCATTCCCTATGTCTGTGAGAGAGGACACATGAATACTCATTTTTCTTCCCATAGTTGGAGTTGGATTCCATTTTTTGAGCAAGTCTTCCCACAAGTTTCAGCAGGCTCAGGGCAATGTGGTGTGCTGGTGAGCCAACACACTTGTTAGCTGGGAAAAGACTCCCCTTGAGCTTCCTTAAGAGCAAACTACAGACCATTACTAGAACCACAGAATTGCAGAAACTGCCTTACTTGTTAAAAGTGTGGTAGTGTGCTTGATTACATTTACATTCATAGTTAATTGCTGGCACTGCAGAACATATGAAAAGATAATTATGACAATGGTGCTGGTTATTTTTAAATGGCTATATGAATATACATTTTTTAAATGACAACGTTAAGTGCATGTCTTTATCAAATGAAAAATGTATGTCTGCTATTCATTCATTACAGGAAAATTTGCATCCACAGTAAAATATTTAGCTTGGACTGAAAAAAGATTCATTACTCTTCTGAAGCAAAAGCAAAGAATGAAGTGGAAATACTTTCTGAGTTTTTGTTGGCAGTGCTAGGAGAGCTGGGAGTGCTGAGGACCCTGAAGATTCCCAGTGCTTACCACCCAGATGCTGTTCATGCCTCTGCTACTCCCAGCAGCAGGAGGTACCTGTGTATGTGTGAGGAAAGGGCAAACAGACCATTCTGTGTATTGAATTTTCAAAATTATAAAATTGAAAATACACACTGAGACCTGATTCAAAGCACACTAGCAGGACACTGAAGGTTATGTTCCAAGACTCACTTAAGCTCCTTACTTCTTAATCTGCTGTCAAAAAGATTGCTGACTGTCCTTTTGGTGCAATGCAAGAGTTAGAAGGTTGAGTGATAAGACTCCTGATCTCTCTGTCACAGATACAGATATTGCCCCAAAGGTAAAAGGTGTGTAAGTACTTAGCTTAGGAAAGGAACTTCATTGTCCAGCAAGAAGAAATGAAGAAATCTGTGAATTTGCATCTTTCAAAGAGTGTAATTGAATATTTGTGACTCTCAGGCAGGCAAATTAGCAAAATAGAGGATATGAGCAATGAGTGTGCAGGGTGGGGGAACATCATGCTGGAAGACATGATGGAAAGGATCTCCAGCAGTGTGATCTCTATTTACAGTGCTAATTTCCTGTTCTGGAGACTCTGAGCAGTAGTAACTTTAAAAATGTTCTTCAAAAATCTTTCTTCATGTTCACTGAACTGACATGGGGCAGGGAAAGTGAAAAACAGTTGCCCTTAAACAGTTACTGCCAGCATGCAATGCACTAAAACTATTGTCCAAGAGCACATGGCCTTCAAACCTTCAGTTATTTATTGGTTTTAGTAATTCTATGAAAAACTGTATGCTGGGGAAACTTTTGGAAAATTCCAATTAAATATTTTTCTTTGTGATTTCTTTCTTCAGACAGTCCTATGATGTACTTGGTGAGGCAGCAAGACCTCAACACTGAAAATGTGGTTTTAATTAGTAACAGTGAACTTCTACATGCTGTCACTAAGCTCTGTCTGTGGTGTTTTGTTGGTGGTAGGACTGCTTTTATCACCACAAGGATATGTGCAAAGCCTATTGAAGTCAGGGCATATTAACAGGCACAGTGAAGGCAAAAATGACATTCCTTGAAATGGGAGCTAGTAAGACACTTCTGAAGCTGTCATTCTGTGTTATTTGCTGAAAGCTGGAACTTCTTCAGACTAGGTGACAGTCCAGAGGGAACACATATTTTTCAAAAAGTTCTTCAAAATTAATTTCTATATCATATAATGATAACAACAATAACCTTCCAGTGTGTTCTGGCTAACAAGTCACTTGCAGTTTTGCTAGTGACATTCAGTGGGAATTGGATCACTCTCACAGTGAAGGAAACCTTACAATAGCAGCTAAGGGAAATAACAAGAATGAACTCTTCTGGTCCCTAAAGACTTTAAATCCTCCAAGCATTTGCTTTATCCTTGTTCTCTTTTGGTGGTGAGTGGAATTCATCCTTGTTCCTGGACTTGCAGTAGAGCTCCACTGCATGAGTGACTGCACAAGGGATTGGGAGATCAATCAGGATCCAAACCAAGCCTCAGCACCACAGTTTCTGTAGTAAGTGCTTCTTTTCTATGAAAAGACAGAAAGCTATACTGTTGAAATCAATGACAAAACTTCTGCTGCCTTCATAGAAGCTGATTTTCATTCCAAAAAGTGATGGTATTGTTAGTGCTACTGAACAAAAAGTTTCAGCAGGAATTTCCTAGTAAACTACATGTTGATTGATCCTGGTCACAATTTTGAATAAAAATTATTTCATGATTGAAATCACAAAGAAAATCAAGTGATCCTAAAGATCCTGGGAACTTTAAAAGTAAATAAATACACACCTTAGAGGCAGTCATCTTCTGGCACTGGAGCTGTTCAGACTCACATAGTTACCTGCTGAGAATGCCCCAGCATTCAAAGCCAGCAGCAAAGCTCCCACACAGCTGCTCACCCACCCTCCTTCCCCAGCAGGGCAGGGGAGAGAACACGAAGAGAAAATGCAAGAAAACTCATAGATCAGATAAAGACATTCAATAAGTGAAAAAACCCAGGCAAAACCAAGTGATGCAAAGGCAATAATCACTCATCACCTCCCACCAGCAGAACAATGCCCAGCCAGCCTCTGAGCAACATCAGCCTTGGAAGCCAAAGCCCTCCCACCCCTTTTTTACTCTAACCCACAGCTGAGCATGCCCTTACCTGGCATGGAGCATCCCTTTGGCCAGTTTGGCTCAGCTGTCACACCCATGTTCCTTCCCAAATCGTTGTCCATCCCCAGCCTACCCACTGCAGGGTAATGAGAGGGCAGAGCAGGAAAGGGAGAAAGCCTTGATGCTGTGATGCACTCCTCAATAATAGTCTAAACATTGGTGAGTTCTGGACATTTTTTTAGCTACAAATCCAAAGCTTAACACCATACAGGCTAAGAAGAAAGTTAACTTCCCTTGAGGCAGACCTGTTACAGTATGACATGTTTAATTGTATTATGCTGGGAGTGAGAAAAGCCTTGCTGAAGCCTTATTAATTAATTTAAAAAAACTGGAAAAATGGATCTGTTCCTTTGTGGAATAAATAGAGGAGACAGTACTGTTGTACCCCAGAGCTCAATGCTACCTTCAAATCTGGCAGATATTGAGCCAGAGGATCTCAAATGTGGCTGCTGTGTGTCTGAGGGATTTCATGGACTAAATCTGTGCATCTTCACTGTGACACTTTCAGTTCACATCATACTTGCTGTAGGTACATGAACCATCTGTGTACCACACATGTCATTAGTTTGGTAGACCCTGGGGCTGCCAGATTTCTGGCTAGTCAGATGAAGCTACTGTGCAGGTATTCCCATAAGTTGCCATTTATCTGGAAGTCCAGCAAATGCAACAATCTCTTCCCTTCCTCAAATTCTTCCCAGTTAAAATTTCCAGAAAATAACCAAATACAGCCAACAATCTGATATATGGTACCACAATTTCAAGAGCATTTTCTGTTTTACACTTCACCATTTCAGGAGAAGGGATTTATGAGAGACAGGTGAAAAAAGTATGTGTTCTTTATACCTAGAAACAGTGTTTACTCCTGTGTTTTTCAGTTGATGTGTCCAGTGTTCTCAACAGAAATTTTTGTAGCAGAGTTTGGTGAATGTTGCGTGTGCATAATGAAGACTTGAGAGAACAATACAGTACAAAATAAGAACAGGACAGATTGTTCACTGTAAAGATAAAACTAAGAAAAGGAGATTAATTATATGCTACATGTTCAAACCCAGAAAAAAATGGCAATAATGTTGCATAAGGACTTCTAATTTTCTTTTGTGGGCTGCTTTGCTATCTTTGTAAGCTTGGGTAACTAGTGAAATGTCTCCTAGCATCTACTGCCTGGGCACACCAGAGCATATCAGCTCTGTTGCACATTTATGTAACTTGGTGATTGATATGAAAGATCTGTTTCATTCAGCTTTAGCATAAAGAAGAGTGGGAGCACACAACTGTACAAAATATCCTCAACACACACCTCACCAGCCTGAGTCCATGAGCATTGGGAATCTCTCCTTTTCTCCTATGTACTGCTTTTCCTGCCTGGGTTCCCTTGTGCCTGTCTAAGTAACTTTGGGAACAGCTGGAAAGTCCAGCAGAGAACTGATGTGTTCCAGCTGCTGTGGGCTGCAGTCAGGCTTGTCCCTGCTCAGTGCCAGGGACAAGGCTGCATCAGGAACAGGAATGGATGGACTCCACTATGCCTAGCTTAAGAAATGCCCCCACAAAGGAAAAAAGACAAGTTAGAGTCAGCCAGTAAAACACTACGTGACTGGTACAAAAATAGCAGTGATATTTAGGGAACACATTACAGAGTGGAAAGCAGGCTGGAATATATATTTGATCATGCACAGGACAAAATAGGACTAAGTCTTGGTTTTGTCTTGTTAGAGAGACAGACAAATATCTGTTTCCCTCTTTAATTTCTTCTTCTCCTAAGAGAAACAATCCACCAAAGCCTTGAAAATTTGCTAACAGCTTAGGCTAACAATGACACAGTCAGAGGAAGGGTTTTTTTCCAGAAGGCCCTGAGTCCATGCAGTGCAGAGGATAATAGTGAATCAAGGCAAGAAAGAATATACATTTTGCCTGAAAGGGTTGTAGTTAATTTGTTAGTCTGGTCATGCTAGACATCCTGTAATGCAGGTATGATCCTTACCATCAGCTTCAACACCTTGTCTGCATTCACTGGTTGATTGATATGTAAAACTCCCCCTCTTGGCTTCCAGGAGTTGGAAAAAAATCATAGAGCAAGGTCTTGCAATTGAAGCTTGCAGCGTGAGGCACAGGCAGGAGGAAGGATAAACTGAGGTTGCATAGAAGTATCATAAATATCTTGTTTTCTAATTTCCATAATTTTTTTTGTTAACATTTTTCTGGTGCTTGAACAACACTAAGGGAATGGCAGAGAAGGGGAGAAATTATAGACTAAGAGTATCCAAAAGTTTGGAGAGGTCATTTAGGAAAACTTTTCCAGAGTTTAACATCATTGGAAGCAAGTTAAGGGCCAGAAGTCAACAGCCTTTTTTTTCTTTTTTTTGTGGGTGAAAGTCAATAAGCTGCTCATACAACAAACCAGTGCTTTACAAGATGTCTGCATCTCTGTTTGTTTGCACGTATATTTCATACTGTTCATGAAAGTCCAATTTGAAACCACTTTTCAAAGGGATTAAATTTCTTGGCCATGCATCATCTGTTTCATACCCAGTGAGATAGTGTTATTGATTCATAAAATTAGGGCTTTTGATTTCACTGAATGTATGTTGATTAATATTTACACACTCCTCTGAGGTGCATGGTGCTGTGCAAACTGTAGAGATTACAAGATCCCTGCCCTAGGATGCTCACAAAACAGACAACACAATGAATTACACTGGCTAAGAAGGGTCACAGTGGGGCTGAAAGAGAAAAGGAAATAACAGAAAGGAAAAGAAAGGGAATTTGTTTCATGATATACTCATTATTTACAAAGCATGACCATCAGGTAATTTGATTTCATTTGGCTTTTATTTTGGATTTGCTTTTCACTTTGTTTTATTAGGTTTAATAATCAGGCATGGGTGAGATAGTGCATAACACTAGAGCTGAGATTAATGATGAAAGGCCAAGAGAAAGCTGTGGCTCTTGAGGAGGGATTTCAGAAAAAAAAAAGCATTTGGTTTCTCACTCATTAGAAGCAGGCAGGCTCAGGCACAGAAGAGTTTCACACTTGCCTGAAACTTTAAATTAACCACATGTGTAAGTCTTTGTGGGAATTGGGGACTAATTGGGTAGATTAGAGTACAATTAACTGTGAAGTCTGGCTAGCACTAACTGACAATGTTTAAAGAGTGGAAAGGCTGATAAAATCCTGCCTAGTTAAAAAAATAGCTATGAAGACATCTGGGGAGGGAAGGGGACCCTTTGCCAGGATGAGTGCCAACAACAGAAGGACAGATGAACTCAGTGCTCTCTGTTGTTGCTGTAGCCTTACTCAGCTACACTGATTTTTTTCTTCAAACATCTGTTTCAATTATCTCAGATCAGCTAAGCCCACTGCTGACCTATAGAAACCTTCATCATCCTCAGATTTCACAAACAGGAAGATATTGTGCTGCCTCAGAGCTGCCAGAGTAGCGATGGCTCATAAGCACCTTCTCCAAAATCTAGCACCACTTCAAAGTCTCCTGAAAGGTACTAAATTATGTTAACTACTGCTTTAGGACATGATCACAGTTGTCCAAATGTTAAAACTTGGTGGGTATATTTTCTGATCATTCAGTCATCTAAAGAAATATAGATAAAAAGTCCTGCCAGAACTTTCTAAGAGATACCAGGTAGTTTATTCCATTCATACATAAAATTTAGTAATACATTATAAAGGATTATTTTTCCAAAGTACACATATTCCACCTGTCAAAGATCTAAAACCTCTTCTTCATATTTTTGAATTGTCTCAAATTTTATGAATTCTTAAATGAAAGGCTGACTTTCTTAAGGTCATCCATCAGATAATATGAATTATAAATAGAGTTTATATGCCTGGTACCTGCAGAAACCTGGAATTCATGTTGTTAAGTCTTACATAATTTGCAAAACAGTTGTGAAAAGTGTTTAAACATTTTATCTTTTGGAAGGATAGTATGGAAGAGTTGGACCCTGTACTAGGATGTGTTTGACCTTCGGTGGTAAATCGTCCTTCACAATGCAGTGTCTGAAGCCCTGTGTGTCTAAATGGGATCTCTGGCTGATGGAGAGTGTTGGGTTTGCTTAGCCAGGTTTTGATGGGTGTGTGTGGGGCTATGGGGTGGCTTCTGTGACAAGCTGCCAGAAGGTTCCCCCATGCCAGAGAGAGCCAATGGAGTCATCTCCAAATGGATCCTCTGATGACCAGGACTGAGCCCATCAGCCATGGTGCAGTGCCACTGGGATAACAGATTTAGGAGGGGGAGAAAGTTCCTGCAGAGGAGTAATTGCACCCAGAGAGTACTGAGAATATTTCAGAGAAACAGCTGTGCAGACACCAAGGTGAGTGGAGAAGGAGGGGGAGCAGCAGAGGCTGTGACCCCAGGGGAAGCCCACACAGGAGCAGGCTCCTGGCTCACCTGCAGCCATGTGCAGAGAGGAGCCCATGCTGGAGCAGGTTTTCTGGCAGGATTTGGGATCCAGTGGGGGATTCATGCTGGAGGAGCCGGTTCCTCAATGACTGCACTCCATAGGAGGGACCCACAATGGAGCTTAATGAGGAATTGCAGCCTGTTAGAATGATTCATGTTGGAAAAGTGTGGAATGCTGTCTCCTGTGGGAGGGACCCCATGCTGAAGCAGGGAGTGTGAGGAGTCAAGGAGCAGCAGAGACAACTTGTGATGAGCTGGTCTCAGCCCTCATTCCCTGTCCCCTTAGGCCACTGAGGAGAGAAGGGAGAGCATTTGGAAGTGAAGATGACCCCAAGAAGAAGCATTGGTGTGGGGGAGGTATTTTAAGATTTGGTTTTATTTCTCATTATTCTACTCTGGATTGATGGGCAGTGCATTAAATTAATTGCCCAAAGTGGAGTCTGTTTGCCTGTGATGCTCATTGAATGATCCTTCCATTCCTTTATCCTGACCCACAAACATTTCATTCTGTTTTCTCTCCCCAGTCCAGCTGAGGAGGGGAGTGATAAAACACTTTTGGCAGGCACTTTGCACCCAGCCAGTGTCAGCCCATCACAGGGAGAAAGGCAAATGTTGCAATGCCTCCAGTGGTGGCAGTGATTGAACAGAGAAACTTGTCAGTTCAGTACTGGTGAAAGTTTAGATGCTTGGAGTTGAAAAAGAATAACGTACATGGATGCTACTTTGAGCACTGTATGTTAATGGCAATTTAGGTATTATTTCCAAGATAACAAAAATAAAGTAGTGCATATAAATATCTGGCCAATACAATTTTCTGCTTCTTGTAGATAAATAATCAACCCTGATGTCTTTTTTGCTTGTCTTCCTAAATATGCATTCAGCAGGATATATGACCATACAGATATGATCAAAGACCACCATCTTCCATTCTTATATCCCAAGTAAAGGTCAGAACTAGCATGCATCTAAAGGACTATTTGCTCCTGCACAGAATTTAGATCATGTTGAAATCAATAGTTACAACAAATTTTAATAAAGCACAAAAATTGTATCATCTGAGATACAGGGTCAAAATTACTTCTGTTGTCTCCTCTGTCCTCACTGGAAAACTGACCAATCCATGAAGCATTTGAAAATTAGTCACTCCAGTTTCACTGTGGCTGTTGGAAAAATAATTTGAAAAAAATATTTCCAACAGAGTTTTTATTGTTTATGAAGATTTTTCAAAGACAGTTAAAAATTTGGCTTTGTCAAACTTCCCTTGGACAACAATATCTTTTGTAAAAGTGGAGCCCTGAGTGCTGTGGATTAATTGTGCTTCATGCTGGCCTTACTGCATGCTGTCAGATAAAGGGCCAATTTCAAGAACTTCTTTGCCCTGTCAAGTACTTACCCATCTAAGAAATATAAGTGAAACTAGGGTGCTTCCTGCTTCAATACAGGCCAAACAATAAAGATAAGAGCTCCATGATCTAGTCCTGAAGACTAGTTAAAAAAATAGAGAGGTAACAAAGCTTTCTTCTGTGTTATCTGAATTTTATGATGGTGTGCTGGTTTTGAACACCATCTTTGAGGGTTAAAATTCATTAAAGAAAAGTCACCTCTGACTTTTATGTACAAGATATAAAGAAATGTAGCAATATGATTATGTTTGTATAACATAATATAAACACATTCATGAAGGCAATATCCATAAATGTAAGCTGCTGTTGAGGTAAATGCTCTTATTTTAGTATATTTCTGTTGCTGTGTGTTTTCTATTTCCTGACTCCCACTTGAGCCTGCCAATCTCCATCCTCTATGCTTTCCAAATTAAAGTAACTTTTTTGCCAGAATCTTTATTAATTACTTATCATTAGTCTGCTTGGTATTATATTGCTTAAAAAAAACCTCCAAAAACATTAATGCAAAAGATTAATCTGATACAACTTAAAATTATACTGGCCTCAATATGTTGTGTATGCTGTAGAATATAAATCCCTGTGTGTAAATATTTTACCTCTGGATTCAGCTAGAGTAACTTACATACAACCTGGGTGTGTTCTTATTTTAAGCACAGCTTTTCCATTGCTGCCAACAAAGGGCAAGATGTTTACAGCTGAAGTGAGGAAAATTCTTGTCCCTCAATTTTTCACTCATTTAAAATATACTGAAATATTTTTTTTTTCAATACACCTTTTCACAATAGACATTAAAGAAATCCCCAAATTCTGGCAGTCTTAAATAGGGCTTTTCTTCTTTTTGCTGATATAAACATCAGTTCTTAATGTGGATTCAAGCATTTGACTAATTTAAAATTTATTTTTAAACTGCTGTGAGGTTTATATTTGAAAACAGCTGCTGAGCATGGCCCTGTAGCTACCTTTAGCAATGTTTTATTATCTTGACTAATCTTGTAATGGTGATTCTCTGCTCTACCACTGACATCTTAATGGCTGCTTCACCAATACTGATGTTGTAGGAAGTATGTGGGACTGACTTTTACATCTATAATGATATGGTAATGTGAATCATTACACTGTCAGTGGTGGTTTATTGGCATTACGGTTTAAGATTATGAGGGTATTACAATGTCAGTGCAAACAAATACTGCTGATTTTAAAGTAAGCAGATGAAAGACAGAAAAGTGCTAAAATAGTTGTAATATTAAATTCACAATAGCAAGATAATATTTGCTTAAGGCAGCTCCTACCCTAAATTCATGTGTTATCTGCATAATTCAGCAATGCATACTGTGCAGTCATCTCCTGGTGATTCCACAGCATCAAGCAGAAATAAAAAATGACCTAGGATAAATATGTTTGCCCATTTTGAACAATATGGAATTCCCCCTAATTTTAGACCCTATCAACTGGAAGATCAGAGCCTGCAGTCAGAAACTGTCTGATATGGGGAAGAATACCTCTGAATTTCCAAAGCCAACAGTGTATAAAATAGATTTGTTGTTGTTGCTTTGTTCTTGACTTTTCAGTTCCAAAAGGAGGCTGTTTCAAAGCAGAAATAGGAACCAGCAGAAATCAGACAACTGAGAACATTTGTAGATCTAAAATTGATCACATCTATGAACATGAACTCTGGTAAGACTGGAGACTGATCTGACATTCACATATTGAGGTTTCCAGAGGAGGGTTTTGAAATGCATTTGAGAAAAGTCTGTTCCCATGGAATCCCTATTTGCATGATCCATCAGGCTTTCTTATCTAAACTCTTCCCATAAAATAAAATGAAAAAGAACAATTTTCAATAGACTTAATAGTAAGTACTTAGATAACACTTTGCAGGATATTTGTAGTAGGCATAGTAAAGAACTGCTAAGAAAGACTAAGAAAAAGTCAGTTTTACATGGATTTTGTGTTATGAGGGACATGGTAAGTTCTAACTGATAAGAATAAGCAGGTATATCTATGTAAGCAATACTGTGGTGCAACAGGAATAAATGATGGTGATGTATAGACAAGGGGTAGAGGATGCAGATGAACATTTGGTATTGAGTCTAACCCCTCTTAACACTGACCTTATAGAGCTTGGAATAATCTTTCTGTAGAACTGGTCATTGCATCTTTATAATTTCCCCTTCTTTAACTCAGAGGTGATACCAGAAATCCACTCCTCTCACAGTAAGAAGCCTTTTAATTTCTGGATGAACTTTGTTCAGGTAGTTATATACCCATTTAATCCTGGGTCAGCCTTGTGTCTGTGGAATAAAGGTCTGGAACTGGTAAGTCCACCAGGATGAATTTTCCTTACTGGAGCTTGACCCTGCTGGAAATACTGGTATATCCTCAGATTCTTCTGGGGTCTTTTTATTGCCATAATATAGTGGCACTTCATAGTCACCATGCACTCACCTAGTATATCCAAGTTTATATCTTTTCTCTTATTTCTAATAGGCATGATATCAGCTTTTAACAGAAACTTTTTCTGTAATAGAATATCTTTACAGGCATGACCTATCATGTCTTTCATTAAATTCTCTCTATTGCTTAAGTCTTCAAGGTTACACAGCCCCTTTATGACACTCCACTCTGGATCTTTTCTGCAAAGAATGCCTCAGCAAATTTTAGAAGTGTAACATTTTTTCCCCCCCATACCTTCTTCATGCATAAAATTCTCTCCAGCCCAGAATTTAATTTTTCCATTACAAACAGGATCATCTCTCCTTCAGCTAGTTAGTTATGCAATGTAGAAATCTCATATTAATGTCCATCTTTTACTCTTTAATAAATAATTTCTCATTTGACATTGAAACTTATTGTTTCTGAATACTCTCTGAATAGTTCTGTTTAATCTGTCTCAAAAACAGAACACAATATCTAAGAGTTTAATATGTAAACTTAACAAGTTGAGCTACTTTCAGCTGAGCAAAGTGCTCTACAAAAACATGAGGCCCGTGCATAAATCACCAGTTCTAGCTCTGTTAGGAAATACATAGTCCTCCTTGTAATCAGGGCAACAGAGGACCACTGAAATGTTTTGGGTAAGAAAGTTTGAAGAATCTGGAGGCCCCCAAAACCAGAAGCACTTTGTGGGCAGTCTGGTGTGAAGATGAAGGAGATGATGAAGAAGCTTTTGCATCATTCACCTGTGTTGTCAGGATCATTTCAGATTATGCTTTTCTTCTAAACTAGATATCTGATTTCTAGCTTTTGGTTTATAATATCAAAGGTATTTCCACATGACTTACTACAGTGAAGTAACAACAGCAAAAACACCAAAACCCCCAATGAATTAATAACTTTACTGATATATTAAGCCCACTGTTCTTACCTTAAAGGTGGAACAATTCTTTCAAGATCCAGATTAATCATACAGCGAATAACTGCAGAATTTCAAGAGTTCTCTTCAGCCTGAAGAACGGAACAGTTCAGCAGCTGCTTGGTGATCACTGTTAATGCACTCAGCAGTTGGTTATTTACAGGTAACTGTTTTCAGAAATAGTTTGCCACCATCAGAAATGTTTCATTAGTAAAGAATCAACAGTGAAGTCTTTGCCCAAAGGTGAGTTAAATATGTATTGACTGAGCTGGTGGCTTGAGTGACATCTGAGGATGGTGGCTTCAGGATTGCTCTGCAGATTCTCTGCTTTGGTCTTTGCAGTCGTGTTTAAAAAGGAGTTTAATCCTAGGTGGAAACCTGTGAGATGGCACTGAATAGTTAACTTCCATTGTTAAAGCCTGGATGGACTACGATTGAAAATTAATCCTTGACACTGGAGATATGGAAAAGACATCTTTTGCACATCATGGTCTTCCTTTGGTCTCCTGTAGTGGTTCTCAACTCTTTAGAGGTGCAGACTGACTAGATGTGTGAACCTCTGTAGACTCTGTAGACATTTCTCACATGCAGTATGTAGAGTTTAGTTTTCTTAATCACCTTTTGCAAACTCTTCAGAAGCTGGGCACAAACTCCTAGGGGTCTCTCAATCACTGGCTGAGCTAACTGTTTAGTAATGAAGGTGTTTTTGCTAAGGGATCCTGGTTTTAGCTTGGGAGGTAATTAATCCCATCATAGGCTGAACACTTATGTAGTATAAATAATAATGAGGATTGTGGTAGGAAAGGGAGACTGTTTGTGTTACTGCTGTGGAAGCAGGAAGAAATCAAACCTGTGAGGCCACTGAAACTGGACTGGTACCTGCTCTCTGAGGATGGCAGAAATGCTGTTCCAGTTATCATGCATCCAAGAAAAAACAGTTCAGCACTAGAGCAAATTATGAAAAGTAAGATTGTAGTTATTGGGAGGAATTAGACTAAAGGAGGGACATGGAGAAGAGCAAAAGGAAATAGAGAATCCTTTTTCAGAAATGTGGGAATCCAAGGGTCTTCTTGTCAAGAGGTAGAAAAGGTATCTATAACAAAACTTTGTAATATTCGATTAGCAACTTTATAATTGCTAATTATATAGCAATTACATATAATGTGAAAAGATTAGATTTCTTTAGTGAAAAGATTTATACAGCACGCCTCCAGGCAAGATCTATGGAAACAGGTGCTAGCAAAATGGAAAAGAGGGGTTCAGAGGCTAGAGAAGGAGACCTACAGAGTGGCATAATATGCCTGGCATGTAGATCCATATGTATAGCTCATCAGGTCTTTCTCTTTGCCTCTGTCTCAGCGAGGGGAGGCTAGTTATCTCACCCACTGACCTGTGTCTGTCAGCAGGCTGCTTGGCACAGGCAGCCAGGAAACTAAATCTTCACTGCAATGGGAGAGGTGGGAGTGCTGTGAGGGACTGCGTGACACAGTCAAATAAAATGCACAAGCAGAGCAAGAGCCTGTCTGCAATGCCTAGAAAAATCTTCAGCGTTTTCTTCAGTCATTGTATCCAGCTGAGAGCAAACAGCCCGAGCTCTGTCAGCTCAGCCAGGGGCAGCTCAGCAGAAATTGCTGCTAAAGTGCAAAGGATGTGGAGGAGGCACCAGTGGGCTCCAGCTGCCCTGTGTGCCTGGGGTGCCAGAACACTGACCTGCTCATCTCTCAGAGAAACAAACTGGCCTGGGGGGCTTACAGTGTCCTTTTCAGACCCCAGGCTGCCCTAGCACAGGTTTGCAGCATCACTTGCATCTGGAAGCATTGCTTTGCAAACCCATTGGTATGATATTGCAGCTAGCTTTAGGAGAAAATTAATTTTCACTGGAAGACCCAGCTAGCATATCTATTTTACAGAATTATTCAAAGAAGGATGCATTAATAGTTTTCAGATCTCTTCTGACTCTGAGCAGGTCAGATTGACAAAGGCCAAGATAATTCCAGAGATCCACAATCCTCACCAACAAGATGTAGGCTGGGGAACCACCAGGTCATTTCACATACCAGGAGGCCACAGTAAAGCCATTGCACACCAACAATTTTCAATAACTAACAAATTTGATTATATTCCAACTACTGAACAGAAGTTCAAATACTTTTGCACTCCTCAAGAGGACCCTTGCTCTCATTGCCCTGCTGGACATTACATGCATAACCATACACTCATATGGATAAGCATGCACAAATAAATCAAGAGCCAACAGTACAGAGTCATCCAGTAAATGAAGCATCCCTGTGTCTGAGACAGTGTTACCCTTGTCTGCCAGACCCTAACTCAGCCCAAGGAGAGATGCAGAGGTCAGGCTGTAATGGTACATGATTTACTTGGGCATACTGATTAAACAGGGAGCCGAGGATTTTCAATATAAATCTTTCAAAGCCTTCCAGAGTGTAGGGTGCCTAATTCTATATAATTCGAATAAGGAGTGACTTTCCAAATCCCTGAAGATTACAGTGTTCCTAAACTTCAAAGGAAAATCCGTTTATAGTTTACTCCTGAAAGCTTTTGAGACGGAATTTTGACGTGGATTTGTCATTAGGCTGAGAGCATTCTGAAAAAATTTACCAACTTCATTGTAATGTCAAGCTATTTATCTTGTTTGTGTTTTGCACACTCTTGTACTCACTGTTTCCAATCTATTCCATAGCATTATTAGGGGCTTCCATTCAGGACTTCAGATATTTTTATCAGTGATCTTCCCTTTTATTTACCTTTGATGCATTCATATACCTCTGATCCTTTAGTTTGATTACAGAGTTTTAGTTTGACACAGAGTGCTGAGAAATAATTTGCTGTCTCTGGTGAGCAGGGCTTTGTGAAACAGATGTTCCAGGAACAGCAGACCTAGAAGGATTAGAAGATTTCTGTAGTCCTATACATTTATTCTATGGACTAAACAGTTATTCCATATTGCCCTTGATTGCTGGGAACTTGATTCAACTATCTGTGTGATCTTTTGCAGACCTAGGCTTCAGTATTCCCATAAATGTGCCCAAACACTCTCTGGGTGAAGAACCTTTTCCTGATATCCAGCCTAAACCTCCCCTGACACAACTCCAGGCCATTCCCTCAGGTCCTGTCACTGGTCACCACAGAGAAATCAGTGCCTCCTTTTCCCACAGAGTACCTGTGCTGACACCCAGAGAAATCTGGCAGATGATACCCAGCAGTGTTTTTATCCCTTGGGGATTTCAGGAACAATGGTTAAATAACATATAAAATCTGCATCTAGAATTCAGGTGAAGGGAGCAGAATAGGCAGCAAATCCAGATTTTTATTTTATTGATGTTTTCCAACTCTGTCTACATAGTTTACTCTTCTAGACAACTGTGATAGTGGGGTTTTTACACAGAAAGAAATAAGATGCTGTCATGAACAAAAAAAAATACAGAAATCATCCTTGCAAGTATCCAGGCAAATCCTTCAAGCTGGAGCTGGTGGGAGCTTTTGACAGAAACATATTGGAGAGGGAAGAGAAGGGAAGAAGAGCAAAGCTCCTCTGTTTGAAAGTTGCTTTTCATGATCCAAGGACTACAGGCATTTGCAGGAAGCTGTTGGCTGCCCAGAGCTGTCACTTCAGTGGCCCAACATACCAAAGAGCAGTGCTAGGATTTGAAAAAATACTTTTTCCAAGAAACCAAAGTGGTGATTCCTCCTCTCTTTGATCTCTGCACTTTTCACAGAGACTGCAGGTTAGATTGCATGACAGGAAATTCAGATTATATTACAAAACTATTTGTATTTGAGTGAAATTACAATAGGTTGTTTAAATCTAGCAAAGGCCCAAGTAGAGCTTTGCAGCTGATATTCACCACAGCAAGTTCTTGCTGTCTGAGAAATGAAGTTTGCACCCTTAATTTCTTTTTCTCCTTTGATAAGGCACTCTCATTGACTTGGCAGCAGTACCAGTGGGGATCCTTCTGTCAAGACATTTGTTCAGAATCTGTCGGCTGTAACAAGCAAGTCCAGTGATTGAATGGGACAGGGGAGCTGTGCTAAATGGTTAAATCTGTCTCACATCTGAATGACACTTGGCAAACACTGACACATTCTCTTATTGATGTGCTTACTAACTTCCTTGAATGTTATTGGAAAAGATATATACTCACTGAGGAATGAAAACAGACATATCTCATTTAAAGCAGAACCCTCATTCTTGTTGCATGTATTCTAACACATCTTGTCTTGCAGTCAAGAGCCACAGGCTTGCCCATGCCTTCTGTACTGACAAGTTGTGACTGGGTTTCTCAGGTAACATGCTGCCTAAAGTTGTATCTCACTAGGTTTCCTTGCTTTTTTCTTTTCCTGCACCGTAGGTTAAACATTACTAATTCAGTTTCATAAAATGGCTTCAGTGCCCTTTCTTTTCATGAGGATACTTCAAAGATTACTGTGTAATACTCTCTAGCAGTATGTATGAGCAGGGATTGACTGGGCTGACTGTGTATCACAGAGGAATTGGAGGTGGCTTTCTTTGCTTTCCAGAGGTTTCATTGCAGCCATGCTTTTTTACATGACCTTTAATTTTGAGGCTAATGGTTTGCTCTTCTGAGACCCCAGGCTACATGATGAAATGGCAGCTCATTCATGGGAGACCCACCTGTGCCCACCATCACACAGCCCTGTCTCCTGTGTGATGCAGGCTGTAATCTCTCCCACTCTCAGAGCTGATGAGCCAAGCAGTCCTGCCCATCAGTACCATGATTTATGGACTCTCTTTGAATTGTGAGTCCAGTAGGCCTAGATAAGCTTCAGGATATGAAATGAGCCTCCTTTGGGGCTGCAGTGCCTGTGGTCCTTGGGGTCTGCCTTCTTCCCTCCCACAGCTGGCAGGCAGGAGGAAAGAGTTTGCAGCTTCAGCTCCAGTCCTTCATCCAGCTGCTGGGGTGGAGCAGGAATGCAAGAACCACAGAGCTTGCTCACATTGCCACAGAGACAAAAAGAGGTGTGGGCAGCTGGGTGAGGTGAGGCTTTGTCAGGAACACATTGCCCCCAAGGCAGGGCAGCTCTGGAAAGCACAGCTTCCTCCAAGCCATGGTCAGGTTGTGTGCAACATGGGAGAGGCACGTTCCCAGGCTCCAGCTCTCAGAATGAAAATTTTCAGTCTAAAAATGGACTCGGATGAAGTAAAAATAAATGAGGTAAAAACAAATATATAGAGTGCACAGGTGAGTCATGGTGTCAGACTATCTTTGGGAACCTGTGTTCTTGCAGAGCTAATTCCTCTTGGTAATATTAAGGGCCCCAAATCTTGTCTGTATATTGACTTATTCATTAACAGTTTGTGTGTATGAATAATTCACCATCTACATACTATAGCTCCATTTTAAATGCATTGCAAAGCATATATTAGACAGAGATTGACCTCTACTGTGGTTAACATCAAGATTTATTGTTCAAGGAAGCTCCAGATATATTGACTTGAATCAAAGCCTGAAGGTTCAATTAAAGTTGATACTGTATTAACAAAGGGCCACAAGTCACATTTCCTCTGTACTCTGCTTTGTGAAGGATGTCAGTTCTCTTTCTTTAATTTTTTTCTGCTGGGGCTGGAGCATAGCTGTGATCATAAGCTGCTTGCCTAGCTCAGCCTGGCCTTTCTGTTTTATTTAGCTGCCTCTGGGATCCTGCTAGAACATTATTAATGGGATGTCTTGCTCTAGCCAGAAAATAGTATTTGTGTTTTCATCCCTACTAGTAAATGTTTTTCTTTCTAAAGCCATTGTTTCAGTGTAATGTGGCAGATTCTTTGCCTTTTTCACTTTAACCCAGGAGCAAGCCTATATTGAAAAAAACCCACAAAGAAAATCCTATTCCAGTGTGCTAAAATGGAATGGGATTGCTAACAGTAAGGCAGGAGTGGGGAACAAAACACTTTGAATTTTCCTCAGCTTTTGTCCCTCAGAGCTGGAGGTAAATGAGGAAAGAATATTTCACAGACAGGCTAGGGAGTATGACCTCCTCTCTAGCTGCTGCATCTGATAATGTTCCCATTTCTCTCATGATTATTAGTGTGACCTTTTTATCCCTTTCCTTTTTCCTTTTCAAAAAAATGCTCTGGTATCTTTGCACTATCACCATGTGCTGAACATTTCATTGCTAAGCAACAATCAGCAGTGCACAGCCTGGGCGCCACACATGAACTTTTACTTTCATCTCCAAAGCAGAAAAACTTTCACTCCCTATTGCTGAAGCTCACCCTGAAGGACGTGCTCTGAGGTGAGGGTGTGTGGGGAGCCAGCACTAAAGAGTTGTGTGTGTGCACTCAATGCACACAATGGTGCTCTCACTGGGAAGTTTTCTTTAATTAGACAAGGACACACTCCCACCCATGCTTCGTTTTGGAAGGGATATTTAGGACTAGAGTCACATCCAAAGAACAAAGATAACCCAGATTTGAGGATGGGAACTGTCATGGAAAGAATCACTATTAAAACCAAGGAAGAGAGGAAAGTAAAGGCTTTTCAGTTTCTTCCAATCCAAAGCCTCTCTAAAGGTGCTGACTTGGAGTTTGCATGAGACCTCCTGTACTTCCAGCAGCACAGAGCTAAAATAGGAAAGGGAAACCAAGCAGTGTTCCATAAGGAATGGGCTGGAAGGATCTTGAAATTATGGAAGGTTATTATGAATTTACAGCTGGAGAAGGAGAATTGATATTTTTAGTGCATGAATATAAATCTCCTCAGAGACAGCTTAGTCCTAGACACAAAACACACAAAAGGAGGTAAGGAGTAGCATTTTCATGGTAAATACTTGCTCTCCTTGAAGAATCTACTGAAAAAGTCCCCAAACTCCAGATCACTCAATTTCTTGTACTTTCCCAGCTTTAGTCCTGGGACAATAGTATTTCCTCTGATCTAGATTCTGAGTCTTTAAATTTATTGCACCACAGAGAGGATGCAGAGAAGAAAATCAAACTGTCTCTCCAAAGAGATTTTCACAGCCTCAGGCTCTGACACCTGATTTTGGTCCAGCTGCTCCAACATAAAATGAAAGTGAGTGCTGCATTGCTGCAATGAGGGCAGATCAAAGTAAAGCAAACATAATATAAACATCTCTTACCACACTGGTGGCTTCTTATGCATATGATATGCAGTGACATGGTATTAAAAATATTGTCCAAGTAAAAGGTAGCCAGAAGTTGATAGCAGCTAATAGGAATGGGAGAGTTGCTGTAAGCAGCATCTAGTTATCTACATGAGGTCACCCACCATTACACTTAGCTAGAGTGCCTGAACATATCCATAAATCTTACTTCAGGTCCTGGTCTCACAGTGGATGCTTATGAGTCTCAGTGGGAACTGGTGTAAGATCCTTTGTATGGGACTATAGGGAAAAATTCACCTTCTTGCCCAATATAAAGCAAGTGGGAGAAATTCCAGTACCTGCAGGACAGATTCCTGATAATGAAGGGACTCTGATATATTGCTTGTTGTAATGGATGGCTCCAAGCAAAGTGTACTTAGGCTGCTTTTAAGTATCTGCTTTAATTGCTTCATCTTGCACTCAGCTTGTGGCATACTTGGCATCCCCCTGATTGTACAGAACCAGGAGCAGATAACTGCAAACCACAGGCCATTATCTATAGCTTTTCTTCATGTTGAGGACAGATGGGGAACTTTTGAATCCATTCCTTCTCTTCTAGCCATGACACGTCCTTGGAGAGCAGGTGTTTGCAGTGTCTCAGTTAGAATTTAAGGGTGTGCTAATGGTTCTTGCTTAGTGCACCTATGTGACGTGTTCTAAAAACCTGCCCTTCTGCAGGCAATGCCCTTAATACAGGTGGAACTGGTGGATCCTTTTGCTAACAGAAGAGACAGCACAGCAACTCTTCGGCTCCTGACCTTTCCTTGAAAAAGTGAATGATTTAGTATTTGCTCATTCTTTAAAATATGAATTCCCATTGGCAGTGGGTGTGCCAATACTTTAGATCTGTCCATAAATATCACAGAAAGCATGGCTTTTTGAGTGGCATGATGCTGGATCTATAAGAGCCTATTAGCAGAGTGATGATATTGCTTCTATTCCTAGTAACAATTTGGGTTAATGCTTTGTGAGAAAGAAGGAATGTAAACAACTAAATCCTTACTTTAAACAGGCAGCTGTCACAGCAGTTTCCACCACAGTCATGTCTGGCCAAAGAACACTGTTAGGTTCTTCCCTGTTCAGTTTTCAGATGGAAAGAACAGATTGCTCCCATTAAAATCAAGGTACAGGCATAATCTCAATTACCTGTTACCTTTGGTGCAAGTGACACACACCAATAATCATTCTTTTATCATGAACAACTAGTTGTGCTTTGAAAGCCCTGCTCCTAGCAGGCTCTGGCACTGCACACACTGGAGGCCACCCTACACCCAGAGCTCCAGCTGGGGCAGACCCTGGCACAGGTTCTGATGTGCTGGCATGTCACTCAGCACAGCCCAGGACATAAATATCTGACATAAATATCTGCTTGCCCATGGCTGTGTGGGCACTGCAGAACCTCAGTTTAACATGTTGTTGATAGGGAGGTAGCTTGCTGACCTGTGAAGCCAAAATAAAGTTTGTCTATCAGGATGTGTCTGACAGGTGCATTAACCTTTCCCAGTCCTTTCCTGAAAGTATGAGCCATAACCTCCTGCTCTAAATGTGCAGCTGTGCTTTGTGATTTCTGTATAAGATGAGAACCAAGGGCAGAGAGTGTAAGGATGCCACAACTCTTCATGGGTTGAACACGCAGATGAAAAAATTGTACTATCTCCAGAACTGCCAGCAAACTAAAAGCTTTAAAAACAATATTACAGGCTATTTTTTTCCCAGGCTCTGAAACAATTGAGGTTGGAAGATCTCTGAACTAAAATTGTCTGATAGCATTCTTTGTAAAGCTTTTCTCTGTACAGCTGGCTTTTTGCATTTTTTACTTAGACTTCTGAAACAAGAAAGCTATTAGAGCCTTGACTTCTTTGTTTATATAGAAATACTCACTGACCCTTGACTGCAGAGGTGCTCTTGCACTGCTGTAGTAAATGCCAGGCACATCTAACAGATGTGCAATCCAGGAATGCTCTGGCTCCTTGCCAACAGTCTACTTCATGCCTGGTTTCTAATACTGTTATGGCTAAAACAGTTGAGGAATTGGATATATTGTGAAAAGTTTTTCTCTTTAGTGGGCATGAATGTATCTGAAATGCTATTTTTCTCTACATTTTAATTGTTCCAAATAAGTGAGAGTAATATGTTGACTTAGCTATTTTTAAATTTTTATTTGTCTTTCTCAAGTTTTTTAGTACTATTCTGTTCTCCCCTAGGAATTAGCAGGAAACCTTGCTCAAGATGTGGCAAAGAACATCTGGGAGCCCCTGTCTCCAGTGAAGATGGTGGGAATTCTGCCATTGTCTTTCACAGAGACATTTCTCCATGGGACTCTTCTGCCCTGTTTGATAAGCTTTTCAAATCACTGTAGCTTAATACTTCTTTCTGGCTGTGTGAAATGGTGTATCACTGAGGGTGAGCTGATTCAAACGGTTGGTGCCTCTCCATCCCCATTTCGTGGTTGCAGGGTGTGCTCTTCTATGGATTCCCAAATAAATAGACCAGAAAAAAGACAATGCCCCCTGCCCTCCAGGTTTTTGTCAGTTTAGTGAGCTGGACGGTCTTATAGAGGCATCCAAAAAGTGCAAGACACAAAATCAGGAGTTGGAGAGTAAGTAAGTGGGGTATTAGGGGTGCTGTCTGAGAGGATCATAGCCATTATGGCAGCTCCATTGATACATTGATACACCCTTCAATACTTACAAAGGCATTTTCACTGCTCTTAACTCTTTTGTTTGTATAAGGAGTATCTGGATGTCCTTAGCTGTGTGTCCTTTTTTAACTGGGTGTTAGAGACCTGAGCTCTGCCTGTGCTCTGGGTACTTTGCTCCTCTCAGGTCTCTTCTGACCCACAACCACAGCAAAGTGGTGGGCAGCTCCTGAGCTGGTGTGTGTGCTGCCCCTCTCAGCACTCAGGAGTCCTCATCCTGTCTCTTGTGTGCATGGTGTGCAAACTACATACCAGTCCCAAAGCTGGCAGGTGGCTCGTGCATTCAGTGCCATCAAGATACATTTGGAACTTGAAGAAGAGCTAGACTCTGGATCTGGGTGAATTTCACCCCTTTTAGTGTCTCACATGCCTCCTCCTGCCTTGTATCTGGGCTATACATACAAGGGTCTGTGATTCTAGGGGAGAAATCTGGATTGCTTCTCCAGGGCTTATTTAATGAAAATTTTAGAAGTACCTCCCTGATTTTGTGAATGTTTTACAAATGCTGAGCACATTTTCAACCTGGCTATGAATTTTCTGGTGCGTTGACATTTCCAGTCTTTTCCATTGGGAGGAAGGAGGGTTGTTGATTTCCATCAGCATCTAGAGATCTGTAGTTTCTTTACCCTATCTGTATCTTTGATCTACAAAAGTACAGATTAAATACTGTTCAATCAGCATATATAAAAATACCTTCCCCCTCAGAATTTGTAACTGTCATGATGACCTCAGCCTTGGACCTCTCTTGAAGTTTAATGGCCAGTTGGGTTTAATGGCCCAAAGTTCCACCTCAGGCTATTAACACTGTCAGCAGCCGTTAATTCTCACAAAATGTCCAGGGTCTTTATTGCTGTTGCTTAAGTGATGCTCAAATAACTGTGAATATTTACACCCCTGCTGTGGGTGTAAGAAATAGGCCCAGTGCACTTTATTTCAGATTTCTCACTGCTGAGAAAGGTCTGAGTGCCTGCTAGTAATCTCTTGCACCTCTGAGGTTAATGAAGTAACTGTTAACTGGCCATCAACAGTAGTAATCTAAAATTGTGGTTGTTTGTATAGATGTGTACTTTGCTTTAAAAATATATAAATGTACAGGCAGACTCCTTGCCCTGAAGAGTTTCATGCTAAAGTCTGTGTAAACATAAGCTTATCTTGGTTCAGAATACTTTCAAAAAGTAGCAGGCATTTGCTTGTTGTTATGCAGATACTTTTAAATATAAGTCAATGATGTTTGCAATTTCTTTTTATCATAACACCTTATGTTTAAAGCTTTTCCTGAGATGAGATGAGATGAGATGAAGGACATCAAGCTCCTCACCATAGCATACTCTCTTCTAAGAAGAAATCATTGCACTGACTGAGAGGTTGTTTAAGCAATCAGTTTTTGAAGATAAAATGTTGATTTATTAATAGGTTTTATTATAATAGGAAGGAACATAGGACGGGAACCAACCTTGTGGGACATGAGTCGAGTTTCTGTTTTCTTGAACAGTGATTGTAGATCACTGTTAACAAATGGACTGATTTCAGCTTGAAGAGGCTCAGAGGTTTTCTTTCAAACAACCTTCCAGTGGCTGTTTCAGAATCTCACTGCTCTGGGGATTCGACAGTTTCTTAAAATGCCCAGTTTGGGTCTATTTGTACTTGTGCCAGCATTGGCTTTTAGACTAAAGAGCTCTTCTTTCCCTGGTGCTTATATATTGGATGTGTTTACAGAGAGGCATGATACCCTCTGACAGCTTGTATTTTCCCAGAATTAACAGACACACTTTTGTCTTTCTGTTCCCCTGATTATGGTACATAACAGGCTGGGGAGCTCTTTCCAGTGCTCTGGGTAGGGAAGCTACAAAACCAAGGTGAAGTGAGGTGGCAGTAACAGATGAAACAAAGCTACCTGAACACAAAGATGGAAGGAGAAAGGCTTATTGATCCATGACATGAAACAGGATATTAGAGGGATAACAGAAACATGATAGAATACTGATTGCAACTGGAGTGCAAGTACTACAGGGTGCACACTGTGAAAGGAATGCAGAAGGAATTGTAAAGATGTGGTAGCATTATATATTAAGAACATGGCTGGCAGTAAAGAAATGTTAATTAGTAGTATTGGTAAGACAGGATCAGCTTATGTCAAAATGTAGTGGGAAAGGGAATGAGTTCTACCATGAATGTTGAATTTGGAGTTACTTTAACATCACAAGAGAGATAAAGCCACCTGGTGATTGTATCATTATGGGAGAGTTGAAATTCCACCTTTATAGACTGGAGAACAGATGTTACATCCACAGATTAATCTAATAATTTTTCAGAGCAGAGATTAAAAATCTCCTATTTGAAGAAGCTAATGGAACTACTAAGAGTTTATAGTATTTTAACTTAGTGATAGGCAAGTTGCAAAGTTATTATACAGAAAGTAATAGAGAAATTAATGCACTCTTAGATGATGACAGTACTGATCCAACTCCAATTTAAATGAAATAGCAGTATTTACAAAGACAAGTTGGTAGTTGGGGTGTTAGGCTGTAAAGGAGAGGACTACATCATAGCAACACACTCTAAAGAGCAAGACACTGATTTGGGGTAGAGTGCTGGTTTGAATTTGTATTTTTAGGCAATAGAACTCCAGACCTCTGTAGAAAAATAATTCTACTAAACAGGCTGTTGAAATTTGTCAAAAGATGTTTGAGATCAGAGTCAGAAAGGATTGTCTCAGAAAAAGAAACCAGAACTTGGAGGATTGAAAGTGAAGGACCAGAATGTGAACTGTGGACTGAAAGGATAATTTAGACCTTGAGGAATCAGAAGAAAGTTTTAAAGAGTCTCCAGTCATAATGAATAAAGAGCTAGGAACTAAAAATAAGGATACTATCTAAGGCTAGTGCAGGGATGGTCCCCTAACAAATAATACTTTTTCTCTACCTCTGAAAACAGGCAGGTGGAACAGAAATGTGACAGCAATGTCACAGAAATGTGACTGTTTATGGGAAATAGGGCAATAGAAAGTGGAAACAGCTCCACAAATGTTGGCTCAGAACTCACCAAGTTGTTATGCCCTTCTGAATGGAGGCAGCAAGAGCCAGTTTCAAAGCATGCTAAAGGGCAAGCTTGGCAGCCACAGGCCAACCATCCTCATGTGCAATGTTAGGGAAAATGAAAGGCATGGGGAGTAATAGACAATTTCCTAAAATACAATATCAGCTTACTAAAGGGGACCAAGTTTTAGACTTCTTTAATGACTGCTTTTTAATTTTTTTAATTTTTTTTTTTTTCCCCAAGGAAAAATAGAAACAGGGTAGCTGTAGCCTGACTGTTCTTTAGTAAAATATTTTGTATAGTGGTTGGGTATTCCTTGACATGAGAATTAGTACAAAGAACTTCTCAAAGGACAGACAGTGATGGATTATGCTGAAAGAGAAATTAGCACTCTAAAACAAGATTCCAAAAGATGTTCCTTAATTACCTTTATTAGTGATCAAGAAGTCAATGTGCAATAATTAAATTTGTTGAAGGTACAAAGCATATCAACAGGGCAAATTCAGTAGAAATCTGGTTAACTTGATGCCAGCACTTATAGAGTGGAATTAAATAAACTAAAACAATAACCAAAGTGATTCTTTAAAGAAGGAATAACAAGAATGGTTGCTACTCACTGAGAATGGGTAGGAAATGAGAAAAAATAGATGGCTTTGTATTTTTCAGCCACAGGATGTCTCTGAGCCACTATTGTGATAAAAAAACCCAAAAAACAACAACACCAAAAGAACCAAACAAAAAAAAAATTCATACACTAGGCAGTATCAGAAGTATTTCCAGCAGAGAGGGGAAATCACCCATGCTCTGTCATATGTTACTTGGAATCACCATGCACATTTATGTTGACCAACATTCAAGAAAGAAAAATTCAAAGGAAGAAGTACAGGAAAGTGCTGCATCACAATGCAACAGGAAAAGAGAACTCTCAGTACAGCAGTAAGGGCTTTTTTTGGGTTTGGTTAGTCAAACAAAACCAGAGTTAGAGGAAATAAGACCACTGTCCATAAATGCATTGATCTGGTAAAAAACACGACGAGAAAGATGTTTAGCTGAAACTAAAATGTTCACAACACCCAGCCCCCCTAAAAATCTGCAAGTAAATTTATGCTACACATTGAAAAGGGCTACTGTTTACTAGGGGAATTTGTTGTGCACAAAATCCTGTCTTTTTTTCAAACTGAGCTTGATAAATGTAGGGAGGTGACTATGTAGGTAGCCAGAAATATTAAAGGACAGGATATATGACCTAGGAATTCCCTCACAGCTTACCACTTGATTTTCAAAATTTCTGTAATGAATGAATTCTGTACTTGGAATCTGCACCAGGTCATTTGACCTGGGGGAAAAAGTTATTAAGTGTTCCATTTAGCTGAGCTTGGTTTTAGCCACAATATATGCACACAGGACTAAAACTTGCTTGTGCTGTTCTGGGGAAACCATGCAATGTTATTTCTCTGTGCAAGGTTGAAGTCAGAAGAATTGCTGCACTAGAAAGCACAGTTCTAGCTGCACATCCCCTCGTGTGCAGATGGAGTGCAGAGAACTGTTTCCTAGCAACTACTGAGGACCACTGGCTTTATAAATCAATCTCTGCCAGGATATCACAGAAACCACGATAAGTGGGAAACATTCAGTAGTCAGAAAGCTTTCTACTTCCTCCACTTTCTGGTCTGCACAGAAGAGAAGTAGATTATATCAGCATTTCTTCATAAGTGGGCTGAATTCAAATTCTTGTACAGGTGACTTATTTTTCAGGTCCCCTGGGGTGCATGTTCTCATGTCCATGAATGGTTCTTTCTTAAAAAACCAGTTTCTGGGCTTTCTCAAAAACAAAATTATATGAAACTTCATTTGGGGAAAAAAAGAAGGAAAAAAAAAAGAAGAAGAAAATGAAGTGCAGATAAGGAAGGAATGAATAGCAGTAGAAAAAACTCTAAAGAGCCCTGGGAAGATGGGGTGTGATAACAGTCAGTCAAAGGCTGAAGATGCAACTCTCCCCTTCTATACAGTAAATTACCTTTCAGTGTTCATCTATAAAATTCAAGTAATATCTGAATAACTGCAACATCCACTTAATTTGATTTTTTTTTTTTCACAAGTAAGAATTTCTACTGATTTCTCTGTTTGTTTTTCCTCATAGTTTTTCAAGTTTCCAGCATCCTCTGATGCAGCTAACAGTGTGAACTGGAATGTTCTAGGTTGTTACTAGATGGGAAAATCCCATTTCTTTTTTGTATAAAGCACAGGAGAGATGGCTCTCTGTTCAGCAGCTTTCATCAGGGTTTTGTATCAGAAATACACCAGTGGTTTTTCACTCTGGTAAGACCAGGGCTATGAAGTCCAAAGAAGCTCCCAGTAATATGTAAAGAGAGAAAAAAATCTCTTCTAGTGCATTTAAAACATAAATATTACTGAAGGAGTCATTAGATAAGCAATTAATATTTTATTCGATAGTTTGATTGTTTAACATTCTGTTGTGCCAATCTCACTTCTAATTGGGGGATTATTGATTTTTTAATTTCTAGCACAGAGTGGTGTCCATTGTGAAATCATAGCATCAATCTAAGAATGCTCTGTGTGTCATCTTTTTCCATGAACACTAACAGAACAGGAGCAGTAGGTGAGTTAAAGGTTAGTTTCAGAAAAGGAGTATTCAGGATACTAAACTTTGTGACTGATGCAATCATTTGAGAAATCTGATTCTTAGACTGTGAGCTCTTTAAAGTCTGAAATTGCTCACATATCATAGAAAAGAGGCTGTGCACTTTTGTGATGTCAGATAAATAGGGTGCGATCTTTCTGCTTCTGAGTTGGAAGCAAATTTAAGAAGGGCTAATATTCTGCATTTCATCTTTTTTTCTTCTGTCTTTAGAAACATTTTAGAAGTTTCATTTCACTGAAGTATTTCTGCTTTGTAATTATTAGTAATATATTGTTGTAATCACACAAGTTATTTCCTCTTTTGTTTGTGCTGTTTATAACTTTGGCTGAATCACTGTTCAGAGAGGGGTTTGTGTTATACTACCACCTCAAATTACTCTTTGCCTTTTCTGTTGAGTTCTTTTGAAGAAGATATGCTTGCATCCCCACTGTTCAATCAAGAGAGTATGCAATTACATATCTTTGGTCTTCTGGTGTGTTTAGCAAATCTTTTCAGTGTATGATTTACCACCTGTGGCTTTTCTTCATCTCTCAAAAATGCTATTATCTTAAATGGCTTATTTCTAATTGCAGTGGGTTTAATTGCTTGGATACACAAGGGTCTGTGTTGGCTACTGCTGTTTTCTGGACATGTTGAGAAAAAATGGGTGTCTGTGTACAGATGTTCCCAGAAGGGAAAGAATTTCAATGCATGTTTTCCCTTAATAGGAATGGATGTCAGCAGGTTTACAACAACTTTCCTGGAATTATTGCCCTCCTGAGAAGAATTTCCATTCCAGACCATCTCAGTTGGAGATCTCTATAAAGATGTTGCCCTGGCCATATTTCTTGTGCTTGGTACTTTGTTTGAAATGTATGGTGTCACTGGAAAACTCTGTCTTGAGCCAAGAGTGCTACCACTGTTTTCAGGAAAGTGTTTGACAGTGGCATGTGCAGTAGCATTTATTTTAAGAAGTGAGATGAAAAAATCATTCAAAAGAGAGAAGGTTTGTTAACAGAAAGCACCTGGAAGCATGCAAAATTGAACAGTGCATCTATATATTTTAATTTTTTTTCCAGAAATGTATGGTGTCATCTTTATTTGTAGAGTCATGTTGCTAATTTGCAAACATTTGGAGAACTGTCAAATGTTTTTGTGAATATTTATGAGTTCTCAGTGTTTCACTGTTTTTAGCACAGGTGGTCATTTGACCCAAAAATTCCTCTAGGAAATGTACTATTTACTGTTCACCATTCATCTTTCTATTGCATAAAAGGTTTGTCATCCTGTTAGTGAACAAAATAAGTGGTCTGTGAGGCAGGATGCAGGGTAACCCTTGCAGTGGACAGCTGAAATATATAGCTTCAAACAAGCCTGGGTATTATAAAGAAATAATGTGCAGAACATTATTTTTTTAAACAACTAAGCAAATATTTATCAACAGTAAGTCCTCCAGGGTACACATTGTCCTTTTATTTTCCTATTTATTCACCATCTACTATAATAGAATTGCAAACCTTGTAAAGGTCTTTAGGCATTAATATAATAAATATATACAATAACAGAGATAACAAATGCTATTTAAGAAATCTATATTGGATAGTAGACAACTCAGAAATAAAACTAGGTTAGAAACAAATTTCCTGCAAGTAGGCTCACTTCAAAATAAAAATATTGCCAAATCCTTCTTTCTTTACTCACATGAGTCCTCAAGCTGAAGAAAAGCTTCTAAGGCAGATTATAAGACTTCACTCCATAGACTGGGAATTTATATTTTAACAAACCAGAATGAAGTTTTCAGAACTGTGAGCTGTGTGAAATTAGCTCCAGGAAGTATTTTTAATGATCAAGAAAGAGAGAAAATATTTCAGAACACAGACTAAAATCTTTGAAATTTATTTTGGTGTAATGTTTTAATTCTAAGTTTTGATTTCCATCCAGCCATTAACATTCAATGAGTACAAAGAGAAGCAGAAAATTATTTAAAAATATTTTTTCTGGATAAATCTAACACAAGGGAGTCTAGTGCATAAATTGGGCTTTCATTGTAACTACTCACACACCCTGTGATGACAACCAGAGATTAGGTATCCCTATATGTTACATCCTGTTGTGTTAAATGTTAATACTTAACAATATTTATTGAATTAGTTACCTCCTGTAGTTTAGGAATAGTTATTGTTCTTTTAGATTTATCCACATGTCTTTGCAGCAAGTTAAAAAAATTAATTTTATTTTTCATTTTTCTATTAAAATTCCAAGCCCTTGTTACCCCAGGTTGATTTAAAACTGTGGAGAAATTTTGTAATCACAGATGGCAAGAGTGATCAATCAGGCTTTTATTAATCTTCCAGAGAGACAGATCCCCCAGACAAAGACACTTAAATAAAATCACTTAAAAGATAACTAACTTCAACCTTTGCCTTGGCAATCCCCCACTCTTCCAAAGGAGCCTGTGGCATGCAAGCCTTGTCCTAACTGCATTCAGGGGGGCTAAAGTTCAGAGGTCTTTGCTCCCTTTCTTTCAGGTGTTTGCCTGCACAGCAAACAGTACCTCTGGTAAGGTCAAGATCTTGAGGCCTCCTGGGTCTGGCAGATGTCTGGTTTCCAGGCTTTCCCCACTCCATCCAATTGTGAGGTGATATCCCAAGGGATTTCATTAAGTCAGTTTTTGTAAATGAGCTGGGTTTGCAATCTGACCACTGCTGCCCCTACAGAGAGTCAATTCAATCGTGTGCTCACAGACATCCAGGTGAGACGCCCTGGGGTGCCACAGGCGTTTGCTGAAGATGGCACCTGTGACAGAGTTCCTGCTGGGGACACACTGCTCTGGGGAACAGGGACAGCCCAGGCCAGCTCAGGCACCACCAGCATCATGGACAGGTAACCCAGACAGCCTCATCAGCACAAGGAAGGGAACTAGAGAGACTCTCCTGGGTTGGGTTTCTGTCCAGTAATCCCTGAACCTATTGGGTGTCTAGAGCAAACTGGGTTGGTCTCCAGAGTCCCAGGGTCTCCTGGCTAGAACTCCAGGGACTTCAAAGGGAATTCACATGCCCAGGGCACAAATGAACACTTCTCATGTCTTTCCCCAGAACCTGCTCTTTGCTCATTTAACCCCTTGTAGTGTACTTTGAGATCACAGAATTGTTAAGGCTGGAAAAGACCTCCAGGATCATGTAGTCCAACCTTTGACCACCATGCCCACTAAACTGTACTGTAAAGTGCCACATCTACTCAGCTTCTGAACCGTTTCAGGAATGGTGACTCCACCACTTCCCTAGGCACCCTGTTCCACTTCATTCTTAACCAAATTCTAAATTCTTAAATTTTTCCTAATATCCAAACTGAGTCTCCCTTGGTGCAACTTGAGGTCATGTCCTCTTGTTATCTGGGAGAAGAGACTGACCCCCACCTCACCACAACATCCCTTTTGGTACCATGGCAGTACAACTGTCTGTGTCCTCACAGACATACATAAATAAGTTTGGTGAGTTTGTCAGGCCTGTAAGTGTGTTACTGTTGTGCTTATAGTAAATTCTATAGAAGCTTTAGCTAAATTTAAACTAGGCTGTTGATTAAAGGTTAAGTTTAAGTGCTGTTAAACACTGTCAAATCCAAGGATAAATTTGGCAAGAAAGTTCACTCTGAATCTTGTGATTCAACAGGAGGGTCTCCCTTATTCATTTTTATTCTTACTCTTTCTGCATCCTTATAATCTCCATTCCCAGCCTCCATGCATATAATTTTGACTGATTTTAGTTTTAAATTGATTGAATTCAGATTTTAGTCCAATTTTTTTTCTGTAGCTCTGACCATCTACTAATTAGAAGAGTGAAGCTTGCCAACAATCCTTGCCACACATTCACTTTTATATTAAGCCTGCTTTTGCTGATACCTTTGCTGGTGATTCTTTGAGCAACCTAGAAACTCATTCATGACAGGTGGACATTACTGTTATAAGGTCTCTCCTGAGCCTCCTTTTCTCCAGACAAAACACCCTGAGTTCCCTCAGGCACACCTCATAGTCCTGGATGCCATTTGTCCTTGGTCACCTGGGCACTCTGCTGGCTCCTGCTCATGCTTCCCTAGGATCATAAAAGGAGATAAGTCAAGCAGGAGATACATAGAAAGGGTGCAGTTTTACCTTGAAAGCATAGTATTTCTGCACTCAGTTTAGATGTAAAAACTGGACCATCAATACCTATTAGGTGCAAATGTCTTATAAGGCAATTTGTCCTTCATGGTTTCAATTCCTCCACATCCAGTTCCACACTCAGTACTGTGAGAGTCTTATGAGCACCTACATCAGCAATAACCTTACTATTACTCAACATGCCTAGTTCTACTCTCCTGCCTGTTCCAGGTGCCAGAAGGTGATGTCTGTCCTGGGCTGAGGCCAGCTGGGAAAGCTGCAGGAGCACACAGGGTACTGGAAATATGCAAGTGGAGTGTGCAGGTTCTTCATTCAACAATACTGTGGTTTACAAAGGAAAAGAACAGGATCAAGGGGTGGGATGGCATGCTTAGCAATGCTGATCTAACTGCTCTGTATGCTGTCAGGAGATGCACACCAGCTGTGTGAGATACTTTAAAATTTCCAGAAGAGCTGCTTCTTCTGCACAGCCTGGGGAAAATGTCCCTTTTCTTACTAACTACCTCATGCTTCAACATACAGAACCAGCATGAGTTATTTTTGTGGGAGCTTCTAAATGCTACTTTGGTTTCACATAGCCAGACTGAGAGTAGCCATTTTAGCCACACTTCTTGACAGCTTCAGGGACTACTGCATGCCACATTGTGGGTTTGCATAGAAGTGGTAAAATTCAAATGTATTGCTTTTTTAAGGGCAGGGTGAAAAAGCAATGCAAGGATAAATTCGGAACACATTTCAGATTGCACAAAGGTGGAGATGGAAAGAGAAAAGATGTAAAGTATTTCTCACATCTCAAGTGTGATCTCAGTCCCACTGAATCTGAAGGAAATCTGACTGGCTTCAAGGCTCATTGAACCTGAGCATACTGAAGAGCAATTAAAGCTCAATATTTTCTTACAGAAGATGATCCTGCCCTGAAGCCAGCAAACAAACCAAATAGAGGCTAGTAAATCCTCTCCTGGATAACAATGGCTCTGCTTATCAGCCCTTCAGAATTCGTGTTTATCAGCAGCAGGTTGCTGCTGGACTTTTTCGATTCTGCTTGTTAGTGTCTGATCAGAGGCTGCCTTTGTCCGGCTTTAATTATGCATGAAACCCAAACAAACATACCATAATGGGTAGAATTTCTTCCATTATTTTAAAAAGCTTTGTGTAGTCTTGCAGAACAAGAGAAAACCACAATTACTGCCTTGCACCAAACATAGGAAATACAACCAGGTTTGGCTGTAAAAACAGATGTCTTTCCATCCTTTTTTTTTTTTCATGTTGCTGCAGCTTCTGGTTTTTACAATCTCCTGGTGAGGCAGATAAGCTCATAATTCTATTAATGTTGTTATCAAAATTTGTAAGGTAAGTGAAGCTTACAATTTAGTGGTTTATAATATTAAGAAATGTAGGTAGAATATGTCTTTTATGTTCTATAATCAACACTAGAAGACATTATACTCTTAAGGAGAAAACTTTCTCCTATCTAATTTTACAAAACTCTTGATCAAACAAGCAAAATATTTCTCTTTGACTGAGATATCTTTTAAATAATAAAGAATCCAAATAAAAAAATTATATAAACGTAGATTTCACTGATGTCCCCTTGTGTTGATGCAAGGACTTGTACTTCTCTGAGAAGTCAGAAATGCATCAGATCTACAATATACTGCTAATGCTTAAAATTTGATCACATCACATTTTCAAACCCCCCCAGTCTGAAATAGAAGAACCAAATCAAAATCTCATTTGTACATGCTTTTCAATCCCCTCACATCAGGCATTTGCTTATATAACTCCACTGGTTTTGCAGACATATATTAGTGATATTATAGGAAACAAGGGAGTGTTCTTAATGGTTAGCTCTACTGGGCACTCCTGAAGAGCTAAATAAACTCCAGGAGCTTTAAAAATCTTTTATTTAAACCTCAGTTATATGAAGAGAGAATGCCATGGTCTAAAGATTCTCACAGACCTTGTGATATAGGCACCACAGTCTACAAGGAAGGACTTTGATTTTAATATTTCAGTTATGCATGGCCAGGCACGTGATTAGGTCAGAACTACTTTGACACAGCCACAAAATCATCACAGAATTATTAAGGTTGGAAAAGACCTCCAAGATCATCAAGTCCAGCCTGTGAGCAAACACCACCCTGTCAATTAAACCATAGCACAAAGTGCCACGTCCAGTAAATTCTGAAACACTTGCAGGGATGGTAACTCCACCATTTCCTTGAGCAGCTGGTTCCAATGCTTGACAACCCTTTCAGTGAAGATTTTCTTCCTGATGTCCAGCTTGGAACTTCCCTGTCACATGAGGCCATTTTCTCTTGTCCTGTTGCTACTTACCTGGGAGAAGAGGCAGACCCCACCTTGTTGCAGGCTCCTTTCGGGGAGCTGTAGAGGGTGATGTGGTCTCCCCTGAGCTTCCTTCTCTCCAGGCTAAATAAACTCAGCACCTCCAGCCACCCCTAACATGTGTCACCCTCTAGACCCTTCACCAGCTCTGTTGCCCTTCTCTGGCCATGCTCCAGCCCCTCAATGCCCTTCTTTTAGTGAAGGGCCCAGAACTGGACACAAACCTTGAGTTGTGGCCTCACCAGTGCAGAGTACAGAGGGACAATCACTCCCCTGGTCCTGCTGGCCACATCATTTTGGTACAGGGCAGGATGCTGTTGGCTTTCCTGGCCACCTGGGCACTCTGCTGGCTCATGTTCAGCTGCTGTTGACCAGCACCTCCAGGTCCTTTTCCTGGTGATCACACAGAGATTAGTCAGATAAAACTGTTATTTGTAAAGGATATACAGTGCCTGCTAGATTACAGGAAACAAGCCCTGATGGCAAATTCTAAACTCATAAATTGGTTGTTATTGATACTTGACATTTTCTCTGGATTGTTGTAAAGTTCAGGAATATTTGTAGAGATCCTAGTGCAGTGGCAAATATAATCACAGATGTTGCCTCTAGATATTGATTAGCTGCAGAACCATCTTTTTATATGTGCTTATGTTGTGTGATGAAGCTGTACAAAATCCAGCTGAATTTGTACTGGTACTTCCCACACATGTTGGTATATGTGTTTGTTGACCAAGTTACTCAAAATGCACAAGGGAGCACTCCATCTTTGTTTATCAGCAAGGAGTAAATTAAAAAGTCAGATTTTATAGGGTTAATTCTCTATAGAAGGATGATATTGGCTGATTTTATTTATGTCTATAATTCATACAAGGGTTGCCTTAGACATTGGATATATTTCATATGCAGGAATCCAACCAATGTCAATTGGAGTAGATGTAAAATATGATCCTCACTATTTGTGGTCACTAAAGGACCATTTTTTATAAATCTGCTGATGTAAGTTTCTCCTTGGCTGTACAAGTGGCCTGCCTTAACTGTACCTTTTGTGATCACAATTTCCTAAATTATTTCCCAACATTCTCATTAAAAAAATTCTATGGCAATACTTTTGTTACAGCTGTTCCAAATATTTTAATAATAATCATAAGATTTCTGTACATTTAGCAGTTTGGGACCTGTCAGATGGGAGGTACTTCAATAACAAAAGGCAGTATTTTTATAACTGTTAATGCTTTTTTAGGGGAGTGGTATTACCATTTCAGAAAGTTCTTACTTTTCACATGCAATATGATCACCTTCTGTTGGTATGCTATATTAAATAAAACCACTTTCAAGTCTATAACACATTCTCTTTTTATTGGGATCCACATCAAAATAGAAAATGAACACTTTAAGAGCAGAGAGGAGATAGTAGTACTTATGAAATTGTTCTCATAATTCTTATAGCATTTTTTTCTGTGTCTCAGTGAGGTGAATGCAAAGATGAAATTATCTTTTACAATCAGCATTACTTAGAATCTTGAGGTCTATGCTATATTTATTCCACTGTACCACCAATATACAATGATTTAAACATTTGTTTTGGCTTTTAATCTTTGCTCATATATATACACCTGTAAAATAAAAACTGGTGGAGTATGCATACCCATAAATCTGTCCAACCTTCCACTCTTCTGAGATATTTCAGTAAAGCCTTGACGCTTGTAATCAGAACTAGGTTTGGATGCTGCCTTCAATTCATTTAACAAACCCCCTTCCCCCTCTTCTCCATATTCCAGCCTCCCTCCTTGTTTCATTTTTAAACCTGAAGGTTTTGAGAGGCAGAGAATGCCTTTGAAGGTGACTGAGGAAGAAGCCTGGCAGCAGTAAGAGGTGCATCCTTAGACTAAGCATCAGTTATTTTCTTTTGCACCATAATGCTGATTTAATATATTTAATGTATTTGTGCTGTAGCAAATATTTTATAGTTTTTATTCCTCAGAGCTTCCCATCTCTGAACACTGTGTGATGCCTAGTCCATCTTTTCAGCTACTGCTACCTGCATCTTTTCTTAGCTGTGCCCTGGGAGGCTCTGCTGGGCTGGTCAAGTCTGGTGAGGTGCTGGGACAACCCAACAGCTGCCCTGCAAATACTTAAAACCAGTTTCAAAGATTGTGATGATTTTCTCCTTAAATGGTTAATGATGCAATAAAGGACAGTGGCCACAAATCACAGCTCATGAGGTTTGGTCTGGACATTGGGAAAAACATCAGGGGAACATCACATCACCCAGAGAGACTGAAATTTCTACACCTTGCCTTTTAGCAGTGTAAGAGAGCAGAAGTATGAACCAGTACCTTAGCACAGCACTCAGCTCTGCAGGCAGGAGGAGAGCACCAATGCCTCCCAGGCCAACTGGGAGCACACAGCCATGCCAGGACAGTGTGCTCAGTGGTAGAAAGGGTAGTCATGGGGTTTTGGGGATCATTCAGAGCAGGTGGGGTTTTGAAAGTTATTGGATGATTCAGAGATGCATTTGTCTGGGAACAACGGGAAAGCTTGCACGGGGTTTATCTTTTCACAGGACTCTTCTTTGCAGTCTCACTTTCTTGTATTTAAATAGTATTGAGATTAAAATAGGAAAGAAAATGTATTCCATACAAAGAAGGGCAGCATTTAAAACAGTTTAGCAATTGGTCTGGCTAGGCAAATGCTCAGTTAAGCCAATGCTATGAGGTGTGTTAAGTAAAGAGAGTTTGTGGATCAGAACATGAAACTGACCTCTGTGTAATCTATTTGTGCAGCTCCATTGGTCAATAATTCCTATTTAACCCAGAGAAAATGTCCCAATTGAAAGGAATGATTTCAGTTTAGTTATTCTGGATTTGAACAGTGTATCTGAGATCAGAACCTGGCCCAGAGGCTATAGGAATAAATGGGATTGGGAAGATATATTGTTTTGAAAAGGAAAAGGTAATTTGATATACTGGGCAGCAGGAGAGCTATTACTGTGATTAAAGGCATTTTTCCTTCTAAGTTTGTGTTTGCAGGATATATTATTTATTGCTGGGATATGGCAGATTATTAGATCTTCCAAATCATTTTGGTATTTGATTATGAAGCCAAGTTTCTCTTTTGAAATTTTCTTGGTTATAGTGCTTTTTTTGTTCAGCACAGAATTTTCATTAGTTTGTGTTTAAAAAAATAAATGCTTTTTTGTTATTATTTCCAATATTGAAGAATGAAACATATATTGTATTGGGAAATGTTTCTTTCTCCTAGGATGACATATTCTTTCTCTTTGAAAGGTAAAGATAAAAAATAAGCCCAGATGTTATTTTTCCTGATCCCAAAAATTTTAAGCACTAATCAAATAAATGTATTAAAGTACTAAAAGCTTTCTTGCTTTCATTTTTTAAAGTTATAATTTCTTGCCTCCTGATTTTTTCAGACTACTTATTCCATATCTTATATTTTTCTTTGGTCTTTGAATTTGGTCATATGGCAGAAGATTCTTTTGTAATGGACTAATTTTAAATGACAGCTTAAGAATATCACTAGATTTTAGTTGTCATCACACAATAAGCCTTTTAAGTTCTTGCCACATGGAGAAAGCAAATCATTAGAGGTTATCCAACAGACACCACTGCCACAGCACCATAGATTTGTCTCTTTCATTTGCTTCTGGGTAAAAAAAAACCAAAAAAACCCACAGATCATTTTCTGTCAAAGACTGCTTCGACAGAACTGGACAAAAACAAGTTGATGAACAGTCTTTTCTCAGACATCAGTTTCGTTTCCACTGAAACACTCCATGACAACTCATCCATTTCTACTTTTTCTTTTTTTGTGGGAAAATGTTGAAATTATGAGGTTTGACTTTACCATTTCATTTTGTGGGGATTTTAAGCTCATGCATTTTACACTGCAGATGAAGTGGCCTGAGAGTGTGCATCCAGTCATGTATCAGTTCTCACTGGACACACAGCACCTGGCTAGGCAGAAGGAACTTGACTGTGTGTGGTGATCTCAGAGCCTTTGTCTGTGGTTTTGGAGGACAAGGGCTTGAACTGGTCTCTTCAGTCCATGAGTGCTCAGGACTTGAAGTGCTCTGTTTTCAAAGGGGGGAGAAAGGCAAATCCTGTGAACTTGTGGAAGGGGCATGGCCATTTGCCTTGTTTAATGTAGTGCTGCTTGGTGGTGGAGCCAACCCCTTCCCCTCTTTGAGAAAAGCTTTACAGGTCTGTGCTCCTCAGTCTTATGTGAAATCACCAAGAGACAATATGGAACTATAAATTCACATCTACATAAGAGAAAAGTTCCTGGAGCCCACTGTTTGAAGGGCAGTGGTGAAAGCTGATGCTGAGTGTTACCCTGGCCCCGAGCTGGCTGCCTGTGCCGAGGGAGGCAGGAGTGACTTGGCAAGCTGTCCCAGGCAGACAGGCTGTGGGCACAGCTGTGAGCAGGCAGGCTGGAGGGATCCCACATGTGGGGCTCTGGGGAGATGCTCCTGTCACCAGATGCAAAGGACTGAGCTGCTGATGCTGTTAGGCACAGCCCTGAGCCCAAGTCCCTAAATCCCTCATAAGGCCTGGGAGCCCCTAGCTAGACTGTTCTCTCCCCAAAAGCAGATTTTGCAATCTGTTCCATGTTCTGTGTGTGTGTGTTTGGAGAGCAAATGGAGTAAGCAAGATAAAGGAAAGCAATTAGATTGGGCTAAGGTGCTACTTGCATGCAATGTTAAAGAGTCCTGCTATCTCTTTATCTATTTCTAACCACACGTGAATTCATGAAATATTTAAAGGAGAAGTCCTAACCTTTGATACAACAACAATTTAATTTTTCAAATACATTTATAATGCAAGTTACCTCTGCCAATAAATCTTTTCCAAGAGGCAGAAGGTATGGGAGAGAAAAGGAGAGATAAAGTCATTGGAAAAAGATCAAAAGGTTGATAACAGAAAAAGCTGCAGTCAAACTTATGTGTTTACACACTAAAAGAAACAGGAGTGGCATTTGTTCCCTGTGCTTCAGAGATCTTCACTGTCTTTGTCATTTCAAAAAAGAAGTCTGTGTTGCTTCTCTCAAGGCACATCTACAGCCTGTTCTTTCACTGCAGAACATGAAATCACACCAGCACAGAGCAAAAGAGAAAAGTGAAGCTGAAAACTTGGAAAGAAAACATGGGACAAGTGAACTGAAAGAACAGCAGCTTCTGTATTTTCCTGGTTCTCTGATTCACAGTTTTCTGCTCCTCCAAGCCCCTATAAGGACCTATACCAAAATTAGCTATGGTGTTTGTTCACCTCCTGCTTTATTATTCCCTTTATTGCTCCCAAAATTGGATCCACCTGTTGGGTGCTTGAGGTGTTAACCTAGTTTTTAATGCTGATATTGTGTCAGGGTGCTAGGGAAGGGGCAGAGGGTAAACAAAGCAGAACTGTGCTTATGCCTGCATCTGCATCTGTATATATATGTGTATTTGTCTTATTAGACAATATAGAATATTATTCCCATATTTTATATATATATATATATAATTCTTATATAGAATTTTTATTTCTATACGTATTCAGATATCTATGTCTATGCCTGTATCTTTATCATCTCTATTAACATATCTAAATCTTTATGTATAGCTAGATGAGATTAGCCCTGCTTGTTTTCAAAATGACAAAAATAGATTTGCCAGCCAATGCAGAGAACAAATGATGAAGGCAGGACCTGCTTTTGATGGCCTGAGAGGTGGGACATTTTTCATTCACCTCTCTCAGGATCTGGTAGCAGAACTGCACTCACTAGAGTTTCCCTAACCCAGGGCTCAGCTCTCCTCTAAGTGTGGCAGAGTAAGATTGTCTATGTGTCCAAACAAGTGATGGGAAAATTTGTTCTAGTGGTACAACATCACATTTGGGCTTTATCTCAGTCAATATGGAAAAAAACACACCCTGCATAGGCAAGACCTTGGTTACTGACCCATCACAGCACATTTTTATTGAATATTCCACTATACATTTCCACAGAAACAAGTTTCCCTTTCCCATGGTTAGTCTTTTCTCCTTAATGAAAGAAGATACACATGGAGATGTTATACTTTATTATTTTTTCCACTGAAAGTACAAACACTGCATTGGTGCAGTATCAGTGATTTTGTGTTAAGTGGTAACTAACCTGTGACCTGATTTGCACTTGGTGCTCTGCAACAACATAAGATTTGCAAATTATGTTTACCATAAGGCATGTGTCATACCCATGATAATCCAAAGTGTTTCAAAACTGTAGTATCATTATTTCAGGGATTATATAGGTGACGCAACATTATATGCTATACAGTAGTCTACAGGTCTATAGTCAAGCAAATTTTAAAATTTCAGTCAGAAGTTAGCACATTAGTCCTTGAGAGTACTCTTTCCCAAAAAATGCCTAGTAATTTCAATTAAAATGTACACATTTCAAAGTGTCCTGCATGAATTTGAATCCAAGTTAGAAGCATAGGTTTTACTGGAGTAGAGCAGTGCCAGTGTCAAACAGGCTCTGTTTGCTAAAGAGCTGCAGACTCTCCTCCATGTAGAAGAACTGTGCAGATCTATACAAGGACTGTTTCCAAGCATAAAAAATCTCAGATGAAAGGCCAGGTAATGGATGAATAATTCAGGTGTACGTGGTGTACACTGAGTGGTTCTTACTAGGCTATGAAAACTACATTTCTCATATGTCTTATACCATTTACATGGCACTGGTCATTTAGTATCTACTTTTTAGTAGGAAAACCCCTTACATAAAAAGCAGCTTAATTGTGCATCTTTTTCCCCATGAAAATAATTTATTCCTCTGTATAATTTCAGCTATGCAGGCAAACACTGCAGAAAAAAAATATAGCTGTTCAAGGAAATATACAGACTCTTTTGCAAATACCTTTTCTAACCTGAATTTTATCTCCATGGTCCCATGTCTCTTCTACATAAAAAGATCTCTTCAGAAATAAAATTTATTTTAGTCTTGAGTTTTAAAATTTCTACAGCTTGACACCAACCCTTGCAAAGAGGGAGGCAGGGAGGGAGGAAGAGAGAAGTAAGAGAAGGAGTGGCAGAATGCATCTTGGTAAGCCAGAGCTCTCTGAAATATTGTTTCAAAATTTGATAAATATTTTCTTTACTCTTCTGCTGTGCCTGGATTGAAGCAGCCTTTTGGGTGGCTGAGAGACGAACACAATAGTTTTGTGTTTTTCCAGTCCCTAGACCCTGATAATATTTTTGTATCTAAAATGAATAGGAGATAAAAAATGTCCTTTTCTTTTTGCCTATCCCTGGGTTTATTAAAAACAGAATAATTTGATACATGTTGCATCCTGACCTATTCTGCTCTGCGATGTAATGTATTTCTTCATTAATTATTTGACTTTTGTACATATTAACCAACTTCATTCTATATATAAAAGAAGACATAACAAAGACTATGTATTATACAAACATTGCTCTACACTTGATCACTTTTAGATCCCATTAAAACAAGCTGTGTTTTTCCTATATGCAGATTAACTCTCTGAGAAGACTCTGTTTTGTTCATTGTATTTGGCAGTCACAGCCACATAGTAAATGATCACATTATATGCAGCATCCTAATGTGCAGAGTGTAAATGCTGAGGAGGATAATGAATAGGGCAATTGGAGAAAAAATTACATTTCCTGCTCAGGGCTCTGATCAGCCCTGGTTAGCATGCTCATAAGTAAAGAGTTATGGGAAGGTGGCTGGTGATTAAATGAGTGAAACAACACATCCATGTTTACCAGCAGAGGTCTGCTAAATACTTGTGTGTTTTAGAGCTCCCAGTGGATGGGCTGCACAGGTGAATGTTTTCTGGGGTACTGAATAGCTGTGGTTCATTGAAAGGTCTTTTCCATTGTCAGAATTGTTTCTGCATACCACTCAACATATTTCTTCCCATGCATCTCCAACAGAATTCAGATCTCCCACTTGACCTCAACAGAGACTTTTTGTAAGAGTCTCCATTTAATTGGATTTCTTTGAGATACTTAACTTCTGAGCTAATGTGGAGAATCAAGAAGTGTTCAGGGAGAAAAGATTAAACTGACTCCAGTATTATTTTGGTACTGTTATCTCCAAAATTATTCTTCCACTTGTGAATAAAAAATGTCAACTGCTTTCAATCTATAGTATGTTTTTGTGTGTCTCTTTGTATGTCTCTGTGCGTGTATTTGGGTTTTGGTTGTTTGGGTGTTCTGGCTTTTTGTTAGTTTGTTTTTTAAAATTATGTTAATGCTTGATACATGATCCTTCAAAGTTCTCCACACTTCTTAATTCTTCCTGTTCATATTTTGGGCCAAGAACCAGAAAGTCAGACATAAGGTAGATCTCTAAATTGGTATGAGAGGCATGGTTCATAAGCCAGCTATCATGTCCTTATCAACAGCTACTGTACTGCTACAGCAACAAATTGCACATTCTCTCAGATGTGACAGACCTTGTACTGCAAGGCAGACTTTGTACACAAGAAGCTGCATTTGTGTGGGTTGGGATGAGGGAAGGAAACTGAAGAAACCCTGAAGAGTAATTGTTACTGTTTTTCATCCCAGCTCCAGCAACCACAGCTAGTTGTGGTACTGCAATGAATATGATAGAAGGTTTATATTGCATAGTAATTTCCTACACAAGTTTATTCCTCCCAAATACCAAAGGACTGCTTTTCAGACCCAGTGAAATATGTGTTATGGACACATAACAGTGGGGCAGCAGACCTTAATGTGCACCAATCTGGAAGAGTTTTGTATGTAACCACCCTAAAGGTGCCTAAAGGCACTGATGGTGTCTAAAATGTGTTTTCATGATGTGCCATTCCCTAAGACCTCCTCTGTGTGAGAAGAGCTAGAAAAGTGCACATGAATGAAATAATAGTATTGGTTAAAATAGGTTTGTTAAACTGCATTGATCCTCATTACAGACACTCTCATTCAACATTAAAACAGGTGTAATTCAATTTAGTTTGATCCATTGTAGTGAAGTTGAGAAAATGGACTTGCATTCATTAGACACTGCCGAATTCAGGCACTGAGCCTGTGCAGACATCCTAGACATTACCTGCACACATCTAGATACCTCTCCCAGTCTGATATCCCTTAGATCAGATTGTGCCATTTCTCTGTTTGAAGTGTCTGCTGGGGCTTTAAGTGAGATTGTCTCTGATGATTGTCTGTTTACATCAGAAAAGATTAACCAGTTGAATTGCTATGGCTATGTTATTTATCTTACAAGAGTTTTAGCCTCATTCCCTTGTGAAGTATGCACCATAGAATAGTTTTTTCTTTTGATTATTATAAGAAGATTAGAGTACTCCTATAGATGTTTATATTTAAATGGATAAAACCCAAGCAGATTACTCACTACTGGGAGAGAACCCATCTTATGCTGGAGGATATTGTGCTAGAACACTTAGATCATCCTTCATGGGATCACCATTTGTCCCAGCACTGATTTTTCCATACATTTCCATCCTTGCTATTGATAGAGGTTCTAGGGTATAACAGAGGCAAAGGCACAGGAAGAGAAAGGCCAAGAAAAGTGGAGTGTGATGGGATAGGTTACAAAAGATTATGTAGGATGGAGCATAAAACTAGCAGTTATGATATTGCAGTGGGGTTGATGTTAATTAGTTGGGCTATTGTTTGGATTCTAGAATTTAGAACTGCTGCTACTATGGAAATGTATTATAACCATATGAATAAAAATACCTAATTTCTCTTTCCGAAACATCTAAACAAATAAATTCAATTCAAACAAGCATGAGGAGGTGCTATTTCCAACTGGAGCCAGCAGATCTGAAGCAGGTTGCTTTTGCTGGTAAATTAGTAGCTGTTAATGTAAAAACTTTTATGGTCTCCAATATTCCTTATGTTTTGTAACAGTAATTGCACTGCAGATGACAGGTAATGCCAAGATGTTAACTACTTGTTATTTCACCCTCTGATTTGTGTAAATTAAATTTGGCACATCAAATTATATTAATTTTTCTGCAGACTTGTTTCCTCTTTCTAAAATGCACAAGCTGCTGACATCTGACAGCTACTCCTTTCATGGTGCCTTTGGATTACTCTTTTCTCTGCAGTGAGTAGGGGCTCTGCTTATAGAAACTGCAATCACACTTCAACAGATAATGCCCTGTATTATCATTTCTTGGCTAACCAAATGGGAAAAGCAAGATAATCTAACTGCAAAAACAATTGCACGTTTCGTACATTTCTGTAAAGGAACACAAGACAATTAAACCTCATGGGCCTGATCCTGCCTCCAGAAAAATCAATGGAATCCTGGTGATTTTGAATTTAAATTGACTCCTACTCCCTGCCTTTGTCTCATCTATCCTTTCTTTCTGTGCCACAATGAGAAGTGGGAACTCACTTGACTATACTTATGCTACTTCTATCTAGAAAGAAACTTTCCTGTGCCTGCAACAGCTCCTTTCAGACTGAGTCCAGTCAGGGAGCATCCCAAAACCACTTTTTGGGCTTTGAACTCAGCCACTAAAGGGACAACAAAGCTACTAACAATACGGTTTTTGCATTTCTTTGTTTCTGTAAATACATTTTTCCATTTTCCAAGTAATTGTTAAGTGTGTGTGCATCTTTTATCTTTTAGCATTTCTTGTACTAAAGTGATGGAAAAAATAATCCCAGAAACCATTTTCAAATGTATGAAGGACTAGAACGAGAGTGTGAATAATCAGCATGAATTTATGAAGGAGAAATCCTGCCTGATTAACCTGATAGATTTCTGTTACAAGACGACTCACTCGGTTGTTTATCGGGACTTTAGTAAAGCTTTCTGCATTTTCTGCCATAACATCTTTGTAGAAAAGCAGGATAAATGTTCAAGCCATCTTGGCTACAGTCATCCCTTTCTGTCTGTCTCCTGCAGTATCTTGTGACAGTTTGTAGGCAGAACAGTTTCTTAGTTCAGCATCTCTTGCCTGACTTAATGGACATTACTTCCCCTGATCAGGGAGCTGGGAAACGTGATGGGAACAACTTGCTCCACTGAGCCAAGGTAGTGCACTGTGAAGATTTAAATGGTTATTTTGAGGGATTTCCAAAAATGAGCTGGAAAGAAGCTGTCAGGTTGGAGTTGACTAAGCTGGTACCCAAGAATACCCTTCTCACTTCACTGGCTGAATTAAATTATATTTTCACTATATTTGTCTGCTGGTTGCTCTTCTGCTCCAATTAAAGCTCATGAATTTAAAAGAAAGGATCACCTTGCTGAACTGTGGGAGGCTTTTTTCACCTGAGTTATTAATAACAACTCATATTATTAAATCTGGAAGAAATTTTATGAACTAATTCAGTATCCCCTCCGATGCTGCACTTAATCTGTTTTACCAGTAAATAAAAATAGCTCATTTCTTTTTCAGCTTGATTGTCTCTTGAACTGCTCTTTTGGGCCCAGTCCATCTGATTAAAAAATCACGTTGAAAGTTCTGTTGTTCTGAATGAATTCTGATCAGGCCAATGGGACTACTTAAGACAGCATGCAGTTGCAGGATTAATCCCTGTCTGGCTTGTATCCATTGGTGCAACATTACTCTTTCTTCACCAAATGCTGTAGCACATCCCAACAATCTCATTTTCTGTATATTTTATACTTATTCCCAAAAAATTGAGAAGAATAATGACACAAACTAATTTTTCTTAAATGAAATTTTGAGAATTAAATAGTTCTGCCCAAATCCTTTTAGTTGTGGTTTTAATGATATCTTTCACCTTCTTCTGAACTATTTTTCTCTTCTCAATTTGTGTTTCAAGTACAACACAGTTAATTTTTAAAACATGTGGGTAATGAATATGAGCTTAAGGTCACTCAGGGAAAATCCAAAATTAAAAAGAAACTTTAAAGCATGATCCAGACAAACAAAACATTAATTGAAGAAGGAAAATATTAATAAACCTTTATGAAGAATGTATTCCTTTCATTTCCAAGCTAAATCACAGGCCTACCTAGTTGAAAGGTGAAGATGGCTCATCTGTTAAATAAGCTATTGGAGCTACCTAATATACAATGATTAATTATTCTATGCAAAGTTTGTCCCAGGCGTACAGACCTCATAAAGCTGAAGACAGCACAAATGCATTATTAGCTCCCATCACAGTGGTAAAATAAGCCAACTTGACCTAATTATCAATTTTTAAATATATATATGTGATTAAAATGAGTGTTCTGACAGTATGTAAAGACAGAATTTAAGTATTCATGTTTTTATCTGTAGTCCTTCATTCAATTCACTTGGAAAATGTAATGCTTGATTTGCCAGCAAATCTAGAAAATATGGTTCCAGACTCAGACGATTTTTACTGTATTACAAACTGAGGCTGCCCCTGGGAAGGTATTTATTTCTTTTCTCCTTGTCAATAATGAATGACCCTACAAAGCAGAAACCTTATTAGAGTCTATGTTTAATGATTGCCCTAGTGATATGAGTGGTCTGGTAACAAATTGAAATGTCAGACACTCTATGACCCTCTAATAATATTGAAATCTGCCAGCCCCTATTAAACTGTCTTCAAACTGTATTATCCTGTGGTAATAGATCAGCTACTTACCCTAACTAATACAGCTATCACGTGGAACACTGCAGAACAATCCTTTTAATCAAAAGAGTCAAAAAAGGAGTGGAACAGTGGGTAAAAATGAAGTATTATTACAGCAAGTAATGATGAACTCACTTCATTAAGGTGGAAAACTACCCGTAAAGAAGGCTGTGATTGATCTTCATTCTGGCATGTCATCCTGCAAAGAGGAAGAAGTAACTTTCAAATTTGAATGAACAGGATTTTCTCTCTCTCATCCTCTCTCTCCCCTGTCCCTGTTTTAATGGATTATTTTACTTCATAAGCTACTTTTATAGGTCCAAACTCAATCCAATGTGTTACAGTATTGCCATAAGAAAACACCCTGGAAACAGAAATGCTTTTTTGTCATTTCCTACAATTCCTCTGCACTTTTACATGGAGAGCAAGACATTAATCTTTTTCTTGTTTCCAAATACATAAAATAAGGAGTATCAATAAAAAGGTAATCTTCATAATTTTAACAGGGATAGCAAAAGAAACAGCAATTGTAACTATTGAAAAAACAGTATCACATCCTTCTTCCTTAGGACTCATCCCTCCCTCAGTGAATTATGTTAATGCATAGAGGTCATATTTACATGGCATCATTAATTGCACTTGAATTGGAGATTTGTGCATAGATTTATAGATAAGATTAGAATGATAAAGAGAACTCTTAGTAATCGCAGACTGTACTAAAAGCACTTCATTCTCTTGAAGCTAATGAGAACTTCTCTTTCTGTTGTTGAAGGCTCTGAATTGTCTGTGGGATTCTTTGCCCCCTTCCTTATTATAGAAAAGAAGGTGGGGTTAGAGAGGTAGTCTGCCAAGTTATGGTTTCAGGTCTTCCACTTTTTAAAGGGATGTCTTTCTGAACCAGGGTATAGCCAGTCCAAGATCATCTTTCAAACCTTATGAGTTTCCAGCTGAAATAACTTGGATTCTAACTCTATAACCACTATTCTGAAATGCCCAGGAGCATCCACAGGTTGTAGTTCATAGCATACCCAAGGGCACACTTACATGCCAAGTAGACCTCCTGTCTTTCTCCTGCCCATTTCCAAATACCATATCAGCCGATGTGAGGCAAAGCAAGTACTTCAATGCTCTTCCTGGGGGAGTCCTGAGCAGAGCAAGAGAGATAGGTAGGAGATCTATGCTGAGTCTGAGCTCAGGTTTTCACAGAGCTGAGTTTGGGACCATGCTGGGCTTCAGCACTGCAGGTTCTGAGCTCTTAAAATCTCTATACCTTAAACCCCTAGGTGAACAATCAGGATTTATATATTAATGATATACCTGGATATGAACATGTACCACCTGTGTGGAGAGGAGCATCAGCCTGTTTATATGTCTTCTTCCCTGTCCTGCTGCAATTTTCTCTAGCAGTACTTTCTTCTACATGCTTTCTACCCTGCTCCAGCGCCTCATTGTGCACATCTATGTTAAAGTTTTGGATGATCCTCTAATCACAGAATCACTGGGTTGGAAGAGACCTTCAAGATCATCGAGTCCAATCCATGCCCTCAACTAAACCATGGCACTGAGTGCCACATCCAGTCATTTTATAAACACATCCAGGGATGGTGACTCCACCACCTCCCTGGGCAGACCACTCCAGTACATTATCACTCTTCCTATAAAATCTTTTTCCTAATATCCAACCTATATTTCCCTTGGCAGAGCTTAAGAGTCAAACTACTGAATCATAAATCTCACTTATCTTTTCTCTAGAAACCATTTAAAATCACATCCTGGTGCAGGAGCAGTGGGGTCTCTAAAGCTCTTAGTTATAATTGACCCTAATTCATGGCTGTAACAGGAAAGTCTGGCTTCAGAAAGATTCCCTGTAAGAACAGAAAACTGGGAGATTTTGGAAGAAGTTTTGTGTGAGGTGTAGTTAAATTCATCTCTGTTCTGGAAAAAAAAGTGACTTTGTAAAAATAGGTGCATGTGTATTGTCTTTTCATCAAACAGGCATAGCTTACAAACAAAAAGATAGATTTTGTATCTACTATTCCTGCAAAGTCACCGTGGGCTTTTACTGTCAGCCCCCATTTTGCCTCCCATCAGCAGCAATAAAGACCTGCAGGCCAAATTAGTCCCCCTGAGACAACTGTGTAACACACTGACTTAGACTTGTGCTCCCATTGACACCCCTGCAGCTCCCTTAATGTCAGTGGTTTTCTGCCTGAGCTTACTGAATATTTCACTAAGGGATTACAAAAGGTATAGTAGCTTGCAGCTCTTTGCTGCCTTATGCTGTAGAGAAAGAAGTAGGAAAAATGAAGTAAGCTCTAGAAATCAGTTATATTGTCATGTAATGTATTTCATATTTGATGAATTCTGTAGAAATTCTTTCCGTTGTTTAACAAGCCTGAACTGCTTCTAACTATCTGAAAAATACATAAAAGCTTGATTTTTTTTCCCCCAGGGTCAGCTTTTGATCATGAACTGCACTTGGAAAGGCCCTGCCCTACTATGAAATGTGCCTGAGGACAGGGAGGATGAGCATGGTCTCATTGTGGAGCTGAGACCTACTATGACCTGACAGAGAAGCTGTGCCCTACCCACTGCCAGGAGCTCCAGTGAGTTCCCTTTTCAGCTGAAGGCAAAGGGATCACTTGTCAGGCATAAAGTACATGCATAACACATAATCAACAGCAAGGTTCACATACTTATTCCACTGAGCACATTTATGATAGTGGCTTGACTATTCAAATCAAAATTTCAAATCTACCAGCCAAGATTATTTGAGACAAAATGCTTATAAGTTTTACCAGCTGAGATTTTCTTGAGGACATTTTTTCATAACATGGGATGTGTTTCCACTCACTTCTGAATGCAGAAATAGTTAAGGCATAAATAATGTCAGACAAATCAAGAACACACTCACTCATGGATACAATTTTTTTCACACTATTTGTTCAACTTCACTGAAACTCTTAACCTGAGTAAGATTGAAAGCCCAAGAAAAAAAAAATCTTACTGTTTTGTCATGTACTTGATTAGCTTGGTTAGAAACCAAAGGATTTCATAAACATTCTTGTTTATTTTTGTATTTAGCATTCTTTAGTAACCCATGTTGTTGAACTGAACATATATTAAGAGTCTTCCAGATTTTGTCATACAGTTTTTCATATAGCACAATTTACAATTCTGAATGTCCTTCTGTTTTAGAATTTTTTGTCCCCTGTGGCCATTTTCACTCTTGCTGTATCTATTGTGAGATGGCAAAGGCAACCTTTGGGCATGTAGGATATTAATCCATCTTTGATCACATTCCCCTGTGTATCCTCCCTACAGCTTCCTGATTTTCCTCCAGAATGAACTCTGAACTAATTCTACATATTTGTTTTTATTATGATGATTGGTTCACTTTAGTTTTAGTTAACAACATAAGGTCTAAAATGTTTTTTTTAAGTTTAGTGGATTTTTTATTCTTTTAAATATTGCTCCTGTACTTCAGTGCTGATTCCTTAGAAGCTTCTTCTTCTTTTATTGCTTTTGTTTTTATTTTCCTGAATTCCTGTTTACTTCACAGAAGTAAATATCAGAACACACAGCTGTGACAAATCTTCTAAACTTAATATAGGTACCAGAGAAGGAAAAGGCTTCTTCTGTCGTCACCATCCTATCAATGCAGGGCTGCTTCTCCAAAGTTATCTTACTTGTCACCTCTACTCAAAAAACATTCCACAAGTAAGATCTTCTAGATATTATGACTAGTTTAGGCTGGTACATATTAATGTTTTCTGTTTGTGCATCTTAATAAAGATGACAATAGGACTGCATGTGATTCTTTTGCAGGATTTAATTGCTCTTTTTGTCAGGCATTTGTAGGACTTTGCTGTGTCATATACTCTTAGGTCATGGAGGTGTCCTTTGTCACTTTCTACCATCCTTGAATCACTGTTGTGGTCTCTGAGCTCACTCCACTTTGCCTGATTCTGTATCCCAAATGCCAGAGACTATTTACACACCAGAAGCTGTCTGTAGAAGTTTCACCTCACAAATACATCTGAGTTAGGGGGTCGTCATGCAGATTTGTCTTAAAGCTAAATTGGTATCCCTCATAAAACTTGATGGCTTGAATCTCTCTGATAATGAACCAGCCCAAAATTGTGCTACCCTTTGCACCCATCCTGTTCAGAAAGCTCCTATGTAATTTGTTGCCCACTTTTACCTTGAGGCTTTTGACTTCTGTTGAATTTGTGGCTTCTCCCTGCTCAAGTTATTCTTCCCTTGTGGCATGCATTAGCTTCCTTTTCTACAAGCTGAATCTCATTTTGGTATTCTCAGCCTGTATTTCTCTGAGCTGCTTTATATTACATTTCTTGATCCTGACTTGTATAATGTCTCCCAATTTAGCATCATCTGCAAATTTAATGAATGTGGTTTTATTTTGCAATTTTCATGACTTAATAAAGGTGGTAAAGTAAAGAGGTGGTAAAAGGTAGTAAAGAGACTTTAGGTCTCTATGGCTCTGCATTTTCCCCTTCACCTCCATGCCCCATTTCCTTTCCCCAAACTCCCTGGATGGCAGTGCTTGGCAGTACCCTCTCCTTTGTGGACTTCCACATAAATCTAGCCTGTATGTCAATTTGCTATATAACAGGTTCACCAAAATCCATATCTGTGATACTGTCTGTATCTCAGATAGCCAGAGATTTAGGAAATATCACAGAATGCAGTGATGAGTCAAATTGCAAAGGTCTGCTCCCCAACTCTCATGCAATGCTTGCACTAGAATGCAGTAGTGCACCTCTTGTCTTGTCTTGAAACAAAATATTGACTTCTTACTGGTTTTGATATGCATGTGAGGTATTTCCCCCTTACATACAGAAATCAGTTTTTAATGTGGATTCAAGTAGACCATGTTGAGAGTACCCCACATCATCTGCACACTCATTCTTCCAGAATAGGCATCTTGGTATTGCTTCATAGCAAGAAGTGAACAGCCAGTTGAAATTCCTTGTTTGTGTAACTTTGCTTACATTTACAAGTTTTGCTAGCATGACTGAAAAGTCATCTCACTGAGCAGCACAGAATCCAAGCACACGTGGGGATTCACTGGCAGAGTAAACTGTTTTTCAGATATTGTCCTCAGAGACTTCATAGAGGTTATGGCAAAAGGCAGAAGGGGAAAATGTTTTCTGGTTTTATTTTCCTTTTACATAAGATATGTCATTCAAAGAAGGATTTTGCAAGGTTAATAGATACTTAGCAACTTTTTATCTCAGCAAATATACACCACATATTTAGGCCAATAATAGAAAGAAAAGAGAGATTGAGTAATAAATATGCAGTGATATAAATACTTATCAGCAATGAGAGCTGCTTCTGCTCCAGTTACCAGTAGTAGAATCACACAATTTTAAAGCTGTGGAAAGCACAAAAGAGAGAAGAAATTGGGATGGAAGCCAGAAAAAAGGCTCAGTGATCTAGAAAATCTTCAGCAAAGAATATCCAGTTTTATGCAAAGCCCCAGCCCACACCCATGCCCTCTGCACATTGCACAATCTCCTCTACAAAATGGGCCTGTGTCACAAAACCATAAAATCATTGCAAGGGACCTTGAAGATACCATCCAGTCCCAGTCTCCCCCACCACAGGGGATGCCACCCAATAGGTCAGGCTGTTCATAATCACAGACTAATTTCAGGCCTGCATCAGAGATTACATTCAAATTATGCACAGATAGATTTCTAGGTACTATCCCCAAAATATTCAGTCCCACAGTCACCCTCTAACTGTGGTGCAGACTTCTGCATCAACCAAATATTCATGACTGCTAGAAAGTAGAAAAATCCTGCAGAATTTTATGCCTCTGTTGCTCTTCAGCTTTCCTACCTATTATTCTGTTGTGAAAAATAGATTAAACCTCAGCAGTATATTTTGGTCTCCAGACATTTGTGTGCCTGGTTATTTTTAAAACACCTATTTCTTTCTTGTTTTCTTCCCTCCTTTTTTTTTTTTTTTTTTTTTTTTTTTTCTTTCACTGATATGTTTATAAATGTTCTTTTCTCTTCCTCTGTACCTGTAGCTGGAATTTACCCCAACTTTTGCTGTTCTCAGATGTGGCTGAATATTCTTGCTTCATTCTTCATTCCTTCTTCCTTTCCATTTGACAATGTCATTGTAAAGATGAGCTAAAAAAGAAAATTGGAAACTCTGTTTGCATCACTACTATGCACTGAGTGCCCCAGCTAGGCAGTCTCCAGAGAAGCTCAGAATGAGGATATGCTGCTCCAACAGACAGGTATTTTCTCTGAAGATCTCAAGCTATCTTGCAGGGACAGCAGGTGTTTAGCATTACTCTTGTGTCTCAGTGCAAAGGTGGCCTTGGGCAGATTGATACAGGACAAGAGTCCCTGTAGCACACATGCATTTCAACTCTTATTTCTTATTCACCCCTACTTATCACCCTTTTTATTCCTGAGGTAAATCCTGATCCTTTCCCATCAAACATGTAATGGTTTTTCTGACTAAACTTTATGTATAGAGTGAGTTGAAAATGACTTCTGGAGGCTAGACCTCAGAGTGGGTTGCAGGTATTTGTCATAGAGTTGTGCCCTGATTCCAGGGGTCAGTGCATGGCAGACTGCAAATCTAAGGATGTGTCTGATGGAGGCCAGGTATAAATCATCACAAAAATATCTGCTGATTTAATGTCCTGCTTCCATTTTGGGAGTATTTCTGGAGGAGGAGGCAGAAAGTGAGCAAATAACAGAAGGAATGACTTCATTTTTGCTCCATCTGTAAGATCTGTATCTTTCTGGGCAGTGTGAGTTATTTTTAGTGAGTTTCATCACTGGCTGTTGGCAGCCATGGCAACTAAGATCTTCTCCTACCCAGCAAAAAGAGGGAAAGGAGAGAAGTCAAACTTCACTTTTACCCTGGCCTCACTTTGCTGGTTTCTGTCCTCCACACATGAACAGGTTTAAGTTCAGTACCATTGCTTTTGGAGCCTGTTTCCCCCACATATTCCCAGCTTCACCATAACTGGAGGAATGAACTTTAGCCCTGGGACTTCCCCATTCTGTATTTTGTTGTGTTTGCTGTGCTGCCACCTGTATTTTATATGATGATGGCTTTCTCAGTCTAAGATTAGCATTTCAATGAGACATACACAGGACCACGAGGTGAAACCACAGCCTGTCCTATGCCAAGCCCAGACTTCTACTTATTCATCCAGAAACCATGGCTTCTTCTTAGTGGTAAAGTTTCTAGGTTTGAAAGCAAAGGCTTTTAGCCATAAAGTATTTCCTTTTAAAAAGCAGAAAACTAGATACATGGGAATGATATGAGCATTGGTATTTTCTAGCAGAAGAGGGAAGAATGAAGAAATTCTTCTGTATTTCTTTCCACTTCTGTGTGTAAGTCTGCCACTAACTGCCTGTCAACACTTCCTCTCAAGCCACAAAACAACTTGTCCAAACAGGAGAAAGTAATATCCTTCAATGTCTATTGACTTGGAAGAAGTTTAACTATCAGACTTGAAGTGAGATTCCTTGTCTTATTACCAATGTCTTAAATCACCCTTCCCCTCTCCCAGTGTAGTACTTACCAGACTGCTATCAGTTAATTTATAAACCTCTCATTATCTGTGAATGTGTTTCTATGAATGATTTTTTTTTTTTTTTCTGTATGGAAGTGGAACTATTATCTTTGCAAAAACTAGAGAAGGAATTGGAGAGAGGCATACTATGGTAATTGGGAAAAATTGAGACTTGGGAACACTCTGAGCCTGTAAGATCTGTGTTATTGATGTACTTTTAGGAAGAAGCAAAGAATCAAAACCTGGACACAATAAAGTTATGGATTTCCTGGCAGACATTGCAATTACCTGGGCTTCTGAAGAATCATGAAAAGGGCCAGGGGAGATATTTGTATTGTTTGTGTTCAATGTCAATTCTGTCTCAAAAGATCAAATATACTGGTTCATTCATGCTTTTATTTTCTTGGGTAGTACATTCATAATGCACACAAGCAGTGCTTTGAAGGAGAGATGGTGCCAATTGATTGCATATGCATTATTTGTGGAGGAGACCTCGTGCATTCTCACATTGTTGTGTGAAATCATCCCCTAAGAGATGCTAAAGTGACTGAGATTATTTGACTGACTCCTCACAGAGTCCCACTCACAGTGCTGCTGGGTTGTGTTTGACAGCATTTCTACTCTCAGGAACTGCCAGGCCCAACACAGGAGGCATCTCTTGCTGAAACACTGTGGGATGGAGCCTCAGTAGAACACCTGCCCACCAGAAGATTTATTGTTCTTGACAATGCAAATCAGAAAAGGAGGTATTGTTATGTCTCTAGAAACAGAAAACTGCTACTGAGACTTGACTTCTGTATATATCTTGGATAAAATGGCCTTTTATAAAGCCAGAGTATAATTTAATAAGGGTGAGAAAATGAAAATAGGAAAATATGAGAAAATACAATATTCTTTGCATTGATGTTATCTGTCTGCTCCTGGATCTGCTTTCTGGACAATGTTAGATCCTGTTCCTCTTGCCTGTGATACAAGTAGAGAGGCCAAGATATTGTCTGTAGCTTTTTTTGATACCTTTGTTGAGTCTAGGAAAGGGCTGACTGCTAAGCAAACAGTGTTTCCAAAAGAGGTTTAGAGATGGGTATTTGGGAGTGTCATAAAACAGATACCATTTCCTTCCTGGCTAGCCTGATAGGATCAAAGTTGGGAAATACTGTCTCCTAAGGGAAAGTGATCTCAGCTTTCCAGAAGGGTAAGAGACTCTTTATGTCTTATCTTTCTTATCTGTCTTTCCTATCTCTAGCTATATTTGTATGAACATGATATAGGCCTGGGACCATTCTCATGAAATATGCATTTTTGTGTCAACTTATTTCTCCAGAGTTATATGATTTAACCTTCTTGGGGAGATACCTGTAAAATAAATTCCAGTATTTTAATAGATACAGAGGGACAGAGTCTAAATATTAGGTTTACTCTCTGTACAGGCACAAGAATAATGTTGCCTGGAGTAAACTATATCTCTTTGCCCCTCAGAAGCTCATCTGAGAGTAATTGTACATACCCAGCTAAATCAAAAGAGAGACACAGTTGGATGCAAGATATTGGATTAGAGGCTATGGCTGAAGTATTTCAGGCCTCCCTGATCAAGGCAAGCTATACAGCAGTCTTCAGAAAAGAAAGAAGGCAGATGACAGAAGGATAACTGACATCAACATCACAGATATAATAAAACAGGCAGGAGAGATCTTTTGCTGTACACCCTGTGAACAAATTCCATGTTAGATTGTGCAATGTACTCATAGAACTGCTTCTATTTCAGTGTGAATAGAAATAGCTCTTCCTATGGAAGCACTAAAAAGGATCAGAATTTAAAGTTAAAACAGACCAAGCTTTTCAGATTATTCAAAATCGTTAAAAATAGTTTATTCAAGCAATAACCTCTTTAGAACTGGTTATTACAACTATTAATGACTTGCTAGTTAAAATATTAATGGATCATAACTGGAAACTGTTGCAGAATACTAAAACCAGTTATTGCAAATGAAGGAGACATTACAAAGAGAGACAAAATAGATGCTCATTTTCTTGGTGTTTTGCATTTTGTAGTCTGTCAGCTAGCTTGCATCTGAATTTATTTGTCCCTTATTAGTATATGGATTCTTATTAGGAATTTTATGTGCTTTGAAATTGCATGCTGGAGCTGAGTACTGAAAAGCAATGCATGCTTTTGGGGGAGGCTGCTAGATGGAAATTTAAAATATTTATTTTAAACCAATGCTTTATAAATCACCTCTTTCTGATCTCTGCTGAATGACCATTTCTTTCAAGATATTCCATTTTCACCAACTGTTTTGTCATATCCTGTTTAGGAGCCTTGTTTCACATGTTGATTACCATGGTTTTTATAGCTTGTGATTTGTAGGTCACAAAGGACCTAGGATTTTAACTGGTGAAAATGAAGTAAGCTGAAAGGCTAGGTGGCAGGAAGTGTGGAGGGTGTGATAAACATTTTATATAATTACTGAACATTCTCAGACTTCAATTTTGTTAGAGTTTCTGAGCATCCATTGCTCTCTGTGCTTGCAGCTCTTTTGCTGAGGAATAGGACACAAAGCATCTTCTCTGTAACAGGCACTTTCAATACCAATACCCAATTCCTTCTTTTCCCTCTAATGCCTCACAAACTGAGTAACAGAAGTGAGAAAACACTTTCATACAGGGGTTTTACTTAAGTACAAAATTACCCGTCTTTGCATTGTTTGGTTTGGATACCTCCAGTTCTTCTGTGACTATGGTTTCTCAGGAGCTGGCCCTATAAACCCTTACAAGATTAATCTTCTTGTCCTGAATGCTTCCAGGTCACAGGAGCCGAACTGTTCTGCAGACTGAAAAGATGATCATTCTCTTGATCATAAACCTGACTTTAAGCTTAAGCTTTTAGATAATCAGTAGTGCTTTCAGTGAGCCATATTCTTCTCTAAAAATTCTTGGAATTGTTTACAATTTTTCTAGTGTACTTCTGTTATTCATTCCCCTTTAATGGAATATTTCAGGAAATAGAAAGTTTGAGTATATACACTTCACATTGAATAGCTCTGTAACTATCCAGGTATTAAAATTTTCTTTTAAAGTCAATTTTGATAAGCTTTGCTGAACATCTTTCCAGCCTGCCTTATTTTTAGATTCCAAGTTGAGAAACTGAGAATTTTACTAAGAGCACAGGGAGGAGTTCAGTACATACACAGATGGCAAAACCTCAGACGAAATTAAAATTTTAAAAATATTTAAATTAAAGATAATCTTTCATTGTCAAAGAAAATAGGGTAGACATACTATGATAAGGTTGTTCCTTGTACTCTTGTGGGCTTTATTGCTTTCATTTAAGCAAATTTTGGGCTACCAAAAGATGATAATTTTAATTTGAGATGAAGGACTACCATCTGTGAATATAGTGGGCTCCTTTCCCTTATGTATTATCTACGCAAATAACACCCATATCATTGTTTGGGGAATGTGATGAAGATAATAAAAGTGAATAGAGACAGGTGCTGATCAAACAGATGTTATTTTAGTCTGATTTCTTCTATCTGGCTCATCAGTGTTCATCAACACAGACATGCATCACTGTTAATATTTTAAGTCTGAGCTAGTCCTACTGGCTTGCATTGTGATTCACTGGGTGAACACAAAGGAGTCAATAGACAAACTCCAGTAAATAGTATCAAACTCCAGTGGTTTTTGTTACAGATAACTAGAGGTGAAAAGCAGGCCACTTCACTGTCTCTTGTAAAATCAGCCTTCTGTGAATCTCATCCTTTAATTTTCTGTCTGTCCTGATATTTTCAAATGAGTGATGTGAGAGGAATGGCATACAGATATTGAGGAATGTTTTCACAAGTAAATCTGCTCTACAAAGCCAGTGTTACTGCATAGGCTATACCTGAACTTCTTCAGATACAGAATAAATTATCCCAATATAACCCGTGTGGAATGTAGGCTAAAGCTGGTTTTAATGCTAAACTAAAACACTTTGGAATCCATATCAGTGATATGGTTTAATTAACCAGACCACTTTTTCTAGCCCCATGTACTCAATGCAAATTAATGGCACTCAGAATATGCATTCTGTGTGTCTTGCCTGCTGTTTGCTGCCTGTGAATCCTATCTCACATCCCACACCTTGCACTTGCACAGGTAGTGATTAACTACCTCCAGAACTCATTTCCTCCTAAGTGGCTTCACAATATTTTTCTTCCATGGAAGGCAAATATGGTGGGTGAGCCAGCACAAAACCATTTTCAAAGGTGTCAGCATTACCGTGCCAGAGTATCATTTCTAATATCTTGTGCTATAATGTAGAACACAAAAGAAATATTACATTATTTACTTTATACTGTACCACTTACCTGAGACCCCAGCTGACAGGTCTGTTTTGTATTAAAAATATGCTGCTTATACTAGAAGGTGATGGTGGAAGTTTTATGCAGACTCAGAATGCAACTTTTTAAAAATATGTCATCTAGGTAAAGACAGCCTGAGAAATGGCACAACTTTCCTGCAGGGAATGTGAGCAGCCACAAATCATGTTGAGGCCATGATGCAGACTTAGTCACTCTAGTATCCTCTGTAACCAAGAGGGAATGCCATTTAAATCTGGATTTTCTGCTTCATGAGATTCTCACATGTAAAACTTTTCCTGCCAGAAGGGAATAAATAAGAAATGGAACTGTTGAAAACCCTTTCAAGTCAAATTCTGACAAAATCCAGTCTTCTCAGTTCTTACTTGAAGAGCACTGTCAAAATGTCAGGTTGAGATGAAGACCTGACAGGTCACTTTGGCAGAGGCTGTAGAGAGACCTTTGAAAACTGTCTGTTTCCATGTGCTCTTAAGCTTTAGTATTCCTGGGGGCCCCCAGCAGGCAGTGCAGCTATGTCAAACAGGTGCTTTATTAAATCTCTGTTACAAAGACTACTGCCCAAAAGGACCTCACATTAAAAGGCCAATGGCACATAAGAGTTGATGTGAGAAAAATGCTGTGACTGAAATAAGACCTGTCTAGGTACTTTCTTCTTCTACCAACAGCAGCAGGCAGATCAAAAATTAGCAAGGTCCAATGCAGGTGGTCTGCAATTAGGCAGCTAAGTCAGGAAAGCCACTGCAACGGGGCTCCAGGTTCCTGCTGGAAGATCCATCAGTCTGGCAGCCTCATCAGTGCCAAGGAGAAACTGCTGTTTCCAGTACCATAAAAACAGGAACTGCAGGTTCATATCACATGCTTCACATCTGCTGTCACATTTGAAACCTCAGAGGGGCTGGTGGAGAAACTAAATCTGGTGGTAATCCACTACTGGAAACACTGACTCACTGTGGTTTGCCTTTCATAACACCCGGGCTTCTCAAATGTAGGTGCTGTATTGAAAAGTTAATATGCAACTGAAGAATTTTTCAGAAAAGTTTGATTGAAAAGATAATAATGCTTTTTTTGTCCTACTTTGTTTCATTTTTTCCAGATGTGATCCTTATGGAATCTTTCCTTGTGGAAAGGCAATGTTTTGGCTTTATGTTTGGACTTCTCACATAAGTCCCAAGCAGTCATTACTTGTATTGTTTAAATGTTTACATGAAGTGTTATTTAAACTGTCTGTTACAGATGAAAACAGTGATCCAAACATGAGAGTGAACCTCACACTTGAAAAAATGACCTGTTTGATTCATTCTGCATCCACCTGGCCCTGAGCCTTCCCCTGCCCACCTGACTGCACTGTGGATTCCAGGGCTGTCTTCTGTTCTTTTGAGAGGAAAACTCAGCTGTTCCCTGTAGGTTTGTGGGGTTTCCCATATAGGTGCCTTCAGACTCACCCTAACATCACATGGGGGCAAGGATGGGCAAGTTTCTGAGACCAGTTTGCTTCTTTATGACTACTCTATCCATTGAGCAGCTCCTGCAAGAAAGAATAGCAATTTATATCATCAGAGTTGTTAAATAGAATATAAATTGACCTCTATGTGCTATACATATTTACCCATTGCACAGTGGATACACAGAATAATTCAAAGCTCATTTGCATCAGATGTTTTCCAAGGATCTACTGCTGAATGGTTCACTTAAGCCAATATGGCATACTTATTATCATTATTACTAGTTAAAGCAACAAGTTACATGGTGTTTTATATATCACCAACATAGCTGATTTTCATGAAATAATAGAAAAACCCCAGCCAGTGGAGACAAATAAAGACAGCTAAACAAGGTACACTTTATTAATTTTTTAATGGTGTTTTCTTGAATAAGAGGGTGGGTTAACTATCTGTTGGAAAGGCAGTGTAAATCAGTTCACATCCCACCTTGTAGAAGAAGAGAAAAGATGTGTCTCTGGAAGGAAAAGCAATCAACAGAAGAGGTGGAGAAAAAGTATAAATCAGGATGGTTTATGTTTCCTTCCACCTTGTAGATTGCTTTTCCTTCTGTAACCTCCCTCCCTCCTTCTCCCCCTTCCTCTGTCCTTCAGTAACATTTAGCCTACCTCCACATACACATTCTCTCAACATTTGAATGTGTTATAAAAGCAAAAGCATAGTTTATAGAATGTTCTGTGTGTTGTGCTAAGTCTCTCTTCATTCTAGACAGGAAAATGTCCAATTCAGAGGAAATTTTTGATCAATAATAACTCACATTGAAATGCTTTGCTGCAGGTCTAGGGATGAGAGCTAGATGGTCTTTGTTGCTAAAATGTCTGAATCCCAGTGAGGTGGATGTCCTGCTGTGTGAGTACAAGACCACACTGATGGTGTCTCCTGAAGACTTTGTCATGGACAGGATCCTTGGCTAAGCCATAACCAGTGAGAGGCTGCAGATGTAACTGCTAATATGACTTCTCATGGGACTGAGACAAAAAATGAGGTCCTAAACAAGGACAGATTCTGTTTTTCTGGGCTGTACATTCAATTTGTGTCCATTAGGATTAGGTGTCTAATTCCTGTTCCTCATCCTTTTACGAAGTGTTGAAAAACCTGTTTTGAAGAGAATTGTCATGGAGACTCTTTCCTTTTTTGCAATCTTCATTTGAAAGGATAATATTAGTAGGGTCCCAAGCCTTGCTTCTGTCTCTGATCTTTTAACAATGCATGAAAACTGCAATCCTGTTCTCATAAACAGTTTCATTTAAATTTTGAGGAGAGAAATGCAACACTCATGCATGTTCCTTGGTGTCCAAATTTTATTATTTACTATAATAAAAAACTTCTGCTCTGTCTTCATAATCCTCTTACAAAAAGTAGTGTATGATAGCTCCCACCCAATATGATCAATATGTCATTGATCAGAAATGCATGTTGGTGTTTCTGTGAGGATCTAGGGCTGCATTTCAATGCAAAATTAAAGCAAATAGGGATGGATGTACTTGTGCTAATACATCTGAGAGACACAAGACTTGTTTCAGAGGGGTCACTGCATTCAATGAAAATAAAAAATGCAGTCTGTGGAAATTTACAAAGATGATGTCAGTCAGACTTCTGGTTTCCTGAAAATCATTATTAGGTTTGCCTTGCTTAAATGGTGCAATCAACAAATTTCTGATAAAATTTTATAAATTTGCAGTAATCATCTTAACAGAGACAGTATGTTGGGTGATAAAGTCTGAAAAGGGAATCCAAGATTCCTCAAGAATGTTTTGTTCTTTAATTCATATAACAGCTTCACTTTTCAGTCCTGTTTATTGAGAACATATTTCACAAAGCTGCTTAGGTCATATCAGGGTTTTATGTTGAAATGTGGACATAGCTGCTGTAGGGTGGCCTGATTTACTGAATGCCCATGAGGACAAGTGAAAACAACATCACATTTCATGGATTTTTTTTTTTAGCTGTGAGGTAATAAAATGATATACAGTGAAGCCACACACAGGACTGAAGAGTTTAGTCCTTTGTTATAAAGCCTAAAGGGTTCCATTACTCCAGGGTGAAGCTTTCTAGGTGGTTGATGATATTGGTTCAGAATGATGTATTAATCTTTGCTCTTAGAACAGATTTCAAGAGAAACAGATTTCATGGGAAAATCTGTTAACTGGCTGCTATCAGTGACAATTGTTTGTGTTTCCTCTGGGGCTCAGCTTTTGGCATTGTCATCCTAATCATATGGGTTAAATCTCTGAATTTATAGAAACCAATCTGTGCACTTGTGCACCATTTTATCTTTCCTTCAAGTTCTTAAAATATTTCCAAATGAGGCTGAATTTAACATAGAGGCAAGTGTTTGTATTCTCATTTACACATGGACTGATTATGACATGAATATGTTTCCTGATGTATGTAAGGATGGCAGAAGTAGTTTTGACAGAAATAGGGAAAGATTGCAGATAAACAGGAAAATAACAGTTTTGATGCTACAGACACCTGAAATATTCATTTCTTTGGCTTTCCCTTGCAGAAAAGAGCAATGTGTTTAAGAGAAAATATGGAGAAATACATCTCAAATGTCTCTTTTCCATTTGGCACCCAGAACAACCATATGGTTCAATTGTTTTTTTTTTACTTTTTAAAGTTTATATTGAAAAAACAAGATACACTAAATGGTAATGAATATTTCCATTATGTATTTAGTTGTTAAAAGGTGTAATGATTAATTGTGTAGGTTTTTCAAAAAGTATTTAACCCTTTCTACCACAAGAACTATGCAGATAAGTACAGAGAAAGAGTCACCAGAGAGGAAAGGAATATTTCTTTTATTTTTTTAATATGCTTTCAGAGATAACACATAAATTACAGTAAAGTTAACAAAGACCAAGACCCTTTGACATTTGACCCAAGAGCCTTTTCTCTTTAATTTGGCATCCTAATAATGCTTGGAACCCCTCCATTCAAGCAAGTCAGTGGCAGATGCTTTATTGTGCCTCTTGTTTCTCCTCTGGGGCTGTACATTAGGTTAAAGTATCACAAATAGCTGCTATTAAAGTGTGAGTCACAGTAGCTATAATTTTTCATGACAGCCAAAGAAAATGTGACATGTCTAGGAAACTCTGTCATTGATGCTAACACTCAGATCTTCAGGCAAATGTTTAATGACATACTCAACATACTGTGCAAACTCTGCTATCTACCAAACAAAAGGTTACTACCAGAGAACTATAAATATTTGGAAATGTCACTAAACAATAAGAGCTCTTTTCTTCCTGATCACTAAAGGCAAGTTAGAAGTTGGACTGATATGTGAACTGGAAAAAAAGGCTTTTTACATATGCAGTTATTTTTGTTTGGCTGCTGTAAATACTGTGTTTTAGCATATCTACCATCTGTGGAGATGTGCAGAAGCATGGCTTTCCTGTTTTGCTTTGATTTAAGCTGTTTCCTGGCATTGAGCACCCAGTCCAACTTCTTTTATTCTACTCTAAAGGGAAGTAGGAGGTAAGTAACACATGTATGAATACACTCTCTGAGACTGCAGGGCACAAAGCAAGAAGTCCTTTCTTTGAGCAGGGCAGTGCTACCCATAACATTCCTAGTGAGATTTCATGGGCTCATGGCTCACCTTCTTAAACTAGACACTATGCAGTTATTCAATCCTTATGATTACTGTTAGAAATGGGGCTGTTTCAGAAGTACCCAAATCACAAATAAAGCATTGGGAAGACCTATGACTTACACAAGTAGTGCAAAGTAAAATAAAAGTCATAGGATGTATTTAATACTGCAATGGAAGTTTATGGTAATTTAAAGTCACTTGGGAATATCAGCAGTGTGAAGGAGATTATTATTCTGTTTCATCCAGAAAGACCAGCAAGGCTGTGAACAGTAGAAGTTTAGAATACCCCTGGTTAGGGAGCTTGGCTATAATGCTGTAAATGGCTATGGAAAATACCCATTTGGCTTCCCTCTGTTTCCTGTAGGGAGCAATTGATTTTGTCTTTCACTGGAGAGTGAGAGTGTTTGGTGAGGAAGCAGACATGGGCTTTCAAACTGTTCAAATGTATGATGGGTCTTAATCATGGTATTATGACAGGTTAAGGGTTTAAGCCTGCACCTGCACAGCTTGGAAATGATGAAGCTGCCTGGGGATTGGAACTCACTGCAACATATTAGCACCTAAATCAGGGTTGTGAAATTTTGGGCCAGGAGAAAACTGAACAAAAAAAGCAAGAGCAGAATGCCCTGCAGATTAAAGCAAAGGAAACAGTTTCATACATTTCTGTTCTTGGAGGTCAAGGATTGCTGATTGATTTCTTCATCTCCAGAGAAAGGGATAAGGGGTTCCCATGTTTTAATTTAGAGGGGAATAATGTCCCCTGCGCAGAATTCTCTCCTTTAGGCTGTGTGCACTGTTTCTGTGACAGGGAACACTGCAGCTGTAGGATTCATTGCAGTACTCTTATAAACAAACACACTCTCAGGGGAAAGCAAAGGCCTTTGCAGCAATAGCCAGGGCTGGGATGAAGCACATGGTGTTTCCACCAGGTCAAAGAGGGCTGCTCAGCAGACACTGCTTAGACAGTTGCTGTGTTTCTAGTGAGCACAGCCAAGCTGTTAAGCCACTAAAAAAGCTTGAGCTGAGATCTGTACATAAGCTTGGGCTCTCATACCAAGCACAGTGGGGTGCTCTTCCCATTACAAGTTTCTCTGCCCTACCTGGGCACCTTCCTGGGCTTTGCATCCTTGGTGTCAGAGCTGCTTCAGTGCAAGGGGTGCTGTTTACTAAAGGGCAAATTTTATAGCAGATAACAGCTGTGATACTTTTCAGCATGGTTTTAACAGCAGGTCCTGTGGTGTCCTCTTGCACACTGTGGATATCTATTTCCAGATAAGTGTTTTGGGAAATCAATCCCCTCTGAGCTCTATGTCACTGACTCAAAGACATGCGAGGTCCAGAGGAAAACAGTGTTTAGGATTCACCTGTCTCCTCAGAATTTCCTGTTTACTCATTTTACAGCATGTTTTCTTGAGCACTGCAGCACTGGATAACTGGATGTACACTTTTCCACTTTGGCCAGGGAGAGCACAGCAGGCAGCCTCATCCCTGGATGGAGCATTTGATTTCAATCTGGACAGGTACTGCCTGTAAAAGAAGCTGAGGAGAGAACAATTTCAGGCTGAGCACTACTACTTCAAGGTGATAACAAATGACTTTTGCTGTGGTAGTCAAAACACAGTGTAGAAAGGGGAGGGGAGGAAAAAGAAGGTATTTCTTCTCTGCATTAGTATCATGACTAGGAAGAAGGATGAAGGCACAGACCATCTTCAAATAAATGCAGAATGCAGAGTTAGACCTTTTGCCATATTCATATGGCAGGAAAGGCATCACTGAGTAATATGCTTAATCACAGAAATTTGATTTCTGGCAAAAGGAGAAGCTTGAGCCTGTAGGTCTGAGGCTGGGCAGCCACTTTTACATGATAAGTGGGGTTGGGACTTGTGGTACATTTTCCTAAGTAATTCTATATTATCTGCATGTGAAAGTTTCATGAAGGTGCAGTCATGAGTGATATGTCCCAAATTGGATCAGAGAGGCTAATCTCATCCTTTGCTAATGTCTGAAAAGTTTAGACATCTAAGAGAAGAAGTGGATAGTAGAGGCTATTCAGAGAATAGGCATGTCTTGAGGCTGTAGCAGTCACTCAAAGCAGCCATCAGAATGTCATTTTCAATTATTTTGAGAAAATGTAAACTAACCCAAAACCCCTCCTAAAATATTTGGTGATCCCTTGTGGCAGCACACTTGTACAGAGGTTCACTTCTGGCATTAGTGATGCTTTGCAAGCGGCCAAAGGGGAGCTCTGGGAGCCCAGGAGGTCCCAGAGGCCCAGCAAACAAAGTACAACAGAGGAAGATTGGCAGACATTAGAGAATTACTGTCTGAGCTAACATCAATGCAAGCTTTGATGCAAGCCTCTTTCAGGAAATTACAATAAAAGGTAGAGTGACTGAAGTTGAGGCAGGCTTAAACAGGCATTCAGACACAGTTACTGATAGAGATAAGAGACTGCAGGATCTTGAAAGCAAAGACCTGAAAAATAGATAATTTGTAGAATTGAGGAAGAAGAAATAACACTGGTTGAAAGAAATCCCAGACCTGACTGACATAAAGAAGGAGGTACTCTACAAAAAAAAGTGTTAAAGGAACTTCGGAGCAAGAGAGAGGGAGATTCTGGATGTGTGTAGGTGGGACACCTCACACACATTGCAGAGAACTATGGGCTTTTGCTCTAGTACCCCTGGATTTTTCAGTATACCCCTGGTAGACCAGACCATACCAGTGAAAAGATAACACTTAACAGGAATGATTAAACAGTGGAAAAGGATAATCCCATTTAGATTCTGTGATAAATGAGCACAGAGTTCAGCAGAGTAAGAGGGAAATCATTGATTAGAGAAATAGGGTGCCCAGGAGTGAAGAGTCTAAATAAGCCCTAAAAAAGTCTAGCATTCAGCTCATGGGGAATTCAGTGACGCAAAATGGCAAGTCCAAAGAGCCAGGACACTGAACTTGAAGCTTCCCCTGGAAGGTGAGGGAGCTGTCATGCTGCAGTACTGGGGCACAAGTTCCCTATCTCTGCTTTACCTGGGAGCCCACAGAAAGCTCTTCAGGACAGAGACACACACATTCTTTTTAATAGCACCAAGCATGGCTCATTCCTTCTTGCAAAATTGTGACAGCTGAGAGTAGAGAAAGACGGAGAGATCATGTCCAGCCACATCTGCTCACAAATGAGGAGACCTGAGGTATTTCAACCTCACTTTTCCCAACCCAGAAGCACCATTCCCAGCACTACTTTTCAATTTTCTATGAAAAAGTTATGGTCCCTGGAGAAGTGATTAAAATGTTGGCCTCTTCACTCCTAAAAAAGTGCAGGTAATTTTAGGATAGAAGTGTGCTCCTTTATCCTTTTCTCTAGCCCAATAAATCTTGAGATTTGAATGAGGTTGAATTCCCTTGGACAGAAGGAAAAGTTGTGCAGATTTCTCTTTTCCTATGAAAATGTGGTAGCCATTAGGTCAATACACACTAAGATCTCCTATTGCATTTCTGACAGAAAAGAAGGTTTGGAACATCTCTTTTCTTAAACGTGTAATCCTGTTGCTGTGTTTCAGGCATAGTCTGAGAATATCTGCTTCCTAAGGGTCTGGGCAGTGAGACATCTGGCTTACATGCCAATAATAATTTACACCCATGTAAATAATTTTTAAAATGCTTTAGTTAACCCAAGGTATATTTACACAGAGACTACTAGAATTGTAGGTTTTTTTATTTTTATTTTCAGTAAGTTCTTCCTCGTTTTAGGAAGATTTTTGGATTTTAGCAGCATAAAATCCTTCCTTTATCCTAACAGTTCCATTACCACCCTCAGTCTTCAGCAAAACTGAAGAAATCACCATTTCCTACACTTAGAGGGGTATTTTGATGGGTGTTAAACAGGGTATACCTCAGATGTGTAAGCACAAAGTGCAATTCATTTGGAAGTAGTTATTCCTATTTAGGCAAAACTGATGGATAAAGTAATTTTAAAAGCTCAAACTGCATACTAAGATTAACAGCTGACATAGAAGTAGTTCAGACCTTGGGTGAAAAACAGCAGGAAAGTTTAACAGAAATAAATATGAAAGAATATGTGAGGAACATAACAAAAATAAATGTGAAGGACTATGTAAGGAAATGGTAAATGACTAAAAATAGCAGGATAAAAGCCTTACGGAAGCATTTAACCGAGTAAAGGGTTCACTTGCAGCTCTGTTAAGTTTCTTGGCATCCCAGAAAATTTCAAAATCAATAGCAGCCTATCTTTAACTGAGTTGAAAACTAACGAAGACAAATTTGATTTTGTGTCTCATAGCCCTGTCTGTTTGTTCTATATTGATGTTGAGATATTCACCAATGTACTGGCTAATAGGCTGGACTCTCTGCCTGATTAGTTAGTGGAAAGCAGAGAAACTGTTTCCAAGGGCATTAATTAGTAGGTAATACTTGAAGAGGTGCAATTGTGTGAAAGGTATGCCATTGTCCAGTGATGTAATGGAAATCTGAAAAGGACCCAAATTAAGTGATTTAGAGAGGGGTCTTGGATTGTATGGATAATGGGAAAGCATCACAAACCTTAGATCAATAGATATGGTTCCATGGTAAAACTCTTTTGGCTGGAGTCAAAAATAACCACAGTTATTTGTGTTTTCAGCATATACTTATTTTCTGTGATAGTCTTGCCATTTTGCAGAAGTTAGCACAAAAATTCCATCTTGCAGGTACAATATATAGCAGGTTTGGAGAATGAAGCTACTCAGAATATAAATGGCATTTTAATGATGATTGCTGACCCACTTCTTTGCAGGCCAGTGTAATGAAAGAAATTAGGAAAGAATTAATGAAGTTTATGGAAAATCCAGGGCTTAGTCAATTAAGCCAAACTTGTAGCATTAGTATTTCAAACAAGTCAGGCTACTCACAAATCATTACATAACAAACGTGAACTCAGTGAGAAAAATCTTAATCAGCTCCTCAGGAGTTTCTAGCATCTGCCTCCTGGGAAAAAGGTATGATGCAAATTACATTTCTGTATCAGAAAAAAGTGGAAAAGATTTAATACAAAGGAACAAGCCAATAACACTGTGAATTGCTAGAAAGAAATAAATGAATCTCACCATGGGTTATTATTTCAGACATTTCCACTGTCTTTCCTTATTCACTTGGAGATGACTTGCATTCCTCCATTTTAGCTATCATTTAAGCAGGAGTATGCCATCTTCAAGTCAAATATTTAATGTGGAGCAGAACTGAGAAGAAGAGCAAAAGGTATTTGGAGCATTAATCCTCACCAACTGTGAGTGCAGCTGGATCATAACACACCCCTGTGGAAAAGACCCCAGTACCAGACAGCCCAGGCAGTTTATACATCTGTTCCTTTATCAGCTAATACTTCAGAATTAAGAGTGCTAGAAGGCAGTCTTAAACATAACAGTCCTTTTTTCTATTTATGTCATTGATGCCAGTAAAGAGTAATTAAGTATGGATGTAGCTGGGTTCTAAACATATCCTCAGTGAGTCCTGGAGGGCAGACCAAAAAACAGAATAGAAATGTTTGGGGTATTTTGAGTGTAATTGATAAAATCAAGACCAGAACAGAATGACAAAAAAGACAAATATTCAAGATTCTGTAAAGAGAGGAATGCTTTCCAAGCAGGGATAGTGCCATACCTCCAAAATGCAACCTGCTCTTCTGCACCCTGAGAGGCAGATGGGCACGAAGCTGTCCATGCAGAATCTCTGAAGATACCATGTCTCACACCTGCAGTCTGACCCAGTGAGCTCATGAGCTTACCAATTGTCAGGACTCACAAAAACAAGCAGAAAAGCAAGCAGCATTGCCTTGGATTAAGAGTTCTCCCTGGGTACCACTGTTCCTATTGTCATGTGTAGTTTGGAGCCATAGACCTCACATGGCTCCAGAAACATTTTAGTGGGGAGGGCACCTAGCCCTGTGTGCCTCACACATGCCTCTCCTTTTCCCTTGTCCTAATGAACTGGATATTTATTGTTCCCCTCTGCATGATGGGAAGAGGAGAGCTGAAGCACAAGAGGCATTTCACTTCATCAGGCAGCAAGGGTGGTGGGCTGCAGGGTGGGTTTCAGCTACAAAGGTATTTGATGTGGAATGAAAACAGAGAACCTCACAGTTTTGTGGTGGGAGTCAGCCACCAGGTTCTGCTAGCCCAGAGAGAACAGTATTTCTTCCTCCCTTCCATCCTGAGGAAGGAGCAGTGACTTTGGGGAGCAGTTGAGGTGGGAACCCCAGTCCCCCAGGCAAAAGTACTGGCTGGCCCTGGGAGCCAGGAGACATCTTGATCCATCTCTGTCCTTGTGCCACTGTAAGGGAAAGTGTCACCTTTAAGAAAAGCTCTCTCTTCAGTTTTTCCACTTAACTACTTGAGGCACATCCTTCCATCCTAAAATTGAGGCTATGCAACATTTACAGTCCCCATGTGGGTCTGGCTATAAAACTGTTGCTTTCTGGATAGTGAAATTCTACCAGATCTTTAGCACAAGTGCAAGCAGCTCAGCATTGTTTTCCCATTTGCAGACAGGCTGAAATGGCACTTCTTTCATGCCATTTAAGATGTTAACCAAATAAGCTTTTTACTGGCTTGTTTTTAAAGCCAAAGCATTCACAGCAAGTTCTGAATCCTGAATCTCAAATAATTTCTCAGGGCTTCCTTCATGCCTCAAATCCCAAATTATCTTCTAGCCATCATAACTGCTGTCATTGAGCCTGATAATTTTTTCTTTCTCAGCTCTTCATTTCCCTTATATTCCAGAAGCAGTGCAGAAATGCAGGTGCAGGGTAAAACAGGCTTAATTTACTGTGGCAAATAATGCAAGGGATTTCTTTCCTGGATTATTCATTTTATACATTTATTATTGCATTTGAATGCAATAATAATCTCATTATTTTAAATTCACCTGAAGCTGCAGTATTTGCAGTTTGCTGTGTTGGAAAGTCAGAGAATCCAGGGCACTTGCTGCATAATTTAAGCCTCTTTGTCACAGATTGGACAGGTTCTTACCCATTGGAATTATGAGGAAACAGATAATTAGCAAGATCTATGGTAACTTCAAGGTGGTTACTGTATGGGATCTAACTTCTAGTAGACGCTAAATAGAGGGGCAGTGAAAACCTAATTAGTATTCAAAATACTTTTACCAAGGGATGTCACAGACAGTCTGGGCAAGAAAGGAATACTTACTCTTCCATCTAACTGTATAGCTACATAAAATACCCATATAAATGATAATAGGCTATATTCCACACAAAAGAAGACAGCCATTGAATAAAGAAGACACTTAATTGTATATGCATCTTTCAGTGTTGGAGAGCATCTCTTTAACTTATTTGCATCCCACAAGCCTGTTTTGGAGACTGAAATCATGATGAGTTAATGGATCAGTTTTATTCATATCAAAGCCAGAAAACAGCAGACAATTAAATTTTATCCGTGCATGGATACAGGAGAAAGGTCATGGTTAAAGTGATAGTTAATGCAACATGGCAATTAATGCAATAGCTAAAGATAACAAAGGTGAATAATACCAACAGAGATAGAAGGATTTCTGAGGTGACAGTGTAAAGACAGAGCAGTAAAAAAAATCCCACAAGAATAAGCATTAGAGACCTGGATGAGTCCCTTCTTTTCTCATGGCTACCCCAATATACCCTCTTATTTGCTTTGACATAATATCATTATGTGAGACAGATTTAGCTGGGATAGCAGTTACATACTATTGCATAATTTAAGACAATAATTATCTGACATTTTGCTACAGGTAGAAAAGGAATGAAAGGTTTGACTCAGTTTGACCATACGATTGGCCTGAAGAGATTTACAGGAACATTTTCATCAGTTGGTATCATTTGTATCAGCAGATAGCTCAGGACATAGAGTGCTTGATACTTGGGGCTCTAGGTAAGTGGTCTGTGCAGTGGGTGGGGAACTGGCTGTACCCAGAGGGTAGTGGTAAGTATTTCAAACTGGCAACTCCCCACAAGTTGGTTCCCTCAGGGACTGACATTGCACTGATGCTGTTTAAGATTTCCATATGTGGCCTGCGTGTTTGGATGGAGAGCACACTGACTGAGTTTCCAATGATACCAAACTGAGAGGGGAAGTGGGCACTTCAGGGAGGTGAGTCACCCTGCAGAAAGATCTGGACTGGAAGACTGGGCTAACAGGAACCTTATGAAGTCCAACAAAGTGTAAGGTATTACATGTAGGAAAACATAATCCATGAGGGTGGCACAAGCTGGGATCTACCCAGCTGAGGAGAAGCCCAGTGGAAAGGGACCTGAGAATCCTGGTGGACAGCAAGTTCCATATGAGCAAATTGGGCTGCTGTGGCAGAGAAAGTGAACAGCATGCTGGGCTGCATCAAGGGCATCACCAGCCCTTATGACATTATAAAGAAATCATCATCCCCACTCTACTTGGTGCTTGTCAGGCCACATCAGGAATTCCATGTTCAGTTTTGGTCATGCTACACAAGAAGATGTGGACAGGCTGGAGACTGTCCAGAGAAGGGTTACAAAAGGACTGTAAATCTTGGTGTGAGGAAGGGCTGAGTTAGCTGGGTTAGTTCAGCCCCAAAAAGAGAAGAATTAAAGTAGATCTTAGCACCATGTTCCAGTATTTAAAGGATGACTACAGAAGAGATAGAGACCCTGTTTTTCCAAGGAATCACATGGGAAAGATGAGGGGTAATGGGTTACTTCTGGGGATATTCCAATAGGACGGATGTCAGAGACTGAAATGGTTCATGCCTAAAATGTTATAAAGGATTTTGGCCCATTGTAGCAAAAACTGTATAAAGAAGCTAGAGTCACCATGGCCCAACCCTCCCTGAAGACTGGAAATTTGAACTTTAAGTCACCTAGATGAGATAAAGGGAACACTATTGTTCAATCATCTCAGGTCTTGAGAGAAGTAAACAAGGCTGAGGAAAACGAATGCATCCACAAGGAAGCCAGACCCAGCAGAAAATCATTCCAGCAGATCCAGCTGGACAAACTGTTGGGTCAGCTTCTCTAGACTGTGTTTTTTGCCAAGAAAGGTTGGATCAGATGATCCTTGAGGTCCCTTCCAAGCTGTTATTCTATGATTCTATGAAAGACTATGCCTGCTCTCCACTTGCTGTAATCAAGGTCCAGGACCCATGAAGAGCTGCTAAAACAACAAAAGCTGAATCGTTTTCATTTCCTTGCTCCTACAGGAATGCGTCCAAATGAAACTGTTTCTAGCAACAGGCAACATTAAAAAATGCAAGACCATATAAAATCCAAAATTATAACCAGCTGAATATCAGTGTGACATATTTTTTCAAGCAATGGGGCTATAGGGGATAAATGAATAGGGTATGTACCCATACCATTGCCAATAGTGCCACATACTAATCTTAAATTACATGTTATAATTTGTTTACTCACCATCACCAAAATTCTGATTTAGATGACAATAATGTAATTTTGGACTTCAAGATCATCATGTTGCCCTGCTTCAGGCCAAAGACAAAGAAGAACATTTGGTTCCAAATCACTAATGGCTTTTGCTCAAAGGTCTGGCATAAAACAAATAAATATGCCAGAATGACATTTATTTCCTGCTTTTGTACAAAAAATAAACCTTCACTTGTTTAAAAGGAAACTTCCTATTATTTTGATATTGAAAAATCTTCTAAAGCTTTCTTGTGAAGCTACACACAGTGACCTCAGGTAAAGGTAGACCAACCAAAGATAATTGAGTTCACAGATCTTGCAATAGGTAAGGTCTTCTAATTTTCAAATGCTTTTAGGTTAATTGCAATATTTACTCATTAGGAGTGCTATGTATTTACAGAGATCACCATTCTGCATGCACACAAGCTCATGGGGAATAATGAAATCCCCCCTCTGCTTGCCCAACACCCCTCAGAGGCAGCTCTGCACCCACTGCCCTCGCAGGAGCAGGGAGGGGTAGGGAAGGAGGGCAGGGGAGAGGGCACTACATTACTGCTGCAGTGACATTGCTCCTTCCTCCATCTGCACTACAGGCTTGCCATCACTGCCACAAATAATGGAATAATTGGAATCCTACACCTGTGAGGGAATTTTTCTTATATAAGGACTACATGGCACAGCCAAGAGAGCTTTAAATTGAAGCAGCGTAAGGAAGGTTGGTAGGTGGTACAGACTCCTAACTTGGGGACATGGACTCTAAGGGTTTCATTCTATCACTTGTACAAGATCACTAAGGTTACTAAAACCCCCAAATCAACAGAGTCAACTATGAAAAAAAAAAATCATTGTAAAACTCAATTTAGATTTCTTCAAGAAGGTTTTTTATATGGCAAGATAGCTATGAGTTCACAGTCAAGAGAGAAGAAACTTAGTCCCTAGATGCTTTTTTTTGCAGGTGTGAATTGAGAGAAGCTATCAAAAATGGGAGAAATCCAATAGAGTGGAACAAAAGAGAAAAGAAAGAAACAGATAATAACCAATATATTTTGTGAAGTGAACATAATTGATAAGAGAGGGCTAATAACATCATGTCTCTGGGCAACATATAATGGGAAGCTTTTTAAAAGTATAGTAGGAACAAATGAAATCCTAGCAATAATACAAGCCCATAACTAGAAATGATAATGTCATTAATCATGAGACAGGAAATGCAGGAGTGTGCAATAAATAAATCCCTGTTCTATATTTGAAATGAAACTAGAGGAAGTCCTTCTTTCACAAGAAGATGATGAAGTGCTCAGTTAAGAGCTGAGAAAGATATTTTAAAAAAACAACCCTTGTATGGAGGACAATATCTTCAAATCAGCAGGCCTGAGTAACTTATACCTAAAAACTCCAGCAAACTGATCTTAAAAGAGTTGTGAGATTATCCAGGTGTCTCTAGCATAGGCAGTCTTTAGGCAATCAGACCTAGACAGAATAGTACTAAACCAAGATAGCATTCAGTTGATTATGACAACAAATACGATTTTGTAATAATCTCAACTACATGTGTGAGAATAATTAATTTTGTTGGTCTGGTTAAGCAGGTTTTTGTAAGGCATTTGTCTTATTACTGCCTGCCACAATTACTGCCACCACACATCAATGAAGGATGCATTAAATGGATTAAAGTCACTCTAATAGACAGACCTGTGTAACCTGGCACCAATAACCATCTGTGAATGTAGATGTTTTACGGAGTCTTGTGTCATTCATTGGCACAGAAGTAAACAAAAATGCCCCCACTGACAAAAGGTTGACTAACATAAAAATTGGGTTGACTGACCCCAAAATAAACTGACAAGTAATACAGAAAATATGAAATTATGAACAAAATGTGAAAGGCAGATTTAGACAGCTAGAGGTACCTCAATAACTGTGACTAAGTTTTTAAGTTTACAGTCTCCTTGGTTTTCTCATGTGACTATCCCAAAGCACTTCTCAGAATATATCATCCTCCATCCTAAGGAATGAACAAATTGTAAAAATATTCACTGTGTGCCCTCTGCTCCCCTTCCCAGATTAGACAAAACAAAAAATGAAAAGGCAGCAGCCTTTTCTTTTTGAAGGACTTCTGATGTGGGAGGGTAGAGTGCTCCACTTTAAACCATTACCAGGATTCATTCCATCAATTAAGATGAGAGATGCAGGTACCCTGTCTTCCAGATAGGAAGACACAATTCTGTAATTTCTCATTTAGTTTCTTAGGCACTACTTAAACACCAACAAGCCAATGTGGGATATGTAAAAGGTATATTCAAATGCTATTGATTATCATATCATTTGATGAAGATTGTAAAAATTCTGAGGTCAGAAAGGCAGGACAGCTGCTTTGTGGAGGGCTCCTTTGCTAACTTGATTGGTGGGAAGTGAAAGCTATGACCAGACACTAGGAAAAATACATGGGCAGTACAGATCAAGAACTGGAGCCCAGACTAGCACATGACAGGTGTTTTTATCTTTCTCCCTTGCTCTCACATTTTAAGTTTTTTTTTTTTTTTTTGTATTGGTCGGTTTGGTTTGGTTTGGTTTGGTCTGGTTTGGTGGGGATTTCTGTTTGGTTTGGGGGGCTTTCTGTTTGATTTTGTTTGTTTGGTTTGGTTTTGGCTTTTTTTGCAGGTGGAGGAATTTCATAAGGATGCTAGAATGGGGGATTTCTGTAGACATGGAGGAGTAGGGAGTTGTAGGACTCAATGAGACACAGCAGGAAGGAGTTTAGCCCCATCTACCTGGTTTGGATCTTCTGCTAACTCAAAGAAGCTCAGTGGTTAGCACAGTCTGACCTAATCTTCAGATCGTGCATACTCATGTGGGAAATTGAAGCAGTGTCCTGGGTTGGTGTTTTGACTGACTCCTCACCCTGCCCCCCTTGGCCATGAAGCTGTCTGCTCCCGGGGGAGGGGCCGCCTGGGCTCGGCTCTGTGGACTGGCCTTGGTTTTTTTCTCTCTCTTCTTGCGGTGGCTCGCTTGGCTCTGGCTGCTGCTGCTGCTGCTGCTGGTGGTGGCTTTTCGCTGCTGTGGTAGTAGTTCGTTGCCTGGTTTGTTAGTTTGCTGTTTTTTTCCTTGATTTTTTTTTGGCTATATATCGCTTGAATTATTTGTTTTAGCTCGCTGTTGTTTAAGGCTTGCTGGCTGTTTTTTTCTTTCCTTTCTCTCTCTCTCCCTCTCCCTTCCCCCCCCCCTCACCTCCCGAGGATCAGCACCAGCTCGCTCCGGAGGAACCCTGTGGCCTGCCTCTGGACACCGGCCAGAGAAGCATCTCGTCCTTCTGGTGAAGATCGAATCGTCCACGTCTCTTTGTTTCTCCCTCGGTGAAATTTTTTTTTTCATCTGGATCTGTGCTGGGAAGTGTTTCCCTTGTATGTGTAAATAAATAGGTTTTTTCCACTTTTCCCCTGAGTGAAGTATTTTTTTCTTAAGTCCAGTGGGATAAAGAATTGGGGGTTTATTCCCTGGGGAGCTCTTCTGGGGGTTTTTTCCCCTAAGTTTGTCCAAACTAGGACAAGCAGGAAGTTTCATGTTTTAGTTCTGTTATCAGCAGTTTCTTGGGGAGAAATGAATGATCATTTTCTCTTTTTCAGAGTGTTTTTGTAATCCCTTACTTTCTTTTATTATTTGTCAGTTCATCAACCAGAAGATTTTTCATCCCTGTATTTTTTTATTCCAGTAAGATCTTTGACTAAACCATATTAGACACATGCATCTACAAAATTCAAATGAGAGATGCAGAGTGTAAAATATACTGGCACATCTCTAATATTAAAAGTATGTTAAACAAAGATACCAGAAACCCAGAAAATTATAGGTGGTAGCATAATGTTTCCACAACTTTAACTTCTAATAACAAAATATAATCTATGTAATAATTTAAAGCAATAATATTTCACAAATTCTCTCTCTCCACTAATATGTAGAATTCATCAACTAGAGTTTTGAAACCAGCCAGCATGAGGAAATGTTTTCCATGCAGTTACATGTACTAAAAGTTCATGCAACTTTAGCTGTCATGAACAAGATCTAATTAAAAAGAAAATCAAGAAATGAATAACACCTTACATAAATATCTTCAGATTAACACATGCTATTGAATCAATAGGTCTCACTAACAAATGTTAATAAAATTAACTGTAGAATGACTCATACCAGTGAGACAGATGAGTGAGTGTCAGTATACAATTTTTGAAGAAGAAGAAAACAAAATCACAGGAAGCCTAAAGATCCAATCCAGAGAAGTTTGGATTTTCTCTAAGTTTGCAGTCATTAAAGAAAACTGAAGATGTTCATTTCTTGGCTAAAATTAATTGCCACAAAATGTAGCAGATACAAAAATATAAATGAATTTTCAAGGCAATTGAAAAAATTAATGAAAGAGACCATCAATTAACCACAGAGCTGCTCTTGGGGCTCAGGAAATTCAAGAAACTGAGGAAGCATCACTGGACTCTTCCCTTACTGTTATATTCCTGTTATCCCAGATACAGGGGAAAAATGAACACTCTGTCTGACCTAATAGAAGCAATCTGAAGTTCTTTTTATGTTTCCTATGTCCTCAGAGAATCTATGCAATATTTCAATGAATTTTATTCTAAAAAAAGAAATGCAGATCAGGTGTCAGCTGAGATACCACAAGCTGTTTTCTGCTTTGCAAAAGGACAGGGCTTTCTTCATAACTAATTGCACACCAAGCATGCAGCAAAGTAAGCTTCTTGGGAAGTAAATGATCCAAGAACAGTTTAACTATATCAGGATTACATACTCCAGGGATTTAGCTGAAGCAGAAGGATTTGCATGGTATGAAACTCCTGAGAAATCTCTCAACAAAAACATTTTTTCTTTCTTTCACATGGTGTGTGGTCCAGCAGCTGCTACTCAGTGTTTGGATTTTATTCAACAATCCAAATTATAGAAAGACACTTAGTATTCTGAAAGCCAGCTACATTCTTAACAAGCTCTGAATAATTTCTTAAAGTGTAGTCTCTGAGGAAATGGTTATTCAGAAGGGGTAGGCAGTGCTCATTTTCTGTTGTTGAAAAGCCAGGAGGAACTCATGCACAGATGAGGATGAGACTTCTGTTTTCAAAAAGGGATACAAGTATATATATATTTGCTGACAATATTTGTGCAGGGTAACATGAAGGGAGCTTTTTCCACACACCTTCAATTGCATTTTACTACTTATTCTAAAATCAGTAGGCAAAGTTGGTCGATAGTGCTTGATGCATTGGCATTCTTTGACAGGTCTGGATAACCAGTTTAATGTGGGCATCATTCACCTCCATTTGCTTTAGGTCATGTGTTATTCTCCAGTTCATGGCTTTATAAAGCAGTGGAACAGCCTTTCTCTTGGAGAACTTTTGAAAAAAGAGCATAGTAAAAAGGATTAGATGTAGCCATAAATATGATAAATGGCTTGCTAGAAACTACATTAAATAGCAGAGATAACAGCCCAGAGATGAGTTCTGCAACAGTCTTTTTGCAAACCTGTGTGGATAAATGATTCACCATGTGCTTGCTTTTCATGGACATCATTTAACAGGACATCCTATGTCACTAGTTATTTGAACTCCCAGTGCAGAAGACTTGTGTGCTGCTGCTTACCATTTCATCACACTTTCCTCATTCTCCAGACTTCTATTAAATGATGGGAAAAGAAATCAGATATGGTAGAAATTGTGCCTCCCACTCCTTTCTCTAGGACTTTATCCATAATCTTTTGACTTGTCCCTCTTGTGTTTTTTTCCCTTTTGTTGTTGTTGCTGGGTTTGTTTATTTGTTTGTTTTCTTTTGTCTAACCTTGTATAAGTTTTGCCCACTCTGCTTCTCAGCACCAGAATCCCCCAGAGGGCAGTTCTGGATACTCAGCTTGGTGTTGAGTCCTTCAGCAATATCCTAAGTGCTTGCACAGTGTCCACATTTTGCAGTGGCTCTGTTTTCTCAGTACTCCAGGGACCCTTACTGAAAACCCACTCAGCAGGGTAGGCTGTTCATGAATGAGCTGCTCCCTCTCTGCACAGTTATATGGAGTTAGTCCTTGCTAGAACTCAGCCCACCACTGGATACAAACTGCATACAGAACTTCAAAAAATCAAGCTTCCATCAGAAATTACTCTTGCTATATTTTTCCAAAAGTGTGTGTCTTCTAAATAAAAACATCAAATATTGGTATACTATAGCTAAAGAAACTCACTTATTTTTTAAAAGATCGTTTGTCTGGCAGTAAGCATTGCAGAGAAGAAAGAATGAAATAGGAGAGCAAGCTTCAATGGTGAAACCAAACAAAAACTACCAGTTCCAGGTGCTTGTGGAAAAAAAGTTGTGGCAGGAAAGAAATAGCACTTTCTTTGACAGTGTCTGCTAAGGTTTGAAAATAGGAACAGAATATCTACTGACAGAATGACTCTATTATAGACTATGTGGGGATTTTTATCTCTAAGTTGCTTGCAGCAATGCATCTTGCTCAGCTCCTCAGCCTCACTGATGCACCAAGCTTGACCCTGTGTCTTGGAAATGTACTTGCTATCAGTCAAGCTTGTTTGCATTAATGTAGCCCACTTTTATTTATCATAGAAATATACTTCATTTATATTTATTGCATGCTGCCTCCTTTAGTTGAGCTTTGACCTGAGATTGACCCAGATGTTTGTATATTGTACATTCAGCTACTGTTGCTTTTGTGACTAATATTGACTGAAGAGAAGACCTGTAAAGATGCTTGGGGCCAGGCTACGTGCTAAAAAACCCCAGCAGAACAGATATATCAAATTGGACTTAAATCTGGCCAAATTATTTCCAACATCTTAAAAAATGTTTTAAAATCTCAAGGCATTTATAGCAGTTATTTAACACACAAAGTGTATTTTTTCAACTGCTGCTTATAGCTGATCTTGCAGTTTGCATTGTGGCATGGAAATCATCACTAAAGCTATCTTGACTCAGTGTTTGGAAGTTAAATGAGAAAGCTTCAGCCAGTAATGCCAGTTTATAAAACCAGCAGGTTTTATTTGGCTCTGATTATCTACCTAGCATACCTTCACTGATGTACAAATGAAGAAACCAGACATACTTTCATGTTCATGGCATTAACCTACACGTGATCAAGCTGTGTTGGTGCTGGCTGACCCTTCTTGCTTGGCATGTGATTCAGCCCCTTATGTGAGAGCACTGGGCTGGAAAGATGTGTCACATTAAAGAAGAGCAAGAAATGCTCCATTCTCTCTTTTTGGAAAGGTTTCATAGCATTCAGTCTCTGGGAAGCCTGCCTCCTGCTTCTTCCAAACTATGGATGTAACAGGACTATTGCTAGCCACCAAACCACTGAAACGTAAGGAGTTACCAGCTGGCAGGTAAGCTGTGCTGTCTATTTGCATGAATGTTCCTTGTCTGTTACAAGTGAGAAGTAAAATGTGTTAGACAAAATAATGGAGGTGGTTTGTACCAGAAAGAAATATTTTATTTCATCCAGCCTTATCTCAACACTACTTACACAAAATGGCAACTGTGACCTTTGCAATGCTTTAAGCTAATGCTTTTTTGTTACACCTATGAGTTAGGTGACATATGCACATATATCAAACCATTCCAACTCAATGACAAGTGGAAACCTATGGAAATTAACTGTAGAGACTCAGCTGCTTGTGGCTATCTTCTTTTATCTGATATTTGGTTCAGCTTTGTGTCCAAAGTCACAAGAAAGAGGTAGGCTTTGAAATTAGGAGAACTGAAGCCATTTGAAAATTTGAATAGGATTTCCATGTCCATAACCTGAATTGTTTATGGATTCAGGGACACTGGCAATATAGCAGAGGCTGGAAAACACAAACATGAGATCATTTATTAAGCTCATTCTCATAAGCTACAATGTCGAACATCAGCTTATTCCCCCTTTGTTTTGAGTTCTTTATCTTGGCCTTAGCTGGACTTAGGAGGTTTGCTGCCATAGGCTTGAAGATGGTTATGAGTAGATATAAAATGATTTTATAATTTAATTTTTCTGTATATTTATCACTTTAATTTATTTGTTTGCAAAATCCTTTTAGAAACTGGTGCTTGGAAATATTAGACAAAACAGGCTTGAGACTTCTCCCTCTGCACAATGGCTGATGTGGTGTATGGCTACAGCTCCTGCAAGGATTTAATGCACAGGATGTATAAAAGAAGTGAAAAGAAAAAGCAAAGAGTGGAGACATTCGACTACTACAGCACTTTCCTTAAGTGAAATCCTAGGGGTCAGATTCTGTGTCACTCCGCATTGCGTGCACTTAAGTTGCACCACTGGAAATTGCAAAGCAGATGTAATTTGCTTCCAGCTCTCAGTACAGCATCATTTTACTTTACCAGATACTGCTGTTAGGGCCACTGAAGAATCTACAAGAGAGGTTATTTCCCTCCTGTGAAGATGTGAAATGGTCTCCTGAAAGAAATGGTACAAGTGTTATTGAGTGGACTTTCTCTCATTAAATGAGCTCTGGGAAAGTCATGAAAATATATAGCAGTCTGGTGACTTGGGAGTCTCCTCCAGCTCTAATTTCTGTGATCAGGGGGACGAAGGATAGAGATGGAATTGAATTATGCCTGAGGCACAAGGATTCCTGGAGCTGATCACCTCTCCCAGGAAAATGTCAGTCTAAAAGGTTTTCCGATACTTCTCACTAGCAGTTTTGACAGGTGAAGTTCAGGTGTTTCTCTGAACACTAGCTGATGTCATTGATAATATTTATTATCACAAATGTCAAGATACTGTCCCAGTTGCTTCATTATCGAACATTTCTTACATGACCTTACACATGATTATTAGTTCCCAGTGATTTGTGAAACTTCAGAAGGCCCAGCATGAGCTTCCTGTGGTGACAGGACAGTAAATGATTAGAAATCCTCTATCTCCACCAGCCATATGGTCAGCAATACAAGGACCATTAATACAGCTCTTCTGTAGTTGCTTTTACCCTTTTTTTTCTCTTTAATTTTTGACCCAAGCAGTTCAGGTTGAATGCTTGGGGTGCCTTTCTCATAGGTTTTGGGCAGTTATGTTCAGGTGTGTGCAACCTAGGGAACTCAGGTACTGAAGGTTAGAAACCTACCTCTTCAGAAAGCCCTTTCAAATCAAAGGAGAAATACAATCTCTTTCATTGCCCCCTTGGCTCCAGACAGTGCTACTGATATAGTGGTTGATTCCACTTTCTAAAGATTCAGATACCCATTGAACACTTTGAAAATTCTGAGCAAACAACAAAGGGGAAGGAAAATGATTCTTTGATAACCATGTCTTAAAATAGTATTTAACATTGTGGTAAAGAACTTGAGAATCTACTTCCACTCATCTTTTCTTTGAGATGGACATGTGCACTTCTTCAAAACTGGTGCTGAAACCACTGTCCACCTTGCTAGCATTTAACTTACTTTTGCTTCATTTGGGTTTCCATAACAAAGCAAAACAGGAGCCTTGGAGGACAAATGTGTATTTTAGAAAAACACCCTTGGTAATCTGAAATTTTCTTATTTTTATTATCTTTCCTCATGTCCCAGCAATAGTACAGCCTGCTCTCCTGCTGCTAACACTGACTGGTTGTAACAGATATTTTCACCTGCCTTTTATGGGTTTTTCTCGGGTCTGACAAATATCTTAGAATCAGGAAACACACAAAGAGACATCCATTACTTTATGGCAATTCCTTAATTTTAACTATTATCAAAGCTTCACTAACTATGCGTATATCTTTTTTGACAAGCTAATACAATCAACCCTGCTACTTCAGCTCATCTACTACCAGTACTGGAATATCATGTTCCAATGAAATTGTTAACCATTAATAGGCACAGTGCTGAAATATTAATCCATTTTGTCTCTCTAGGGCATTATAATCCACAGATCGAGTGGGACTTAAAATGTATGTGTGGAGACTGCTACAGTACACAGCACATCAAACCATGACTTAAAACATACTCTGAAGAGATCTCTTCTTTCCTTATGTAATATGCAACTGGAATGAGAACTAGAGGCAGAATGTTTACCAGTCTTTCACAAGAAGATGTAAAAAAGATGTCTACTGCTACACCATCAACTGCTTTATTCTGCTACTCTGTAAGAAAAATAAGTTATAAAGGAAATACCATAATGAATTTCCCACACAATGAGTTAAATTGGAAGAGAACTCCCACCAAAATGCATTTTGCAGATTACCTTATTCATGTCTGTCATGTGCTTCTGCACACACACCAGTCTTCTTGCCCTCAACTATCTTGCCATTTGCTGCCCTAGTCAGTAAAATGAATTCTAGTGTAATGCATGAACCTTCAGTGAGCTTCCACATTTTACACAATCATAATAGCAGCTATGAAAAAGACCATCTTTTCTTAAAAAAACCCCAAAAATGCACTCTTTCTACAGCCAAAGGTGCTAGCTCTATCTCCAATACTGTGTGTCTGCCATTAGCTTTCACTCTGGAAACCCTTCCTAAGGTGTAAGCCAGAATCAGAATGCCTGATATGTTAGCTACATTATTCTGCTGATAGCTTTTCTTTTGTTTTAGAGGACAGTGGCTATTAAAAAATATCTTTGGCAATCTCTGTGTACCTCTAAGCTGATTTTTGTTTGATTCTTTTCAAAAAGTGGATGAGGTGAACATCCTAGGGATGATAAACCAGAGTTAAGAACAGACTCTTTCTTGACAGCTTTCATTTGTGCAAGTTACTAAGGCAGCCAGATAATTCTGCAAAAATTGAGGTAAATCATGAGGAACATCACAGATTTAATGCTTTTTTGTCTTCCCTTTACCTGAAAATACCTTAGATGTGTTCAGATACCATTATTCCTAGAATGTCCACAAAACACAGCTCTGATAATTAGAAGAGATTTCTTGCCCTTAACTGCCATTTTCACAGTGAGTGTGTTAACATGAAGCATTTCCCAGTTGTTAAGCCTAGGTATTGATTATTTCAAGCTGTACATGGACTCATATTGTTTTCCTTGTGGACAGACTAATGTATTTGTCCACAAGAAAGGACAAACAGATGTACATCTTTTCTTCAGAGCTCAGAGATTAACTTTCAGAAGGGAACTAGACAAAATGATTCACACTGCTGTTAGGCAGTTTCTTTCTCTGTTTTCTTTCTTCTCCCACTGAGGGGGATAGCACAATACTTCCATTTTGGCCACAAGAAAAGTAGGGAGCAGCTGGTTCCATGGACGAGGAAACAGAAGCTTTGTAGAATAAAGAAAGCTTGTGCACTATTTATTAAAAACTGCACTTTACAACTGAAACATAATCTAAGGAGGAAACAGCTGATATGGCTATTTTGCTGGTAGTTAAAGAGTTTATACTACATTAAATTGACTCCCATGGGTTTAATTTTTCAGTGCTGTTACAATCACCAACCTTTCTTATTGAGAAGGTCAATAGGCACAATGTGAAGCCTTGTAAATCATTGCCTTGCTATTTTTGTAATATATAATGTGACCCTTTCACACACCTTAAAAATGATAAACCAGAGCACACACTGTATATCAAACAAATAAATCAGCTGCTATAAATACAGTCTTTCTTTTGGTTCTGGACAGATTAATTCTACTACATTTCACATGTTTCAAATTGTTTTTGGCTTCAGAGGCAAAATCTGCTTTTGTACTCAGAAAGCAAAGATACTGGACTGAATCTATTTTAAAAGCTTAATAAAGAAAAAGTGACCCTGAAAGCATATTTTAAAATTATTTGAATAAAAGCTTTAGAACTATAAACATTATATAAATTTAGTAACTATGCTGAAAAAAAAAATCTGGTCAGTTGATAGAAATTTTTAAGTGAAATTTTGAAAAGGGAAAGAACAAATGAGAATTAAACATAGCAGTGACCTGATAGCCTATTTGTGTTCCAGAGACATTTTTCCCTCAGGTGTATTTACCAGCCATGTTTCACATGCAAACTGAAATTCTTGATGTGACAGCTGGGGAAACTGAATCTCTGAAGAATACATTTTATAAGGAAAAACTGTAGTGTTATGAGGAAAAACTTGTTTTAAGCAGGTGACTCTTTACTCAGCTACACAGACAACCAGGATATGTCTCCCTCATATTCTTGTGCAGTTTCCTTCATGCCTTTTACCACTTGGATTAAAGGATATTGGTTCATGCCTAGTTTTCTGCATCAGTCATTAGTGAGAAATAGATGCCCTTGGTCATCTTAGTATTCCAGTCCTAAAAGTCCCACTTTTCCTAATCCTCACAGTTTCTGCTTCTGCTGTTGGAGGAAAAAGGCATTGATCAGAGGCATTTGAAGGGGAACATGTGTAAGAAAGGGAAATTATCAGAATTAAGGTGATACAGCTTTTTAAAAGAAAGAGCTGCAAAAGCTCTGAGACCTGTGAGGCTTTGTGCTTCTGCTGTATCAACTCCAACCTGCAGAAGACATTTCTCAAACAGCCTTCAGTCACAGTCCAGAAGGAAGTGACTTTGGCTTTGGACACAGGCAATTTGGAGGGAGGTAAGCAGGGAATGTATTTGTTGAACAGATATCCTTCACAATCTAGCAAATCCCATGTTGTGGAGCTGAACCAGTGATGAGATGGAATTTCAGCTGTGTGTGTTCCTGTGATGAGCAGATCATCCTGCTATTGACTTTGCTGAAGAAGTCTAATATGAGAATTTGACTGTTTCCTATTTACATGTTTTTATCTATTTTGTCATGTCTTCATCACCTTATTGTTCTGATAACTCTTTTGTTCTTCATTCCTCTCTTTCCTCAACCCAAGATTTTTAGAGTATTCATTGTTAAAATAAACATTCATGGTTCATGTTTATTGTGGTAAAGACTTGGAGAGACAGTGCTCTGACTGCAAGTCCAACAAGAATCTAGTGTATGAGTCTTATATGGTCCAAGACAGCTGGGAAGTACATTTTATTGGTGAAGTAGCCTTTTACCTTGCTCCCTGAAAGAAATTAAATTTGAAGTACAGTGCTTTCTGCATTGTACATTTATCCTTGTACAAGACCAGATAAAATTTGACATGACATAAAACACTTCCCCACGAGAAGAATTGGATATGTCTATAGATTAGGTCTAGGCTGGCAGCCAAGTTGTGATCTGTACAGTTCACAGATACTGGCTTGCATTCTTTTTTTAAGAATACTTTTTTGTGCATGGCAAGTTATAACTGACTGTCCTACAAAAAATTGTGATTGAGTTGTGTAATTAGGGAAAAGGCACTGCTTTTTATTTGTGGTTCATTTGATGTAAAGGTCAAAAGGGTTTGATTTAAATAATCTCATGACCAAATCAGGCCTGCTTGCATTGAATACTTTAACCATTTTAATTCATGAATATAATATGTACGCTTCCATGAACTTTTTTTTTAAGCAGAAAAATCCCTTTGATTTGAACATCCAAGAGTTTTCCTCTTCCTTTTCCTTCACCTCTTCAGGGAACTTCCCCAAAAGAGTTGTCTGATCTGACATTCAATTCCTAGCCTTTTCTCTACAATTCTTCTGAATGGACACAAGTGAAAAATAAGGCATAGAACCAAATATTCTTCCATGTCATGTCATGTCATGTCATGTCATGTCATGTCATGTCATGTCATGTCATGTCACTCATCTCATCCTAAAAATTATTGAAATTTAAATGCACATATAATAGTTTTATGGTAAAGCTCACTTTTTTTTTTTTTTTTTTTTGTCTGTGGCAGTCTTATTAGACTTATTAGGCAATGGGCAGAAACTGATGCACAGGAAGTTCCACCTAAATGTTAGAAAAAACTTCTTTACTGTTCACTGGAACAGATTGCTCAGAGTGGGTGTGGGGTCTCCCTGACTGGAAATATTCAAGAACTTCCTGGACACAATCCTGTGCAATGTGTTTGGGGATGACCCCAGATGATCCATTGTGGGGCCTTCCCATCTTATCCATTCTGTGATTTTGTAATATAAATGGGATGGGAAATGTCCAAACTCACTGCACCTGCAAAAACTGAGCTCAGCTTCATTGTCTTGTCTCTGCTTGTTGTCTTTTTTTTCAGAACACCCCATTCCCAAACAAACAGACCAAAACTCCTAAAAACCCAACCCAATCTAATCCCACAAACCTTTTAAGATTTTGCTCCAAAAAAGTTAGTCTGACATATTTCAGTTGCACAGAAAAGCAGTACCTCAGTCTCAGACATAACCTACTATTTCAAATGTAAGACCAGTTGTGGGGGACTTGGACTAAAATGTACTTGTAAATGTAACTGTGATAAGCTACAATATAAAAAGTATTTTATATGTTAAGAGTTTTGCATGAGACTTTTTGTGAAAATATTTGGCAGTGTCTTATCAGCATAATATCTACCACATTCCAGTAAGCCACAACATTTTAAGTGCCACACAAGAAAGATAAAATAAAAATATTAAAAATGTGACCAGTTAATACAGTAACAAAACCCAAGGCAAGCTTTATGTCAATCTAAACAAGGAAAATCAAAGCTGGTTAATTTATTAATTATTTGCCTTCATAAAATTTCCTTTAGAAAAATGTTTTTATAGTGAAATATACATGCTTCACATGATAGAAAAATATTTTACTAACAATAAAATCTCCACAATCCAGCAATACAGTCACATAAGTAATTATGCTTTTGCCTGCCTTATCTTCAAGAGTTTTAGATGTCAGTAGTAATTACATGGTGTATTCACTTATTTTCCTATGTTAAAGAATATGCAATTTACTTTGAATGACATTAACAAGCCTGAAAGCTTGTCTAAGCTTTCAAAATATTGCAAAATACTAAAATAATCAGTTCTTACAGGTTTTAAAACAGAATTTCAAGAACATTGGGGTTTTCCATTGAAAATAGGTGTTCTAATATATACAGTGATATTACTAGATAATTATGTAATTTAAAATGTAGTTCAGTATCTGAACCAACCTGCCCTCTCTAATCCACAATTCAAAGGATGTTGGATGTTAAAAGAATTTCATTAGTTGAAGCAATGTCATATTGATTGAGTGTAATAGTCTTTTGGGAAATTTCTCAGATGTTTAATCAAAATGGGAGTGCCCAAGGGCACAGGAAGTTCCCACTCTGCCCTGTTGGTCATGGAGACCATGGCAAGATCTATTCACTGATTCTGGGAATCATTCACTGTGCGCATTTTATGTGAGTGTTTGAAATGGTATAGTGCTGAAAAAGTCCTATTACTCATGCTTTGATTTCCACTCCAGGGTTTTACAGGTAGCAATGGTGTGGAGCCCAGAGCAGGCGTGGGGCCAAGGGAATTGCAGACATGGATCTCTGTCCCTTCATACTTTAAATCCATTTTGCCCCCCTCTCTTTCTTTTGCTTGCACTCCTGAAGACGCCCATGGCACACTGACAGAATTCTTGGTAAATTGTGTCACATTGTACATTCTCATCCTCCAAGGAAATTGGCCTTTTCTGCTTTCCATTTGCAGCTGGATGACCCAGAGCTTACAGGCAGTGCAGCTGAGGGCTCCTCCCTCCCTCAGTCAATTACCATTTTTAGGGTAACTAAAGGAATTTCAGATCTGCTCTGCCCAACGGTCTTTCCCCAATGGGACATTTTGGAGAATTTATTGAATTCTGCACTGCAAATTCAGGATGATGCCACAGCGAGGGGTGATACAGCAGCAGGGCTCACAGTGACCTGTTCTCTGGGTGGAACACAGGGAGGAGAGAGCAGCAGAGTGCACCAGGGGCTGCTAAACAAGTGCTGTGTGTTAAGGGGGTTTCCCTCTCTCACCTCAGAGAAGATTCAAATCAGTGCTGCAAAACTTCAACCCAAACACTATTCAGGCTCAGATCTGTGCTTGGTTGGAGTTCTGGTAGCCTCCTCAAAGCAAGTTTTATTTTATTTAATTTCAGATCAGCCAAAGGTGCTCTATTGACTTCCTTGGGTGCAATTTAATAAAATGCACAAAGATTGACAGATCTCCTTTCAATTGCAAAAGACAGAAAGATGATTGGAATGGAGATCCCTTCCAACCCCCTCACCCCATCTCAGAGAACAGAAATATCCCACATCCCACGTGCTGGAAAGGCATCAGAATTTTGTTTGCCTGTAAATGCATGGGGCTTCTTTTGCAGAGGAGCCACTGAAATATGAGGATTGCTAGTGCCAGCACTCTGCATGACCCCAGTTGCCATGGATGAACATGAGGTGGAAGGAGGAATCCAAGACATTGAGGTCCCAGTGTTTTCCTTTGTCATGAATAGAGGCCACACTTGGCAAATAGGGAGCCAAGGTTTTTTGGTGAAAACTTGACTTCATATGTTCATCTGGATGGTGACAGCCATTATGATGTAGATCTCTGGAAGTGAGGGCAGCCCCTGGGAAAACTCCCACCAAGGGACCCTTGCCTTGTGGGCTGCTCTGCAAGTCCTTGGCCAGTGGCTAAAGCAGCAAGCTTGCCACTCCTGACTTGTTCAGCCACTCCCCCAAGAAATATTAAGAACTTAATTTAAAAAAAAAAAAGGCTTGAATTTGATTGCCTAAAGAGTGATCAAGAAATTTTGGTTTTCAGAGATGCTGAGCATCTACAGCCCCTGCTGAGCTCAAAGAGGGCAGCAGCCCCATGCTGAGATGCAGAAGAATATTTTACTTGAAGCACAGTTCCACACTTACTGCACTGGGCTTGGATTTGGATGCTCCATTTAAGAAACAAGAGATAAATCATTATGGCCCTTGACCATGAACTCCATGTTTCAGTTTTATCCTACATGAGGCAATAATAAAATTTACTGACAGTGTCTTGAATACAACAGGAAAAGGCAGTGAATAACACCATGAGCTGCATCATTATATAATTGTATAATTTCATTGTATGTATAATAAAAAATAATATACCATGCAATTAAAGAACATCTTTTAAATCCCTGTGATACTGATTTCTTTCCTTTTTTTGTGGGTAAGCTGTGAGAGTGTATGCAGATGTTTAGCAAAATGCCCTTGAGAAATAAAATAACATGCTAAACTCATTTTTTATTTTGTGGTAAACTTCATAACATTTCATCAGATTCCATCCATGGGATGGATTTCCAGCTTATCTTATGTGTGAGAAATGACCTTATAACCTATGTGTGACAGTTGTTTGGGTTTTATAAAGTGTCCTGCTCACTGTGACATTGCTCACAGATATTTGTGTGCTACTTCAGAAAGCCAAGGAAAATTATTATTCTTCTATATTTAACTATAGTGTCTTCCTTTAGTCCCATGTCACTTAGAAAAATCTTGTACTAGGATAGGTCTGCTTTTAAATTGGAAAAAGAAAACAGTTTTGTTTTTTCCTTTTTTCTCTGTAGTTAGCTCTGGTTTTCAGTGCTTTGGAACCTGCATCTTTCTTTTCTGAAAACAGTTTGCCAGACCTTTAATTGGCTTTTGTTTAAGGGAATATTTCTATGTAGAAGCTGCCACCTGTATGAATATTGAGGAGGTAAATTTATTTCTGTGTAGAGTTCAAGGAAAGCTGTCAGAAAAGGAGGAAACACGTGGCTTGTGTTAGCCCTCTAAAGAATTCCTCTGCTAGGAACCAGGGAAAGACTAAACCTAAACGAGTTTACTAATAAGGTTAATTTAAAAATGGTTCTAAAGCATTGTTATTACTATTATTACAAGTGGTTTATTATAAATTCTCCTATTTTCAATCTCAAATGCCAGCAATAATGACATCTTCCATGAGAATGATATTCATTATAGAGCCCTGGGGCTGTGCACTCTCCTCACCTTTTTTTATCTCTGACTCTTTCTGCTGGTTTTAATTCAGCATTAGGTACAATACGAATGTCCTTGCAGGGCACATGAGCCACTGCACATATACCAGCTTTTCTGAAAGCAGTTGAGAGTCTACATCTGAAAATGCACCTTTGGTTAAAGTAGTGTCCACAGCAATTAAACTGCCAGGTATTTAATTTTCACTGATGTAAAAATACTGGGGAAGATTCTGCCCTAAATAAAAAATGAGAGTGTTGGCTGAAGGCAAAATGAAAAGAACATTAGTATTTCCAGAAAAAAAATTGGATAAACCAACAAATTCTGTAATAGGTGTTCCAAATTAATAAAAGATATTATGATAAGATTTCTTCTGCAAACACAAAGGCAGAATTATGAAGAGCACGGTTTTAATATAATTTCCATGCATTTTATTAAAAAATAGCTAATGAAAATTACTCATATTTTCACTGTATCTTATCAAGCTTTGTTAATGAAAAGCTCCACTGTTCTGCATGCATGTTGCAAATTTTCAGCAGCCTATGACTTAGTAAATAATGTTGTCACTCAAACCTCATCTCCTGTCTGACTGTAATGAATCAAAATGGACACTGAATTAATGTTGAATATTGTCTGAATTTGATGTCTCTGTCACCAATGAGATGGCTATAAACCATCTCATTCTTTTTGTGCTGTTTCTGCAATGGCTCTGAATTACTGGTAATATTTATTTATTTGTTTGTTTGTTTGTTTGATGATTAGCAAAGCAAGGACACTTAAGAACAAATATGGTGAAACCTTCCAGCTCATGGTGCCATGTCATAATTCCCATCTTCCCATGAACAGTCATGAAGTACAAGATCTATCCTAGCACATAATTTCAAACAAGTTAAAAGCATTGTGAACTAGGCACAGACTTCATAAGCTCTGTATGATTTGGGTTAGATATAAGTGCAGTATTATATTTAGATTGTTTTATTATTTTGTTTTACTTGGATACAATGCAATAGCAATCACAATTTGAACTCTCAGTTACAGCTGCACCATAGAGTGTAGAAAATCTCAACTAACAATAAAAATATTTGATGACATAGGTCTTCTTGTTGGATAATATACACAGGGGGATTTGTTAACCACCCTGAGTTGTGCTTCAAGCTGTGTAAGTGCCTTGCAGAAGATATTAATTTTGTATGTTAATGCTTGTGCCATCAGATGCTTTGATTTATAAATTGGGACCATGTTAATTTGCTCACTATGATTAGAAGTATATTTCTGTGTATTTCTTGCATTAAACATACAATCCTCTTACTTCCACTAGAGAAGCCATCTCCATAAGTGGTGCTTGGTCACTTTTATTTAGACAAAGTTCATAACTTTATCACTTCTTTGTTGGAGAAATCTGTGTTCAACTCACTGTGATGTTGATGAGTCCTGTGGCACCAGTGGATGTAAAGTGAGACATCTTCTCACTTCAGCTGAATGTCCTCCTCAAACACCCTCAAGAGAGCTTGTTCAGGACCCCTCAGGACTGATTCTATGAGAGACCTTGGGCAGAAGGGGTGGCTGAAGAAAGTGAGAAGCAGCGCTCTTCAGTCACTAGAAGAACAGCTCAGACAAGAAGCATGTTTTAAAACCCTGGTGTGTATATATGTGCCTGTGCCTATGCTGCTTTTGTCATACCTTCCTGAAGCAGAAAACTGTAATTCCAGAGAAATACCATATGGTCAGCCTTGTTGACTCCACCAAAGGGCCCAGAATCCCTCAGATATTGCACTGCATGCCTGGAAATTAAACCACAACTGCTGAATCACAACAAGCAATATAGATCTGTTGGGATGCAAACTTGGACACAGATCAGAGGATAACGTGTGCCAGAGTCCTCACCCCAATAAGCACACACAGATGTGTGCAATGAAAACTGATAGACAGCACTTAACTGGGGACTAATATGGACATATTTTGGAGACAGTTGCACTCAAGTTAGTTGGTGAACAAGAAAATAGACATTAGTTCTGAAGGTGAAAATTCTAGGGAAAGGCAACCAGTAAGAAACCAGAGCTACAGTCCATTAAAGCAGAGGATACAGGGAAGGAGGAACTGAATCCTCTGACTGGTGAGGGAGCTCTCTGCCCAGGCTTCAGATCTGCATGTATGAGTACAATGTGACAGGATGCCAACAATACAGCAGCACATCTTTTAAAACAAACCTTTTTCAAGAAGCTAAAGAAACTTTGCACTTCACTGCTTTAGTGGGCTGGCTTCTAGCAATGTGTCCAGTTAAACTGGAAATAACTGTCAGGTGGACCATGCTTAATAAAACATGCAAGGACCAAGCATGCTGATCCATTCTTGGCTATTGCCTTAAAATTTTCAAGTGATGTTTATTTATTGCTGTTAAAACAACTACCTGTTAAGAAAGTGACTAGTAATAAGGCATCTTACCTTGATTTGTACCTCTTCCACTGCATTCCCTAGAAGCTCTAAACATAGTCTGGAGATGCCTTCTCCCAGCAAATAAAACAAGATCCACATGTGATTTGATTTTCATGCAATCTCTGAGGTAGAACTTGATCTGTGTTTGAGGCAGTTCTCACAAAAAAATGAGAAAATTAGTATGCAGCAAAATGCAGGCACACAGAGAGTGAGACAGTGTTCAGATTTAATGTTTGCCTGTTTCTGATTTATTAACCTAGTACAGATGCAACTGTTTCTTTTCAGCAATATCCTATTCTCTCCCCAGTTTTCCACTGGCAGCGCCAGAGGCCCAACAAGAATAGCTGGCTTGCCAAAATGTGCACAGTGCCTGCTGGCTGGGGAAGGATAAGGACCTCAAGCAGTCACAGTCTCATTTAAATACAGGTTTACTCTCTTATTAGTGCATCCTACAGCAGCAACTAAGAGCATCACACTTTATTTCAACACTGAGTTTTGGCAGAACAGAAAAAAATTGTTCTTGCTGGAGAAGTAATCATAAGGCACTAATTCTTCATGGTTCTTCCATGGTTTCCCTATGTAACCTCAGTGAAATCACATGAAGCATGGTTTGCAACCCTGGATTCATATTCTCCCCAATCCACCAGTGGCTTGGCTTTACACTTGACCTTGCATTGAGTCTTGAGCATCCAATACGTGGCTCAACATTCTGAAAACTTGGTGACTGAGTATGGATAGACCAACACACTCACCTCATCCCATCACCCATGCAAGCACATCCTATTTCCTAGAACTACTTGGAAAGATAATTAAAAGAATATTTCGTCTGGCAAGGAGCAATATGACAGCTGACTTACAGAACAAATTGTTTCTCTCTGTGCTGTTGCTAATCACCAGATCAGGGATCTCTCTTTTACATCTATCCACTGTGTGCTCAATGAAAACCAACAAGCTAAACCCAAGCTCTTTTAAGATTTTATTTTAGTGAATCCCCTCCCTGCAGTACATCTGAAATTCATCTGGAATTGCCATACTCCCTAGTTTCAAGTCTGAACAAGAAAGTTTGATGTGGCTTTCTGCCCATAAACAATCAGAAAGTGCTTTTCTGCTTTTAAGCATTGCACAGCTTGTGAGGAGACTTTCTGGAGATGGACTGTATCGCCAGACACCATGCCTGAGGATGAAGGAATATGTGAGGAAAACAAACAAGAGCACTAAGCCTTTCAAGAGATTTCATTCAGTTAACATCCTTCCAACGTTTCAAACAGCAGCAAGAAGAAATTCTGTGTGCTGGCCAGAGTCTTGTGGGCAGGCACAATCCTATGGCCACCTTCCTTCAGGGGGCAAGCAGGGCTAGTGAGCCCCCAGCTTCCACCTTCCTTGTACCTCCTTCCACTTTCTCAAGGCTGGTGAGCAGCACCTGCAGCAAACAAACCTGCTGGAAGGGTCACAGCCAGCACTGGCTGTGAGCAGTACAGGGCAGCAATGCAGAACACTCTCTCTGTGCCCCCCATTCATCAGATATTGCTCATGCTAATGGAATTGCAATTCTTTCTGAGCAGGGATATGATCAGTAAGCAACCTTACTGCAAAAATCAGTTTAAATATTTAGTTACTTCTATTATTGAAATAGGAACTCTGAAAAATTTGTGAACATGCATAATATTCTTGTGGGAGAAAATACCCAATCTCAGGAATATATGGATATTCTGGGCTTTTGTGGAATAAATACAATTTTCCTCTAACATTTTAACTAAAGATTTTCTGAAAAAAATAACAGAATAAGCCATATTAAAAAAACCTTTACCCCAGGCTACTGTAAAGAAGAAAAAATTTTCCAAATGTGAACTAATGAAGTACAAAGTAATGAATATTTAATTTGCATAATTTACCAAAGTGCTGTTAGGAATCCAAGCAAAATTCTTCATAAACAAAGTGTTCATTAGGCGTTTACTGTAGCTTTTATGCAATCATTACACTTTTTCCCCCTGTATTCCTTTTACTGTGATATTACACTAAGGTGAATGAGCATCTCATGAGAGTGTCTAGAAGGTTCAAAGGAAAAAAAAACGAAATGAGGAAGGCAGTGGTGTCTATTAAATTTAAATAAGCTACCTGTTTACAGTGAAGAAGATAAAAGACTAAGCACAGCAGAAGAGCAACTGAGAAAAGGAATGGAAAATGTAATTGAGTTTTACATTATGGGCTTCTTCACTTGGCTGTGTGAATATTATTGAATTAGCCCTATTACTATAAAGATTACACAAAAGCAGAACAGTGTGAAGGCTTGCTATGAAACTTTAACAATATCAATGGAGGTAAGTGCTACCAAAACTGCACACAGGAATGTATCAGAGAAAGAATAGAGTGGGATTTTTTTTTCAATAGAACTGAACTATGGTGTGATGTGAATTTTAATAAGAGCATACAGAAAAAAATGAAAATGGGAATGGTGAAAAATGTCCATGCAAAAAGGGAAAGATTTCACAGCCACAACCATCACAGTAAATATCAAGAGGTGAAATATTTGTATTATAGGAAATGTCCTTCATACCATTGCTTTATATAACAGACTATCCCTTGCCACATCCCCTGAGTCTTTAGCTTACCAAGTTTTCTCTGGAACAAGGTGGCATATTTACCTGAAATATGATTGCACATTGCTTTATAGATTCTAGGTGAGAATTAAAGGTCAGCAGATTTAAATTACTGAATGTGGGTCTAAGGACTGCTTTTGTTTGACTGCAGAAGATTGAACTGCATTGCTTCACACTCTTTTTCAACTTTTCCTTCCTCACTGCAACCCAAATTTATATCTGTTCCCTGCACATTATTTATTTAGCTACTGACAGGTTTTTCTGTAAAGCTTTTCCATGAGGTGTTTGAATAATCTCTGAAATCATAGCATAACATACTCAGTATTTCACAATTTCTTCCAGAAGGTATCAGGGATATCCTGTAAAAATAATTGACTCAAAATCAGGCTGTTTTCTCCTTACCTGATTGAATAGGGAGAATGTGGCTGCTGTACAGGAGGACTTTCCCTGGCAACAGGGGTCTTGATTAACCATAAGAAATACTCGTGCCTCAGGCTGGTAAGAAAGTCTAATTGGGTATTAAAAGAACATTATTTTGACAAATTATACATTCTAGGAGTGAATATAGAAAGCATGCTGTGTTCTGTATTTTGTCTTCTTCCTCTCTGAATGAAAGAGTGAGTTGCCCTTGCCGTGGGTCACCCCCATCTATTCCCACACCTCACTCTGCCCTGCAAGTTAGCAGCACATCCCAACTGGAAGGAGTTTTGGACAGCTGGCAAGCACAGTCCAGGGGGATCTCCTGCCTGTTTAATGCAGCTCCTGCCCACTTGAAGGCAGAGCAGGCAGGTAGCTGCACAGCCTCCCAGGAGCTCAGCCCTGGCAACTTCAGGCGTTGGCACTGCAAGAGCCCAGCAGGGTGCTGGACCCACACCCCTCCACTTAGCAAGCTGTTTGCAGACATGGGAGTGCAGCATGGAAATGTGCAGATGATGATCCATCAGAGACTAATGACAGAACCTGAAGGAACTGAAAAAGTGAAATTAGAGGAGAGATGTAAACATCAAAACATAACCAGTGATACATCCTGAACGTAACTGTGTGTGTGGATAGACAATTTTCAGGTTTTATCACAGATAAGACTCTTGCAGTCTTAGGGTAATTTAATAGAAAAGTGAGTAATTCTCATCCTTTTGTTCCTCCAAGAGACCAGTAGAGATGTGACAGTAAGGAAGCTGAAGTGAGGCACTGGGATATGAAAAGCAGGTTCCACAGTAGCTGCTACAGTGCAGGGAAATGTCATTGACATCAGGGCCTATAGTCCAATGCCAAGAGACCAGTTTAAGATACTACCTCAATTTGGAGTGGACTCCATTTCCATGTGCCTTAGCTGGGCATATCAATATCTCCCCTGTGAGGACAGAGCAGTTTTGCTTTAGTGGCCAGCTGCAGAGGACAGTCCCTGGGACTCAGGAGGACCAGGTTTTGCATTTTTCAGGCTGTTACCATGCAAAAGATGAAGGAAAGTTGGTGACATGGGTGTGCACAAGCATCAGTGCTGAAGAGGCATGAACCAGGTGTGGTGAAGAGGGGACCAGCTGGTGCCAGGTCAGAAAGCAGCTATGCCATTCTGAGCATTCACCTTCCAGTCAGCACTGAAATGTGTTTCAGCCAAAGCTGAATGACAAAACTGGAGCTTAAGTGTGGCCAAGTGTCTGTAAGTAGCTTTACTCCTGCTGGAATAACAACTCTGTGTTGAGCAGATGAACATTCTGGAGGAAAACTTAGTAAAAAATGATAAATTTCTATGCTTTCTTCAGACACAGATAAGTGTTATCCACCCATCAGAATCTAAAATAGAGGCAAAGAGAGGTGAATAGCTATGATGACCTGTGGATCCAGAATATCCAAGCTCTTACAGGTTTGCTGCAGCACAGCACCACTAGCAAGAGCTGTGAATTGGACCACTCTGTAGTGAACTATGTGCTTCTGATTTCCCAAAAATGACCCAACAGTGATTCTGGTACTCAAACAACTGGTGTCTGGTTCTGCTTGGCCAGGAGTAGGACATTATTCTTTAATGTTAAACTGTGGATGAAATGCAAATATTATCACTGTGTCTAGGGGAACTGTGATGCAGCAGTGCAGTGCTCCTCAGGTAAGCAATCTCCTGAGAGCAGTTTTTTGCTCTTTGGCCCTTGGGACTTTTCAGGGTCATGCTGGCAGCATGGGGCTCTCCCTTAAGGAGGCATTCTGATTAAAAATTATTCTCTACTACAGCTCCAGAAATACAATGAATTAGACTGGGAAGTAAGTAATTTGTATTGATGCATTTCCAGCCCCAAGAGTGGGAGGTCCCCTAATGCCCTGCCTTCTCCTTCCTGAGAAAGGAGGGGTTCCCACAAAAGAAATGGGGTAACAGTGCAGACTTGAAGGTAAGCCTGGCTCAGCAGGGAAGATTAAGGGGAATTCATTATTCACATTGAAATTATTTTTGAGCAATGTTCTATAAATATTAAAAATTTCATCAGTTTATTTTTATCATATGTAAGCATATTCCTTCTCCTTCCTGAACATAAATGAACTGGCTTAATAGGACTCCTTTTCATTTAATAGGATTATCATTCCTTTTGCATCTCCCCTGCTGTTTCATATCACTGGTGAGTATTTATTAAGAACTAGTAAAATTCATGGATTTTTCTTGCTTGCCAGGTATAGAAAAATGCAGAAAGTAGTTAAAGGTCTATCTTTTGTGCTTACTTGGCAGAGAAGGCTATAGCTGTAACACATGATTAGATTATATAAAGAAAAGTAGTAAAATTGTTGAAATGAAACAACAATTTTCCTATCTCATGACCCTATCTTGAAAAGGCTGATGCTGCAGTTTTCACAAAAAAACCTGGGATGATAAACAGGAAGACTGTGGCAGTTTCAGTTGCACAATACTACATTATGGGAAACACTCAAGACCAGAAACACAATTTTTCAATCTGGTTCAGTCTGGGGATAAGCCTAATATGTTTTCTCTGGAATACAGACTTTGCATTGCAAATTGAAGCCCCTAGTCAGAATGCTGTCCTTAATCTTCCTTATGCCCAACACCAATTTCTTTTAATCTTTTTTTCCCCCTATTTCTTTTCTTCCCCCATTTTTCTTTTTTTTCCCATTTTCTTATGATTCCTCCAAGATATTTCATTTTCTCCAGGGACCTGTAAAAATTCTGTCCTCCAGAAGAGAAATTAAAGACCCTACTTCTCAAAGAAATCTGTGCGTTTAATTCTCATCAAAAAGATGTGGGCTCAGGTCAGCACGTTTGATATTTGCAAATACAAAATGTATCTCACTAAATACCTCTGAAAAGGAATTATATTCATTATACACAGAATATTCTCAGCTCATATTAATAGTAGGCATTTCTTGCAAACCAGTAAATTATTTTGATAATTTTGTTTCAATTTAATGACCACATCTAAATTATAGTAACCAACTGCCAATATAAAATCTTTACCATATTAAAAAAAAAATTCAAACATTTGATAATATGTAGGAGTCATCCAAACAGTGAAACATTTGCATGCAGGTCTTCAGAAATAATTAAGAATGCTTTATTCAGGTGTTAGTAATCTAAGTGAGCCAAAGGTGTAAATCACTTTCTCAGTTTGGTTTTGTGCTGAGATTATACTCTCTGCCTCCATAAAGTCCATAGAGTCTTGAGCTCCATAAAAAAGCTAACTTTGTTTCTCACAAAAATGTGCAAACTGCCACATTAGGAAAGTTAACACCTACATAGATTACTTGAAAGATTTCTCATTGCTTACAAAAATGATAATTGCTGTGTGCACTGAGAGTATCTTCTAAAGAGAAAGGCACTGGGTTCCTTACTCTGCCTGATTCCACCAGAACTAAGGCTACAAAAATGAACACAGAATACTTCATGCTTGAAGAAAGACATTATTGTATCACTAAGGAATTATATCCTTCTGGCTCAGGAGAGAGCCTCCAAAATTACAAAAATAACCAAAGCAGAGTGAAACTCTCTAGTAATAGGACTTACGGCTCAAAATTTTCTTTCATGTGTGTATTTTATACTTTTAAACAAGAAAACCAGCATTTTCTACTTCAAAGTGTCCCTTTGCATCCATGATACAGGATTATTTAAAGATTCCTGAATGTATTCTTGGCCTGGATGTTTGTGTTTCTGTGTGTGTGAAGGGCCTTGAGGGAAAGCCATTGATGAGCAGCTGAGGTCACTTGGTCAGCTCAGCCTGGAGGAGACTGAGGGGAGACCTCACTGCAGTTACCACTTCCTTGAGAGGGGAAGAGGAGGGGCAGGCACTGATCTCTGCTCTCATGAACAGTGACAGGACCCAAGGGAATGGCTGAAGCTGAGTCAGGGAAGGTTTAGGTTGGATAACAGGAAAAGGTTCTTCACCCAGAGGGTGGTCAGGCACTGGAACAGAACTAGCCTGAGCATTTTTATAAAGATCACGAAAAAAAAAGGTATTGGAAAGAAAAAAGTATTGGAGGGAAATGAGGAGAGGAAGCTGTAGCATGACCCTCATTTGCTATCACTTGCACAGGATATATAGAAATATATTATGGGACAAATGGATCCCAGCCTACAACTTTCTGGAAGGGCAGAGTCTGAACCCTCTGAATGTCTCAGTTAGACTGGATCTATCTCATTATACTCAATCCTCTCACACTATGGATTACTTGATCTGGAGCAGCAGCTGAAATAGCCTCTCACAAGCTAAAAGGAAAGGGTGCAGATCACAGCTGGTGCTATGCTTCTGTTCCACCTTACTCTTCATCCTACTGAATAATTAGTGCTATAGGTGAGCTTAAGGAAAGCAAGTAAATTGTAGAATACTTGATCCATCCCCCATCATTAAGAAGATTCAACTATATTTTAAATGAATAATCACATTGAGAAATGCCACTGGAAGTAGTAAAGGGAGTATGAAAAATGGTTTTTGGCAACTTTAAAAGTGAAAAATTCATATAGATTCTGAATTTGATACACTCATGGAACCCAAGGAAGAGACTCAGAGGTGAGACAACAGAAAAATATGACAGCAACAATTTGGCTTATCTGGAAGAATAAGTGGCAGGGGTTAATAAGTCATGTCCCAGAGAGGTGAGAGAAAGTCATGTCACTACAATACTGGAGGTGAGGGAAGCAGAGATGACTTCAAGGGCAGTCTTGAAAAATCAGTTCTGGAGGTAGTGATTTTGATGTGGGATGGCAGCCAATCCTAGGTGAAACATCCAAGAGAAGGAGGCATGAGCTCAGAGCATGGATATGCAGCAGAATAAAAAGAAATTTAAGCATTATTAATAAAGCCAAATAGATGAATCCACTCAGCAATAAGGAGAACACTAGAGGAAGATAACAGACAAGAAACTTGCACTACCATTCATAATTGGATATAACTTTATTTCCCATTTATCAATACCTCATTTACCCAACGAGCAGGTTCATAGGCAGTTAACATAATGAGGAGCATCCTGGAAATTACACAACAGAGTGGTGAATGTATGGCTCTGCAGGGGACACACAGGCAAATAGTTGAAATGACCTTCATTGTCCCAAAGACCATAAAAACTAGTCACTTCTCACTGTGTGAGTTTAGAAGCTGACTGCAAACTTTCATGCAGACAGAAGCATGACATCTGTACAGAAAATGAATGTGGAAGCACACCTGACAGTGATAAAACCTTGATTCTGAAGCTACTGCTTTCCTCATTTTCTCAGCACTGATTCTTTGAAGTAGTGTCATTTTACCTTACTCCCTATTTCAACCAGGTATTTAATAGCAAACAATTCACCACACGATCTCTGATGAGTATCAAAGACTCATTTGTAATGAAATAAACTAAAACTGCCAAAACTTAAAAAAGCCAATGTGTAAAACAAACCTTTTCCTTTGAAATTAACGACTTTTGAAATATCTCTTACACCAAAGCAGAGCAAAGCAGGAAAGCCAAGCAAACAAGGAACCTGGAGAGACAAGAGAGGATGGAACCAGACCAAATGACAGATAACAAACCTGGGGAATCAAGTAATATGCAAATAGTAATAATCAACAAGGATAACAGGAAAAGCTGATCAAAGCTAAACTCTTCTGATTGAAATGACTCCTATGACACACTAGAAGTGCATTAGCACCCTGTAACCACAATAAAAGAGCCAAACTAAGCAATTTATATCAAAGAGTAGCATGCAGAAAGAAAGAATTCATTAAAAAGTAACATATGGTAAGCAGGTTCCACCTCTTGCCTACAATTAACTTAAAGAAGAGAGAAATGTCTCACTGAGATGTATGATATTAAAACAAAAATTAAGAAGGAAGAAGCTCCCAAACCCCAATAACAACTGGGAAAAAAACCAAACCAGCAGTGAAGATTCTGCATAAAGGTGTAGAAAACATTTGAAGAACTGAACATATGCTGAAACATAGGAAACCTCTCAGGACCATGAAACTAATCAAGACACATTTCTTGGAGATTCTCTATATTCCTTTTCTTCTCTGGCAACATATCAATCTGGTTCCTGTGAAACCCACTTCCATCATCTCTTATGTACCCTTTTTAGTACTTCAAGTTCCATCCACACTGCTGGGTCTTATGGGGATTCTTACCATCCTTCTTACAGCCCCACAGTACCCTAACAACCCCTGGCAACCGCCTCATTTCCCCATCCACATTCCATTTCCCTTCTGGCCTTCAATGACACCCTTCAGCATGTTCCACATTTCTGGCATCCCCACTTAATAGGTTGTCCTCATCACTTCCACCAAGTCACAGAACTGCAGAGACTGGAAGGACTTCTGGATGTCTCCAGTCTGACCCACCTTGCCAAAGCAGAGTCAAGAAGAGGTTGCTCAGGGTCACAGCCCGTTAGGATCTGAGTAACTCCACAGTCTCTCTGGCCAACCTGTGTCCAGCCTCACAGTAAAACAGCTTTCCTTATTTTTAGGAGGAATTTACCATGCAATAGCTTTGTTCAGTGATCCCAATATATTCCCCAGTATGACCAGCTCTGAGCCATACTACATTCATCTCTCAAATTACCTTTAACATTAAATCTACATATCTTGCACCTACACACAGATTTTGTCATCTCCCCTTTGTCTTCTCTCAAGTGTGCTTTGCTTGCTGGTCAGGCAGAGGCTGTGCCCCTGGCCAGGATGAGATTGGCCATGTGCATGAACAGCTGGCAGCCTTTTGGCTGCTAGGCAAACCAAATATAACCATCAGGGCTGAAGTCCCTCTGTTTACCCTTGGTAATTGTCTTAATAAGCTCCTTTCCTCTACACAATCAACACTTGAGATCTCTCTGACAATGCAATTGTCCCTTCACTTGTCTCAAAAAAGGCAGTAGCTTCAAAAGCTTTTGACAGATGCTAACAAAGAAAGCCCAAACTTAAATGAAGGTGCTTATTATTTCCCATGTTTTTAAGTCAGACTCTGAAGATTCTTTTACATGTCCAAAGGTGGGAGGGATTAGGCCTACAAACAACATAAACATCTAGCCATAGACTACATTGAAAATAAAAAGAGATGAGACTGGATATGGTGGTATGACCCAAAGAGACATTTCAGATACATTCATGATGGATATTATTACCACCTCTCTTCAGTCAGGGAAAATACTTGAGAGCCAATAATAAGATCATTTCTGAAAAAAACAGCATTCTTCAAAAATCTTTAACAACACAATGTATTCCATGAAAATCACAGGTACTATGTTGCCTAGGTATTGGTCTTTTTAACAAATCTTTCAGGGAGCAATCTAAGAGTTGAGCAGAAGAAAAAAAGGCATCATGCCAAATTCACATGATAAATCAGTGAACAGCAGGCACTGAGCACACCTTAAGCTCAGAGACCATTTTTCTTTCTTCCAAGAAATCTGCAGAACAAGATTCATATAAAAATAGCTTGTAATAAAAAAAACAGGTTGCCTGGGGAAAAGAGTAAAACAGTTCTAAAATACCATCTGAATCTGTGAATGGAATGAACTAATTTAATAACACTGAAAAATATTGCAGAGACCAACTTCCAGCTGAGACAGGTTTAGTAAAGCACCTCCTGGCTTAGTATTCTGGCTCACCTGGTGGAAATGCACAGAGGGTCTCAGATGGCAGCTCAGCTGTGCTAATGTGCAGGACATACATTGGAAGTCCAAATACCAGATGGGGGATTTTGCTAACTGCTTAAATCAGCTCTCGTGGCAGGCCACCAATTGGCAAGCACAGGATCATTTTAGGCTTGTATTATGCTAAAAAGCACAATAGTGGTGGGGAGAAATGAAGAGCATGAAAACAAAGGTAATCCTATTCTTGAGCAAGCACAGAGGTGGCTGCTTTCTGTGCAATTATGGGAGTCATGTATTTGCCATTGAAGTCTGGAATGTAATGATTCTCGTGTTAAAAGACAGTGCAAAATAAAAAAATACAGTGTACAAGCTACATGTACACACATATATGCTTCAATCCAATGCAGCTGATGTCCTGATCCCTTTGTAGCCATTGGAACAGGAATGATGAACATCAGTGCCTGAGGCTACGGTGGCATGTGGACTGCAGGTGACTCCCGATCCATGGGAACATCAAGCTCAAGATTTTTAGAGCTACCTAGGGACATCTATCTCATTTGCAACTTTCTGCTAAACAGAGACCTCTTGTATTCCTTCAACCAAGTTAATTTTTCAGGGAAAGGAGAGGACTTCTAATTTTTAAATTGAAAAGCTTTTATGCTCCTCTGAGATGGATGAAACCATTAGTCTGTGGTAAAGAATACATAAATTGGGTAAATTTGAGACAGAAAACAGCCATTCTCTATAAATTACAGAGGAAAGGTATTCAAGACTAGTGTGTCAACACAAGATCTCAAAAGAAAACTCTGTCTTTAAGAGAAATTATTAACTTTTGCTGATAACTAGTTTTCATTAGTGAGTCAAAAGGATATAATCATGAGGATAAGAGGCAAATAATCCTCAAGTGGAACAATTAAATTCCTATCAATTGTGACATAATAACAGAACAGCCTTCTAAAGCTCTGGAGATGCTTAACCTTTCTCTTTATTAAGTAAAGATAATCTACAATTACACTGCTTAATTATTTGCAAAGATTCTCAATATTTTCTGTCTCTGTAAAAATTGCTTTTCTTAATTGGTTTGATTTTGGCATGGTTATTTTTCACCCCTCAAAAGTAAATAATTTTATTTCCTTGTTCTTATGGGATATTGAGCACTTTGGTTGTTTTTCTCTTTATCTCATAATACTGTGCACAATTTTGTAGCCTGGGTTGGATCCCCATCACAGCCATATGCAGTGTTTTTTGCTTGGGGTGATGTTAGAGTTTGTCCTTCTACCCAGCAGGCCACTTTGCAGAGGATAAACGCCACACCTCTGCATTTTTTGTCTGAACAACCATGGACCTGTCTCCTGCAAGGAGCTTCCATTTCTGTGTCTGAGGATTTTAGGGTGATGATCAAGGACATGCTTTGCAACCAGAGCTGCTAGTGAGGGTGTGTAGGTGGGTCTGGAGCTAAAACTGATCTTAGTTACCCTTGCTCTGACCCAGACAAACTGTAACCCACAGCCCCATTGTCAGTCTGGATCTATACAGCAACACAGATGAGATGTGTGGTAAAACCCACACTTCACCAAAACCCTCAGTGGGTGTGCTGGAGCTTTGTTCCTTACCATGCACCCAGGTTTTCCTCCACAGAAAGCCAGGGCATACTCATTCACCCGTTTTTCTCCTCAGCTGCCTGTGGAGAAGCAGCCCAGCTGTGCCATAAAGGGTGAGGATACCAGCACAGAGTGCACTGGCAATGCAGAGGAGATGATCCACTGCTGGAGAGGCTCCTCTCTCTCATGGACAGCACAGGGACCTTGGGGCAAGCAGGCTGCTGTCCTAAAACCTTGCAGCAAGGGGATATCAATTTAAACCTTTATCTCCAGCAAGCTGACACTGTCACCTGTTAGTGGGGTTAGCACAAACTACAGTCAGGTCAAACTGATTAGCAAAGCCTGCTTAAAAGAAATCAGAAATTCATTAAGAAACTTAGTAAGATTTTATTTTAAATGCTGATGTTTTGATGTTTTTTACACTTCAGATACTTATATCTCATGCTTAGAAAAACTGCAGTGAATATTGCCTCCATGTTTAACAGGCATTACATTTTTAGGGTTTATTTGTTAGCTTGATTTTGAGGTTTCCCTTTGTTAATGCACAAATTTTCCCTTGTTTTAGTACAGGTATTTTTATTTTCAGCTACAAGTCAATCACATATGTTTCCAAGAGAGGCAAGAAATGAATTGTAATGTCTAGAGCATTTGCATTTCTTCTTCCACTAAGGAGGGGAAGCAGTATAATCTCAGCATTATCCAGATTTATACTTCATGGAAATATATGTAAAAGAACATAAATACTATTGCTGCAATTTTATATCATATTTCATGTGGTTTTTTTTTTTTTTTTTGCTTTTTCTTACTAGTGCTTCCCAGTTTCATCTGCTTACTGCTTTCCTCATGAAAGAAATGTGCATGTAGATATAAAATATTATATCAAATACACCTGTGAACATGCACTCTCATTTCCAGGATTTTAGAAAATAAAGAGTTGTTTCCAAGCTTCTGCTTTTCTGTGGAGAGAGGGGATAAACAGCTTTGGTTAATATCTTTAAAAGTGCTGAGAGACATAAAAATGTAAGCTGCCTTCTTGCTTCATTCATACATTTAAAAGGGGTTGGAGGATACTTAGGAACAGAAGGAAATGGAATTAGAAGCATAGGATTGTTTGGTGAAGTAACTAGAAAAGTCCTAGGCTTTGGAGATGGTAATAATACTAGAATTAATGTAACTATCCAAATTGCCATAGTCTGCAGCTGAGGAAAGGATTCTGTAAAAAATTAAGGCTTGTGTATGTTTTTTACATATAATGGCAGTTTCTTTCCTAATATTGCTGTTGTAGCAGAAACCATATTTCACGTTAATATTACTTAATATGTTATTCATTGCCCTGGGCTCCAGAAATGAGCAGTGAATTAGGTCATAGTGAATAAATGCCTATCAGTGTCCATCAAATGACATTCCTCATCTCCTTCCCCACTTTTTTTTTGTTTCATGTGGTATCAAAATCTCATTCCCTTGTTTATCAGTCAGTACATGACAGAGCAAATCTTTCTGGGGGCGTCTATAAATACATAGCTCCCATTACAGCTAGTGTCAACCTCAATACAAATGGCAAGACTGATGCAAATCCCTCTCATTTTGATGAGGTATGTGCTGCATTTGGTCAAATGAGCACATTTTAAATGACCCTGAACTAATTACCTCTCAATGATATGGCATGAGGCCAAACCAAGGTCCAGCTCAAGCTGCTAGAGCTGAGGGCTCTCCGTGCTGTACCCAGGCCCACCTGTCCCTCTCCTTGCCTACAGCCTCACCAGAACTGATCTTATGCTGGCATATGAGCAATGACTTCTGAAGCTGCTCATCAGCAACTCATAGATGCCCAATCCCTTTTTTTTTTTTTTTTTTTTTAAATTACCCCATTTTCTTTTTATCTCATGTCCTGCACCTCAGACAGCTGTTGATATATTGCTATTTTGATATACACTGACATATGGCTCCTGAAGTGCTACATAAGTGATTGAGGCTGCTGCAGCAGTTAATTTATAGCCTGCACACACAGCCTTAGCTCTCAGTGCTGCCTGGACTGGGTAAAAGTGACACCCTCCATCCTGCAAGGGGCAGCTCCTCACACCTTGGCACTTCTGGATAATGGAAGTTCAGCAAACTACCTCATCCTGATGTGATCAGACCATTAAAATTAACGGGAGAGGTAAAATTGATGACCTGCATTTAGCAATGCACAAGTGTTAGATGACTTTATTTGCCACTGACCTCTGTCCCAGGCTCACCTCTGGCCCCATGGCTGCTGTGTTATATTCAGTGAGATCTCAGGGCTGACCACCAGAACTAAAACTCACCAGGCCCTGCCAAAGAAAGAGTGAATGGGGGTCTCTCTGCTGAAAATTTTCTGGGGAAACATAGATATATTATTGCAACCTGAATTAAAGAAGAAAAATGGGCTTTTTTTCTGTGTGATAATTCCAGTCAGCTGATAAGAGGATACTGCCCTTTTGTTACCTGGTTGAAATGACAGCTAGTTTTGGCTATATAGTTTCCTATTAGGGGAAAATTCACTTTAAATACCTGTTACTATTTTAGGGGAATGCCCTGAAGGCCTTCACCTTGTCCCTTCTATTTATGCATTTATACTGCTTTAGTTAAGACTGTGGCAGCAACGCTGTCAGAGATACTGTATTTTCAACAGACCGTGGGATATTTTTTAACACTGAAATGTGGCCGTAAAAATGTGCTTTGGGCTGCAACCTGTATTACAAGATTTGAACCAATAAGCAGACTCATTTAACCAGAGAAAGCCTTCCCATCTCAAATAGCTGGATTTTTTTTGAATTCTACATGTGCAAAAAATGAACAAACCTTAGTGACTAGGATAAAATTTTGCTGGACTACCTTTCAGCAAGAGTTCCTAGCAGTGCAGGGAATACAGAGGAGCATGCATGCAGCTATGAAGAAAGGTGTTTGCCTTTCTTTTGTGTCAGGAAACCAGAGACAAAATGGAGTGTCATCCCAAAAATACAGTTTCACTGTGCACTAGACTAAAAAGCTGAACCATGATTAACCCCATCCCAGGCTGACAGGAATAATGTTAATGGTGGTGACATGTTTAGCTATTATGATCATGGTCTTTCCTACATGTAGGTAGAATAAGCCTGTGCTCATGGAATCTGACTTGGCTTTACTTCATTTATTTGTTGCTGCTTCTAGCTGTGCCTCCTGTGATGCACTTGAAAGAATTGTCCTGCCTAGAATAGAATAAACATCTGAATCAGGCAGGAATTTCACTTTTTCTATGGCAAGAGCTCTAATAAAGAGAGACAAAATGTCTTTTGCCTCAGCCCACACCAACACAGCATTTTAAAGAACTGGACAAACAGAAAGGGGGAAACGGTCATGGAAGTTGAACTGAAACAAGGAGACGTGGGAAGACAACATGAGTAAGCTCATGTAAGCTCAACAAAGGGCATTAAACCATTTGTGGCTACTTTCACTTGGAAATAAAATATCCTTTACTGGCTGTGGGTAACTTCTAGAGGACACTCAGCGTAAGAATATGTAAGACTTTACATATTTAGTTCATGCACCTCATCTCTCAGGGTGGCCTTGTGCAGAGGAACCCTAGTGAAAACAGCTCCTGATTCTTGTCAGTTAAACTGAATTTCTGCATATAATTTCTGTCAAACTGACACTTTATATAAACTGTACTCAGATAAAGAATTAAACTTTCTGAGTTTCCACAGAATTTTAAGGAAGTACTGATCCAGACTTCAGATCCTGGTCTCCAAAAAGAGAGGGTGTTACTTTGAGTGACCAGGAAGGACTCCCACTGTCAGTGTAAGAATGACTGAAAGTAACAAGTGAGGTTATACACTTAAATATTGGGGTTGATAATGTTACCAGATAAATATAGTAAATGGACAAAGCTGGAATTTTGTACTGATAGAAAGCAAGATAAACATTCAATGAATAGGAAAAATGTGTGTTCTCATCCAGTTAACAAACTAGGCTTATTCAGAATTTGCATACACTGGACAAGACTCTGGGCAGTTTTGGAGAAAGAAGTTTAAGCTTTGATTAAAATGGGCTAAAATATTTGGATGTTTTTAAACAATTCTCCCTTTCTTGAATATAGGTAATTACAGCTTCAGGGGGATGTGCATGAGAGAGTCATGTCACCTAAGTCACACCTGAAAATATTGTTATGCTTCAAGTCCATCTTCTGTCTGAACAACGTTGGACTACACTGATAGCACCCTACAAGGCTGGAATGGCTCAAGGTGGAAACAGGACAGGGAATAAGTGGCAAGGTCAGCCATGAAGCACAGTGGTAAATGAAGAGCTGGTTGTTCAGGGCTCATGTTTACTCAATACCAATATGTTGAACTTTTTAATGTGCTACACTGCACAGCCACAGCAAGCCTCTCTTTTATTGTGAAAGGGATGCTGGTGATAGTTACATGTTTATCTACAATAATTTATGCTAGTGTGTGGTGCCTCAGTAGTTTTTTCTATACAGTATCTAAGGGTCTGAACAACTTTGTACTGTCCTTGGAATTATCTAGGGTGTACCAAAAATCCAAGGGGATGGTGATTAAAGCTGGGGTAGCTCCAGCTGACAAATACATTACAGATAAATTGGTATTACTGATCATTGTTTAAAGCCACTGGACACTAGATTTGGCAGAGTGATTTGACTGTGTTCTTTTGTCTTTTCCCATGGATAATTTTTTATCTTGTCTTGCTTCAAAAGCTAACTCGCTTCCTTTGAAGGACATTAAGCTTGACATGGTTCAAGCTAAGCTTCTTGAACTTAAATCCAGCATGGATATCCCCTGACTGAATCAGCTTTAACTTGAATTGTGTGTATCTAATATTTCACACCGTTTCAATTATACTGCACAGCAGCCAAGGACTATGTGAATTCTAGTGCTAAATTTAATCAAGTGCTCCTCCAATGTGGAAGAGAATATATCTTTGGAATTAATGGAAAGAGACAAATAAAATCAGACCCTGGGATCTTGGTTCTGTCCACTCTGCACCAGATATCCCAGAGAAAAGACCTTCACTAGCAACTGAAGCCTGAAGTCTGATGATGTGAGAACTTAAAACTGCAAGGTATGAAACCCATGAAGAATGGTACACTTCATCTGGACTGTAGAATCAACAAGAATTTAATAAGTTAATCAGATCATCACCGTTTGAGTGCACATAAATTTGAATTGTTTCCCCATTATGAAGTGGTTGTCTGTAAATTATTGCCAAGAAAGCCATTTTCAAATTAATGTTTGAGCTATTAGAAAATACAGAGGGCATTTTCATTAATTGGAAGCAGCTTTTCTTCCGCTCTCTCTATCATTACCTTTGTTGCCCAGAATCAGTTTAGTGCTCAAATTTATTGATGTGTATGATTCAGTGGCATTATTTGTTTAGAATTTGTCCTATACCTGATGGAATAAACTCATTAAGTGTAAATGAATAGTTATGTAGTCATCAACTAAAATGAGTCACTGCAGTTCTCTGAAGTCATTACAGTGCCTTTGAACACAGCTGGAAAGAAAGTCTCTGTGAAGGTTACAGCTTCCTTCTCAGAGGTAACCACATTAATTTTCATCCCTTCTTTGGTATGGCTTCTTGTTTACAGAAAGCAAGAATCCTTCTTCAGCAGAAGACAGTGGGTTCTTCTTTTATCCAGGAATGTATCAAACCAGCTTGTGAACAGTTGCATTTGTTTACACAGTATATAGAAGCTGGGATTCAGAAAGGAGGACATTGTTTAGGAAAAGAGCTGCTTAAAATCAATGTTTTTGGAGTTAAGGATGATGTACATCTCCTACAGCTGACAAACATTCTGCTACTGAAGGCTGAAAGAAGAGACTGCAGAACTCACTGTGTAGGTTCTCCATTTCAGCAAAACTTTCCACAAGAGCAGGAATTCCTGATTTCATGTTACAAGTCCTGTGAGGGAATGTACTACAAGAAATTAAGTTTAGCTTGTGCATGTGCCTGTCTTTTTGAGAAATAAGTGTCTCCTCAAGCTTTGCCTACTTGTTTGTATGCTTGATAATATAGGTAAACTGAACTCTGTTTTGTTGATACTCACACCATCCTAGCACTTATTTTGATGTCCAGTATGATAGAGACTTGTAAGGTGTTAACAGTAAGGCAATACAGCTGAAGGGATCAAAGGATTCCTACCCATGTTTTACTGGCAACTGGAGTATCTCACTGCACCAGAGGTAAATACCTATAAAATGATACAACCCTTTTCATAGTCAAAATGCATCACACTCTATTTATCATAAGCCTTTTGAAAATCCTATTGCTTGAGAGCTGTTTCACTGAGAATGCTGTAAGAACCATAAGGAAAAAAATCCCACTAAAACTGACAGTGTGCAATAATCTTTCTCACAGCCACAAACGGCTCAGTTACTTGAGTTTCTCATCAAAACAGTCCTAATGCATTTTGTAAGCATGTTGTTTATGTTTCTTCTCCCTGCTTGCTCAAAAACTGTGTTGTTTGTCATGAGGCTAGAGACATCTGTGAGGGGATCTTCAGCTGTTTATGGCATTTTTAATATTGCCCCTAGGCCTTGCATTCCAAAATACTTTGGGCTCCCTCCACCTGTTTTTGCAATGCTGGTGGAGCACAGGTGTGGCCACAAGAGTGTTAACACAAGATTGGAGCCAAGGCCCACTGATCTCAGCAGGAGTTTTTCTTTCAGGTTCTGGGGATTTCAGATCATGTCTGAAATGGTCATGTCAATTGGGCTTATTTCACTTCAGACAACTTAACAGGAACTAGTTGCAATAAATTTTCTTATTTTCCTTTTTTTTTCCCTTTAGTGCTGGTGTATAATTACTCTTGGGGAGACTTTTGAAATTCAACCAATGAGACATTTGATATTCAACAATGAGACATTTGATATAGCACATGTAAAATTTTCTTCAATTAGGAATGCAGAATTGTATTACACAGCACATTAAATGGCACATTAGCAGATATAAATGCTTCCATTGAATTAAGGCTGGTTAGTTTACTTGTTAGGTCAATTTTTGTTACAGTAAATTAGCAGTTTTCTGGTTTTGAAAAGCACATATGAAAGAACTGATCCAACTTTTCTTCTCTACTTGTGGGTTTCAGAAGTGGGCAATATAGCTTTTCTACCTGGACTACTGTGTGAGATATGGTACATGAAAGAGATAGAAAATGCTCTTTCAAATTGCTTGCTTAATTCCTAGGGAAAAAAGAAAAGTTTAAACTTCTAAAATTCTAATGTATTGTATTTTAGATGTCTTTTGCAAACTGCTCCAAATATAACTTCTATATACAGCATCCATGTTGTAAGAATTCACCATTCCTGGAAGTAAGAAAATGAAAAGAGCAGCTGAAAAGGTTTTTACAGGAGAAAGACAGCAATGCAAAATGGGTATCCTTTACTTGGTTGAAAAACACTGAGTTATTCCCCAAGAGGTTTTCTCAGGGAAAGATATTTATGTAGAAAGGCAGCTCTCCAGGGCAGGAGAACAAAGCAGGAGTCAGGAAATCAATGTGGAAGATACTGCTGGACCAGAAGGGCTTATTGCTGTGTCTCCATCTGCAGCAGATTATCTTGTCATAAAGATTTGTTTGTAGCAAAGCTGCACCTCAGGTAACCTGCACCAGTGTCCATGGGAAAGCTCAGCAACAAAACCCACAAGATGCCACTGAGCTATAGAGGTCAACCCTCTAACCCACATGGTAGCTGGGGCACTGCTAACCTCCCACCCTGATTCCCTAGTGAACCTAAATCCAAGCATTTCAACTTTGCATGGGACAGAAGCTCAAAACCTGCCAATGTGTCACAGGGTAGCGTTGAGCCATGAGCCACCTGAGTTCATTGCCTGCACTTTGGTTCCTGAAGGGCAAGGAGAGCATCCTCTTTCTGAACTGGTCCTGAAAAGTCTTCCCTTGTTTTTGGAGGTGCAATTAATTATTACAACTACTCAGAGACCCCAGCTGAGATCACAGAGCTTGGCAAAACACCGTGCAGCAGAATGTCTGGAGCACTCCCACCATGTGAAGGCTCCACTGAAGGTTTTTCTAGTGCATCTCCTACAGCAGGGAAGCTCCTCACTCCCAGGCCAGGCCCACCTGGGGATTGCCTAAGATATATCAGCACTGACATGTGCAGAGAATAAAAGCCAAAGTACAGCTCTCTGAAGTCACAGGGATGAGCCAGGAGTGTTTTTGCCAGCCAGGACCCTGGGTGATACTCAGCACAAGGAAAAACTGGCATAGCTTTTTTCCAAGCCTGTTCCCCTTAAATGTTGATTCTGTCTTGTAGACCTAGGTTAGATTTCTGAGACTTAGACTTGCAGATCAGAGCCACCTTCTGCCATCTGAGTTCTGCATGAAGCAGTGCAGGTCTGGCATTACAAAACACAAGCCTTAGTCTGTAGGACTGAATGAGGTTTCTGCTTTCTTTTCTAGTCCTTCTGCTCTTGCACTGCCACACTCAAGGGCAGCCAGAGACAGAGCTGTCCTACCAGTATCTGTGAGAGTCATGATTCCTCCTGGCATTTACACTTACTTTTGTCTTCACAGTCCTCTGAGATTCCTCACAGAGCCATGAAACACTGTAGTATTTGCTTTCTGAGCTCTTCATTCAGTCAGGTTTGAACCTACTCACTGCACAAAGCATCTCAGTAATATTATCCCATTTTCTGACAACTTTTATGTTCATTTGCCTTTAAGCCAAGTCACTCAGAAAGGAGAAATGAAGAGTAAACTCTTCAGAAGGATCATGAGAGAGTTTTCATTTCCTGATTGAGTGACTTCTGATCTTAAGCAGTAGAAAAGCCACAGCAAAACCATACCTTTTCTCATTCATCTCAGTGTGTAAAATCAGATCATTACAAGCTGCAACAGCTTAATCAAGCAGCCTTTGAAACACAAAGACCTCTGACTCAAATGGAGTTAATGGATGTGGATTTTTTTTGTTTTTACTACTGCTCCATAATGTTAAAAGTCTCACATTTCCACAGAGTGATGGCTGATGATTATAAGCAGCAAAGCTTTGGATCCAGTCATACCTGTGCTTGCATCTGTTGTTGCAGAAACCAATTCTATTATCATTACTTTCTTGTTAATGCTTACTTCTTGAACTCATTTAAGATACCTGTTCCCTTGCTCTCTTCTTCATTGACAGTGTCAGTGGAATAGCTGCTTTTTTATTCAAATGTCCTGAGCACAAAAATTGCCATTTGAATTCTGTCTGTGCTGGGTGTTGAGCTGGATAGAAGAAAACACATTCATTTTCTACAGCTTGTAACGAACTTGTTTCTCATGTTGTTGAGGCACATCATCTGACAGCAACTCCTGGTTTGGGAGGATGTGTTATATTCGCTGTATGTCATTAATGAGCAATGTGCTTATGTGTGGGTACCTGGGAAAGGATCTGGTACTCAGCCAGTTTTTGCTTCACTTGCATATTCACAGTGAAAAATTGATTTGTTCCAACAATAGAAGACCCACCAGAAGACTGTGAAATGGTATCTTTCTCCTTTTTCATGGATTTTGCAAAATGCAGGTGTATACTATTCAAGAAGATACTTCCTCCTGTCCTACAGTCTGAAGAATATTTTCATGTTACTTTTGGATATTTTTCATAAGCTGTAGTGATGCTTCACATTAACTTATTGCCCAGAGCAGTACTGCATGACATTTGAAACTCAGAGATTTGTCTTTATGCATCATCAGTAAAACTCATGACCCTATTCTCTCTGAAAATACACCTTTTCTCTTTTTTGCAAGCTAAATTACTGATGTCTCTTTAATTTTAATGCCTTTTATGCCACCCCAGGATTTGTTTCCCCCTACCATGTTTTTTTCTCCTTTGTGCACAGCATTTGGGCTTTATTTTCTGCTCCTCTCAGTGCTGCATGGCTAGAAGACAGGTCTGCTGTTATGTGCCCTTACCTCTCTGTGTGCAGCTGGTTTCCAAAAGGGTAAAGCAGAGTCCAGAGTCAGACAGGTGTGGGAATCACAACAAATATAAATCTCACAGCAAATATAAATCTCTGCTGGAGAAGGTAACTTAATGACACTTCTATTTGGTGAAGAGGTCCCATGTTTGTGTTCAGCAGCATTCCCCCCACCCCACACCTTATGGTAGATGAACATGGAATGGAAGAACTCACTCTCCATCATTGTGCTTCTGCCTGATGCTGAGCATGGCAGCTCAGCATCCCCACTCTCCATCACATCATATGATCAAAGATGTAGAAAGCAAGCAGGCATAAGAAGAAAGATTATCAGTTCTTACCAACCCTTTCAAACTGAAATGCAGTCTATTGCTTTTACTTTCCCCTGACACTTTAATTAATGTCCTATGTCTACTAAAGCAGGTAGGCAATACAATGGGAGAAGAGAGCTGGCAGCCTGCTTTACTAGGTGAGAGGACTGCAGTTATGTACCAGTTTATTTTTTGGACATGTTGATTTGCAGTGCATGAATAGACAGGACCTGTCAATAACATCTGGGAAACTGGAGTGAACTTTGCTGGCTGGAATAGCATAACTGAAGGCATTTATCCTCTCTTGGCTATAATGGCAGGAGAATTTTATGTGATCTCTCCTTTCTTTGCTTTCTTCAAAGCAAAGAAGATAGTTGAAAGGAATGTGTGTGTGTGTGTGAGAGAGATTATATTAATGTGGCTAAGGCTTGTAACCAGTTCATACATGTGGTGATATGGTAGTTGCAGCTGGGTGGAAGTGGTTGTAATGGTGAAGTTTTATGGATATTTGGTAAAACATTTTGAAGTAATAAAGTAAAAAAGCTATTAATGACTCATTCATTTAGTACAGTAATGGCTATTACATTGGTGTTTTTATGTTTGCATTTGAAAGCAGATTTTCAATAATAACAAAGCTGGAATCTGTCCAAGTCAGATCATACAAACAGTTAAAAAGCTACATAGTAAAAGACAGAGATAAGACCTTTCATTACTGATGTGCAATAGAAAGTCTTAAGAAAAACGAAAAAATAATTTGATGTTTCTTCCAACCTCCTTAATCCCCTTGTGGAGATTGTGCTTGTTTGACCTGATCTAACTAGGTTTAGCTCACTTTGTTGTTCCTGGAATGTATTATTCCAAATGCTAATGCCAGTATATTCACTTTATTTATACAGTCTGCACCACAGTGGCAAGAATACCCATCTCTTGCATCCTGTAGGTAATTCTGCTGTTTCTTATCCTTCCAGATATGCATATGGTTTTCTGCTTTATTATTGTATGTTTGGACTTCACAAATAGTATGAGAAAAGCAATAAAATGAGTGCATTGAAATTTCAGTATTAAGCCAATAAACACTGAATATGTAATGACTTTTTCCTTGCCTACAGCAGTGATACTGTTTCAAACAATCAATAGGAAACACAAAAGAAAACTGTATTTAATCTCAGCTAGTCCTGGTCTTGTCTGCCTAAAGTCAATCATTCCCTGTCTCAAAGGTACACCACTGGACAGCACATTCACCCTAACTAATGTAAAGGGTGCCCCTGACTTTTCCCTGGGATTAGCTGCTGAATCAGCAAAAGATGGTTGGCAGGCTGCTCCAGAAATGAGGAATTGTGAATGAGAGGTAAATCTGAACCTCTGGCATAGTCCTGATGCTGCCCCTGATGTTGGATGCAAGGAGCCAGCAGGATTGTGTGGAGTGGTCCAGCTGGGTGCAGGGTGCTTCAGCCCAGCTCTGAACTGTCTACTACAATGCAGATAGTGAAGGAAAATAAAAAGCAACTGGTTGAGTTGGGGTTTGGCCTGAGCATTTGCCAACATGATTCTGAGGGACCTAAATTTGGATGAAAACTTTCATGTTTTGGACCATGTAGGCATGCTGAAATGAATCAAATGAGCAACTAGCACAAGGAAATACAGGCATCCATAAGCTTGTAGAAATACCTACTTTTCATCGTTGTTTTTCCTTTTCCAAAGAGAAGATTCACACCTGCAATAATTCTGCACCTTTGGACTTTAAAATTAAGCAAGAGACAGAAAATGACTGTGCAGAGAAAAATCAAGAGTCAACTCTGTGTTTACATTACTTTTGATTATGACAAGGCACAGCAGCCTACTGCATCCTGGAAGTTACCAAGACCAGAAGAAGTTTTAGAAAGCTTTTTCTGCACTGAGGATGAGAATGTTTTTAAAAATTTGCCTTATACAATTTCCTTATACTGGTATACATGTTTTGAAAGGCTTCACTCAGACTATCAACCATCTTCATAATGTTAATGACTATTAAAAAGATAACACAGTTGCATTTATTATATTTGGCCACATTGTAAATATCTGCACCCAAGAAGGATGACAGGCAATTCAGTAAATTAATGTGACTGGGTTCATTTTGCAGTGTTTACTTTTTTTGAGATCATCATAAACTATACAGCATTAGGTGTAATTCCCTGTGGAAGGTACCAGTCCCTTAGTACTCAATTTGTTTATCTATTCTTACTTGCAGACATTCAGTGAAAATAATAGTAATAGTAATAGTAATAGTAATAATAATAATAATAATAATAATAATAATAAACCAGCAATATCCTTTGCCACCCCTGTGAACATAAAAATTAATAATCTCAGAGTCTGTCAACCTGACACTGTGAGCAGTGCAAATATGGTACAAAGTCTATCTTTACACTTATTTGCAAATGTATATAGATATGCTTCATATAAATTAATCTTCTATTTCATTATAAGGAAGGAATTATGTCTGTGGTCAAAAGGGTGGGGTACAGTTAATCTGATTTAGCACAGCATGGGAAAAATTAATTGAAAGTCAGAACTGCATAGTGTTTATTATAAAGTAATTTCACACCAGCTCAGGATTAGCATGGTAACAGGTGACAATAGGTCATTACTATGTTAATTGAAAGACAGCATGCTTTTATAAAAAAGAAAAAAAGAAGAAAAAAAAAGAAGAAAAAAAAAGAAGAAAAAAAAAGAAAATAGGGATGGAGACGAAATAAAAAGGAAAAAATATTAAAATGCAGTATTTTATCTAGGATTGGGCTGTAGTTCTATGGGACATGTTCTAGGGAGAAGATAACTTGTGAAAAGAATTCATTGGCTTTTAGTGATAACCGTGCATTGTTCACTGTGCCATGAAGCATGGCAGACGCTCATGCACATCTCCTGCATGAGTTAAGCCTTAACCTCTCTTTCCACAGGAACAGGCTGCATCTCCAAAGCAGTGGCCTGACATTTTCAGCTAGCTGACACTGCTCACTGGCCCAGGCACGTGGAGGTGAAGGTGGGCACGAGGGAAGCAGAGCCCATCCATTTACCTGGCTTACCCAAAGTCACTGGGAGCCATGAGATTTTACAGCAGTGTTTAACAGAAGAAAAGACTCTGGTTTTGTTACTTGACGAAAGGATTAATAAAATGACTTTCAAACCACCAATAGAAAATTGCCTGTCACTTCAATAGCACGCTGAAGCATGAAGTCAGGCAGGCTCATCCTTCCACTTGAGCTGCAATGCCATTATCCCAGGGATGGGTGCTGCAGAGCTCAGCTGCTCTCCTATTGTGCAGCTTGACAGACACTGATGTGCAGCATTTCCCATTATACACTCCCACCTGAGTAAGCAGTCCAGAGCTGCCAGCTTCAGCCCATCCAAAGACATCAGGAACCTATTTTTCCCCTTTTATTTACATAATAGCAAAAGGTGTTAAATCAACTTTTGGGGCAGCAGATCATTCTGAAGGTTCTTCAGCTGACCGAATACAAAGGGCACAATATGCACTTGTGTCTAGGTGAGCAAGACAGAAAAAAACTCTGAATTAACTGCAGTCACTACAAAAGGATCTTTGCTAATGGCATGTTGTAATTTAGACAAGCATCCTTTCTGAACCAAAACAGTGCACCTATGTAATGAAGCTAGTTCTTGTTCAAAATGCATGGAAATTCAGAGGCACGGCTGGGACCTGAAAATGGGAAATTCTGATTTTATTTCCTGGAAGAAGAATTTAACCTCTTCAGATACCCTCATGCAGTCTGCTAGATGAGCTGATGAGGAATGTGACCTTTCTGTTCACCCTGCTTCAGAAAAGTTTGCAATTCAGTCTGACACAATCTGTTGTAATATGTTAATTTCAATTCAGTTCTGCCACAAACACTAAGATCCCTGAGACCTTTACATCCCAGAATACAATCCTTCCAGACTTCATTCTCACCTAAAAACATCCTTATTAAGGTGCCTACTTATCTAATAAAGGTCAAAAGAAAGGAAAGTGTAAATGTTCTTTGATTTCTTACTAAAAAGAAAAGAGCTCAGACAGAAGACAGTGCCCTTGCATTCAGTGCATGGTACAGTGTGATGTGATCTGCTGAGCTCAAGAGAAAAAGAGTAATGCTGGTCCTGGTCAGGCCACATACCATCACTGCAAATCTACACTACTGCAGAGCTAGGGTAATAATGCAATACAAGTACCCCTGCAGGTAGAAGAGGTACTTGTGTCTTCCTCCTCAACCATACAAAAAAAGCAATATAATAGAAATATTTGCTCAACCCCAACAGGAAAATCTCTTGGGATAATTAGGGCAGAACATGGCCTCAGGTCTGACTATGCCCAGGAGAAATTATTTTCCTGATGATAAGACAGAGTAGTAAAGTGGAAAACTAAGTGATCAGGTTCACCTCTACAAATACAATTATTTCAAAAAATGTATTAGGGCTGGTGGTTTCTTATTTGGCCATGGTCTAGTTATTGCCCAATAGAAGCATCAAATTATTATTAAAATAATATAATGGTTTGTAATGTCTTTGCATCTCAGTTACAGTAAGCAAAAACCCTGACTCAGGCATTTGCAATAGGCACTGGTGCTCTGATGCTACTCCTCCTCTACAGACAAGATCAGTCATAAGCAACAGTGCTGCTCCCTGCTCATCCCACCCCAGCTCAGCACCTGAGGCCAAGCTGAGCCACCCACTGCCAGGGTCTTCCCCTGGGGACTGCCAAAAAGTCACAACCAGCACATCCCCTCCCCCGGGGCTTGCTGTTGTGGCAGGGGCTTTCTGGCAGCATGCAGGCAACATGCAATTGCTACAGGCAAGAGCAGAACCTAGGGACTTTGAAGCAGCAGCAGTGGTGGTGTGGTTGTCTCAAAGTGCCACTGATTCCCTTCCAGACATGTTCTCCTTTTTGCTCTCCATTTCTTTAAAACAAAGCTAAACAAAACTGAAATAAGAAGAAAATTCCTAAACTCTCAAGCAAGGTAGACAGAGTGGCAAGAAGAGTGGGTTATAAATCTGTTGGCAAAACTGATGAGAAAAAATAGGAAAACCTGTGTATGAAGGTGCAGCAAATGTAATCTCAAAATGTTTCTAAAAGTAATTTTCCCCTATGCATTTGTCCACGGCTGTCTCTGCTGTTTACTCTGCTGTTCTGTGATCTTTAGCAATAACAGTTCCATTTAAACTCTGGGCAGAAAGGACTCTGTCCTCTCACCTTTCTGTACAGCTCAAGGATAGCTTACACTGCCATGTTATAGCTTTGCCCTTTCCAGATGAGGAATATGTTGATTTGGTTTCAGCTCATTAACTCTCTAAGGAATCTCTTCCAGCTTAGCTGTCTGCAAGGCCGGAATCTCCCATGCTTCAGGATCAGGGCTTTTTTTCTCCTTAAATTTCTGAATGGGTGTCCCAATAGGCACAGACACTGCAAGGAAGCCCAATGAGCTGCAGGATGCACTTCGTTGGAAATGAGCATCCTCTCTTGGGATAATGAAATTTTGTGTGTTGTGTTTGGTGCTCTGGGATTCATAAAGGTTATCAGTAAGGCATTTATAATAAAAGTTCTTCCTGCTTTTCCTGGCACGCATGGGGAAGATGGGAGTGTTATCATTCTGACATTTCTGTCAGAAGTGGTATTTGAACCACTGGATGATTCCGACAAATGCCACTGCTGTCATCTGCTGCTCAGTTTTAATTATATCTGACTGAGCCTTTCAATGGCAGCAAGCAGAAAACTTAATTAGTTGGTTTAAAGGCTGATCTCCAGAGTTTGAAGAATCCAAACAGTTTTGCAGCATTTATGCATGGAGACTGCCATTTTCAGTCTGATGATGCAAGTCAGAAGAATTAATGATCCCACTCATAGGAAGGAAAAACAGAAAGACTTGCAAGAATGTACATCTACAGTCTCCACCATTTTTGTACATGACATATCAGTGAGGCAACCTCGTGTCTAAGAAACTGCTGTGCTGGCTCACAGGTGGGTCTCAGACAAATGGCAGCAGAATGCAGGCGAAAGATTGGGTGCTCAAGGGAACATACAGCAAATGAACATCTGTTACCTTAAACAGAATGTATATGTTTATTCTGCAGCAACTGCAAGCACTGCACTATTTGGGAAGACTGAAAAGCTGGTGTTTTCTCATACACCAGTGCACTGTTCAAACAAGCTGCTTGAAAGGAGATTGCATTAACAATTTATACTACCTCTGTGTTTGCTTCCACAGTGTTAATATGATTGTATTTCTCCACTATATCCTGGAAAAACAAGCATTAGTAAGATGCAATGTCAAACTGGTAATATGATGCAATTAGAAGTTAACATTACATTCACATTCTGGTTGCAGGTTGCCAGTGGGGAAAAACCCCAGCTATTGAAAATGCATTGTTTTGTTCCAGAAACCCAGGGCAGTGGTTTTGGGCACCCTCATGCAGATGTGGACTGATGGGCTTTGCTTGTTTGTGAGATCATATCCTCTGAAATGGTTCTGCTAGTGTCCTTTAGGATATTGCCAAATTTCATTATTTGCAGGGAATGGGCTGAATTTTACACATAAAATGTGTCAAGAGCTCTATGTGAGCTCTAGTCAGAAAGCAAAGCACTTGATGACTTGTACAGCCCACATGACTGATCAGCTCTCATTGTCCTTCCCTGCATTCAAAAGCTTTGTTCTTGTAATTTAATTGACCACAGAATCAAAGAACCACTGGGGCTGGAATGCACATCTGGAGATCTCCCCATCCAACACCCTTCTCCAAGCAGGGTCAGTTAGAGTAGTTTGATGAGGAATGTGTGTGTTTAATTAGGTTTTGAATATCTCCAAGGCTGGAGACTCTCCAAAATCTCTGGACATCCTGTGACAGTGTTTGACCATACACATCAAAGAAAAGCTTTTTTTCTGTTTAATCAGACTTTTCTGTATTTCAGTTTCGTCATTGCCTGTTATTCTTTTGCTGATCCCCACTGAGAGCATCCTGACTCCATTGTCTTTCTTCCCTCATTAAGTATTTATACACATTGATTAGATCCTCCTGAGACTTGTCTTCCCAGGCTGAATTGACAGAGCTGTCTCAGCCTGACAGGTGCTCCAGTCCCTTAATCATGTGTATGGGTCTTAACTTGACCCAGTCTAGCATGCCCATGTATGTCTTGTGGGGGAAGGCAGGACTGGAAATGACACTCTCCACTGACATGGGCAGGGCATGTTTCTGACTCATACTCAACTTAGGTTCATCAGGCTTTTCAGCAGAGCTGTTGTCTAGACAGATGGCCTCCAGCACACTCTGGTGCACAGGCTTAGTCCTTCCCAAGCTCAGAGCTTGGCATTTCCTTTGTTGACCTCCAGGAGATGCCTGCTGGTCCATCTCTCTAGCCTGTCCAGGTACCTCTGGATGGCAGCACAAGCACCTGGTGTTAGCAACTCTTTCCAGTTTTGTACAGTTTAAAACTTGCTGAGGGTGTTGGCCAGGTCACAAATGAAGAGTGAAGCAGAGGAAGTGAAATGGCTGAACAAACTTTATAGCTTTTGTCACTGTATTTTTCAAAGCCACAAATCTAGTTGAGCTCACCCTGCCTGGATGCTAATTGCTGCTCTGTTGAATGCCAATCCACTGGGCTTATACAGGTCCATGAACCCATGCAAGTGTATGACCAGTGATAAAAAGTGTGCAGTCAATCTGATTGGTCTTCTGCACTATCAGTGGGAAAATGAAAATATCCTCCTGCTATGAGGGAAGCTTCTCTTCTCCTCTTTCATGGATTACTGTGTCTTTGGTGACTCACCCATCAAGATGAGTATAAATAAATACAATAACACACTTCCCTGTAACATTTTGAAGGAGTTTAGTTAAAGAAGCTCATTTTTCCTTGAACGGTACTTTTGCCAATAGGCAAGCATTGTATTTATAGGATATGTGATATGTTTTGTTTATCTTTGACATTCAGCAGTAGTGTGGCCTCACCTGGAGTGTTGTGTGCTGGACTCCACAATTTGAGAATAAGGTGAAGGTACTCAAATGTGTCCAGAGGAGAGCAACAAAGCTGGCAAAGGCTGGAAGTCATGTAAAATGAGGCAGAGCTAAAGGCTTTGGGTTTGTCTAGTTTGGAGGAAAGGAGGCAGAGGTGTGACCTCCTTGCTCTCTACAGCTTCCCAAGTAGAGGAGATGGAGAGGGAGGCAGTGATCTCATCTCCCTGGGATCCAGTTATGGGACACGTGGGAATTGTGTAACACTGCACCAGGGGAGGTTGAGGCTGGACATCAGGGATCATTTATTTACTGAGAGGATGGTCAGACACTAGGCTTCCCAGAGATGTGGTTCATGCCTCAATCTTTTGAAAAATGCCCTAAATAGAATGCTTTAACTTTTGGTCAGCCCTGCATTGGGTGGTCAGCTGCACTAGATGATGGCTGTAGGTCCCTTCCAATTGATATCTCCTCTCCCCATCTCCTCAGGGCCTCACATGCTTTGGTGGTTTTTTTAAATAAACCTCCCTCTAGGCAAGCAGCAGCATTCTCTCTCTCTCTCAAGGAAGTACAGCTGGAATTCACTGAGATTAACCATGACAAATCCACATCTTATAGGGCATCAGTGTTTTCAGAGGAACTGGGGAGTGAAATGGCCACATGGTATTGGTAAGTGTCTTGGTGAGTGTCTTGGTGAGGCTCCTAGGATGCAATGATCTCCTTTCCTTCTAAAAACATTCAGGTAAAGGTCAGTATCCTCTTTTTGCAGAAGCCTCTCATAGCCCATCCCTTTGATCAATGATGGCTGCAGTGTTTGCCAGTGCAAACTCAGCATTTTGACTGAGCTGTCATTCTCCATCATCCAGCTAACACTGTGATTTCTGTATTATAGACCCATTATTGGACACTGAAGATACCTGGTTAATACATTAACTAAAGGGATACTGAGAACAGTCTGCTGCCTTTAGCAGGGAATATTGGATGCTTTTGTCTCTGGAAGGTCCCACTGGTCTTTCCTTTGTGAATGGCTGTAAATTGCTTACTGGAACTAAAAATGACACTTTTTGTCCAATTCTTTCTTGATTTTACCCACGAGGTACATAGAATCAGTTGATTAAATCACTTGGTTCTTTTCCCTGTATAAGACAGACACATGAGTCTCCCAGCATATGCACACAGGATTCTTTCAAAACAGGCAAAAGAGGAGCATTTCATACAGTTACCTGTTTTGTATCCTTTTTTTGAAAGGTATTAACATATTTTAAGACAATCTTGTTTTACTTTCCTAGAGCTATATAAAAGTTAGAAGTCCAGCTTGAATTAGTTGGACAAATATCCCCCAAAGGACATCCTTCCAAAAGAAAGAAATCAGCTCTGCAGTTAAAGCAAAGGATTTCAGTATTTTTTTTTCCTTTAGGAATTTTCTCCCTTTTAATTTTTCAGGACAGGCAAATTCTAAGGAACATCTTGGTTTTACAGAATCCAGAGATTATGATAGTGCAAAAACATGACAAAATAATAATGCTGACTTATTTTATCTCACTCCCAAACCTCCCAGTAAGCACTTATTTGGTAGTGGGAGCCACTTCAGATCCACTTCCATTCCTCAGACAATGGGAGTGCAAAACCTGCAGTGGATATTAATCCTTTTCACACTCGTAGAAATGGTGAGGCATTCAAATTTGCACTGAAAATTGAGATGATGTAAAAGAGGAGACATTCTGTAAATATAAACCCTTTAAAATAAAATAATACAGATGGCATAAAAGTGTAAAAATGAATGTACTGACATGAATAATTCACTAACTATTGAATGGTATAAGTCACCAACTAATGTGTATTATGTGCCATTTAATAGTGGATGTATCTGAAGAAATATGGAAATTGGAATACTTTAATAACTTTATATATGAAAGATGATGAGACTGCCTAAATGATTAAGAGGAAGATATGTTATAATGAACTAAAGCCACTCGAGTGTAAGGTAATTTTAATTCAAATCTCCATCTGCTTATGTATAATTAAGACTCATTTAACAAGTTAATGCCTAACAGAGAGAACTGATAAGTTTGGTATTAAAGAGCTTAAGAGAAGTAAATTAAACTGTCGAGTTTGAGAAGCTTTCATTTGAATTCCCTGTACCTAACCAAAACACAATCTTCCAGGTGCATTTCTTTACCCTGACTATGCAGCCAGGTCCCAAATCAGGGGAAAAAAGGAGACAAAAATCATAATACCTTTGTTATATTTTCATTTTAGATACCATGTCAAGTCCAGAGTTTGACAGCATTTTTGCTCATATGAATATTTATACTGTTCAACCTGCTCTCCATATAGTGTCTATACACCATTAAGAAGGTACTTTTCATTCCATCAGAGAAATTTATACATTGCAGAGATTGCCAATGGGGTTAAATAACTTATGAAAATAAGAAGATTGCCTTTGATGTGCAAAGAAAGTAATATTTTCATCAGTGGTAAATTTCATGTGCTATTCACCCACTTAACTTTTTCTTTCAGTCCTTCTCCAAATATCTTTTCTGCAAGGTCCAGTAGTCAAAACAGTGGCTTCAACCTTTTCATCTTCCATCATGCAATTTTAATTTTCTTCTTTTGGCTTCTTCTTCACTGTCAAGATGAGAGTTTCCTATATTCACTCCATACTTAAAATTCTCTATGCTTTCAAGCTTTTTTTTTTTTTTTTTTGTCACTGCAGCCAGACATCAGCTTTGATTTGCTCCTAGTGCTCTGTGATAAATTAGATACTTTTGGGAATGTATTGGAAGAACATATACCACAGTATGTCTAATGCTTATTGCAGTGCAGATGCTCCTAAGTGATGACAAAGTATTAAAGCCATGGGGTTTGATGACCAACGTCTGATCTCAATAAATGCCTAACATAGACACTGCACTAATTGAAGTTTACTGGTTTCTTCCTAGGCCAAAACAGATTTTAGCATCATTCTGGTTCAGTATCAGTCTAAATGCAGAAAAAATAGGGACTGAATTGTTTAAAATCTATCAAAGAGTAGAACCAATGTCGTACTTTTCAAATTGAGTTTTGGGCAATGGAGGTCCTTAAAATTCAACTGTAAGTGAACTACCTTTTTATGTTATATATCCACAGAGTAACACAATTTACTGTTTGTAGCAAGTCTCTTCATTATAAAAGCATTTGGGTTAATATGCATTTTTGTATGTGTGGCTCACAAATAAGTGAGCATATGTTTTAAAAGGTCTTCCTTTCCTCCAACACTTAAAAATGCACTCTGTACTGAGCCATTACCAAAGACTTTTGCAGCTCTTCAGTAGAATAACTTCAAGTGGCATAGGAAATGTGCCAAATGAACCAAACCACCCAAATTGACTACAGTGAAAACTTAGAGTCAGACACAGGCCTCCATTTGCATTGAAAAGCTGAATTATGAGACAAAAAATGGCTTCTTTAGTGAAGTCCCCCTTCAACATTCATTACCTTTCAAGTTCCGAAGTCTCAAGTTCAGAAGAAAGAGGAAATGACAGAAAGAAAGGGAAAGGGAAAGGGAAAGGGAAAGGGAAAGGGAAAGGGAAAGGGAAAGGGAAAGGGAAAGGGAAAGGCTGGTTAAAATAAGAAAAAGATAAGTCAGAAGCTCATACCTAAACCATGAACTAGCCTGAATGAGAAGGAGGCCAGCATCTTTTGTGAAACATTGCTGATGGCCCTTCTCTGGCATCTGAGTGTATCCCAGAACACATTGTAATCTCCTGGATGACACTGTCAAATTATAGATTTTTGTATGCCAGAAAGACATCTTTGTTTTGGGGCATCTTGCAAATTTACTGAAGAAAGAAGCTATCAGTGGGGAATATTGGCATGAGACAGACTAATTAGTTGAGAAAGGACTCGGTCCCTCCCCATGGTCTAGTGCCTGTGAAAAGCAGCACATACATTTTTCTTTACAGCTCATGTCAGCTGTAAGCAATATGCCTGTAGCTCAGCCCCACTACCCACAGCTGTCACAACCAGGATGGTACAGGAGTACACAAGACAATCCTTTCTTCCTTTGAGCTCCATCTAAGCAATCTTTACAGTAGAGTAATTTCACTTCTTAACGTTGCAGCATTGAGGTTCTGAACCTCTACACAAATGCCATTTTTTTCCTGGCTCAGAACCAAATGAATTGGACAAGAGAAGCCAAGATCCTTAATTTCCAAGAACAGGAAAAGATGCACATGGCTGAAGGCTCTGACAGGGAGGGGTGTACCCTTCTCCTGGAAGGACAGGAACCTGCTCACTCCCAAGAAGGGCCCAGGGACTATATAGCTGAGCTTGCTGCCTTGTCAGGTGCATCCCAAATCCCAAGGTGCATCCCAAGGTTGCACCTTGTTCCAGAGGTGCCATCCAGAACAGCTCTGTTGTTCTTGCACTAGCTGACATTAGAACTAGATTAACAATGTCAGAAAATCTGGGCAAAACCTATACAAGTCTTATAAACGCAGCAATTGCCATCCAAGCAGAGAAACATGTTTCAGAGCAAAGGCATTTAAAGATAATAAAACCTGCTCCTGATCCCTCTGCAATATTCTTTCTGTTCCTCCAGGTATTAGCCAGCTGGCCTCTCTGAGAGTAACACCACCAGGTTTCTGACAGCTATTCTGTGTTGCTGTAGCCAAATGCCAGCTCCCATAACCTTCATTTTATCCTCATTCCTGAAGGGCATTTAATACTCTGAAAAAGCAGTGGGTGCATAAAATGGATATTAATAGAGCACTTAGCACATACATGTTTGTGATCAGCAGTTTAAAGATTAAGAACCTGTGGCAATTCCAGCTTTGAACCAGGAAATATTTTCACATCAATGCCATGTCATGAAAAAAAAAAAATGGCGCTATTCTGTAATTTGTACCAAGAAATGGAGGTTGAAAATGAATATTTGTTAAACAAAAACAAATAAATAAAGTCAAGCATCATGATAGTAATGAATAATTAAATCCCTGTGAATCCAGAAAGTCTAATGCTGAAATTGTTGTACCATCTCTTGTAAGGTCCTTGTGTCCTCTCACAGGGCAATGTATCAAGCACAGACTAGATTTCATCTCTGATTTTTTGTATTCAATTCAAATAATGTTACCATTCTCTTTCTTAAAAAAAAAAAAAAAATCTGATGGAAGTTTAGTTTATTGTCATGATCATACTCTTTCCCCTTTTAGGATACTTACATTGGGAGGATGATTCAGGGATCCCACAGATTTTAACCTTACTTATGGTGAGCAGTGCTCCTAAATCTGTTGTTAAGTGGCACAAGTCTTTTTTCAAGGCCACTTTGTTGGCTTCACAGGAAAAATTACCTCCCACTGGTCTCAGCTGGGTACCAGTGTTGGGGGAAGAATGAGTGGGACATTAGGTCCTTTCCCAGCAGTGATGTGGCCATGGTAACATATCCCTGCAGATACTGACTTTTGCTCTTTATCTCAGAGCAATCCTGCTAAACAAGATCTGGTCTTGTTCCAGTTGGAAAGCAGTTTTATGTTCCTTCATATGAAAAAGTTCTCAATAGACAAGTTTTTAAAGATTTATGACAACATAAAAAGCATTTTGTTCCTTTTCTTTTAATTTGCCTTGGTGCTAAAATGTTATTTTCCTCAGTAAAAATTACGACATTTTGAAAAAAATATATGCAGGAATAAACCACGTGTGGAATGTCAGCATTGGATTTCACTGATACAAAACTGGAACGAGAAAGTGCAATGCTGAGTCCTGCCCTGCAGAGAAACCAGCTGAGAGCAGTGAACAGTAAAACACTCACCTGTCACACCACCACCCTGGTAGCCTTGCAGCCCTGCTCTGGGGCTGTGTGGTTATTTTCATGCTAGCAGGAATGATCAAGGCATTTCACCAGGCAAAAATGAACCTTTCTCACCAAAACTGCCCAGGGAAAAAGGAAAATTATTTGTAATAACCTCCATTAAGAAAAAATGAGAGAAAGCCGTGGGCTGCTTGAAACTGCCCAGATTAAGGGTTAGGTAGGGACATGATATTTCAGCAGGTGAAGAAGAAAGGTGGCTGGGCTCTGAAACCACATCACATGTGCTACCTGCAGTATCTCTGTATCACTTCTTGGTTTTGTCTTTTGTCTCACTAGATTTTGACAGATCTCCCCAGATTTAGACATACTTCCATTTATAGCCTATTAGTATACTATAAATATTGTTTATTCTTTATTTGTTTCTCTAATTATTATCTATTAGCTTAGCTCCTCTCCTCCACTTCTCACCACCCTCCAGTTAGGACTTTTCTCTAGTTAGACATGGATTTTCCTACTTTTATTTCTCAGTCATGAAATAATGCTATTAGAGTTTCTGAAGATTCATGTTGTTCTCTGAACATGAGTGTCACACTAGCTTGATGGGAGCTCTGAGTCATGATTTAATAATGTGAGAAAATCAGTAAGTACTGCATCTAAGAGAAAGACATAGCAGCAGCCATTATCTTGAGTTGATAGCACCTGAACTCAGATTAGGAAGGAGATCTGTGTTTAAGTGTGATTACTGGAATGCAATAAGGGAAACAGCCAAACCTCTGGGCTCTGATGTCTCCAGAAGAAGGTGTCCCTTCCTAGATTAGGCTGGTCAAAGACAATTCCTAGGCTCACCTGGAGAGAGGCTTGGTATCAGCCCCTTGAAAGAAATACAGTGATCCTTTCTGGTCAGGGATTCCACACTTTTTAAAATTTATTTTAAAAGAAAACAGTGGAGGTTCTCATTGAGCCTGAACAGCTGTATGTTTAGTGAGGATTTAGCATGATGTCTCCCTGAGTCTTGAAAATAGAATTTTCTGGTTATCAAACTGTGAACTGTCAGTGGCATAATTTTCCTAAGCACTTGGAGAGCAGTGTTCTTACAGTATTTATATGCCAGGAGATGAAAAGAACACTGCCAATGTTAACTAATGCCAAAAGTGTTTAAAAACAAATGAATGATACCCAGAATTCGGTAGTTGGAAATACCATAATGTGCCCTTATTCAACTTTAAGCATATCTTTTAAAGCCTGATGGCAAGTGACTGCAGCACCTAATCCTGCTATGGAAAGCCCTGCAAGCAGTTGGGAACTTCTGTGAGTCAAGGACAGGGACAATGAAAATGGAGCTATTAGCCACTGACCACCCAAGACTAGTCACTCCAGCTTGCTGCAGCAGCTCAGAAATGCCCCAGAGGCAGCAGAGGTGCCTCTGCTGCATGGAGAGTCAGGGAGTCCCATCAAGCACCCAGACAGCAAGTTGTCATTGCTCCTGAGCTCCAGCCAGCTCCCACTGAGGCTCTTTAAATGACTTGGATGCTCCTCAACAGTAATTTTACACCCTTAACTCAATTAGTTTCTTTTCATTCTCTGTTTTTCCTTAACTCATGTTCTATGAAAATGTCATTGCTAATTTTTCTTGCATGAGATTTGGCTCAAAATGAGGCATATGCTGTGCTCATGTTTAGTATGTGTAGAACAAATAGCAAGCTCAGCCAGGGAGAGGACTCATGGAAATTACCTAACATCTTACAGCACAGTAATATATCAATGAATCCTTTAATTAACTAATAATAACAGGTAAGGAAAAGCCAGAAAGTCCCACTCATTCAATGTGTTTGCAAAATTAAAAGCCAATTCATAAGAAATACTCTATGGAATTGTGTCCTTTGTTCTTGAAATTTCTGTATGCTGTAAATATTATGCATAGTGAAATGGCTTATACTTAGAGGCAAATTCTCAATCTAAATAAAACAATGCTTGGCTTTTTTATTTTTTTTCTTAAAGATAAACAATAATTTATTTCTCTTTCATCTTCACAATTATCACATACTGCCCAGCTACAAGACCAATGCCACTACATAACACAGGAGAATTGCCCACTACACTTTACTTGGACAAATACAATTACAATTTACAGATTAAATGTACTGTAAAATATGCAGTTGGAAAAATGTCATTCTTATCTATATGATGGAATGTGGCATATGCTTTATGCACAGATTCAATCTAAGATGTAAATCTTTAAAACTTGTTAAGCCCAGGATACAGTATAAAGCATTTTGGTTTGGTATTGTATTGTTACTAAAGTAGAAAAAGCAAAATTAGAGAAATAAATCCAGATCTTAAATTACAGGATATGCATTAGTTTAAGAAATTTTTTGCTTTACTTTTCTATTTTTTTCTACAAATGATGAATAATATGAATATATTGCAGGATAAAGAAAGACTGCCAGATAAAGAAGGTACTGTTATATGAAAAACAAATGAAAAATACCAGGTCATTTTGCTTACAAAAAGATCAAACTATAAACAGTCACAAAATATATAAAAATGCCACATTGAACGAGGCAATTGTACTCTACCTAAACTGGTAGTATACTCTGTTAGAAGTTGTGTTCATACAGTAGTAACTGATAAAAAGGCATTGTGCACTCTTGTGCCATCTGGGGATTTAGCACCATGTGTCATCAGTTCTTGTATCGTCATCCAGTTGTCCAAGATTTTCTTGTTTCTCTTTTTCATCATCTTTTTGTGACTCAGTTCAATAATGTTGATTTCCTTTTTGCCCTCGCTGCCGCTCTGTGGACTCTCCTTAAGACACTCCAGCCTGCTCCTCATCATGAACTCCCGCCGCCTCCTCTGCTCCTTCGCGCGCACCAAATGCTGCTTGCGCTCTTCTTTGCTCCAGTAGCGACCCATCTTCATCTCGCTCATCGTGTCATCGTCTGTCGTCATCCCACTGCGCTCCTCTTTAATTTTTAAGGCACGTTCCTTCAGGATTCTGTCTCGAACTGGTCTCTTTGTGATGTACCTCGTCCCATCACTCCTTATTTTCACTTTCCATTCCATCTTGGGCTCTGCACACTTCTGCGAGTCTTTGCACATGCTCACCAGGCTGAGCTGGCTTTGGGCATACTCCACAGCAGACTTCTGCTGGATCAGTTGCATATAGCTTTGATAATGCTTTGCATGAGCAGGTATGTTCCCGTACCTGTAAGAGGAACTGTGATATGGAGACAAATAGGGAATGTGCTCGCTGCCTTGCCTTTCCTGGTCTGTGAATTTGCTGCTTTCTGATGCCAGCAGTGTGCTCTCAGCAGCACTGTCCTGCTCAGTGGGTTTGTTTTTGGTTGAGGTTGTCTCCCTGCTGTTTTGTCCTGAGGATGACTGATTGGCAACAATTGTGGTCCTCAGGTTTTTCCTGTTGGTTATGCTGATCACCCTCTGGAGAGAGTTATCAGGAGATCGCTCCACAGTCAGAGGAGTGCTCCTGCAGCTTTCAGCAGTGTTGTAGGCACTGGAGCTGTCCTTATCAGATTTCTCAGGATGCTCCATGATGTCATCCAGTTTGCCTCTTTGTACATCTATGCTGGTGTTATAATTCCTGAAACTTTCATCATGTAAAGCCCAAATGTCTCCATACTGATCTCTCACCTTCTGGAGCCGGTGAGCTTCCATAATATTCTGGCATTCGAGCTCAATGTTCCTCAGTTCCTCATTAAGTAGCTGCAGCTCATGCTCCACTCCATCTTGCTCTCTTCTGTTGCATTCTATCATGCTGCTTGAGTAATAAAGATCATACTCCCCATGGTTTCGAATCTTGCACTTCAGTTCCAACAGCTGCCGAAACCTTTCACATTCCTCCTCTGGGTTTCCTATGAAATCAGATTCAATGTATTCCCCAGACACAAAGCTTTCATTGCACTGGAGCTCAACACTGCCTAATGTGTCCTGGCTGTGGCCCAGATCCCGTTTGCTCTGCAGGGTAGCACTGTTCTGCTCCTCGGTTGCATTTTCCTGCTCTGAGCTCTCATCATTTCTGAGACTTTCGTCTGTAGGTCCCACCCCACTGTCCTTCTCATGATTGTTGGATGATGAGGTTGCAGTGTCTGTAGTTCCATCTTCCTCTTCATGTTTCTTTGGCTAAAAAAAAGAGTAAACCAAAAGGATTATCACATGCAGATCATATTACAGGAGAATTTTTTTGTTTTGCTTAAAGAGCTGGGATCAGATTTAAGTTGAATTAAAACAGATCACTAAGCAGTAGTCCTAAAGGCTCATAGCTTTTAAACATTTCTGAGAGTCATGCTGTGGTTTCCATACTGAGCAGAGTGAGTTACAGTATTAGGGACATAGCTTCTAAAGTCTGGAAAGAAATATTTCCCTCTCTAGCTAAGCCATCTCTTTGCACTGCTTAAAGATAATGATCACCAGATGGTGAGCTGGTTTTGATTCTGGATTATGGCCAGAAACTGGTGGAGCTGAAATCTTCTCAAACTTGACAGAAAGCTTCAGTACTGGTATCACCTCAAACAAACAGAGCAAGCAGCCAATGAAGCAATGACTAGTACAACTTAACAGGGTGCAAAAGTACTACAGTTTCATTTTTTAAACAGTGAAGTTTTGTTTGCTCCATTACACCCTCCATGGCCTTCTCCTACACTTCTTGTGTTCAGTAGCCTTTTTCTGGAGAAGTTCAGAAGTTCATTTCAGATTCTAGGATTTTGCTTAAAAAGATCTCAGTCCATTCCATCCATGGAAACTCTTTTTGAAAACCAATTTATTTCCATTGTTAGAGTTTATATTCCTTAAAAATAAAAACATAAAAAATTCAGCATTAAGTGCAGAACAACACTGAATGCTTTGCCTTGGGTATGTCAAGCTTTTTGACTGCTGGTTAGCACTCCACTCATTGTACCTCACCTATTTATATTCTCAACCTATTTATGTTCCATAGAATGTGAGATAACACCTCTCTGAAGAGACAGACACTTTATTTTTCAAACCAAATAAGCAAAGGATCATGCAGAGTGCAATTTATATGACCAAGTACCTAACTACCCACAGCACCAACTAAACACCATGTCTCTTTTAGGAGGCATAATTGCACAATTATGTATAATGACTGTAATAATCAGGAGAGAAAAAAGGTACAGTGCACCCAGTCTTCTGCATGGTACTACACCACCCAAAGCATATATTTGAGCACTTCTGCAAAAAAACCACTTAATGAGTGTACTTGTATAGGTGTTGGGAAGAGGCTTCAGAGTTGAGGTCCATGCAATCAACACTTTCAGAACTGGTAGCTCTTGTTTTCCACACCATTTTCATCAATAATTTAAGCTTTGCTTCTTCAACTTTATTTATACTGACTGAATATAATATGCTGCCATCTACTTAAGTTACATCATCTGGAATTAACATGCACACACAAAAGATGTAAACAAAGCAAAGCCCTTCTTTTGAGTCAAGTAGAAACCAGATGAGTGGGATTGATCTGATGAAATACAAGTGTTTATAGCACAGGCATCTGAATGTCAGATAGTGACTTTGGGTTCCCTCAGGAAAGAAAACAAGTGCCTATACAGTCAGATTCTTCTCAAACTAAAGCAGACATCCATATCACATTAAATTTTTCCCTGGTATGTGGATACTTGCAGCTAAGTCAATTAAGAAAATGCAAAGTAATACAGATATTTATTGTACTGCATGTTTTTGAGATATACTTTATTAAAAAATCCACTTATGACTCAAGTAAGGTAGCCCCTGGCATTTTTGTCCTGGACATTTCATGCTTGCCAGAGCTCCTAAACATGTGCAAACTGAGCAGTCTTTTACAGAATGAGATAATTTTAATTTTATTTTGAAAGATAACAAGCCTAATTCCACATTACATCTCTTCTGAAAAACAAGAGAGAATACACAATTTTCAGTGTGTTGCTTTTTCTGTTGTTATCTACTTCAAACAATGTGCTTGTTTTCAAACATACATTGTCAATCTCTTCTACAATTACTTCTGTTTGAAATACCAAAGGGCTCCTTAGGCCTCATCTTTGCAGAGAGAACTCAGATAATGAGAAGGCAAACCCAGCGGTGCGTACAATCAAGCAATAAATGAACCTCAAAAGATTCTGCATTTCAGCTCCAGCAAGAATTCCTGCCTATAAAATGGCTAATCTTGCAGGAATTCAAGCACTATTCTATTAGTTTACAATTTATGATATATATTGGGACTCAAAACCCAGACTGCTACTAAAGTCTGAATGCAGTGTGATTCAGTTGAAGGCTCTAACAAACACAGCTGGGCTCTCTGGTCAGTCTCTGACAGTGAGAGGGATACTGGTCACAGGGAGAGAATCTCCAGTGGCAAGCTAACCATGAGGCACTCGAGCCATGAGGGAAATTTGGAATTGATTTCAGGGTTCACTAAAAGGGAAAATGCTCTTCTGCAAACAATGCTTGTGTTTTAAAACAGGCTTCTCTCAAAGAAAGGAATTTTCCCCAGATATTTTCACTGTATTTCAGCTTTGAATGAACTAGGATAATTTTTTTTATCCAATTCTTTCTTCTTCTTAATAGGTTCAGATATATTCCACAATACCAATAAGAATTGCTGCATGGCAAATGTATGGTATTCTTCTGAAAATTATCTCTGCTTCACAATGAACCATGATGTTGTAAAGGGAAAGGAACACAATGAGCTATAAAAAATGGAGAATTACATCTTTCCTTGAGGCTTATTGGACTATTCCATATAGAGAAGATACAATTCTTGATTGAATTCTACAGAGTAGGTCAAAAACATACAGAAAAGACATGACTATCTACTTGACTCTTCTATCACAAACTGCACCAATTTTTTTTGTGACAGCTCACATTAAATGTTAAAAGGGTGTACTGTTAAACTTGTATTTGGAAGGATATTCTGATAGAGAGTGTATTCATTTCTGCAGCTCTCAAGATTCATGATGACAGAGGATTACTAAGTTTTTGTTCACAAGAATCAAGGCTGGTTTCCATGGCCAGCCAGGGAGCTTGAAGATACTCAGATTGGCACTGGCAGCTGCAATGAGAATGGTTTCATAGCTCCAATGCATGGTGTGATTCCCCTCAGGAAACTGCTGGATTTCCCAGCCTAACAAGGAGTAAAGAAGCAGTTTTCTGACTTGACGAGTCACCGCATAGAGTCTAGAGAGACAGCAGCTGTCACAAATTACTGACGCCCCATTACACACCAAGCTGCATTTGGTTGATTCAATTACTCATCAGAAGGGCAAAGAAATGTCTGGCTGTCCTAGAATTACTTCAAGCAATGCAATGTCAGATACTGACAGATCACAAGTGACCACAATTTTTTCCAGTGTAGTATTCTTTACAGTAGTATAAAATCTCAACATGGAAAAAACCCCCAAAAAACCAAAAAAACCTTGGCAAAAGTTTCCAACAGGAGATAAACAATTTCAATGGGTTCTGTGAAAGCACATCACAGAATATCACTGTTTACTAATTAACACTATCCACAACCAAAATTCAGTGAAAAAGCCAAAGCTTGACAAGAACTTTGCAGTGGAAGGTCACAATTGCAAAGTGATTTCAGAGGTCCCAACATGTAATGTGAGTGCCTGGTAGGAGTTTATAGATAGATTTGTTCAAGAATTTCTACCAGAGCTGGGGGTTTGTGTGAAAATGTCACCACGCAAACAAAATTGTTTTGCAAAGAGCAAGTGGCTTTTCTGATAGGAAATATTTGGTATCCAAGATAAAGTTTTGGTTAAAACAATTGCCACATATGAGCTGAAAGTAGCTGGTAGTGCAGCAGTTAGCACAGTTAAGCTGAGAAATAGGCTTCGCTCACTGCCTGGAAAGGAGAGTCACAACTAAAAGGCAGGTAAAAATCCTGTTGCAAGGCTCCCTTCCCCCTGACTCTGGAGTTATTCCACTTTGTGTAAATAATTAAGTGCTCATAACATCAAATATTTGTAATCTGATCTACCATATTTCAGATAATTGACTTAATCATTCTGTCAGTGTCCCAATGAATATTTCATTGATATACAGGGAAGAGCTTTACTATGAGCTATCACCTACTCAATGACCCAGCATCAAGGCTGGAGGGGAGGTCAGGAGGAAACAGATTAAATGCACATTCAGGCTCCCCAATGTGGACCAAGCATTGAGGCATTTGAAGTCAAAGAAGCTTCCTGGTTTCCAGAAAAGAGAAGGCTCTTACTCCCTCTCTTCACTTCAAAGAAAAATGCCTTAGGCTCTCTGAGCAATTCAGAATGGGGAAAAAATTGTAAGTCACAAAGTTCTGTGGGTAGAAAACCAGTTTCTCTCCAGTTGCATACATCCAGAAGCCAGTATGCCTTTGGCTCCACACAGGTGTGCATACTGGAGATCATCTGATCCAGGAGCGGGTACTTACACTTTTCACAACAGTGTACATCTGAGAAGACCCCCTGATGAAATTGTATGGTATGTTAGCCACAGTAACACAGCCTACAGAACATATGGGCAGGTAAAAGTCAGGATAGTAGGAAGCTGAGACTATGCTAACAATAGCTTATTTGTCTCCATTAACAAAACAAATGCTGAGCTGTGCGCTGTCGGTGTAAGAGAAATACGCTCGCATTAACAAAACACCTGTTGTTTATTTAAACACCTCTTCCATCTTGTTTTGCAAGCTCTGGTGCAAAGCTGGCTCATACATTGCATGCATACAACAAAAGGGGCACCTAGCTCAGCTCAGAGCTCTAGGTGCTACACTGATATTGACAGATTCACAGAATATTGTGAGTTGGAAAGCATCCCAAAAGGATCATCAAGTCCAACTCTAAAGTTCAATCCCCCATATGGGGATTGAACCCATGCCCTTGGTGTTATTAGCATCAGTTTAATAAAAACTGACATGAAACATAACATCATAAATCCCAAACACTTCAGAATTAATGAAGGAATGCAATATTATTCTGAGAGTTCAGAGAAGAGGAGAAATCTGTACTTATCACACCCTCTTAAATTAATTTGACATACTGGGCTTAAGCATGTATTCTTCTTTTCCTTCCATACAGTGTACTGGAGATCACAGCATTTGGAGAGAAAACTCTATCAAAGCCTTTGACTCCATTTTACAGCACACTGTTTCATTCTATGTTAATAAAAAAGTATACCTAGAAAAATTTCAAATGGTATGTTTAGTAGTGGTCCTACCTGCTCCACCTCATTGGTTGTGTACTGCATTGCTTCATTATGCTGCTCTTCCAACATTTCCAAGTTTAACTCCTCTAAGAATTCATTCCTTTCATCATCCAGCCACCCTTCCTCCAGCTGCAAAGAATACATTAGTATGTTATTTTATGTTAGCAAGGACACATGCTAAAATAGAGTAAACCCAAATGGCAATGCTTGACTAGTTCTTTTTATTCTAATGATTCTCTTCAGAAAGCCAGGCAGTAGCAGTTCACATCTCAAAAAAAAGAAGAGAAGAAAAAGGATAAAAAGATGGGATTCATGTCTTTTATCCTTTCGTAAAACAGTATGACTGATTTTCTGTCATAATGAAGGAGACTGCACAGCACAGACATTATTTCCTTTCAAAAGGTATGAAAGGCACAGCGCATAATCCTGAAGCTGTCATGTTCATTACTACTGAGAGACCCTGCACTGCAAGAATGGCAATGTTACTAATGGGGCCAGGAAGCAACTGGGCTCTTTTCTCTAACAACCTCCATTCCAGCCCTGCTGCCATCACCTCAATGGAAACCTTATGCTGCGTTTCTGCCACTATCTTCCCATTGATCTTCCAGGTAAACAAATAAACAGAACAGGGTGATAGAAAGATGAGGTGACTTGAAGGGAGGCAATTTTCGTTCTCTCAGTATGTCGGGAAGCAAGGCTTTTCTGTTTGCTTGTTTTTTTCTCCCCAAGTGTAAAATAATACATTGACATTTGGTGAACACAGTGTTGCAAAAAGACAGGAGGGGATGCTATGTTTTCTGTCAAGTACATATCGCTTCTTGAAGCCATTTCACACTCTTCACATCTTTCAAAACTGATAAAACAGGCACTCTGGCCTAAAATGCTGTTCTTCCCATTTTGTTCATTATGGTCATGTGTGCACATGGCACACATCCTTTATACCTGCAATCCCTTGCCAGATGGCACAGTGCATCAAAAAGAAAAACACTGGTCAGTGGCACTCTTGGCTGTAATGACAGGATTGTAGCAGAAGGAAACACTTATTGTTTCGTCATTGATGAAGGAATCACAGGACTATGGTGACAAAAACATGCTAAAAGGAAAAGCCTCAGCATAAGACAATTACAAGACTACAAAGTACTCATGTCCCAAGACAGCAAGAGTGATGTAGCACAGGCCAATACCTAGAGCAGAATTACCACTGCCTCATAGCCACGACAGGTCTGGTCACAGATGTCAGTCAGAAAAGTTACACCAAACCAGCAGTAGTAGTAACAATTCAAAGCTACACTAGGAGTGACTGATGCTGGGTAGTACCTCTAATAGAATACTGGCAGAACATCACTGTTTCCTTTGCAAAGTCTGATGTGGTTTTGCTCAAGTCAACAAATTCTTTCCTCTTATAAAGAACACAATAAGCCCTTCATTTCCCCTGGTAAAGCCAGTCACCTACGGTTTGGGATTAAGAGACCTTTTTTCTTAAGGACATACAAATTTTATGTTTGTCATTAATGAGACTTTCAAACCATTCTATGAAACATCTGGTAGTTTTGTTTACTTGTCTTGTTTACTTTTTTCCCCCCCCAAGGAAAGCATGAGCACAGCCTTCCTCTACTGTAAAGGACACAGCTTAAATTCACCTCATACGAGGAAATAGCAGAGATTAACAAATTTGGAGGATGAAAGATGAATCCCACTTGGGCAAATCTGCTGATTTGATTGTGGCAGACCCACTATATAACTAATGAGAATGCTTATGTTATGTTACAGCTTTCGAAAGAAAACTAATATGTGCCTTAGCATACATGTGCACTACATACACTGTGTACACATGAGAATGCACATGTGTGGTGTGTTCTTCTGGTGCTCTGTTTGAAAACTTCACTATTCACTGAACAGATAGGTGGTCAGAGGGGTTTTCTTCCCTGTTGCTGAGGGAATGTGCTCAGCAGTCACCCTTCAAGATTGCAATCTGCCATTACCATAGAAATGAAAGCTTGTTTAATCCTGCTGTTTTTTACCAAGTCAAAGCAACACAACTAGCAGAAATCAGCTGACAGCTGATCAGCTCTGAACTACTCTGGCTTTTTCATCAATTTAGTATGAGTATGATCTTAAAACACATAAACTAAACAAAAAATCCAGCACCAAAGGCCCAAACCACACTCATTATTTGTTCATGTGGGAAGCTACATTGGCACACGTAAGTAACTCCTCATCTCATACTAATAATGTCATATTGACTCCTTATTTCATGTTGACCAGCCTAAACAAATACAGACTGAACTTTCTCTGGGCATGTATTTTATAAGTGGATGAGTCTCTGTCCCCTAAAGAAAAACAGAATGACAAATGGTTGGAATAATATTGAAAAATCTCTTTCAAAATTTCAGCAATTGAGGAGTACAATTTTGCAGTTGAGGCACACCTATTTTTGCTTTACTTTGTCACTGGTTTTATAAGAATTGTTTAGCTTCCTGAAAAACATAAAGGACATGAATGCTGAAATTGAGACTCTTTTATAACTATAGTATTCAAGTAGATATTCCAAGTGACACTGAATTAACTTAATTAATTTAATTTATACAGAATATGAAGCTAGTGAGACTGAAAATATCAGAACAATATCATGAGAAACAAATGGCAACTCAACCAACTCTGAATTGTTGGCAGATAGAACAGTGACAACATAATGTCCTTTTGCTTTGCAAAGGTCTACAAATAGAATATAAAGGGATGTATAAACAGTAGTCTTCTACTACTCTACCTCTTCTTTATCTGATAATCAATCTAACATCAATGCCCTGCAATGATATTAAAAATTCTTGGCATGGTGAGATTCTTGGCATTAGCATAATTTTATTTTTAAAACTTAAATTTTAAAAATGTTTCTAAAAGCTTTTGAAAATGCACCTCCCAAGACGTAGGCACATTTTTGTGACCAGGTTACTGATAAAACAGTTAGATTTCCATTTGCTGAATGATACTGTAGTGAAAGTCCCATAATTGATACACACATATGCAATGTTTACATGCCTGTTTATAACCACATATCGTAAAACAACCCCTCACTAATGACAAGTTAATGCTTTGTGTAAGTTCATATAAATTATAAACTTCAAATAAAAGGTAAAATTGATGAATGTTAAGTACTGGAAATTTATCCCCTGAACAAAGCAGAACCATCTAACAAGTAATGCATAGTTTTCAAGTTCTACTTCATATTTTACTAATACCATATTGGTATTAGTAGCTTTATTTATATATCTGCTCACTCTGCAGGAAAAGAACTTGTTTAGTTTGGGGAAAAAAAATGCTCTAGTAATATCATATTGTTTTCTTTGTTGGATAAAAAAGGGCAAAGCTCTGCAATTAACTGTTTACTCCTTTTGTCAGTAACTTTGGCATTCCTATTTCTTGGCAGTTCATTACTTGCAGTGACAGTGAATGCATGGTACAACCCAGGTTCTGGCTCAGTGCATCTGTTTAGTCCAACCTGCATCTCTGGCCTCGCGACCAGCAGCACAATTTTCCTGCATTCTTCACTGGAGAGCAACGCCACTGCCTCTTCCCTATTCTGGACATCTTGGCCATTTATCTAGGAAACAAATGAAAGTGGCACATTAGTTTCTATTTCCACAAAGCAACACACAATAAAGGGCAGGTATCAGCTCATTTGTGCTGAATGTATGGACAATGAAAACTGCGCAACGGGCTCATCTTCAGCCCCTCAGTGGTAAGTGCCTTCACTCAATTATGCGCTTACTGTAAGAGCTGTATTGATCGTTGAAGGATGGTGGACATCAGAGGAAGCAGTTATGTTCATAAATGTCCAACCTGCGCCCTGGTAACATACATCTAGCAACACAATTAACCAGCCCCTGACAGGTGACGTTCATCTTTCTCCGTTCAGAGTAATGGAAGTGTCACTCTGAGATAATAGTGCTGGTGGAAGAAGACTGGTAATGCTACAGCTGAAATCAGTCACACTGAATGCTGGTAGAGAGGCAATTAGAGAGCTACAGTATTATCTCTCACCAGGCAATACTTTCAGGCCACTGCTTGTTGCTGCTCCATTTAATCATTTCATATTTGTGGGGACAGCTTAGTAGCTGGTACCACACAAAACATATGTATCCCCCTTATAAGGGGATAATCAAAATAAAAGTGGTTCTTCAATGAAACTCGTCTTTTCTCGCTACCTTTCTCTATTCTGTAACCCCATTGAAACAACAACACCCATGACTACATGGTAACAAACACAATTTTCATTGTCCAAAAACCATTTATAAGAGAATCAAATAGAAATCTTATTTCCCATATGAATTCAGTTTTGTCCAATTCACAGCACAAGAAATCGATTATTCTCATTGTGGTAACAAAACCTCCAAAATTCAGTCTATTTCAAAATGAGTGAAAACAAAACTGGATGGTAGAAATAAATATCTGAATATTTTATTGGGGAAAAAAAATCTTCTAGTGGCTCCATTTCAAAGAAGTAGGAATTTGTAGCTGAAAATCAAAGAGAAAGTGACATTTTTGTGCATGTATGTTTGGCCTGAAAGCCGTGATTCAAAAACACAGTTTTAACTCAGATTACAGAAAATCCCTGATTACCTAGCTGGCAGTGAGTGAAATGTCTGAGACTCTTCCAAGCTTCCATGATGGGACAGCTGTGGTCTGTGGGAGACCGGGTCAAGCTGAAAAGCAGAGATGCAGCCACAGAGGGGCTCAGGAGCAGATTTCCAGCCTGCACAAACCATCCCCAGGCATGGTGGCAGCTCCAGTAACTCCTATCAGCTGAGTAACTGCTCCCCATGGACCCCAGAGGAGGCAGCTGGGCTGTCCCCACCCCACCTGAATGAAGGTGGCCTCCCCATCCCAGCTGCACTGTCATTGGGAAGGAGCAGGACTTCAGCCTGCCCCATGGACTCTGCTGAGCCTGCAGGTTCACAGCTAAAAATAGCAGTTTAGGCAACTTCCACTAGGACTGTCCTCTTAAAACTTTCCCTTGAAAGGGAAAACATTTCCTATAAAGTACTCAGGCAGTTTTCAGATCCTTAGACTGTGAAGGTTGGTGGGTTCTGAGAATGAAAAGGGGACATTTACAGCCTCAAAAATGAGAGGAAACCTGCTGTCATTTTGTGAGGAATACACATAACACAGTATTCCCCCCCCACAGCCTTAACCAGTGCTGCCTGGCACCCACAGAAAATGCCCTGTGCTGAAGGATCTGTATCTCTCCCAGCCTCACTGTAATCCCCCCATAATGGCACCATCACCTTCTATTTCTCTGAGCTATCTCATCAATAAGAGGAGATAGAGGGTCAATGTGTTTTCAGATATGAAAGTAAACCCCACATAACTCTCCGGGTGTTAACTTTAATGATAAAATTCATAGCTATATATCAGCACTGACATTAAAGTAATGCTCCAGTCCACAAGAGGATGGCAGAATTATCTATGTTTTCTCTCACCCCTGGAATCTTTACTGAAAATTGAAATGAACTGAATTTCATTAGGAACTGGAGTATATTTGCCTGAACTGCTGTTGGCTGTCCATCCAGAAATTTTATGAAACAAGGAAAGGAGTGGAAAATGGACCTACTCTCCTTAATTTGACACACATAGAGTAGGAATGTTTCTACTTGGTTGAATAAAAAAGGGGTATTTTTCTGATTTTTGAAATTAAAAATACTGCTGTATCCTCAGTAGGTATGGCACATAAAGCCATGGAAGGCAGTGCCCTAACTTTTCCTCTCCTACAGGCAGCCCATGGTATGGTCCTTTCACCCCAAGTCCTGCTGAGGATGTCACTGCCCTCACACAGGGGCATCTGTGCTTTCTGGGGGAGAACATCATCATTGTGAATGTTTTCACAGTCCCAGCCACACAGAGAAAAAAACAGCAGCCCCCAAGTGAACCCTGACACTAAAATTTAATTTATTACTTCTTCTCTAGAAAATGGACTGCTTTGGTAAGCCAGCTAATAGGCACTGTGTAGCTAGACTCCCAAAGCTGATTTAAGCTGTACCAGGATAAGAGATACAGGTTTCAGCAAAGATATTTCCTGAAGAAATGAAAAGATTGGAAGGAAGGAACAGACTGAGCTTGAGAAAACCTGAAAGCTCATCTGCTTAAATTATAGAAGGGCAATTATGGAACATATTGCAGAAAACCAACCTGTCACCACCAGGACTTTCTTCTGGGGCTTCAGTGAAAAAACACAAAAATACAAGGCAAACCAACTTGGAATCAGAATTAAAATGCTACAATACAGCAAAAAAATTCCAGTCAAGAGATTTTTGGCAGCAGTTCCATGACTTTGCACTAGGGTGAAAAACACACTACTCGTTGCTGGTTGAGGATGGAAACCCACTGCCATTCCCTCTGTTTCCCCTCTCTGTACAGGTATACTGCTCTGTGCAGCAGCCAGCCACCCACCTATGGGTGACACACCCACCTATGCTGTAACACACAAGCCTATCTTTGGGGTAGCTCTTTAAGCAAGTGGGTCTACAGAAACAAAGGGGGAAAAAAAGCCAAGGTGGTAGATTAGAAAGGAATTCAGAAAAGCAATGTATTTTTGGGGAGGAAAGAAATTATTAACAAAAACCTTATGAACCTCCTCCTTAAGTACATTCAAGATCATCCTTCTCTAAACAACACTTTTTTTGTGTGAAAACTTATTATCTATGCTTAGCATAAATGAGTTTTACCAAAATTTATGCATTTGGTGAATGATCAGCACGTCTCTGACACTTATATTTATGTCTGCAGGATCCTGTTTAGAATTTGACACTGAGATGAACATAGTGGAAATGAGATTTTCTAATAAATATGGAAAAAAAAAGACATGGGACGTAAGTGCATGAGCCAGAACGAGTTTGTCAGTCTCATTTTTCAGCACACGCACAGTAGCTCCCAGCTATTGTGTTAAAAAACAGACATACATGGATTTTCTCATCGATCACAATAACAAAGAGAACTATCTTCCCTCATTAACAGCTCACAGAGAAGATGGCACTGCATGTTTGTCTGAAGAAAGAGTTTAAGGAAGAGTCTATTGTCACATACTTGCAAAATGCGGTCTCCTTCACGGATCCGTCCATCTCTGGCAGCAATGCTGTTTGGATCAACCTGCACAGGACAATAACCACTGAACATGAAAAGATTTTTATGGGAAATTAAAACATCTGCACAATTGCATGAGTTGAAAAAGTACCATTTTTACACAGTGTAGAGGCGATCTGAAATTTCCTTTAGAGTCACAGAAATGGAGTAGTTCTTTAAATAATCACATGAGCTTGTTTCAGATAAAAGCCTCCAGACAGAAAGGGTTGGGAGCATATGATTTTCAAATTAATACTTTTCTATGCCACTGTCAGGCATTAACCTTCAGCTGTCAGAGCATTAAAAACTAATGACAGACACCTTTTTCTCTGGAAGCTTACTATGGACTGAGAAGCTTCTACAGCAATTGATACCTGTTTACAAATGGGCCTGTCTTTGGCCACAATTATTTTTCTTCCATGGAAACATTTACTATTAAACTATTATCTTAGTAATCAATCTGTTTGCAAGGAAACATCGAAAAAACCCAAAGGATCCATACTGTATAGATCACTCACAGGTCCTGTACATCATTCCTAGTCTGAACCAGTTAATTTTCAGTTAGTTTAACCTAAACAGATTTTTAGGGCTCCAGTGATAGTTTATCAAAGACACTATAGCTCAGCCCTGAGCAATGACCTACTGTTTGTTGCAGGACAATTCAATCTATCACCTTTCACTTGATGGTTATCTTAAATAATTTATTCTACCTCATCATGACATAAGTTCTTTTCTCAAACCAAAATCTGAGTTGAGCATTTAGTTTGTGGGCTACATCCTCTACATCTGTTAGATATTATTTTCTTCTTGTGCATTGTCATAGAAAAAAACAATGAATCTGAAGCCCTTAATCAAGTACAAAAGATAGTATCAATACACTCACTTTCACAGGTCTAAGAAAATTTTATCATGTAGGATAAGCAGAACATTTCAGATATAATCCTGGAATGCATTAAGAGATTCCTGAGCTTTCTTTGTCCTCACAAGGTCAAACAGACTTTAACAGCACAGCTTGTACAACTGGTAGAAGATATATTCTTAGGTAATTTATATAAATTTCTCATTCTTGTTCCAAGACTGTGCTTTTCAGCTTATTTAACATTGCTACTAGCCTCTTTATGTGTAATCTTGCCTTTGTCCCATTCAGTGATACATAGAATAGTCTTTTCTGATCCTCTCCATCCATGAGCTTGACTAATAATTTAGAATCACAGAACCACTCAAACTGGAATGGACCCATAAGGATCCCACTAAGCCCAACAACCAGCTCCTCACAAGACTACCTAAAACAAAACTGTATCACTGAAAGCTTTGCCTAGTTGCTCCTTTAATTCTGCCAGGCTTGGTGCTGTGACCACACCCCTGGACAGCCTTGTTCCAGGAACAAATTCCCCTTTTGGTGAAGAACCTTTCTCTAATGTCAAAATTTGGTTCACCATGTCACAAAAGCGACCAATTGGGATCACAGCTCATGCAGAACATGGACCTTGGAATCAGAAGAGTTCTGTTTTACCCAGAAAAAACCCTCTTTGCATGATGGAGACTCAAAGGGAGATGGTGTTCTTCGAAGTCTTGTGGACTGACCTTGTGAAAGGCTAACAATCTGTGCTAGGTGCCACATTTTCTGAGTGGAGCCAGTGAAAACCTGATGATTCATCCCACCTCAGTATTCAGAATTCTGTATTTTGGTTTTCCAGCATATTAATCTCTAAAGCTACTCTCCCCACCCACCTGTGATATGTCTGTGTGTACCACAACTGTGACAGACAAAAAACGAGTACAAGAATGATTGAACCACTGTTGGGATTACTGAGGCTGTGGCAGAGGGAGAACGCAAGCAGGGCTCTGGAGAAGGCACTTTTCTGCTCAAAAGCTCTGCCTGATCTCTGTCATAAGGGCACATTTCTTTCAAAATTCTGACAATTCTCAGACTGCTTTATGCTTTATCAGCTACAATGCTGTAGTTAAAAGCATTTATAGTGAAGAAGCCCACTAGTAATAATTACCCTGCTTGGGCAACATCATTTGAACTGATAATCTAAATGAATTGAGAGTGACATGAGCTGGTTGATGGCAAACACTTCTGCATTTCTCTCTAAGAGCACTTGTATGTTCTTTCCCTGGCACGTGTAGCCCCCCCATGAACATCTCCCATGCTCCTCCCCAAGGCCATGTCCTTACCTCACTGACATAGATTCCCATGTCCTCCTCATCATCAGTTCTGTAGCAGACAGTCAGCCCCAGCTTCTCCTGGCTGCCAATGCGGCACAGCTCCACCTCCTGCAAGAAAATTTACAGGCTTTTGTGGTGGCTCTTTCCAAGGGTGGAAAAAACTGCACACCACAGGGGAGCACCAAGTTGCTGAGATACTCATGCTGTATGACCTACTAATCCTGCTCAATCTTGAGACACAATGTTATGGGGGGATCTTTAAGGGGGAAATTATTCCGTGTATTAAGAAGGAAATTCCAGTACAATGCAAGCTATACAGAAACTGTTTGGTAAGACATGCCAAACTTTGAGAAATATAGCTGTGCATTGATTCTGTAGGTCTTTGACTTTTGGGTAATAGAAGCTGACTTACAGTAGATTACATAGTCCTAGTTGCATCACACCAGCTGATTTATAGCATGTAAGACAGACTGGCTACCATCAATCAATCCATCACACAAGTGCCACTCCCTTCTGACAGCAATCCAAGTCATAAAGCAGAAATTCAGGCTTCCATTAATGGCATAATTTCTTCCCTGGCCAGTTCAGTGGTGCTTCATTACAGAAGCTGTTAGATAAAAGAAAGATGCTTCAAGGAATCTCCTGTGGAGCTAAAGAGCCGTGACATCTTCCTCAATTGTGAGATGATGCAGAAAACATATTTTTAGTGCCAGATGTCCCAGCAGTGGCATCTCATGAAAAGTGCAAGTTTTTGGGCAGATGGTAGAGTGATAACTGCTACATACACCCATCTGAGTCAGGGATCTTTAGGGTTTCATAGGGGAACCATTCACAAAAATACAAAGCTGCACTTGGTTTGAACATTGTGTAACAAATAATTGCAATAAAGCAGGATGAACCCAATAACACAGAATATTAGCTTGGCTGCAAGTGAGAAACTTTAGTTGGCATTTGTATGTAAAGGGAGTTTTTAGATCACATTTGGACCCTGACAGCTTCTGCTTCAGTTCTCAGATACAGAGTTCTCTATGATACAGAGCTTGTTCCCCCCCATTCCCAGAAATGTCATGCAGACTTATCCACAAACAGGCCCACTACTGAGTCCAGCAAGCTGTGGGGCTCAGGTGTCAAAATACCACAACTTACAGAAAAACCTGTACTGTACACACATGGGTTAGCCAACGAGCCTTGTGATGTTTTCAGCTGAACATCTTTCACAAAGTGCACTGCTATGCCTTGCTCTCCTGCTCCCTCACCAAAATTCAAATCTACACAGGTTCACTACCTGCACAAACCCTAGAAGCTTCTCCCTGGATTTTGGACATTCAGTGTCTTCATGGAAAAAAAAAAAGAAATGTAGAAAAAACTCATAAAATCTGTAGTATTTAGTTTTTCTCAGATACGGCAGGAGTTCTACATAGGGTGGTAAAGAGTGGAATTATTCAGCAGTACACAGTACACATTGGGTTTGAAAGAAGAAATACAGGAGCATGTTTTTATTAGGGAAGGGAATTACAGTGACCTGCTTTTGGCATTGGGAGCACAAGGATGTATACTGGAGGGAGGCCTATTCAAAACCCACAGTAATTGATGTCTCCAGAGGGAAAGACCACTTGACTGGAACTGTAATATTAGGGAGAAATTACAGTAACAAAACGGCTTCAATTACAGTAACAAGGTATACTTTTAAGGAATAAAGAAGTTTGTGGTCCCTTGGAGGCCTATAAGGAAACCTAAATACACCATAAAGGACCAAAACTGGGACCTTTAAATCAAGGCAAAAGGGGAGCTGTGCACAAGCTGAAATCCATTAACTTTCATTGTCCTGCTGGCACAACCTCCTGTATCCCCAAGCTGAGGCTGGACAGGGGCCCCAAGGTCTGCTCTGAACACAATTTCTTCAGATGCGAATGACCTTGAAATTTTCGTGAATTATTTGACTCAAAATGTAACTACAAAGCTGTACCAATGTTTCAGGCTGCAAACGAACTGAATTCTTTTAGTGCGCTGGCTCAACGAGCAGAAAAAAATAACCATTTAGGGCAAGAAAGAGCAAAGGAAAATGAGGATGAGCCTAGAGGCTTCATCCTGTGTGTCTAAGAGATTTACCAAAACCAGCTGATGACAAGTATCAGTGACCAACACCCTCTGTCTGGGCTGCAATAGCCCTGGCTGCACACAGTGCTTGAGCTACCACAGCTCTCTTTCCCTGCCCACTAACAGATCTAAGAGCTGAGTACTGGAAATCTTGGACCACCTCTTTCCTCAATGACTCTGTGGGGTGCAGTCTGATGACTGCACATGGCTGTGGCTGCTTGGAAGCTGTAGATACCTACAACTGAGATCTTAGTATTAAAGGCCCGACAACCATTTCATGTTTTTCAGTCCAGATGCAAGCACACATTCAAGTAATATCTCATTCAGCATGAGGAAGATGGTAGATTGAGGTCTGTTGCTTTGCACTGGAAATCATTCCAGTTAACTGCCTTTTGCCCATGGCAAACCTGCACTACTAACCCCATGGCATCTCTTTTTTCACAGGAAACACAATACATCCTGGTCACAAGGAAACAAACCAGAGTTAAAAAAAATGTATTTTGAAAATTTAAAAACACTTTGCATAAAATAGTAAATAATCTTTCAGAGCAAAAGCCCACAAGTGAAACACTAGAGAATCTGGACTATCACAGTCAAATACACTTGACACAGTATTTTGCAACAAATGCTTTATAGTGTTGTGGAGTTTTTCTCCTCACAACTGGTCTTTAACAGAAAAACCAGTAAGTTTGGCAGCAGTAATGTATTTGTAAGGACATAATTTCCTTCTCTGAACTCTTTTTTGATATATGCACACATGTGCATGCACGCACACACACAGTTGCTTTCTCTTTAGTTTTTGTCTGTGTGCATGCAGGGACTGAACTGCAAGTCTTCAAAACTCAGCATTTTCAAAATCTATGAGAAATAATATTTGGACATTGATGAATGGCGGTGACAGACAAAGGGTGGGAGGAGAGAGACTGAAGTTCAGGAAGAGCTCAGGAGATGATATCCTTCCCCTCTTTTGGGCACACTGGGGGCAGCCACCTCTCAACACACAGAGTACTTTGCTGCCAAGTGACAGAATCAATGCCAAATTGCTAAATCTTTTACTTGCTGCTGTGTGGCCAGAACAAAAATTCAGTGCACTCCCTCAGTAAAGACAATGCTTTAAAGTGTTTTGCCATAAATTATGTGGTATTGAAATTAGAATAAGGGTTATCCCTTCTTGAAAGACTGGGATGCAAATTTACAAAGTAGCCAATTTCTGCAGACAGAAAAGACACAAAAGACAGAAAAGAGATGCAGATCCTGTAGGATTGAAATTTCCCTACCTTCTCAAAATCATTGTGCTTTAAAAAAAAATAATTAGGAATATCTTGTCTCATAAGAAAAATTTTTTATGAGAGGTTCGATTGTAACTGCATAGGTATAGTCACCTCATATAACTTTCTGTGACTTGTTTTCTTTATCTATAAGCAGAAAACAATCCAAACACTACTAGACTAGCAGCATATTAAAGAATAAATTATTCCAGAGCATTTGAAAAGCACTGTATGAATACTATAAATACATCCTTCAAAAAAATCCCCATCTGTCTTTACAGTAATTGTTGAACCCACTTAAAAGACCAAGACAGACTATCAAAACCACCACAACTACTGAGCTTCCTTCACCCATACAGTATGCCAGAGTAATGGGCCCAATGAACTCTGTCACTAGAAGGGGCAGCACCAAATCCAAACACAACAGTATTTTTCCTAAATGGACATTAAAATCCTCACTACAATGAGAATATTATCTTGCCATTGAGATATAATAAAATAAAAATAAAAAAAATAATTAGTGTTACTCCCCAGTGTAACAGAATCTCTTATCAATAGTTCAAAGTTTATATTTTTGTGACATGGTAAGACAGAAGATCCTAAACATTTTTAGTTTGTGATACAATCAACTATTTAATTTCTAACCATTAACTAGAATCTCCTCATCCCATTTAACTTTATCTTTAGAGGAAAAGATCAGGAAAAAATCCAGCCTGTAAAACTTGCTTTCTTCCCTCTCCAGTTGAAACAACACTCCTAAATAGGGGGGGAAGAAAAAAAAAAGACAGAAATGGGAAGGGAACACTGCAGTTTACCAGTATGAAAAAAAACCCCCAGGTTTTAAATTAAGATCCAACACAACAGGACACACATAGGTTTTAGAACAGGAAATCCTCACAGCATACTGGAGAAGGATTCCTACTCCATCAGCAGAAAAAAAAAATGTTGCCAGTCTGAAAAACTCCTTGTGTGGTGAAACAAACAATGAAGGTCAGAGATGCTTTATCTTAACCCTAAAATGTTTGAAATACATCTGACAAGTTCCATCCACAAAGCCTACAGTAATGTAATGGTGCTTTAAGGCAAAAGAATTCTAAGAGATGCAGTCTATGGACATGTCTGTGGGTTCAGCAATTTTTCTGTACCAGTGAAGGATTACTAGTACCTTTTGAACCAAATCCAGATTATAATTCTTACTAGTTGATATTATTGCAATGTCAAGGAAAAAAAAAAATTAGAGAAAATAAAATGTTATCTTTGTATCCACCCAGAACAATGCACTTACACCAATAAGTGAGTTACCAAGTGGTCATGTGAAGATACTGAAACAACCCCAGGTAGGAGATGAAACACCTTTCTGTTTTACCCCTTTACAGTCCACTATTGGGCAGAGCTCCAAACTCCTTACACAATTTACCTCATAGTGAGATGACCTAAGAGTCTGGAAGTGCCAAAATACACAAAGGTTTAGCTGACAGGTTTTTTGATTATGTCCTTGTTTACCTGTAAAGAAGTGTCTTGCATCACACAAGTTATTCTGGGCCATAGCCTTTTCAGAAGAAATCAAGGCTTATTGAATGGAATGAGGGGCCCAATATCTGGTGATCCAAAGTGGAGAAGCACATTTTAAGAAAAAACAACAACAAAATAATAAAGCAAAATAAGAAAAAAATAGTTAATTTTGTCTTTTTTTTTTTTTTTTTACTTTTTCACCTGTGGTAATTGCTGAGAAGCTGCTTTTACTGTTCATCTTGCTAATGGTATAATTGACAGAATGAGTAATGAAGCACAAAAGGCCGAGATCAGAGTACTTACAGAACAGCTCAATGAGGAATTAACTGGGAAAGTACATTAAAGTCTGACTTATTTTAATAAATTAGTTACACTGAAAAAAAATCCTCATCTGTCTGAGCTAGTGTCAGTCCTCTGAGGCATCAAACAGAAGTGCTAAGGGACTACACACCTTAAAATTACAATTCATTCTGCAGTATCATCTTGATTCTGCATCTTTATGGGTAAGATCAACCTCCAGTTCATATGCATAGCTGAATTTTGGCTGCTTTTCACACTTTCTGTCAGAGTTATTATATGAAGGTTCTGTAAGATCATTTTTTCAGTTTCTTGTTAGTTTCTGTAAACTACGGAAACTAAGCAAAGATCAGTGTCAGTCTCATAAAAGTGTTTAGTGATTCCAACTCTGCAGTTCTTGTCTCATCACTTACCTTGAACCTCAGTGATGCAAGCATTGGGATCATTATCAGACAGGGCTTCAAACAGCCAAGGACCTGGCAGTATCTCACTAATAGCATTCACTTTCTTGGTCTTTTTCCTCCACATGACCTGAAGGATTTATCTTCTCCAGGCTGCTAAATCACTGGTCATTTACATTGCTACTTTGTATAATATTTAATGTTCGTAATGCCACACACTCATCATCACTGGCAAGTAATTCTGCTCATGAAATAAAAATAATACAAACAGAATCTTAACTCCTCATACAGGAAGACTTCAATCTAATGAAGCCCTAGGAGGGCTAACAGTGGAGCTACTAAATAGAAAAATTCATCTCAAATTCAGAAGAGATGATAATGATATTACATGTTACATAAAATCATGTGTTGCAAATGAAAGTGGGTGTAAAACAGGGGGGTTTGTAGCAAAACAAGCATCATCAGCAGAATAAATGCTATTCTTTAGACTTTGTTTTAAAGCATAGTTTATTTCACCTCGAATTTGTGCTGTGCAGGAGGAGTTGTGTCATGTGCAAATGATCAGAGTGTGTTCAATGGGTAAGATACACACTTAAAGCAGACACAGTGTTTCAAACAGGTATCATGTTTCACATTACCCAAATCATGTTTCCTACACTGAGCATGTTTTTTTTTAAGAGCTTATGTCTTTAATAAGTGACCAGAAGTAAACTGAAGAAACTCAGAAGAAAGAGATGTAAATCCTAGCACTGGTAGAAGTCATCAAAACAATCTATTTCAATTATGATTTTTTTTCCTATAGACTACCTATCTCTGTTTAGATGAAGAGAGTCTGTGATGTCTCTGCTGTATATTTAACAAAGTAATTTCATACTTTTTTGCTTTTGGAGTCAGGGTGGATGTTAAATATTTAATTCCTTCCTTGCATGTGCATGTGTCTATGTGTGCAAACTTATGTACATGACTATATAGGCACATGCAGTGCTTATATATCTGTGTGGAAGTGCATGCCAGGCAGGTCAGATACACTGCAGAGAATCTTTCCTGGCAATCATCTAACAGCTAATTTAAGGGCATGATTACAATTCTTGAAAACACAGTGACAGGGTATATGCTTATAATGAGAAAGTGAAAATGTCAGATCACCCCACAACTCACAGAATCAGAGTAGTGACATTTACAGCCATCCCTGGACTTCACTAACTTTTAATTACAAACCATACAGACTACCTATTTATTCATAACTGCAAAAAATAAAAGAAATGGCAAAAGGAAACAAGAATTTTCAGTTTCTAAAAAAGCTCTTCTGTTATTAGATAGATCAGACCAATATAAACCTCTTCCCTTACTTTACCTCCATGACAACTGAGTGTTTAGGGTGAGCTACTGTAAAGAAACAGCTCACAGGAGAGCTTGGATAGAGGAAATGCCTATCACTGCAGCTTTCTTAAGTATGCCAATAAAAAAAGATCGAAACCACCTGGGATTCTGAGGCTTCCAGACAGAAGGCAAGTAATACTGCAGGCAAACAAAGGCATGCTAGACCTCAGAAATATCCTAACACCATCAAGAGTTATGCTCCCCTGTCAAGGGGATTTTCCAGGAAATTCATTAATGTCTTTGTAACACAGGCTAATTGTAGGCTATGTTCCAGAAGTATTCAGTGTGAAACAGAGTGCAATGAAACAGCCCTCCCCTTCACAGGTCACTGCAGGGTCCTATTGCATTCTTTTCACAATGAATAAACTTGTATTTAAAAGCTTGCAGGGGATTTAATTTACAAACACTCACCACTTTCACCAGAAAAACAATGCTTCTATCAGAAATGCAAAGCTCTTAATTCCTCTGGTATCTTCACCATGGAAGGTTACAAACACTGCAGGATTTCAGCACATTATAGATCAGTTTTAGAACCCATTCTGTAAATGTCTATGGAGATTTGGTAGAGCTCAGGGTTTTGCTTTTAAAATGACTGACATTCTCAGGTTGTGAAAATAACCTAAAGAAATGCATTGTTTTTTGCTTTTTCTAAGAGTCATAGTATGTTCTGTTATTCTGATTTCACACAGACCAGCACATCCACAATGTACTTGGGGGCTATTTGGATGGAAATAGAAAAGCTATGGAGCAAGACAGAGCCAGCCTAGATATAAACAGGTTGGAACTGCTGGCAGCTGTGCTGTTACAAATAAAATTGCATTCCCTGGTGTCTTCTCACTTATCAATTTTGACAGAAGACTGTCCTGACTTCTCATAAACAGCATCGAAAAGGACAAATCACATTGAGTGTCAGATTTGCCAGAATGGATTTGGTTGGTAGCTTACCACAAAGAAACAGAGGGTTATCTCCATTCCACATGGTGGGGAAAAACAATGCTCAGTCCAAGGGGTGGGGGCTTTACCTTATAGGCTGAAGTCTCATATAATCCTCATTTTTTAAAGGCTGTTTTAGATTTAAGAATCTCTGACACAAGATTTGTTTACATCAAAGCAGAAAGTAGAAATATCAGCAAGCATTTTTCAAATGCATAATCCAAACCCAAATGTAATGTAGTATGAGAAATACTTAAAATCACTTTCCTACTGATCCCTGCTTTATAGCTATCTTTAGAGCCACATGCTGTTTTGTGTCCAGACAAAGAATGCTCTTTGGGATGGATGCTGTAGACAATGACACCAGTATTAGAAAACAAAAAAAAAAAAAAAAAAAAAAAAGAAAAAAAAAAGAAAAAAAAAGAAAAAACTAGCAGAAAACCCCAGAATTAATATGCTGACATATAGGCACCTATTAATTAAATATCATCATGCAACTGGCCTTGTAGCTGCTGAATCCTTTTATAATAAAGAAGCTCCAACGGATGTGGGAATTCACTCTCACCCTGAAGCTCTGGAAGGAAAATTTTTGGTGTGCTTTTCCACTTCTATGTGAAAAATCAAACAATGGAGAAATTTAAGGCATGGTAGACCTGCCAGTGAGTATTCAGCAATCTGATGTGTGATGATCAGTAATAGCCTGTTGGAAATGAGTGGGAGGAGGAAGGCACCCTGGTGTCAGCTGAGACTCCCTTTGGGTGGACAGGGGGTGGACAACAGTCATGGAGCAGATGGGACAACTGATTGGGCTGGATGAATAATGGAGCTGGACTACAAATATGAGAAGCCTGTGATCACTGTGCTATGAACAAATTCAGTTTTGCAGTGGGAGGAAGGGTCTAAGCATATGAGGATGAGATAACACTTTTAATTCTGCAGGACTGGCATACCTTGTGTGCCCTGTCTGATTTGCATTTAAAGAATATTTTTGGGTAAAGACACATGGTAGACTAGATTGAGTGTATGATGTATAGAAGTCAAAGAAGGAAAAAAAAAAATCCTTTACAATTTACAGGCTTCCTGGCTGCTAAAGGCTCAACAGCAAAAAGTGTATCCTCCAAGTCACAAACCTTCTCTTGAAGCTCAGCTACCATGCATTATACCAGATTCCTGTCAAAATGAGAAATCCAAAAAATTACCCTAATGAGAAATATTAAACCTAAAATACTCTAAATCCTATGTAAAAAGACTTTTTCCCTATTGTCTGGATGATCTTACTGGAAAGTAAAATATCCACTGTCTTCTTTCAAACAAGCCATGGTCTTACTTTTCTCCCTGTTTCTTCCACCTTCCTATTTGTCCTCTTTATTTTTGTTCCTTTCCCATGGTGCAGTATGAATGCTAATTTGTTAGAGACACTTAATTACATACCTACATTTTCCCATGATATGTATCCATATATATTTTCTCCTGCTTGAGACCCAACACCCCTTCTGGTATGTTGTATATTTGGGAAAACCATGAATACTTGCTTTCTGAGCAGAGAGATCCATGATGAAATGCTTATATGTGGTATTTTTCAGCAGTCAACTTTGGTCCTTGCTATTGGCCTTTCCCTCAACAGAAATGTGAATTTGCAAGGATACAAGAGGAGGTTAAGGTATAATTAGCTAACTGATAATATGCAGTGAAGTGTTTATTTTTCACTAATCTTGGATCCTACATTGTCCCTTTCTTCTCACTAAACAAAACAGGTGGGGATAGCTCAGAGGAGGCACAAACTGAACCTTATGTTAAAATGAGATAAGCAGACTGGAGTAGTAACTATTCTATTGTGCCGTGGGTGTGAACATGCTCAACTGTCTTCTCGAGGGTGAGGAGAACAAACTCATCAAACTTAACCAGTCCAAGTTTTTTTCATTTTGGGGCTTTCCAGAGTTTGGTCCCCCATCTGTTTCCAATGGAAATGGCTCTGACATAAAATGTTACAATGGACCTTCTCTTGGTTATCAGGTAGGAATGCAGTACTCCATGTCTGGCTGAAAGTCCATTAACTAACTAGAGGGCTGGAGTACATCTCCAATAAGGGAAAGCTGGGAGAAATGCATTTGGTTAGCCTTTTGAAGAGAATTCACCTTCTCAATAAGGAGATATTATTGCTTCCTTCAGGTATCAAATGCAAGAGTCCAGAGAAGTCAGAACCAGACTTCTTTGAGGTGCATCGTGACAAACACACGAGACAACAGTTGTTACTCAGAAAATTCCAATTAGATATTTAAGAAAGTGTTTCTTACTATGAGGGTGGTCAAAGACTGGAAGAGTTGTCCTGAGAAATTGTAGACTGTATACTGCAAAATATAACCAACTATAACTATATCAGCTGTATAATCAGCATCCATTTCTTTGCTCCTCTCCAACAGGCTCACTGCAATTTTTGGACTTGCCTCAAATAGGGCTAATTGAAAGCCACTTGGAAAATTTAGTGCTAATGTCTACTGAAGGGAATGAGACAATATTAGCACATGACATCAGCCCTAAAATCTTTACAGTGACTTCTAAATTTCTGTCTATCACTCCTTGTGTTGGAGATTAAGGTCTGGAAGGGATCCAAGACCTGCAAAAGCTCTATGTACTTAGAAACCAGTCTCCACACTTGAGACTGTCAGATATATACTTCCCTGTCCATGAATGTCCTTTTTGACCCTCTGGAGTTTTCCAGGCCCTAATGGTATAAAAACATTAAAATCCGACATGCTTCATTAGGTAGAAGAAAACCTGTAAAAGTAACAATTCTGATAAGGCCAGAAACTTCAGGTCCCCAGATGACTGCTACTCTCCTTCCAAAATACACATATACCTCAGCTGTTTCTGGTTCCCAATTCTCTGAAGTTTAATAAAGAACCTCTTCACAGATACAGTTCTTTCTAAACTGTGGCAAGGACCTTTTTCTAGACAACATACCTTAGATGCACACCAGAGATTTAAGGGGCATCATAGCTGCAGTTCAGATTAGCTGAAAATCACTTAGAATAATTAGCTTTCACAGTACAATAAATGAAATAATAAATTAAAATAATACAATACAATAAATTTCACCCACTGCAGGTAAAATAATACTTTATCTTTGCTGTATTTCAAAATGTTACTGGTGAGTACCTGGCTCTATAAACATCATTGTTACTGCTGCCTGCCTGCTTTGGGCCTGAAATGTGTCAGAAGATTTATCTGCCTCATCAGCACTTTCTAAACACCCAGGCAGCCCACTGAAATGGGGAGGCATAACAGATGTGCCAACATCTGCTGCAGCAAGAATTTATCTGGACAGTGGAACATATAGCTGTAGATTCAAACTCTTACCCAGATACAACTCCACGTGTTTGGACAGCCTAGATCTACAACTGTGTGAAGGCTATTTTGGGATATTAATTGAAATTAAGTTGAAAATGTAGTTTTTCAGTTACATTTGTGAGAAATATACCTTCCTGTAATTCAGTTTCTGCCTTTCAGACACTGGAAAGGCAAAATACTATGAAAAAGCTAATTTTAAAGCTGAACTTAGAAATTCTTAGAAAGTACTATTAAAATTCCATCCCATCCATGATCTTGTTTACCTTGAGGTATACACATAATAAAATATGTATAGTTAAAATATGCAAATTTTAATCACATACATGTGCCTATAAATCAAGCACATGAAGCAATAGGAAATTCCTTTCAAAACACATTTTGATTTTCCTGGCACCAAAATGAGGTCTATGGGCACCATATCCATGCTGAGTTTCAGCTGTTCAAACTTCTGTTGCACACAGAATGCCCTCTACCCCCAAACACATACTTGTGCAGATTGATAAAATCATGAGATAAAGTACAAAGCAAACTCATCTTCTGCTTTTTGATGCTTAATACAGTTTCACCTGTATTCCTGCTCACCAAACCATGCCCTCTAGGAATGACTATCACATTCTCTTTGAAGAAATCCCTCATTAAATAAAAAAGAAAATTCCCAGAGAAAAGGCCTCTCCTGCTTTTTTTTTGATTTCTCCTCTGAAGGCCCAGCATGCATAATAGTGAAACCTTGTTTTAAGTCTAGTTTATTGTAAAAGGTTCCCTCTTGCTAGGGGGATTCAGCCCATGCTTCCTGTGCTCTAGGATTTCCTAGGATACTAAGCTTTAAAATAGCAACATTATAATAAATTGGTTAACATGACTTATGCTACTTCACGTAAAATAAATTATTCCCTCCCATCTTTTGTCTGTATAGCTAGATTTCATGTTTCCAAGACAGATTACATGAACATTCAAGTAGAAGGCATATGAAAAATAGCATTAATAAAACCCTTAGAAACATTTTGACTGTAAAGCATATATGGAAGTATGTGGGATAATAATGTAAGAACTGTCTAAACAAAGAATTTCTCCAAAACATAAGATTTATAATCCACAGATTTCCATAAATATCAAATTATTGCCAGCACCCTTCTCTTCCTTCACTGACTGAAAAGCACATTACATACATTGTAATGTTGCCCAGCAATAAAGTGTTGCTGAACTAAAGTCACTTTTCTTCATTTTCCTGGAAAAACATAAGGTCTGACAACAAGTAAGAATTTTTATTAGCTTCCAGGTGAAGTAAGGAGTAACCCTGTGCTTGTTTTATGAAATCATGAAACAGAATGAATATCACTGACTTGATATATTTTTCTCCTGTTTTAAAACCCAATAAATGGCAATAACCTTGATAAATTTGTCCATGCCATTTTTGTGTCTTTTTCTCCCCATTCTCTCATGATCCTCTGCAGTTGTGGACACAATTCAAATCTCTAAATTGGGATATCTGTTACTTAGGGGAGGTGAGATGACAGCAACTTCATTCACTTTGAATGTCAGGATTTTGTGATGATATACATCAATAATACACTCAAAATCAACGAACAACTGTGGAAGAAATTACCCTGACATTGCCTTCTATCTTAATGACCCAATGAGTAGCAAGGAAGAAGAGTGATTTAATGGCCAAAAAAGGCATGCATTACAATTAAAGGCTTCTGGCTTTTACTGCCAGCTCTGCCACTGATTGACTTGGCAAGTCTCTCAGTACAACTGTCCTTAGTTCACCTGCTTGTGAATTCATGTAGCAATACAGGACATTGTAACTCTGAAGAACCTCAATAGAATGGTTTTGATTAATTTATTTATTCTTGAAATGTGACTTCAATACTTAAAAGACAAATGAAAAACTGAAAGAAAAGGGCTGCTCCTTTCATCAATCCTTTGCTCCTTTACAGTGTACAATTGGCCACAGTTAGGGAGAAATTCCATGTTTATTATTGGCTATGGGTAAATTATACTGATGTAAATTTATGGTATTTTAAAAATAAAAATGCCAGTGAAAATACATAATCTTATGCTGTTTTATGCCAAATGCATGCTCAAACAGTCTTATTTTAATTATTATCCAGTGTTAATCAAAGAAATAAAGCAAAAAAAAAAAATCCAGTGCCTTTTTTCCCTTTCAACTGTGACTTTTTCCATTTTCAGTCAATAGTTGCAGTCAGCTGGGTCACAGGCCAGGCGTTTGCCACTCAGAACTCTTTTGAGTTAAAAGGAAGAAATCACAAGGAAAGGTTTTAGAAGCCCTGATCATTGTAGTGCTTCCTCAGGTCCAACTGAAACAATTGTAATAATCTATAAAAAATCCAGGAGAATTCCTTACAAGACAGCTTTAAAACACAGTCCATTTTTTTCTCTTTATATTTGTATGATAGGACAGTGGAATCAGGGAAAAAAAAGGCCTATCACCCCAAGTCCCCATAAACCAGACTCTCCTAAGCAACAAAGACCACAGAGTACAGGCACACACATACCTGTTCACTTCCTTCATGATATTTACCAGCAGGTACTATATAATATTAAGAACTGCCACCAAAAACTCAGAATAATGGTGTCAGTAAATGTCTCTATACCATGGGGCAACCATGATTCAGCCATAACTTCTAGGTTTGAAACAAAGGTCAGAAAATAAACTTAGTGTACCAAGTCTCTCTCCTGTGAAAATAGATTGAGTTGGGGTTGTTCAGCCTCTAAAAGAGAAAGCTTCAGGAAGAGCTTAGGGCAGCCTTCCAGCACCTAAGGGATGCTACAAGAGAGCTGGAGAGGGACTTTATACATGGCCATGTCATGGTAAAACAAGGGGAAAGCCAGGGCTTGAGAATGAAAGAGGGCACATTTAGATTAGACATTAGGAACAAGTTCTTCACTATGAGGGTGGTGAGACACCCAGAGAAGTTGAGGATGCTCCATCCCTGGCAGTGTTCAAGGCCATCCTGGATGAGGCTTTGAACAACCTGATCAAGTAGGAGGTGTCCCTGCCAATGGCAGGGGCTGGAACTAGATTATCTTTAAGGTCACTTCCAATCCAAACCATTTCACGATTCTACAATGAAGTCCCAAATTATCTAAGCCCACTTTGAGCTGTCAGTTCAGTCCCTTCACCACAACAGCAGCTCCATAAGGTAAAGCATGTGGTGAGAAGCATCCATTGAGAATCTGCAACACAGCAAGTTTGTTCCATTGCTCCTACTACACCAGTCAGGCCTGATGACAATGGAAAGACACAACCTTGTCCACCATTTCAGCTCTTCTAAACCACAACACCCACGTTCTACAAGGATCCATATTTCTTGAAGCCTTCTTTTTAAAATTATATTTGGTGTTGCTGAATTCAAAAAGTGCATTTTATTTCCTAGAGGTGCATTTTGCGATTTATCTCCAATTTTAAGAAACTTAGGGTAAAATATAAAGACTCCAATCACAGTAGGAAATACAGCAAAAAAACAAGCACAACCTGATAACTGGCTCCATTGTGCAGAAACACTCATCAAGTAACAAAACAAAAGAGCCTGACAGCAGCAATCAGCAGTGCTGGCAGTGTATGCACAGAAGCTGTTTCCATAAAAACTGTTTGCTCAGTTTGAAGAGGAGTTCCAGTTGTGTTGCCACAAGCTCCTGTAATGCTCACACAGGGGCGTTTGCAGACCATCAGAGATCTGGAGGGAGCTGTTACAGGCCATCAGCTCAGTAATGCTCATGTTAAAAATGCCCTAAATATGTATTTACTAGATAGGCAGACCTGTTTGTTTTATTGGTTAAGTAATCCATGTGTTGAAAAGGTCTTAAAAGGAATTCACCAGGCAGGCAGGTGTCTCCTGAACTATTACAGCAATGGTGGGCTGTTCAGAATGTCACTGAGACCATTCTTCAGTGGCCCATGAGAGCCTCAACCCATAAATACTTACAGGTGTTCAAATAACTTTATTCAGATAAACAGTTTCACTCAGACTGCTAATCTGAACTTTATTTCTTAGGAGAAAATGCCAATAAAAATCAATAACTTAAAAGTGTAATGTCACAGAACTGGTAAATTTGATTTTGCTCCTGAAATACCTTCCCTCATCACAATGGGATGAGTATTACTGGAAGAGGGAACCAGTGTGTTACTGCTGCACTGTATCTACTGCAGTGTTCAGATACAGTAGAAGAAACAAGAAGAGCAGGGTAAACTTTTCCCCTATGCAACTTCTAAGTGTCCAGCAAAAAGGCATCTACACAAAGACTTACTCATGGCCAGTTCCAAAAGGTTTCTAACTTATCTCTCTTCAAGGCCCATTTTCAGTTGTTTGTGAAAACACCTGACAGAATCTGATCCAGAAATGCACAGGTCAATAGGAAATCTTAGGAATTTCAGCAGGTTTGGATCAAGGCTATAGTATACTTGACAGACTCATCTAAATTTACAGTTAACAGATTTATGAGTGCAAATACTTAACAAAACATGTAAGCGAATTACTGTGCATAACCATAAATTAACATTTGCATTCAACATGCATACACACACATTGATTTCTTTATTCTGATGAAAAAATCTGTCCCTCGGGTCTACAAATCAGAATATGATCCTAAGAGTAATAATTTTTGCCCTGAACTATTAACCAACCCTCAGAGCACTATGTGTTGCTGTGCTTAGAAGGAGGATGATGCAGTAAAGCAACTTGCATATGAATATTTTAATTTCCAGAAGTCCTATTCTCTATAGCACAGGAAGAAACCACATAGCATGTGGGTAGTTTCTAGCTCATGCTCCAAGTGGGAAAAATCTCACATGGCTTTTTCTCAAAATACCATGTCGCTCGTGGCTGCTCTTTCTTCCTTTCATTGCATGGACAAAAAAGGCTCCATAAAACATGACCACAGAAAGATATTACCTGCACATGATTCATGTGCCTGTCTGGACCTTTACTGACATGCACAAACTTTCTGAGCAAAAAAGTAACATAAAGCTGCTCAGTGGTTTCTAAGATAAGAGCATTGGAATACCTCATAATTTCATACAGGGTCAAATCTATCCTAAGCAACTTTTCAGAAGTACTGGTCTTAAAACTGTCACAATCTATCAGGACTAGCATTGGTGTGAATTAGAACTAAAGTCATCAGACACAGGTGGGCTAACACAATGGCTGCCATTCTGCCTTTTCCCCTCTGAAATGTTTGCCTCCTGACACAATGGAGTGTTCACATAATTTTCCAGGCTCCTGAAAGCTGAAACAATCGTTTGTGCCTAAAAATGAACGTAATCAGAGCTGGAAAGTTTTTTAGGAAATTATTCTGGTTTCTTTTGTGCATCCACATTGACTAACATCCAACCTTCCTTCAAAAAAGAATCCCTCAATGTTGACAGCAATTTAAGTCTAGTCTTCAACATATATGCAACAACAGATGATGCTCACTGCTATTCCTTCTCAAGGATGTCTGCTTTTGCTGTTTGGAAGAAGCATTCAGCTGGAAATGAGAATCTTTTCCTATCTGAGATATATGACGTTTTAAAAGCTGTAATCCCCCAGAAGAAAGCAATCATCTCCCACTCTGCTTTTGCTCAAAAGCTACTTCAGTACATTTATGGTATGAAGGTCTCTGCCCTTGGATAAGGACCTGTTGACTAAACAACACTACCAGCTTGTGCCTGCTTGTAACATCTTATTTTCTTGTCTCATCAGACTGAATGCACAGTCTAATGAGATACTGATACTTTTGACCAGCTCTGTCTTTACAACAGTCTTTGTTGGTTATCTTTTTTCTACTCATTTTTAAATGTCCCACCATTTAAATGACTCTGTTCCCTTAATTTCTGTATTACTACTAATGTCTCAAACCAAATATACAAAGTTTCTCTCTCATAAATAGTAGGTTCAGAAATGTTTTTAAATAAGTGTGCACCATTAGCTTATTTACTCCTCCCTAGCATCAGTATCCTCTATTCTTCTTGCAAGGCCAAATTTTAGAGAAATGTTTAACACAGATTTACTGGGGACTCTGATGCTTTCAGTCATTTCACCTCATTAGTACCAGCAAGTGTGACATATCTAAACTCACTTGGTATAATTCCAGCAGCAGAAAGCCACTCATGGTCAGGCTAGGTGGGCTTGTCCTGAGTATCTCTGGCTGTCTTTCAGTGATATTGACTGCAAGTCCAATGGAGCACATACAAATCAGTCCATTCCCACTTCTTAAAGGTCCTCATGAGTATCTGGCTATGCAAGAATTGCAAATCTTTTGATGCTTTTCTGCCAGCACTGACTGATGCTGGCTCTGCCCTCATCTAAGTATCTACCAGCAATTCAGATTTCTTTTAGGTCACTTTTTGCAGTAGCATCATAAGGATGCTCAAGTTGAAAACGACAATCCCCCAGCTACATCACCTTCCCAGCCATTTGTTTAAAGTGTGGTAGTGTACAGAGTCTAATGAGCCTCTCTGGGAGTAAATCCTTCCAAGACAATTGGCTCATACTTGAGTTCATTGCATTGTGACAATCTGATCACAGCCCACTGGGCTTTTCTAGTTTACAACTGGAGTAGAAGAGTCTTGTAAGTGTCTAATCCTACCACTGCAAGTGTAAGTCCATATCCCCAGTGCTGGCTGTCATATATGATCCTCTTCTTGGTCTCTTATAGTGGTAAGTCAGGTACTTAAATGCTAGCACATATTTGTAAGCGAGAACCAAAGTGATCAGAGTTTTTCAGGACATTTCCTTTCTTGGAAAACATTTTTGTTTTTAGCACCCCATTTGCTAGTCATCTTATTTTCATGCTTCCTAATTTGGCTGCATATTTTGCATTTGTGTCTCAGAACTGATGCATTCTTCATTTACAAACCATTTTTATGAAATAATGAAGGTGTTTTTCTAGCTCTTTTTCTGCTCATCATCTTGTTTCAATTCCTTTCTGAAATCTCCAAGTTTGGTTTTTAATCCATTTAAATTTTTTTTGTGTTTGCCATGGAGACCTGTGAGCTACTTATCTCCATGTTTTTGTACAATGGGAAGGCCAATGTGCATTTTGGAAATGGAACTGTGCTCTTGACACCAGAAAAGTTTTGGTTGTATGTGATTAGCTAAAGTTCAGTTAGAGAGTTGTTACAAATTAAAAAAACAATGATAAAATGAAGGAACACTGATAAAATCCTCCTTCTAAATACAGCACAGAATTAACAATAAACCTCTTTCTCCAAAACACAGGAGAAATCAATCAGGGTGAGATAGATCTATGGTTCTTCCATCCAGCCTGCACACTGAGGGATGGCATGAGAAGGGCTTCTGCACCCATTCCCATGCTGTTTCCACCCTTAGATGGTGGATATGATGTGTTAAAAATCTAGAAACAAAGCACCACACTTTTGAGACAATATTAATATAGGAAGTAATATAAAAGCTGGTCTTTAATTGGAGGCCTCCAGAGGAAATTTAGGAAAAATGCCCACATCACATTGGGTGAATACAGTTTTCTAAGTTTAGCAAATTAGCCTATTGCCAGGAATCTCCAGTTAGAAGTACAGGTGATGAGGTAATTCACACACTTGGTTCAACCTTTTCTGGAGCCCCCTTCTTCTAGTTTTTTACAGGAGGGTAGCTGGTCCTTGGTCCCAGAAGAAGCAAGATTAGAATGGGGTCTTTGGAATTTGCTTTGTCTTTCTCTCTATCATGGTAGGAAAAATGCTGGAGTTAGCTAGTAAGAGTCTTCCAAGCTACAAATGTATGAAGAATATATAAAAGCAAAAAATTATTTTGGCATCAGATGGACAGTAATTATTTTTGTTCATATTTTGCCAGTTTTTGTCTTCCCAAATACCTGAACATTTTTTTTCCTTCCCTGTTGCTACTGCCACAGCAGAGGCACTTGTGGAGCTATGCTGGAAATTTGGCCAGGCAGCAACACTTCTAAAATTCTATTAAAAAAACGCCATTTGATTAATTCCCATATCTGTTTCACAGTACGTAATACTGGCATAATTGAGAGGCCAGAATACATCAGGGCAGGTCCTGCAGAGGAACTGAGCGGCCACAGCAGAGTACACCAGAGGCAGCACTGTTGTAGAGACCATGACAGCATTGGAGCACACCCTCTCCCCCACCCCCTATCCTGCTGCTTCTCCCCAGGACTGGCAACAGGAGCTGGGGATCCCTTTTGACTCCAAGGCTCTTTTTTGGGATGGAGATATGTAACACTGAGGAAAATGCTCTGTTTTTCAAATCCCAGGTTATGGCAAGGGAGCTTAATAATGTCCTACAAGGACCTGAAATAGCAGATAATGTAACCAGTGAGTAACCTAAACCATAATATTACCATATGGGATTAAACTTTGGGAATGTCTTTCATGTTTAGAGCTCTGCTAATTAAAGGCTATGAGGTGTTCCTCTTAAAAACTTACATATTTAGTAGAAAACATTCTTCTCAAAGGAGTCTAGACAGTTTCTTTCCCATTTAAATTTCAGTTACTCAGTGAACATGCCTTGGGCAACTGAATCACAGCTGACAGTGAATTAATGACTATGATGTTGCGATTAGCAGAGAATACAGGCAACTGAGAACCTGCCCAAACACTTACTGTTGTCACAATATTTATGCCAGCCATTATTAGGGATAAATAATACCCACAAAGAGAACTTGATTCCACTAGGTAGGCCCTTTAAAATTGCCGCTGATATTCTTATTAAATGGTGAAAAATATTTCTTTTTTACCATTAAAAAAAATCTTTCTAGATGCTTACATGACTAATTAATTTAAATATTACCAGAAAAAAAAAATAGTTTCTATTTCATTTCAGGAGCAAGTATCATGAACAGACACACTTGACAGAGAAATTTAATATTATATTACACAGGGGGAGTAAAATAGAACTTAAGGTCTGAGACTCTTATGCTGTGAAATACTGCACCAAAATCCAACTGGGAAGAAAGAATCATTTCACTTATCCCCAGCAATGATTTTTTAAGGAGTTCAAATAAAAGTCTGCTTGTTCTGATGAGATTCACTAAGTAGACGTTATTTGATTTTTCAGATTCCCCTGTCTGCTAGAAGAGCAATGGGCTGAACTTGCAGTTGACTGCCTTAGATGCTAAAGACACAATAAAAGTGAACTCACTGCATATTTGCCAAAGCTTTCGCCTTTCATTTAACTTCCAAATGCCATCCAGTTATATGAAACCTCTAAAAAGGTTTCTTAAGGTAGAGCAAACAGGGGAATAGGATGTTTTTAATCTTGTATTAAAGATTTTTAATTATTTATAATTATTATTCTTATTTAAAATACAGTAACTTGAACTTATGAAAATACTCAGCACTGTTTAATAATAAAAAGAACCATCTGCTTCTTATGCCTGTCCCTATAAATATTTTGTTACCAGATGACAGTGGAAAACATGAAAAGCTAATGACTGACTGACAAGTAGACTATTTAGATATTGAAATGAAAATCTAATGAAGAGCAACATCACTAATCACATGTTATCATTTTGGGAAGCTTCACATAATGATTTTCCAGCGAGTCAGAAACACATCCACCCTTGTCACCAGACAGTGCAATACATTAGCAGCAAAGGGAGATTTGTGGTACAGAGCAGAGTCTCTTACAATTGCAATACTTACAGTGTCAAATATCAAAGAGCAAGTAATAAAAACTATATTCATTTTCCAGTTTGAAGTGTCATCCTACTAACACTCAAGCACATACCCAAATATCTAGAAGACTGATTTCTAAGGCATGAAATACAAGGACAATTGATTCTAAAAATTAGAGGCAGGAGGGGGAAAGCAATTAAGCTCTCAGTAATCATTTGTTATTGTGGAAAGGTCTGCTTTAAAGTGTTAAATCTACTAAGAGAAGCATTTGAGTTGCAGTCTCCACTGCACAAAGACAGAACATGCATAACAAGCTTCCTAGACTTGTATGCAGTCACCCACTGCAGAATTCTGCTTTCAAATTTCACATCTTTAGCCTAACCCCATTAAATCCTGTGACATCACACAAGTACAACACAAAACTGCCTTTTGTGATGATTTTTAAGTATTCCCAGTCTTCTTTTTCTCAGAGGAGTCTGCTATCAGCTGTGTAAATGCCATATCTGTAATAACAGAAAGAGAGGGCGAAGTGTGCCCGTGATCTTACCTCATACTCAAAGTCCTCTGTTCTATCTGCATCAGCAGGCAGGCTGGAAAGATACTCATTACCTTCATAAAATTCATGCTCCACTGGGTGAAGAGAATGGCAGCTATATGGAACAAAGCAGTACAATAACAGTAGATGAGACATTATGGGGTTTTTAAATTGAAGGGTGATAAGCCCACCTCACCCCCCTCACCCCACTGCCAACCCAGCCTCACTTCACAGTTTTCTTATCTGAGGAGTGCTACTCTGAATGGTCTGACAGCCTGAAAGGAACAGCACCAAAAAGCAGCACAGGCTGTTTTCTTTGCAAAAGCTCACGCTTTGGCTGAGTTCATTTTGCTGGGTTTATCTTTAGGTAGATTTACACAGGGTGATTTCTTAAAAGGGTCTGGTTTGTGCCAAACTGCTTCACTGTGACATTTTTGGATTCTTTACACTCATAAAGATATGCAACTCCAGATTCAGATGCTGTGTCATGACTGGGGGCAACTCACTAATTATCTGGCCATAGTCTCAAACAATCTACAGGGCATATCAGGCTCACAAACTCTTCAAGAATTTGTGAAAATAACTTGCATTATCCTCTTGTGTTTAAGCAACTGCAACTGCACAGTTACAAATGTGAGTAAACTGTAGTTAAATGGGCTTGGAACACAAAGAATGAAGTCTTTACAACATCTTTAGACCCAAGGCTGGATCCCAGCCATGCAGTATCCAGTGTGGATCCATCTCAGCAGAGGCTGAAAACTCTTCCCCATGCTGAGGGCATGGGAACTTCAATCACAGTAGCCCACAGTTTAGAAATACCCAGACTCAGAAATACATGTATCCTGTTCCTTGCTGTGCAGCAGTCAGCAGTAAGCCCAATTAATCTAACCTATAACTTCTAAAAATGTACCTATATCGAAGTCAAAAGTGGAATGTTTTGCATTAGCATCAATTCTGCAGACACACACAATATGCCAGAAGATCAGCAAAAAAGTTCTAGGGCTGATATAGTTTTGCAGGCTACAGAGGGTCTGTAGGGTCATCTGGGGTCACCCACTACATGATGTTATTTATGAGGTGGAATCAAAAGAGGAAGAACCCTACACCCTACTTATGTATAAGCACCACCTGCATTGGCTGCATCCAAATCAGTTCCAATGAGAGATAATTTAATTACTATATTTTGCCATATGACAGATGAAATGGTATTTTGATCCCAATATTTTTGGAATTGTTTTGCTTTTGATAAGGGGATCTTTATATTAAATCACTTGTTTCCTTGATTTTTTTTTTTTGTAAAAAATTTGGAAGAACTGAAAACAAGAGAAGCTCTTTTTAGGTCTGAAGAAGCCTTTTTGGTACTTTGGAACACAGAAGTGTTTTTCTTCTTGACTAGGGCTCAGCTTTGGATGAACAGACACATAAACACAAAGCAAACATGGCTGATATTCCTTCCTGTAGCTCTAATCTACAAGTAGAGTTTAGGAAAGCTGTCATTGAAGCCTGAATGGGATAGTGGTTATCAACAACACTGATTATTTATTTGAAGTGCTCCTGATACTTTTTCAGGAGAAGGCTAGAAGACCAGCACTGCAATGCCTCAATCCCACTGGTAAGCAGCAGAAAAAGATAAACCATACCTGTCTGAAAGTAGAAAAGGGCAGATATCAGGAACTGGTGGTGTGGATGGCCTTAGCTTGGCCAGAGCCATGATATGCTCAAAGGTGATGTCAGTCTGAGTGCTGGCATCCATGAGCCGGACATCCTGAGAGCTGCTCTGGGCTTTGGCAGCGGGCGCTCGTCGTAAGACCTGAACCACGATGGGCTCCTTGGCATTGCGGAAAGCTTCCACCGCCTCCTCGTGAGTGGCCTTGGACAGGTCCTTCCCATTGACCTGGAGAAAAGCAGGAAATACAGCAAAGTGAGAGAAAAGGCAGCATAAAGACACGGGTGTAATATACAGGGGAAATATTTGTGCAGTACATGAAGCCACTTGATGACATTGATGAGCCTATTTTGTATCCATACAAGAGGGAATATACAGCTGGGAGGAGAAATAAGTTCTTTAATCTTTGCCAGAAATTAGAAATGGTTTGAACTCTTCCATAAATGCCTCACCCAATGGAATCCAAACACAGCAAAGAAACTACAATATTTAGGAAGTAATTTAAAATTATTTTTCTTATCATGTTTTATTAACTTTGTAAAACACAGCTAAAATAGGAGAGGTATCTTTAATTTTGTATTTCAGCATTTTCTGTGGCATGCAACTGTTTTAAAGGATTTCTGGCATAGCACTCTTATTAATGCAGATGTCAATAAACATGTCTCTGATGTCTAAAAAGAAACAAGGCCAATTTTCAATGTTTTGTAACTTATCTGCCATGGCTGTTATACAACCATTAGGACTAAAGATAGGAAGATTTGACTAGCACAGTCAGCTGCTGCTCTTTCCAGGAAAGAGAACTAACTCAATAAATAATTTGTTATGAACGGACAAATAATCAACCAGAGAAAATTACATTGCAAATGCAGCATAGCTTGGCAGAACTAAAAGACTGTGCCAAGGTTTCTTTTTGCTGCAGGCTGAGCAGCAAATTCCTCCTGGTCTAGATGAGACCTTAGGGTATGACAAAATGTTACTGCAAGGTTTGATTATGCTAAATTTATACAAATTCAGGTGTTTGGGGCAAGATTTGCAGGCATCATCCCACTACAAATGTGAAGGCTAATTGGTCAATGGAAGTCAGTAGCTAAGCCCTTGAACACAGGGCTGTGCAACATCCTTACACAGATAATACTATTCTGCTGTTTCCAGAGCAGGGGGACCACTGATGACTGCCACACTACTAACACAACTAACTGTTGTGAGCTGCTGTGGAAATGAGATGATCCTGCCCTGGGGGAGAAAGGTAGGGTTTTCTAGTAAGAAATGCGAGTATCTGAAGGTACCAAAACCTGATTAAAATTTACATTCCTGGGAAAACTTCTACACAGCAAATCAGAAATAGGATTCTGCTGCAAGGTCATGCTCACATTATCTTCTTTATATAGACAATGAGTCATAAAACTTCATAAAGCTTAATGAACTAAGCCTAAACCCTCCTTAGAAATGGGACAGACCCCATAGATTACTTTTCCCCAATGTTTGCAAAATAATGAAAATTTCTTTGCCACATCACTCCTTCATTCAAGAAATTCTTGGAAATTTCTTGTCAAAAAGGACAAAGGCAAACAGGAACAATGTCTGCAAACTGAAAAGAGCCTCAGTAACTCAGCAGCCTTCAGTAACATTTTGAAGCAACTTGTGCATGGCTTATGCAATATTTATGTGCATGGCTAGGATGCTGCTGACCATTAATTACATGTATATATCAACTCAATACATTTCCAGAGTATGTGCACAAGTACAAGGTAGCATCATCTTTCCTCTGACTTAATTTCCAAAGAATCAGCACTTTCACATCCATGTCACTCACAAGGACATGCAAAATAACCACACTGTGATGTAGCCACCAGTGTAAAGATCAGTTGATCTTTCTAGCTAGCCCCGTATGCAGTGATGAGAAGCCTGAAAATTTTGAACACAATTCTATACATATAAAATCTCAAAACTCCTCATGTCAAATGCCTGGGACACCCAAAAGTACCACAGCCCTGCAGCCTAGACTGTGACCAGGTAATTCAAAAGGCAGCTAGGTTGGTCACCTAAGCTCAATGCATATTTTGGTCTGCCTGATAATCGAAGCAAAAAATATTAAGATTTAATGTTGTAATTTTATCATTTATATTATCATCCATAAACTTATAACCTAATAATAATCTAATTTACATGGAAAAATATTAGTTTCTAAGACGATAAATATCCGTATCTAAGAGGAAGAGCCAGAGCAGTCAAAGAACAAATTAAGTTATAAGAAAACCAAAGAAATTTTCCCAAGGAGAGAGCTTCTGCAACCCCTCTCTGATAACACAAGCCACACTGCCAGGGTGCTCAGACTCAGCCCCATCTAATGGAGGCAATTAGAGATAAAGCTTCAAGCCTGGGTCTTCTAGCCACTCTTCAATTCCAGTCTCTCCTTCATTCTTGTTTCTAACTCAGATCCTGTCAAAGACACAATTTTTCAGTGTCTGTGATTTTTGTAACAAGAGTGTCCTACAGGCTGTCTGAGGGACTCTCATTCCTAAGGCCCTAAGAATAGAAAAATTACTTTCCTGACTCCCCAGTCCCTTCTGATAATTTTTAAGCTTCAGATAACTATATGGTGTTCCTCCTAAAAGCAAATGCTTGGGAATAGATACCACATAGCAATGTATCATTTTTTTTCCTCTATTCAAGTATAAAACACACAATCTTTCTGTATCCCAGCTGAACCACATGGATTTTGGCAGATCCACATCAACAAATCGAAAAGACGTTTGGATAGCATATAAAACCCTTTTTTTTTTTGAAAGCCAGAAGCTCTGTCTATTTACATCAGTCAATACTTATCACTTATTCTGAGGAAATAGACATAAAGTCACAATAATGCCATTTACATGCAAATTTTATTTCTAAAGAATAATAATATTTTAAAATCACGTTAGTGTGAAAAATCAAAAAAAGATACACATATTCATTTATCCTGGGAACCTATGGCTGACCTCTTTTTTCATTTAAATGCCTATTTAATTTGATTACTTTAAATACTTCTCTCCTTTATTTGGTTTCTTATGAAATACAAGCACACTGGACCCAACATTTGTTTAAATGGTCACTTGAAGTTGATCAACACACTTTGTCGATCTCCATAAAGGTCACCTAATTTACAAATGCCTCCTTTCTCAGAAGAAAATCTATAGCTGAATTACTCTATGCTGGCAGCTGTCCTGCCCGCTTGGGGCTGAGAAGAGAGAATTTTTTAAAAAACCTAAAGCCAGTACTAGAGATGATGGTGGAAGCACTATTCATGCAGATTCTTTAAGGATTTTCTTTCTCTGCCTTATACCCCCAACTTAACACTCACATATAGTTATCCTGGGAGCCAAAGACAGCTGAGCACTTATTTATAGCAAGCCATTTACAGGTTCTTAGTGGATGATTAAAAAAATTCCTTGCCTCTGAAAGGTTACTTTCAGTGGAATCCAGGGTACTATTTTAAGTGGATGGAAAAATAAGTCACTTTTAACAGTCAACACAAAGACAAGGGAATACATTTGTTGTAGCAGATGGGCTAATTAATCCACAAGCAAGTTGTGAATGTTAAGTAAAGAATATATCTTTTTCTTATGTAAACCATCCTCCTGCCCTCTTTGATTAAGCTTTTGTTTAATGAAAGCTCTTTCCCCCTGTTCCTGGCTATTGGACACACTGCAAAGTCTGGGCCACTTGTCAACATCTCCCCCAGAGTGACTGGTGGCCACTGCCTGGATCTCTGCCATCCCCTTTGGATTCTTGCTCTAAACCCAGTCACATGCAAAACTTCATCAGCATCAGAAAATAAACAAGGAAATGGGCTTTGTCTTTCATGCAAACATCAACTGACATTGGCCAACTGCCACTTCTAATGCCAGCACCAGTGTACACAGGCTTATTATTCCCACACACAGAGGTGGGCAGCAGAGAAGTAAGGACAGGACTAAATAACAAAACAGTGACTATAAAATATGTAGACAAATGGTTGTTAAGTTATCTTCATAGTATGAGTGCTAAAGAAAAGCTGAAGAAAAATCAGTCCTTCAATGAAGACTGCTTCCAGGATTTAAGTGCCTGTGACTGGAAATCTAAACTGCCTTGTCTGTCTTCTAACACTTTTCTGCTCTTGATCATTTAATGCTGGGCAGAATTTTTGAAATGAAAGATCCAAAAATGTTGATGTTTCCTGTGGTCTTTACTTTTTCCATACTAAAAAAAAAAAGGAAAATAGCAGAAAAAAAGGAACAAAAGAGAAAATGCATGTATATCCATGCGAATGCAATCATCACAAAAGGTGTTGCATTAGCAGCTCATGAGATAACCTCTTATCCTCAGCAAATATCTGGCATATGCAAGTTTAAATTTAAGATCAGCTCTGCTGAAGTCAAATCCTTTGAGATGCTTCATTTATTCAGTAAAGGCAATGGGAAGAATAACTGAAGTGTTCTGCAAGAGCAGAGATGTCCAGACACACAGCTTTCCTAGCTAAATGACAGAGATGCTGTCTGACATGATGATGGAGTTCACACAAGGCTCGCTGTCCTAGGAGATTTCAACACCATGCAGAAGATGCCCCTGACCTGACAGGTGCTAAATCTGCTCTCATCACAGCAGTCTCTTCACCTTCAGTCTCTCACCCTAAATCCACCCAGGCTACCATTCCCTGGCTGCATCCTTGGACAGCAGACTGGCACAAAGATCAAACACTGTCCTTAAGTTTGACCAGTCCTTCTTCAGGACAGGAATTTGAGCTCTTCCTAACTGCAGGCAACAGGGAAAAAAAAGAACAAAACCATATCAGCTTCCTTCCAGACTTACAGCTTTTGGCATACAGAAACTCAAGGAAACTTCCACTGCTGAAGGCCAGCAGCTGTGAGGCTCCCTGGGCAGGACAGGTTGGCACTGCACATGTGAGCTCCCAGTGACACACATGCTGGAGAGGACACTGTGAGCCTTCTGCTAACACACACTTGATAGTTCCTCTACAGAAAGGCCATTTGACACACTGACATTTTAGGTTACAGTTTAGTACTAAGCTGCATTTCTTCAGCAAGTTAATCTGAAAGATAGCAAATTCAGCCATCATCCAATACCACTATCTAGGTCAGGGTTCACGCAAGTTCAGTAAAGGGACAACTTTTATTATGCTGGTTAATGACATTTCCTTTTCCTTGGCCAGATGAGTTAAGTGACTCTTGTTCCAATTTGATCCTTTGCTGCTCTGACTGAAATCTTGTCATCCTTCCCAAAAGCTACACAAGCTGCTGAACAGGCAGGCTCTGGCTGCTTCCCTCAAGCTGAACCACAGGCTTATAACAAGAATTACATCTCTATTACCTGTAGAGCTGAGGTTTGTGCTGTTTGATAGCTGGATGGTGTAGTTGGTTCAACAATACTGGATAGGCCCAGGCAACACCCAGTACTCCAGCCTTCTGTGCATCTCCGTGTGCAACCATTACACAACTTCTATTTCCCAGTAATTAGCAGAAATCTACTATGGCTGAAAAGCCTATGGGTAAGCCTTTATCTGAGCAAGATACAATAAATCTTACAAAAACTAGGAAAACATAAAGATATACCTATTTCCACTCTGTAAAATTTCTTCTCAGAGGGAGACGACCCAGTGACTTCTTGGCAATTTTGATCATTTAAACAGCAGTTATCAGAAAGAAAAGCACAGTTTTTCAACTGACCTCAAGATGATGCTTCATTTTGTCAGAGTTGTTCACCAAGATCAGTGCATTTGTGGGCAGGTCTGACAGCAAGTACTGCTCTCTATGAAGGACAGGACATATTTTGGAAAGACCCCAGCAAAGAGCTAGACACTGCCTGGAAGTATTGCCCAACAAGCTGTCCTAGGGAATTCAGAAGACTTTTAAACTGGAATGGAAAATTGTCCCAGGCAGAGGTACAAAGAATGGACAAATAGTTCTCATCATATCTTCAGTTAAAACAGCAAATTAGTGAGCAAGGTAACTAATACCTTGTGCTTGTCAAACTAACAAATAGAAACTCAGTATCTTTTTTCTTCGTGATTTTGCCTTCTCTGCCCAATCACCTCTAAATACAACAAAACCACTGCTAGAAGCGTCTCACAAAATTATGTGTGCAGAATCATGCTCCATGTTTTGAAAAAAACATTCAAGTCTGTTGTAAGCAAAGCAATCACTGAAGATCCTCCAACTTTGGGAGGAGATTTAGGGTTTTAAATCCCAAATGTATTGACTGCCTAACTGCATACATGGTATTGAATATAGGAAATGGATTGAGTTTTAGATGCTTGCCTATAGCATGCATCTAGTTTGCTGAGTGAGGTACAGTGATCAGTCACTACAAAGGCCTGCAAACATTTCAATTTCCTTAACACTGTAAGGGACATTTCCATCCCTAAAGACTATTTGTGATTCTGGGCCCTCACCTTGGGACATTTCTTAAAAATCACTTGGATATTACAATTCACATCACAGGATAAATATCACTGCTCCAACAAGCTTTAAATCATTACTCAGCGGCTTTAATTTGTAGCCAAAATTAAAATTTAATATCTACACTTCATAACATGAGGCTTGGCAGTCAGTGTAACTGGAGAATATTTCCTCCAAATCATCACTGTGTTTTAGAGCAATGCACATCTCACCAAGATCCAATGCTGATGTCCAACAATATCAGGACAGCTCAGAAAGTTCAGATCACAAAGTACAAGAGCTCAGAAAAGATTCACTTAAGTTTTGAAAGAGAGAACATACTATTATCTGCAATTCTCTTAGTTTGTGTTATCTGCATTTGTCTTGTTAGTGAAATTAAATTACCAAAATAAATTCAAGAATTACTGCATTAGCTTCAGAGTGAGCTGCCTGGAGACAACTGCTAGTAGATGGGTATTTGTGATCAGCTGCTGTTATCTTTTTCCAACTCCTTCATTCTGCCCAGCAGACCTGTGACTAGTTTCAATCGCCATCTTTCTTGCATGCTCTTCCAGCTTCATTCCCAGCCTCATTCCTCCTTCCCTTGCTTAGCTTCCTCTGCTCTCTCTCTCAGGCTGTCAGCTCTCCTCACTCTTTTTTCTTTCAGTGCAGGCCCTTCTTTCCTCCCTAGGACTCTCACACCTGCTGATTCCAGAACCTTCCATCTTTCCTCTCCTGAACCCCCCTGTACAAAGACCTCCCACTGCCCTCTCCCTGAACCTGTCCCCTCCCCGCAGGCTGGGAACGCTGGCACTTGTCATCCTCCCAGGGTGACAGCTGGAGAGCTGAACACTCACGGGGTCTGCCTTCACCAGCTCCTCCTGGTGCCAGCACCAGTGCTCAGCTAACCCAGATGGTAATGTTGCAAGGCTGGGGTATATTTACTATGCAAATTGCTTTTAATATTGACAAACAGTTTTTCTGATGATATTAAGATTCTGCCTGAGGGCAATAAAGACTAAACTAGCTGTGGCATGCATAAAATACGTTGTGTTACTTCTTGATATAATTAGAACATCATTTATTACATTAATCATTGCAAACTTTTTCTGTTTGGGGATAGGGCATTAAATAAATCTCTCAAGAGATCTACCACATACAGTAATCCTTTGATGATGGGGGAAAATACAATCAAAGACCAGTGTGTGTGCTCAGAACAAACACTTTTTATCTCTAAGCCTTTGCACTGAATGCTGTGAACTTCATGGTGTCTCTGCTCCACCACAAGCTCACTCTCCAATTTCTCTTACAGGGTATGTACTTTTCTCAGAGAAGAGGCTCTTCAAAAGGTAATTGCCATTAAAGTTTTAGGAGATCAAATTAATTACATTCTTTAATAATCTGCAGCTCCCAAAGAATAATGAAGAGGCTGAATGGCAGATTTTAGAGCTCTAAATAATAGTATAGTCACTTTTTTTCCTTTTAGGGAATCATACTCTACATTTTGCTAACAGAAAAGTTTCTCTTTCACTTCTTAAAAAAAAAACAACCACCCTTCCATGAACTCAGTCAGGGCTGGCACTGCCACATGAATGTTACACTTATCACTGTCATAACAATTCATGCACATACAGACGACTGACACTCCTGGTCTCCTCTGAACCGAGTAGTTTAAAAAGATAGATGGCTGCCTTCTGGCTAATTGGGGGAGTTCTTTCATTACTATAAAAAGACTTATTATACCTCAAGTGACTTTATAAGCAGTGAATAATGAGACTTAAAGTCTTCGGAAAAGAGTCCACTGATCAAATGCTGGGATAACTTATGGGCACAGTGACCTTTTCCTCAGTAAGATACTTCAAACTGCTGCTGCTGGCCCAGATTAAAATTCCCCATTTAATGCATGCAGTTAAGCCCTAGGCAGACTTTATTTTTTTTAATTTTTAAATTCAATTTAAGGTAGCACAGCAAGACCTGTATCTCTCCCAGTGTGGAGGACTAACTCCTGGCTGCTGCAGCTGTGCAGGAGCAGGACAGATGGCTGTGGAAGTGCAGGCAGCTGGCTGGGTCTCACTGCCCTGCTTCTGACAGCACTGGAGCCTGCATCCCATGTGCCACAGCACCCCCACCCCAGCGAGGGAGCTCTTTTCTTCCAGGACCTGCAGAGAGAGCAGCCACAGCATCTCCTCCAGCTGATCTGTGAGCTGGGCTTGGCCCGGCCAGGAGGGAGCTCCGTGTGCCAGCACTGCACAGCAAAACTGCAGAGACATTAAACCCACTGCAGAGCACTGAGCCAGGCCTTGACTCTGGCTGATGCCCTGCTCAGGTCCTGGGCTCTGCCACACATCCAGCACAGCCCAGTGTCCTGATGGGCAGCCACACACACCAAGTGCTAAGGTTAGGGTGATCCCAAAATGCACCTGTGCTTGCTTTCTTAATGAATGCACAACTGGCTCTGTTTTAATATTCACTTCTTACTGTGCATGAAGAAATAGAAAAGGTTCCTCTGCTTTGGAAGCAAAACTTGGAGAGTCTCTTTCATTATTATTCCATTCTTCTCTCATGCTGCCTTGAAACTAATCTGACACTTTCGTTCTCCATTGATTTTCATGGCTTTACTCCAGAATAAGCATATTGGCCTTTTTTTATTGGCATAATAGTATTTTCAAAACTTCATTCCAGTGTTTTACAGGACCAAACATTTAAAAAATCCTTTAAACAAGCTCACACGTATTTAGATTTTCTCAGTCATACAAAACAACAGATACATTAACTTCATCATGCCTCTGGAACATGGCAACTTCCTACATCTCTTTTTCAAAGAAGAAGAAAATGAATTCAGAGGAACCACTCATTTGATAAGACAATGCAAGTAATGGTGCCTTACCTGCTATTCAAAAGTTCATCAGATGCTTTTGTACCAGAAAGTTCCCTGTAGCTTTTAGGAAGGCTTACCAACATTTTTTACTGAACATCAAGAAAGCAGCTGTAAAATTGTAGCTACACACAATGAACACAAAAGAAACTACGGTAGAGGCATAGAAAAGGAATTTGATGAAACATAATTGTGACTGTTTCTTCCCCTTTGTTTCTCTCTCTCCTACTTTGATCCTCTTTTAAAGACTATTTATTCATGTAGGATTACTTCAGTTTAGGATTACTGAGTGATGGCTTGCTGTGCTGACACAGAAATATTTTAAGTTACTTCTTTCTAAAGTTTATTTGCCACATTCCTTCTTAGCAGAAAAAAATATAAAGGATGTGAATATTTGCACCAGCTTAATTCTATCTTATTTAGACAGCACCATGACTGTGTACACATCTTCTGTACTAAGAGCTGCAGCTTCTTTCTAAAAATCAATTACAGCTGCTATTTCTGTCCCTGTGTTTCCAACTCTATTCTTCCTTCTAGAGTCTTTCTCCTTCCTCTCTCCCCATCTCTGCCTTCCTTCCCCACTTCCTTCCTGTGTTTTATTCCTGTTGCCTCTTTGGCTTTCTTCCCATATCCTTCACTTGCTCCTTTGACTCCCTTTATCTTACATTTGGTCTCTGCAGTGTTAGAAGCAGCAGCTCCTGTATGGCTTTAGTATTTAACATCTGCAAAGGGAATCTTTCCCTGAATGAAGTGTACAGGAAGTCCCTTCATACAGGCTTTAGGAGAGAATGAAGTAGCTGACTCATTTCTCCAATGGACTCTCAAAAAATCCGCAAAGGGCAATTTCTGAGGAAGTTCATGCAATGCTCATCAGTTTTCTGTTCCCAGGCAATTCCAGGTGTATTGCAAGGCTATCAGAGCTGCTGTTCCAGCTCTCCAAGGCATGTCAAGGCTGTTAAGGCTCAAATGAGTTAAAAATACAGAAATGAGCTTACGCACTGCTGGTAGCCAAGGCTGTGCTGTCTACTGGTCACAGCATATGTTGCACCATTGCCTTGCAATATCACAAATATCACAGAAATACAAACAGATTTTGAAAAATCTCTTGTGTTAACTCTTCAGGAAAAAACCTGGCATTTGGATACATGTGGGCAGTTCTTGCTGCTTTCAATTGCCATGCACTGACATCAGATGGTGCAGTTTAGCATACAGAGCAGAAAACACCTTTAATTATCAGGAACAGAGTAATTCTTTCTGCTCAGAGAAACAGAATTTTACTCTAAATGAAACTAAATTGTCTGACAGGCTTTTGATTATCTTAAAAGTGGCATGAACAACTTAATTAAAACACTGAAAAGAATATTGAAATCTACTATACTTACATATTTGGAAAAAAATGCCTAGGCAAGGACTGTCTTTTTGGTTGTATAGTACCAAGCACCACAGAGCCACAAAGTAAGTAGGGCCTTCTAGATATTGCTGTAGTAAAAATAATGATTATAGATCTGTGCTGAGAATTTAGACAGTGAATTATAAGGGGACATGAATTAAAATAGACATGCTTTAAAATAAAGTTTATGGCCTAGACAATGAAATACTTTAATCATGGCACACTGGGGGATATCAAGACAAGGGCAATGTCATCTTTGTTTTGTCTCAGGAAGAAAGTCCTTTTAAAAATTATATTTTCTTTTTGCAATTTATATGACATTTCATAACATAAAAAGATAGATACAACTGAAAGAAGAAATAAGGCCCCTTATTTTTCACATGATATATCAGAAAAGAAGTGTTAGGTGAACATGAATTCCTGATGTCAATATACAGATTATATGCAGAGGATTATTTAATAAAGGAAGTTGTAAATTCTATATGTGCTTATAATAAAATAATTAAGACTAGACTATCTAGAAATGCTTTTAAGCAGTTATAAAAATAGCACAGTTTTTGTAAAAACAAAGTTCCTGAACAAACAAAGACATCTGACCAAAATCAACAGCACTGAAATGCTTCTCAGCTGAACTTCTTAACTAAACACCCCAGATTTTATTTGTCATCTTACCATGACCCCAGCATTGAAGTTTTGTTTGTTTACACTAACTTTGACAACTTTCTCCAGCAAGAGGCAAGAAACTGTGGTAAAATATAAAATACCTATGTGGTGCACTAGTATAGACTAGGAGAGGAGTGGCTGATGAGCAGCTGAAGGGGATCTGGGCGTGCTGGCTGGCAGCAGGCTCAGTGTGTCAGCACTGTGCCAAGAGGGCAAATCCACCCTGGGGTGCATCAAGCACAGCATCACCAGCCTGTCAAGGGAGGTGGTTATCCTGCTGTATTCAACAGTGCAGCCTCACCTGGGCTGCCTGTTCAGGGACCCAGCATTTGAAAAGGATGTGAAGGTACTTGCATGTGTTGCAGGATGGCAACAAAGCTGGTGAAAGAGCTGGAAGAAACGTTCTATGGGAAGCACACTATTACTCTGTGTTTGTCTAGTGTGGAGAAAAGGAGGATGAGGGCCAAGCTCACTACTCTGTCCAGCTTCCTGAGAAGGGGAAGTGGAGAGGGCAGTGTTGATCTCCCTCATATGCAGCCACAGGACACATGGCAATAGTGCAAAGCTGCAGCACGGGAGGTTTCCTTTCTGAGATGGTGTTCAGACACAGGAACAGGCTCCCTAAAGAGTTGTCCTATGCCCCACACCTGTCTGCATTTAGGAGGAATTTGAGCAATGCCCCTAACAACATGCTTAAATTTTTGGTCAGCCCTGAAGTGGTCAGGACTAGATGATCATAGTAGGTCCCTTCCAATTGCAAATACTTTATTCTAAAATGATGTTGCAACATCACAGCTTATAAAGTTTTTGTTTGTTCTTTAAAGAGGAGGCAGGCAGGGAGCAGCATAAGCTTGCAACTGGATTGATAAATTGTAGTGAAGTGCAAATTTCAACCAAATTGTGTGTGTTCTAACTGCTCAGAGGTACTTGGATTCAAAGGCTTCTTCTTGGCTTATTTGTTGAAAAGGTTGTTTTAGAATGGCTCAGTTGAAGAAAAGCGTATTTTTCCCCTCAAAATTAAAGTCAAGTGGGGTCCTATTTTAAAATCCATATCATGTAGGACTTGAGAGCAGCTTTCTTGTTACTGCTGATAGATATTTTCTTTAAGAAAGCCATATTCCCTTAAACTTTTATGGTAAGCTGGCTTTACAAGCTAGTAAAGTAAAATGTCATAGCATAAAGTTATTGGTGAAAAGAATTGCATCTGAAAAGCAGAGACTTCCAATAAATTGAGAAATGTCTGAGGCCAGCTCAAAATGGCAGGGCAAAATTTAAACAAACCTTCCCCACCCAAGGAGAGGCAGACAGGCATAAATCATTCCCAGCAATCAATTCTGCTATTTGAATTCATCCTGACACTTGTTGGGCTTGCTTGCTGATGTGGAACCATGGCAGAAAGGCCAGGCCACCGGGGAAATTTGGCCAGTCTCCACATCTGAAAGTGAACCACCCCACTGCAGGTCTCCAACCCTTCTATTGCTTTTCTTTGTTCCAAGCATAAACTTTTTTGTCCACTGTGTTTCAGGTCTGCCATGATAAAGAAAATTCTTTGATTACTATTCATATAAGAGATGGGAAATACTGGAATGGTAAGGTTGCTTTTCAGGCAGACAGTTTAAATATAAATCTGCCAAGTTAATATTCATGATTCTGTTTCTCACTGTGGCTACTTTGCAGTTAATTATTGATATTGTTTGACAACAAAGAAAACATCTGAGAAAAGGGACTGTAGGTTTCTAATTTGTGAAAATCTTGTGCAAATTCAATATTTACATACATTGGAGACAAATCTGCTTTTTTTCTCAGAGATATTTTGTGGGTAAGAATTTGCATACTGGCGTTGAGTGCCTTCATTAATATCAAACAGAAATATTATCATACTCTGAGTTGTCAGTGTGTAAGGCTCACCAAAACACAGTTAAGGTAGCCAGTGCTCACAGATATTCAGAGCATGCAATTTTTTATCCCCTCCTACCCCCTTCGAACCCTAGCCTTAGAAAAATCCAGAAACTGTGAGGTCAGGTACACAACCATGCAATCTTAATCTCCAGCTTCCCCCTGTTGATGTCACAGTCAGTGGAAACAAGCTGCAGGCCAGCCATCACATCCTGTACATCACACAGCCCTCCTGAGCAAGAGAGGGATTACTTGGAGCAGATTGTGACTCTGTGATCTCAGAGAGGGCAATGCCATCCCACGCGGGATCAGCAGCCAAGGTGCACAGGCACCAAAAGTCATTGGTATCCTCATTTCACCCTGAATTACTTGGGTAGGAGGAGGCACAGGGTCCCTGTCAGCAGGAGATGCATGTGGTCCATGGGGCAAGCCAAGAGCCACTGTGCACAACAGGCTGAAAGCAAACTCAAAAGGTGCTTTTGGAGCTGCCATCAAAGCCTTGCAGTTAAGCAGGCGTCTCCCCATTAGGTCTGTGCTTCTACTCCAGGGCCAGGACAGTCAGCCAGACTTAAGTCATCTAATAGAACACAAGACTTTCCCTCTCCCTTAAAAAATGAGGCAAGTATGGATAGGGAGCAGTAGCAGTTGCATATTGACACACTAGCCTAACAAATAAGATATTTGCCTAGAAACTGGAAGAGCTGAACTGAGCATAACTGTATGAAATCACACCTTTAACTCTGAAAGGCAGTCTTTCCATCAGGTTACTGGACATTTTGGAATGAAAGAAATTACACACTGCTTTCTGAAGCTTTAATTTAAAGTAATAAAATATATTCTAGCCACCTATCATATAGGGCTGGGTTTAAGGAGTTAAGTGTGCAGTTAGATGGAGGTTACTCTTCTGAAATGCTTACACCATCCCAGTCAAATGGGTACAACAGCTATGTTTTAAAATCCCCCAGCAGTGGAACAAATGGAAAAAATAACAGGTCTTAGCCTCTTTTTTCTCATTATTGCACTCTGATTACTGTACTTCCATAAAACATGACTCATTATGGCACATGTCTTTTTTTCTCCACCTTCTTGCCTCATCATTCTCCCCTTCTCCCCTCCTTTTTACCCCCAGGGCTCCCAGGTAAACCTCCCAGTCCTGCTGAAGCCATCTGTATTTTAAAAGACATTAAGCATGCCATTAGGAACTGGCAGGTGAAGTTTGCTGATATTTCTGAAAATGTCACTAAGTAAAACTATTAAATAAGATCACTGCAAAGACAAACTCTTCTGGGGTTCCAGCAGTAACCTCTCCTCAGCCTTTCACTTTCCTTTTTAGCACTACATGTAGTTAGATATACCTCCAGAGTCAACTCCAGATCCTCCTTATGCCCACTTATCTAAGTGCTTCTGTTCCAATTCAGATAGTATTTTCCTTTATAGTATCAGATCAGATATTTTTGTTTGTCTGAAGTCTGGATGAAGAGGACCTACCATATACGCTTTGTCAAGATAAGGCATTTGCTAATCAAAAAGACTATCAGGTTAGCCTGGCTTTGCAAGCATCCACCCCTGCTTAGTCTGTGATTCATTATGCTGCACTTACCCTTTGCCTTCCCTAAGTGTAATCATCCTTTTCTTCAAATTGTACTTTAACACCTTCATCCTGTGTATTCTGAACCTAAAGACTGGCAAATCCCATAATGATCCTAAGCACAGGTACACCAATTTTATTCCATGAACTTCTCAATGCTAAATTAGATTAACAAATCTTCCTATTTGTTCTGGCTATGGGTTCTCTCAACACCTGAGAGTCTCTTGCCTCATAGTTTTGCCAGTACAACTTCTGAAGGTTGTCCTAGAAATTGAATCACTGAATGATCCTGCTTTGAAAAGCATTTTTATTAAAATGTTAGGGTTATTTGCCATACAGATAATTTCCTTCTCCATCCACATTACCCAGGTTCCCCTCAAATCCCCTCTCCTACCCCTTCACTCTTCAGGTGCTTTTCCAACCCACTCAAAACCTGTGCAATTTACTAAATGACATAATCTCAGTTTTGGATGTCTCTAAAAGGCAAAAAAGAAATCAGATATGAAAATATAATTAGTGAAAGACAGGAAGAGACCCATTCAAAATTCTGAAAAATTATAAAGATTTACGATTATGGTATTTGCTAATCCAGGGAGAACACCTATATTAATAGATAGTTATATTTAGGGTGTTGTAAACCTGTTTGCCAGGATGAGGTCTGATTTATAGTCTTGGACAGAAATTATTCTTCTTGTCTTACAAAAGCAGAAAAAAAGCTTTCACTCAGCATGGTTTCAAGTTACACAAGTACAACACAGCAGAGAGTCTGCTGCCTCTTGATGCCTTCTGTGTTGGCGTAAGTTAGCTCAAAGATGGCTTTATTTTTTACAGCAATATTTTACAGGCTGTTAATCCAGAAAGAGGATTATTGCCTTTGGGTATTTTGTGAAAAAATAAAATAGAAATCAACTGAGGTATTTCATTTATTATAGCTGTTGCTGTGCATGGGCAATCATTTATTTTTCCCCCATAATATATTAGGCTTCTCTGCACTAGAACTTCCTGAAGCAGCTTCACTAACATAGTTCACTCTAAGCCCCTTAGCGCCTGTCTTGTCAATTATCTGTGAATTTAGAAAGACTTACACAAAGGATCATAATGAGCTGGGTTTGAGAGAGACTGCAAAGGTGTAAGGTACTGAATACTGAAGCTTAGAACAGCTATGGTGGAGGTATGTATTGTGCCAGGCCTTGCACTCAGACAGTAAATGCTTTTTCATTTAAAAGTTATGTTAAAAAAAAGATGGAAGCAGAGCTGTGAATTGGGCGGGGCAGAATTGGAAATGTCCAAGTTCTGCCTTTATCACTGGCATAGCCCTGTCATCTTGGCATAGTAACTTAACTGTATTTTAATACTTCACTGTATTTTAACTTTTTCCCTGCCTGCTGTTATGCTGAAGATAGTTGACTTCTACTCTGACTTCAGTAATAAACTGTTGATTTTTAAAAAAAATATAAAACATAATTATTTTTCCATATTTGCAGGCAACTACCCCCAAACATGATGCATGCTTGTTGCACTGCACCTCAGAAATGCTGTGTGGCCTGTGTGGCTGAGTTCATGTTTGCAAAGCCCTTCTGAACCTCAAAAAAGAGCACATTCACAAAGCAAATTGTAATAAGGACAGATGTTGAAATTTGATAACAGCTGCAGCAACAGCACAAAGCAAAACCAGGCAAAAATAATGACTAATAATATCTGACCCTCATTCATATATCTCCAAACATCACCAATGTTTAAGACTGGTACCAAGAGGGGAATCACAGCACAGTGTTAGGAGAAACAGGACAGTTCTTGTGCCAGCATATCTGAATTCCATATCTGAAGGACTCCATTTAAGGTGTGCACATTGGCTGGCAGACACAGATGTAAATGGCTTGCAGGTACAGCTCCTGGAAAATATGATGACTGCAAAGAACAACTCCCACTGCGAGCACTTTGCCTGGCTCCATCCAGCTCTGCCTCTGGCACATTTCTTTGGCAGCAGGCTGGCACCACAACCAGATCTGCCTCAGGTTCCTGACTCTCAGCTTCAGGAGCACCCTGGATACAGGCACAGTTAGCCACAAAACTGGGGTCTCTGTGTGCAGCTGGGTCAGGACACTGCTACGCTGGTTTGCTTTTAACTTGTGACTTGTAGCATATGCCTGTTTGTGCCTGGAGCCTGTTCCTTGTCACATGGCATGAGAGAGGCTTTTAAACCACCATTCACAGGATGTTTGATGCATTCAGAAATTCCCTTCTGTGTCAAAATAATAAAGTGGGGAGGTCCTCAGGATAAATAAAAATCCTAGAATGTATGTAGTTGTATAAACTGATTAGCCCCCTGGAATGCACATATAAAACAAGACTTGTGAATGCAAAATTAATCTTAATTTAAAAAAAACAAAAAAAGTTTTGTGGAAAAAAGTTAGAGGCGTATTTGATAGGTCAGAGTATTGTTGCCCGAAGTAGAATGATATTTATAGACCCAAATGTGCAAAACTGGAACATGGGTTTTGTCAAGTACAAATTAAGCTAATGTACCATTAAGAGCTAGAGGCTCATATACATTAAAATCATGAGGTTAGGACACTGTGCTATGACTAACAGAGCACATATGATAGGGATGATCCAGCATCCAGCTAGGACCTTGAAAAGCAACTTGCTGCTTCTCCTGTGGCATATTTAGGATGAGCCTTCTGAACACTAATATTACTTCAAGGCAAGATGCTCTTTAATTTTTGTGGAAAGAACTGAAAATTGGTAAAAAGAACAAAAAAATAAGAAGTCTAAGGAGAGGTGAGGCACTACATCAGTAGTATGTATGAGACAGTATGTATCATTTTGTTATGATGCACAGCTCCTCACTAAGTCAGATCTTGTATTACTAACCTGTAACAACTTCTCAGAGAGCCATAGAGAGGAATTTTGCTGTTCTCAGGATGAGAAGGAAAAAAGAGGGAATAAAGACAGAAAGAAGTTTATATCCCAGAATCATAAACTCAGCTTCAGTCAGAGAATATGACGATTATCTTTACGCTGTTTTTCTCCACCTACAGCTACAAAATAAAGTTTCCTTCTACGCTGACTTTGCCTACCTCCCCTGTAGTGTCTTTCTGATCTTTTTGGTAATAGACATTTTCAATATAAAAAAAATCACTTGCAACTTTGCCCCATCTCATTTATGGGAAACCACAGAAAAAATAAGACAAAAAATAACAAATGAAAATTAAAATAAACCATGAACAACAAAGCAAAAGACTGTTAACTGTGGCTCACACGCCTTGTGAAAAGTGAGCACACTCACCTGAGGCTCACACCTGGCACAATGACAGCCTCCCAGCTGGAATGGCAACAGGAAACACACGAGCTGAGGGGGCCCTTCAGACCCTGGAGGGCTCAAGCCTTTCTGGGACTTTGCTCTAACCACAGGGCCACAAGGGAGGGTGCTCTGGGTAGCTCTGGTGCCACCAGAGGAAAAAGACAAATGGCTGGTGAGGGACATGAGACGAGACACCTTTCTGAGCAAAGTGCACTTGGACCTTGGGCTGTAATTCCCTCCTCGTTCACCACCATGGCCTGGGGCTGCCTCTCCTGTCTCCAGAATGACAGTGCTGCAGCCAGTGACAATGCACCCCTGACCCAACACCAGCCTCATTTCTTTAACTCATCACTGCTGTGACATAGAGGGTCTGTGACCCCCATGCATGACCAAGCAAATGCACAGAACTGCCAAAAATCACAGGCATTTATACTTCCAAAGACAAATTGTCCCCTCCAAGGAATGTTTCACTAGCTACAGACTAACCCCTCAAAGATTTTTGCTAAGAATTTTTCAGCAGGAATGAGAGTGTTTTCAAGAATACTGATGGCAGACAGAAAAACAAACCCTGTGGATTTTTGTAGGAGCTCTTTGCTTTCTCAGTCCCATTGGAAAACTCAGCCCTAAGTATTTTCATAAATCATGAAAGAAAACATAGCCCCAAGCCACCTCCTAGCCACACAACAGACAGTTCAACAAAGCAGGAGTGGGATGCAAACTGCCAGACAGCACAGAGAGATTCCCAAACTTTTGAGGACAGCCAACAAGAGCCTCTAGAAACAAAGACAAGCTGCACACTGAAAAGCAAACACCTCAATCTCTAAGCCTCTGTTGCTGCCTTTTTACCATGTGTGGTTGCTCCAGTGTTTTCCACATTTGCTTCATCAAAACAATTATCATCTGCAGCCTTTTGAAATTATTTTCCAAAGATAAAACAATTATGTCAAGGACTAGTAAAAGCTCTTCACTGTTCCATAGCTGCACAAATTACCTTGTATTTCAGATGATTTTATGTACATTTAATCACTGCAGATTAATTAGATGGCAGACAGCAACAAGCTAAACTGAAGAGCTAACTTCAGTTTAAGTACACAGGCAGCTAACTTGTGGCTTTTTAGAACAATTTTAATTAGAAGTTCTAGAAAAACCATCCAGCTGAAAATATTGGGAGCTTTGGGATGGGCTTAGCATAGCTAATATTTTACATTTAATCAAAGAAGCCTTTGGGTCTAATAAAAATCTATTTTCCTCTGATAATAAATATAGTAATTCTGTGAAACAGAATACATAATTTGCAAAATTTCATATGTACAGAAGATCCATGCAGAAAAGAGATCATTGCAATCCCAACTTTCAGAGAGCAGGTTGTTTTCCTTTAAAATATTTAAGACTATTTTGAAATCAGCTTTAAATATTATGCCATAATAGCAATTTTTGAATAAGATGATCCAAAGTGCCTTGGATTCCTCCAGAAGAGGAAAAATAATCTAAAGTGACAGTAAGTTTGAATGAGGCTGACTTTTCCAGTGATGCCTGGAGAGAAAGCAGGGGCTCAGACCAACCACCTCCATCCATGTAGGTTGCTCCCAGCCATGGCAGTGGCAAATGCTGTCCAGAGTGAGCACCAGGCCAGCTACTTTTGGCAATCCATTCCCATGTACCCTCCCAGGTGCTCACAGAATTTTACAGACCATCCTTTAAAAATGTCAGCTGCACAGAGAACCTGAAAAACAGCCTTTTTCACTTTGTTTCTACATGGCACAATATAATAGCTGGAAGATTTCCAGCTCTAGCCAGCCTGGCCAACTGCTGGATTTGATCCATACAATCAGATGAAAACAGCCCCATTAATACAAAATAAACCTTCCAGCTTTGCAAGTCACAAAAACACTCATCTGTCTACTTACACAGTGACAGCCAAGAGCTGCTACAGCATCTTTTCTACTAGAGAGTTCCTTTCATTTATATGACACAAATTCCCAGTTGTGCTGCTGTAACATGTTTTGCATGTGGTCCTGCACTGAATTATTTCCACTCCTTTATACTGGGTAGATGCAAATTTAAATAAAATAGCTACATTAATATAACATGATGCATCTTCTGCTCCTAAAATATCTAATGTTCTAACATAAATAACAGCTTTGACTCTCTGCTTTCTTAGATGGGTCAGAATGCAAAGCATTTTTGCTGCATTGAAATATTTCATTCATTTGTAGTTGTCAAAATACTTTCTTACCATTTATTCAGTTAACACAAGAGATGAGTTAAAAATTATTGGTCTGATGCACCCTCTTGATATAATTAAATTGGCAAACAGATTAGATATTGATCTGCTAGCAAACAGAATATCAGCTTATTGGGAGTTAGAGTTGAAATGAAAATGCATGTTTTGTTTATAATATATATTGTATATAATATACACAGGCACTGCAACCTCTGGTCTTTACAACTGAATTGCAGTAAATTTATGGATCCTTGTTTTACTATAAACACATGCCAGTACAGCTGATCTGCATAGATTTTAGGAGAGATATCATAGGGAGACTAATTCTAAATGTTTTTCCTGTAGTAAAACCTAATGCTGCAGTTCTCTCTGGTGGTCTTCTTCTCTACTTTCTGTGTGTATTACAAGTATATTCTCTCCCTTTCATATCTCAGAATCAAAACCTGCTCTTCCTGATAGTCATGCAAATGCAGTCTTTATCAGCATGTTGCACAGATTTAAGGTTGTTAAGTTTGCAGCAGGAAGTTTCTTGAAAGCCTTTCCCAAGGACTTCACTTTCATGGCCTGCTCTTCCAGCAGGACAACTAAAAACTTCGGTGCTGCATTCAAATCATCTTTACATCTCAGCAGTACTTTCTGTAAAGTGTTTACATCTGAGATGTACTTGCCTGAAGTGCCTATTGCAAAGGTATAGCATGTAAATGACTTTTTAGTAAAAGCGTGAAACACATCTAAGTATAAAAACTCTTACTGCCATCCAAGATTTACAGTTAGGCCTTTTTCCCATAGCAAATAATCCTAATCAGCTAGGGCGATTATAACAAGTAAGTTTTGTTCTTATCCATGCAAAAATGTCTCTAGAACAGGATTCTTCAAACTAATTACAAAGGAGCTTACTCTGCATATTTACTTTGTAACCAGCATTTCCTAATAGCAAGCCATTCTCAGCATCCATCTACGTGTTTCTTCATTCTATCAGATCTCTCTGTTGCTAGAAGCACCTCATTTGGGATATTTTCCATTGCCCAACATATCTTCACTATTTTTCAAGACATGGTCCAATTATGTAATACTGGATATCTTTGGAATAAAGACACAAATACATATGTCTGTTCTCTGCACCAAGAATGTGCAGAGAAAAGCACAAGTCAACAATTAGTATTTGGGCTCCATCTTGATGACAGGCTTTTCTAGTGTTTTCCATCCAGCTCTCTTTTTAGATGTCACCCCAAGGATATATGTTAGAGGCAGTTTATTCTATAAACAGTAAAGGCCAGAAACATCTTTCTGGAAAGGACAGATGTTGAAGAAGAATCAATCAAATCATAACCACAGAATTTGAGGTACAAACCCCTTAATTTCCACCAGTGAATTTTCCAGAGCAAGACGCTTATGCCAAAGTGTAATACCTTAGAACTGATGAGAAGATAAGCATGATATTTTAAAGTAGTCAAAATTAACTGTATTGATCAACAACTGTGCATTTAAGAAGAGCAATAAAGACATATGAGGATTATATTCACCTACACATGGTGAACATACCAGTAACATACCAGTAACATTTCATATAGCACAACCTGAAACAATAGAAATCTTCATATCTGTAACATTTACTGTGTATGTCCTTGAGCTTTGCCTTCTGTTCCTTTAGACAATTGTTTCCCTCTGCATATTTCATGGGAAGGAGACTGGAAAGAGGAGTGCTTAATAAATGGAACCATTAAAAAGATTGGATTGCTTTTGCTTTCATAGGCATTATTGCAGCAGAAATCATTCATCTATTCTGCTCTGAGTAAATTCTGTACCTAAGTCTTAGTAAAAATACAAGTGCATCAAGACAGTAAAAATGGTAATCTGATTGATGACCAAAACTAATCAAAATGCTGCTTTATAGGTTCTTTTGCTGATACATACCTTCAGGATCTGCTTTAAGAAGTTATCAGAGCAACTGAAGATTAGAAAAAAAATCAAAGCAAAACATGTATACACAGTATGTCAGAAAAAGGAATAGGTCTGATTTCTACTGTAAGAAAGTAAGTCGTACTTGATCTCATCTCTACTGTTTTCAATAAATGACAAAATAACAGAGCATTTTTCTGTTTCACTGACACACAACACAGTGCTAGTCATGGTTTTATTGCTACTATTATCTAAAGACATCAGAGCAAAGTACACAGAATGTGATAATGTATCTTGTACAAGAAAAGGTCATGCAGCAGTTACACAATTTGCTGATCCTAAATATATGTACAGTTGTATCACTCTGCATTATAATCACATTTCTGACGTTTTGCCAGAGTGCAGGATAGCAAGTTTATGGTACAGTGACAATTGCATGACATTGTGGGAGAATAGACAAAAGTTGAACCAGCATAAATTTAGGATGGTGAAGACAGATGATATCTGATTTAGTATTAAGCATAAGCCTGTTACAAAATTAGCTAATTAGCTAACTTTTTTTTCCCCACAAAACTGAAAGATTAAATTTAACACAGTCAATGGTATGTGAGATGCAGTCACAGAATTTGCTCTCTTGTATTTATGAGCCTTGGAGCACCATTTACTGCATCACTGAATATCAGCCCAAAGGAGATAGGGAGTATACATGGAATTTAGCCAGGAAAGCCTTTCTTCCTGTCCAAAACAGGCACAGCAACTTTAAATGAAATGAGGACCAAAACAGTTGCTCTGATTTAAACACAGCTGTATTAACTATACAAAGGCTAACAAAAGTATAGTTAGCACATGGTAGAGCAAGAGATGATATAAGAAAGGAGGAGGAAGCCAGAGGGAACAAGGTAGGAACAGTGAAGGGCTACCTTAGTCAGATGTAGATTATGAGATATAATATAGTATAATCAAATGTCTCTATCTAGTTCATTATTTGGGATATGATGACATTTGTCTGTCTCCCATGCAGAGCCTCCTGTTTTCTAGATCTAGTTATACACCAGATTTTATTACATTTGCAGAACAAGTTATCCTAGTAGTTGTTTTTTATTAATTGATGGAGATCGGATCCATCATTAAAATGGAACAAAAATTAGACACTGTTCCTCTAAGACTCTAAAAATGAAGTTTCTGTGTAAAAGCAATGGGAAAAAAGAATCTGTTGCTATTACTGCACAATACCAATTAAAGCTGGATTTAACAAGTTCTAAAATAATATTGACTACATTGGCACAAGGTAATGTCAAACCACAACACCAATTAAGAACAGAAAAAATAACAGCAAAACTTGAACAAAGTATACAGAGATAATTAATCCTTTAATTAGGATGCCAAAATTAGATCAGGAATTAAAGGGTGAAATGCTTTAATCTTCACTTATCTATGCAGAAGAGTTTCCATCTTTTACTTTTTAAGAAATTATTCATTTTTTCAGTTCTGGTGTATCAATTCATTTTTTCCACAGGTATATGACAAAGACTATAAATCACATGTGTATGCCTGATTTTGAGAAATTTCCTATCTTAGTTTAGGAATGTACCCACTCAGATAAACTGGAGAAGCAAACACAGAACGAGCATTCTTTGGATTCATCACTGAACTGAGTTTCCTGAACTTATGAGGAATTTAAAGCTTTTTAGGGTATGTCTGAAAATCTAACCCTTTACACATTTTCTGCTCAGGAAGCATTAGCTTTTTAGCACCAGTTATTATTCAGAAGTCTTGCTCATGGAAGTTTGTGTCCCTTACTTAGATGTCCTCTGCCAAAGACAGAAATTCGCTATTGAAATTACTGGGCATAATCAGTCTTTTATCATTCTTAAAAAAAAAAAAAAAAAGTTAAAAACAATCAACTGCAGACCCAGGCCATGAAATCATCTAGAATTAATCACCAGTAGATCCAGTAATGTGAGTCAAGGCTAGAAGTACCATCATGTTACTGGAGAAGGGTTAGTGTGAAGAGAAACAGAAAGAGATGAAAACAACCAAAGTCTCTCCTACAACTTCATGGCGGACTTGCATCAGGAAAAAGGTTTCAAGGCAATCTGTCACTCAGGGCCACAGTGAGCCCCTTTTTTAGTCAAAGAGAAAAGACAAGGGATTTGCTGCATCACTTTTACAATAAGTCACACTTAAAAAAAACCAGGCTAATTATCCCAGACTTCAAACATGCCATGACTGGGATTTGATCAAGATCAAGAGTAATACTTAAAATGCAGGGCATACCACATGTTACAAAAAGATCAACTTCCAGCTCCTGCTGCCACCTGCCCTGGTGACTATGTCCTGGCTGGTACATAGGCAGGGTAATGGAGAGCAGTGGGAAGCAAACTTTTAGGTTTTCTTCTTCAAACCGAATCCAGGAATAAATGTGTTTCAGCTTTTAATTCTCACAAGTTTAAAGCACATCTGTAGTTATTCTCTAAATTAGATAAGGCACCAGGATCAGATACAGTACATTAAAAAAGAAACCCTGTAGAGAAAGGCAAAGCTTGTTCATTGCTGTTATGGACCACTTATATGGTCTTTTTTTGGCTTTCACATCTTTGTTAAGAGTTTTTTGTTGTTTTTTTTTTTTTTTTTTTCAAGTTGCACGACTTCTATTGGTGAATAAAACAAGAACAGCAGGATCCAACTCCCATCTCTGTAACTCTTTCATCTTCCTAGCTGACTGTATTAGCCACTTTCCCTGAATGGCGAATGGGGGAAAGTTCAACAGCAGACTGACATAATAATGAGGACACAAAATATAGATGAAAAGAATACATGCCTAAATGTCCGATGAACTGATATTAGCATATAAATGCAATATATGTACAACAGCAGCCTTTGAATTAAACCACAAAGAACACTGTCTACTTGATTAGTTGTTTATTTTTCCTTTTGAGGGAACACATCAGAGCCACAGATTGATACCTTAATAAGGAACACGAAAACCTTTAGTCAAGATTAAAAGGGCTAGTAGTTAGATGTCATAATTCATGGATACTGATTGAGCAGGACTTTGACAAGAACCATTAATTGTCACTGTGTAGCTTCCTTCTGAAGTCACATACTCAATTTAGTTCTAGTTCTTACAAGATGTGGTAGGATCATTAAAGGAAGCTTGGGGCTAAGCACTGATAATGGGAGTATTTTAATATTCTTAGTACTTTCACAAAGGAACAGCATGTCATACATCTGTTCTGTGTATTGCACCTAAACTCTCTAAAGGAAAAAAAGTCTTTTTGTTGCTCCAGTGTTACCTAAGATAGTGAGCTGTTAGGTTTTCTGCACTCTTTTGCAAGCCTGTCATATAGTAGAAATCTGAAAAAAAATCCCACAAGAAGGCCCAACTCACAATGGATTTCATATTTCCTTTGTACTTTTTTGACTTATCTTACAGATTGACTACTCTTTCACAGTAAAAGGGAAAAAATAAAAACTAAGGGCATCTTCTTGCTCTGAAGGTTTCAGGAGTTCTACAAGGTAAGATGATTTTTTTTCTCCAATGACAGTCAGAATGGACAGATTAATGTAAAATTAAACAGGAACTTTCCCATTCTCCTTTATTTCTTGTCTGCAGTTGCTTAAGAGCAGTAAAACAGAAGAGCATAAACAGAGGCTAAATGTGCCCATGCAGGCAGAAAGCAGAGGAAAAATTCAACATGAGCGCAGGTCTCAGTGCTCATCATTAAGGCAACAGTAGGGTCAAATAAATAAGCATAAGAAAGGCAAGGAGGCAAAGAAGGTTCTCTCAGGCCACTGTGTCCCTCCTGCCTGAAGGACTGGCAGGTTTATTCAACTACAGACTTATGCTACCATAAAGCCACAGGACAGCAACCACCTCACCTGCCTTTCAGATACCTGAAGCTATATGTCTAAGTGGCTGCAGGTTTCCTTTGAAGTCTGTGGGGAAGAGGGCAGCTTCAGGCCAGTGCATCTGATCTATTTGAGCTCTGCTAAGGAAGAGCTTAGCTGCTCTCATGTGCTTGTTTCTCACCCTGTTTTTCCCCCAAGTCCAGACACACGGTAGAAATAAGGAAGATGAATCTTATTCAAATATCACTCGTTTCTTGGCAGCTTGGCTGTTGACCTCAGTGAGTTACTATTTCATCTAGTAAGCAACTGGGCATCAGCCTCCATGGAGAGGAAAAAATATTAAAAAATTAAAAAAACCAGCAAGTTTATAATTAAATAAAAATAGCTTAACTGACAATCCACCAGAAGTTTTCATTCAGGTAGTTTTACTTCCATTTTGCTAACTAAATGCAGATGTTTGCTAATTAAGATCACCTTTCAGAGTTTTAATGACTTAATATAAATACTGTCACTGTTACACAGGACCACTTCCAGTCTTGCTTCAGACAGATACTGAACTCAGGATCTGGCTCTATGCCTCAGTAACAGGGGTTTTTGCTTTTCCTTTTCTTTCCCCTTTTCTTTTTTGAGAATAAGTGTGAGCTATTTTTCAAAGTGAGACAACAAAACCGGTATTGTTTCAGGATGCTTCAAAACGGAAACTAATTCACTCTTCATAAAAAAGGAAAAAAGCTGTAGGAGAAGAGCCAAACTCCCTTGAGGTTGGCCAATTACTTCTGGTTGATTTGGGAGATTCAAATCCTGCTTTGTTTACAACTCATTCTATATTATTTAGCGCATTATTGCTGCTGACATCACATTAATTAAATAAGCACAGAGACAGATTGTTCCAGCTCCTGAAAACAGAATGAATGAAAGACCCCACAAGAACAGATTTCTCTTCCTCACACATTGCAAACACCAGATCAGAGCTAGAAGTATTTCCTGTCACAAATTAAATTGGTACCTACCAATCTTTCAGCATCTGAGCAATTTCTGTTTTGATTACACACAGCACATGATAAATTAAAAACTGCCAGAAGTCTCACAAAGGCATTCCAGGAGCTAGTAACCACTTCCTGTGTATCTCTCTCTCAGATCACATGCATCATAACAGGAATTAAGTGGACTCAGAGGTCACAGGAAAGTTGTATGTAAAGAGGGAGTTCCCTCTCAGAAACCCCTGAGCAGCACTAATTCCAGACTGGAGTCATGTACTCCTTCCTGTACCCTGAGGAGCTGATTCAGAGCAGTAAAGAAGAAATGTATCTGGGATAAAAATAACAGAAAACAGTTTCTAGATAGTGAAAACCATCCCATTTAAATGTTTACACATTGATACTCTGGTACCCTAGGACAGCTAATCTAGGTACACTTACCATTCAATGGCTACTCACTCATCAATTAGCTCTTGATGTCACCAATGAAAAAGGGAGTATTTCCTTTGGTTCCTGCAGACTGTGAAGGCTGCTGCTGAGATCTTGTTTGGGATCAACAGCAAAGCAAGTACCTTGTTGGGCTACACTGCTTTTAATCCCTCCCACTCAGCACAATCCACCCAGAGCAAGACTGCTACTGCTTTGTTTCCTGCTGAAAAATTACAAATTCTATCCTCAGTATTCTCATAATGAAGATTTTTCTCTTCCACATACTGACTGCAAGAACCAGAATAACTGCAGATGTTTCTGTTGTACACCCTTTTCATATTTCCTTTTACATGCCTTTTTGTCCTAAATCCATCCCTGTCTCCCAAGCTAACACACCATCTCTTGTCCAAGGAACTCCCTCCATGACCTCTGTATCTCCAGATGTTTGATTGTAATGGATGCACTATAGAGAGCTCATTTATTTCATATAAATGGACTATGGGAGCACCTTGGAATGACCACACATACTTCAGGTGTGCTATTAATATCAAATAAACTATTTTAACACATCCTTAATCTTTCTTTAATAATCCATTCTAAGTAAATTATCTTGAAGCAATGCTGGACTATGATTGATGGATCTCTCGATAAAATCTCACTCTTGGCTCAGCACAAAAGAAATACCCTACCAATTACAGAAAGCTCACCCTGGATATTCTAACCAGCTTCTTGAAGAAATAAAAGGATGGAATTGGGACTGATATTCCTGAAAGCAGTTAAGTGAGTCTTGTGTTCTCTATGAAACAAGATAGATGCCTTCCTCTGCCTGCTCACAGCACTAACAACTCACCCTGTATATGCATCACCAGAGTTATCACCACGTGCAGCATCACTGTGCATGAAGTACCAGCACTTCCATGCAAACATCCCTTATCAGGATTGTATTTGCACATCTATACAAGGTGACTGCTTTAAAGGCATGGACATTTACTGGAAGAGCCTGTGCCCTATGCTACTTGAATTATTGATCAATTACAAACAGATTACTAACAACTCTGAATAGTTAAAACCTTATAATAAATCATGTAGATAAATAAAACATGCCTAGGGTGAATAATCTTCTTTCTCTCTCCCTCTTTCTGAATTCACTACAAGAAGCATGGCACTAACCTATTTATAGTAAGGCTACACTCTAAAAGCCCAAAGTCAATATTTAAAAACCTGGTGGTCTTTTGAAGTAAAAAGAGCACTTACTCAAGCTTTATTATCTCAGCTGAAAAAAATATGCACTTCTAATAAGTTTACACTACAACATCTATGCCTCTGAAAAAACTCATCAAAAATAATTGGTAAATATGACAACAAATTGCTCTTTTGTTCCTTTTAAAGTATTTTCTTCCAGTAATTTTAACAAACGCAGGATCCTTGAAAAATGCAGTTACATTATCTAGCAGTACAAATCACAGTGCTCTAATTCAGCAAAGGCAACTGAATAATAAAAAGAAATAAATTAGGTCAGGTCAGGTAAGTCAGTACCTGAGAAATTAGCTTTGCTAACCTATATTTCAACATTAGTATGTTTCTGATTTCACGAGGAATTTCTATACTTCATTGTAGCCTAATTAGCAAACAGGCCCCTTTTTCCTTCCTCAGAAAGAAAACACTTAGATTCTGGTTCAAAGGCTTTCAATGCTTAAAAAAATATACAAAATGTGAAGTTTAAAAAATACTCAAGATCCTAAATAGTTTGCTGGTCTAGGCCCTATTGCTCATGCCATAGGGCACTCCATGTATCAGTTTTCTCTGTCTGCTGCTTTACTTTGCCCTTTTAAAGGGTAAGCTGAATATTACTCACTGAATAAGCCACCAAATTTGGGGTAGACCTGGATGGTCCCTAAAATGTTACCAGAGCCATTGTCTATAGAAAAAGGAATGTGTAGAACATAAAAGAAAAAGGCTAATACTACAGATGAAATAGCTGGCTTTCTAATTTCTAATTATAAAGATCAGTCTCTAACCTTGCTGGCTGGAAGTGAGTTGGCAAATACTTGAAATAAAAAATTTGACATGAATTCACAAGGACCAGTCATTCCTATTTCCTCCCAAGCCACATCAGATTGTGCTCTGTGAAACCAGCATTAATCAAATCTAGCAGAAGTCACAAATCTCTTATTTCACTATGATGTTGGTTGCTTAGAAACTCAACAGAGTATTACCAATTGTATTTTACTGTTTATTTTATTTTCTCCAGAGCATAACCGAGTCTCAGCAAGCTTCACATTCTTTCAACTCAAATAGCAGTCTCTTCAATGGAAGATATCTTTCTCTTTATTCTGCATACCTCTGAGTCTACAAATAAATGCCAGTGTGGATCCCACTACAGAAATGTTATCACCACCCACATTGCTACAGATGCTTCTACAGTTACAGAAGAACAGTAGTAGGACAACAGTATTTACACAGCTCTGGCACAGAAACTGCCCTAATTTCACAATCTTCCTAGAAAATTCAGGGCTGTACCCTTGCAGAAATAACATAAATCATCCCAAACTTTAAAGCATTTTTAAACTCAGAATGAATATGTGTGCTGTAATCCAAGCAAATATTATGCAAGTGTGACTTCCACTACTTATTCTGCAATTGCTCATGCAAGAGGCAGACTCAAAGCTGGAGCTGTCAATATTGTGACTGTCAGTGCCAAGAAAAAAACACACCAGTGCTGCTGAGAATATCAAAATAAAAGAAGACTTCAAGCCTTCACCAGGACAAGTAATGCCACAACAGAAGCCTCCCCCAGCAATGCAGCAGACATCCCCTCTTGCTGATGGATAGAAGTCCTCCTTGCCCAATCTTTGAAGGGTTTTTACAAAACACTGGGCAGTAATAATTTATCTTGTCTTACTCTAGTCATGATCATCACTTCTTTATCCAAGTTCATCTGTATGGGATGGTTAAATAGATGCAGCTTAAGCTGAGTGACCCTTTTGGCACTTAGAAGGGGAGGATTTGTCTGATAGGCACAAGGTGTGTGGCTGAGCAGGCCAGCAGGGGCTTGCTAAGGAGGTCCCTTTCAAAAACTGGAATAGGTTAAAGGAGCATGAAGAATGCTTTCCTCCTGATGCTATAGCTAGTAAGACAATAGTAGGTTGCTACAAACACTTTGTGTTTTTTCCTATTATCAGAGAATGCAGAAAACCCAAAAGTGCTTGCACTGCCACTCAGACACTACTGCCCAAAAGTATTTGCTCTCTCATACACAGGGAGGGACATGTTCATAAATAAGCACAGATTAGTGTTATCAATGTTGCTACCATGTTAGCAGCTACACAATGTGGAGGATTTATCAGGAAATTTAAGTACTCCCTTTGTATGAATGCATAATCAACAGTCTGTGCCTAGAATAGTTTGTATATCAGTATATAAGCAAAATAAATAAACAAAACCAAGCAAAAATAAACAAAAAGGAGGAATACAAACTGACAATGAGTCTGTGGAATTTGCTATATCAGCATACTATTTATTTCATCATCTCTGTAACTTACTACCAATGTTAAATCACATCTCTTTTTTTAAGACTATAATTAGTGCCCCTTTAATGATTTAGGGAATTATGTGCAACTTCAAGGATGCAACAAAAGGTGAAAAACCTTCTAAACACTGAAAGAAATTGGACCTTATTTTCAAACAAATGTTTCAGACTCTTCAGCGAATGGAAAACAAACAAAATATCAAATACTGAATATCTCTGAAGATGTCAGCACTTCGACTTTAATTACATGAAACTCTGTCAAACTGAGTCAAACACACATCAGTAATCCCCATATGGATTCCTTTTGTTACATTTCACTAAACCCCATGTGGATTCCTTCATTTACTTGAAGGAAATACTTTCTTGCAATATATTGCTTTTTCAGAAGAAGAATGATTTTAACTTTAGGATTGTTAGTTAGTCTCAAAATAGCATAAATTATCCTGCAAACACTCTTTACACAAAAGGAACATGAAGTTCTATCACTTAAAATTAGTGGCTTCTGCTAAGATTTGCAAAAGCTATGCAAGACATCAGGGAATCCTCCAAAAGCTGTTTTAACCAAACTGAGCTGAAATAATTCATAACTCCAGTGCTTTGTTCTGCATCCAGAACTGGAAAGTCAGTCCAATCTCTCAAGACAGGCTCCAGCACTGTGAGAAGACCAAGGGTTACTTCACTGATGCCACCAACAGCACAGAGAGCACAGAGCCAGGTGGTCCTGGCACAAGCAGGCACAAGTCAAACCAAGTGAAATCCCAGTCAGACATCAGCTAAAACGCTTTGCCACAAAGACAGTGGAACACTGGGCTCCACAAGGAGGCTGTGCAGATTCAAACCTTGGAAAAAGCCCTAAGCAACCTGCACAAAACTGGCTCTGCTGTGGGAGGAAGCTGTAGCTGGTGGCCTCTAGCCATCCCCTCCAACCTAAATAATCCATCAGTCTGTTCACAGCATGTAACACAAGGAAGAGAAATGAAGAGAAGTTAACACCTTACCAGACAGCTGGGCATTTTAAGGGAAGAAAAGTGGCCTTACCTGGAAAACATAAGAGAAAGCAAAATGTTAACAATTCATCAAAATCGGCAGGTAATAAATTGTAGTAACTCTTTGTGCATAAACAATGTACACAATTATGCATTCACAACATTGCAAACATTTCCTCCAATATGTTCAAACTCTGTAAAAGAAGACACAGCTATGCTGAAACACATACCAGGGTCTCCCTACAACTGCACCTCCTGCAGCTTATGCCCACAGCTCAGGGTAAATAAGTTTATCATCTGTAGGTTCTGTGACCTGAACGTTTTCATACTCACTTCCTCACTATTTCAATTTCATCAGACATGTGCCAACATTTCTTGTAGACAATTTTACCTTCAGTCCCTGCTGAGGATCTGTCCACTAATGACCATAATGAAACATGCTTTGTGTGAGAGCCTGTTCATTTATTTTCATTCCTGTGAGTGCCTTCAGAGACCAGTGTTGCAATCACGGCTACTTACTATTTAATTCCCAGCCAAATTTATGGCCAAATTGAAAAATGGATGCAGGCTGCCTGATGCAGGATGCTTTTGTCTGAAGTGTCCTCATGGAATCATTATACTTGCATTAATCTTTAATCTGCAATTAAACAATCAGTTCTATGTAAAAGATAGCTGCAAACAGATCTCCTGAATGTGTACTAGGCAATATATCTTAATGGATGTATGTGTGCTGTCAGGGGTGTGCAATTAGGACAGCATCCATCACTGGACCCCAGGTCAGCAAAAGGTTAGGGGAAAACCAAACCTCCCCAAGGTGATGAGCATCCATCCATGCTACCTGTGCTGCTCTAGGGCTGTGCCTGCAGCAGTAGAGAACATTGAGAGAAAAGCCAGCTGGGGGTAGGAAAGGAGATACAATGGATTGAGGCATGGCCTCGCTGATAAATCTGTCTTGGCAGAAGATGCAACCAGCTTTGAATCTGTTTCTTTCCAATTAGGAGACCTGCTTCCAGCTTGGGCAGATGCTTAATTGGAGACTGAGGCTGCCAGGCAGGCACCAGAGCCATGATCATTAACAGGTAGTTTGAAGCCATTAAGGTGCTCCTGCTTGTCAATTCCCCTCCCATACACCACCGGCATAAAGAAATGCATCTTCCTCCCCATGGCAGCAAGCTCACCTTGCAGGGAGATTTGCACACGTGTGTGCTGCAAACACATCTTTGGTTTCTGGGACTGTGAAGTTATTACATTAGCACCCAAGGCACGTGATTCAGCAGGGAATAGAAGGGGCCTTCCTGCCCAGTGTCAGTGTAATATTAGAATGCTACCAAATGGCTTCCACAATAGGTAAGCAGAAGGGCATCTGTTTCAGATTTGACTAGAATTGTATAATTAGATCTTGGTAAGAGATCCGTCTGCTCATGTGTGGTTTTATCAAATGCTTTTGCCTAATCCATACAAGGAACCAGTTTTCAGACCTCAGTGGACACCATTTCTGATGCAAACATGGGCACAACCCTAAGAAACTCTACAACTGTGCAGAACATTCTGTATGAATAGATGACAGCACTAATACAGCAGTTTTTTAATTATAAGCACGGGGCAACAAAACTACAGTGATACCCATGAATGCTGTCTTATTACAGGACATTTGTCCCTTGCCAGTTATAGTCTTAATAAATCTCTCACTGGTGGAAAAAAAAAAAAAGTGCCTACTGGATTAATGTCAAGCAGTGAGATTCATTTTGTTTTATCTTACAAGGGTATCCTGACAAAAATTCACAACTGTCTCATTTAATGATGTAAAGAATTCACTACCGTGTACCATTTGCAGCTTACAAATTAGCCAGTCTTGACAAATATACCCTAATTAAGGGCAAGAAAGTAAAAGGCACTTATTGATTGTAAGGTCTGAAGCACCAGAAAACTGATTAAATATATGTTGTTAAGGAGTTAATAAATGAATTAACTCTGCTATGCCATGCTCCATGTGCACACAAGGCTATGGTAGCTAAATGGCAATTCAGTGCTATAGTCTTCAATTACTTCCAGTGGGCTAATAAGAAAAGCATTTAGGCCATTGTCTTCAAACCACAACATTAACACACCCACTTGTGCAAAGGAATAAAAGATACCCATCAGCTGGGGACAAAACTACCATATATAAAATATTTTGCAAATAGAAGACCCATTTGTTTAAAGAGAAATCAGCTACTACGTAAGAATAATAGAATTTTACAGCTCCACAGTGATCACAGGTATGTCATAGCTAGGGTCCACCAGGAGGGAAAGAATCCCTACTTAAATATATAACCTTTTTAATGGATTCTATGCCCAAGGTAATGCAGACCATGACAGGCTATGATGACTGCCAAATGATTTACCAAGACCCTTCTTTTCTTCCAAATTGACTCTTCAACAACATGCTGCTCATGCAGGGTCATCATCCTGACACAGAAAACCTAGGGCCAGGTGCCCTTGGAGAAGTCATAGATGGGAAACATTGGAGGCTGTCTTTTGCAAGTTCATGCAGATGCTAACATGTTTCCTCCCTGTCCTAGATGGTGTGTGGGTGCTGCTGGGCAAGGAAAAAGGGAAGCCTAGTACCCTGCACCTACACACCAAGGGCAGGGCAGTGGTCCCTGCCTGAGGAGCTCCCTGCCCCAGCTAGATGGGAAATCACAGGGTGTCCTATGAGCCATGGATGGGCTGCCTGAGGCTGGATCACCATATCAGAATTGGTGCTCAGGCTAAGAATAATCACATAAAGGAAGCCATATACTTACTACTTTACATCTTTTCCTACCTCTGAATGATGTTATACTGCACTTATCACACTTGCATGCTGCCTTATAAAATACCAAAAGAAGATATGGCTTTCACTAATTTTTTAAAAAATTGCCAATTTTTTCTTTTGCTTCTAGAATATATATAATTGCAGAAAAGTATCAGAAAATGGAGGGATGTTTTACAACTTCCCTATGAAATAAAAATAATCACCTGTTCTCTTCCTTTTCTCTTTCCTCACACATACATACAAGCACAGCACACACACTCATGATGTAAAGTCATGGAACAACAGGCCTCTGGAGATCACCTAAATTTACCCCTCATGTCTCATGGATTTGCCTGAGAGAGGTTTATTACACCTACTAGCAACTCCCAGCCATCCTTGTTAGTATTGTAAAGGTATTCTTGGATTGTGATGGTGCATCCTCTAACCCTGTTCTTAGATCATACTCAGACCTCATCTCAGAACTCCTAAAAAGCCTTGACCAAAACATGAGTGGTGAAGAGTCCCTTGACTGTGCCAACTGAGGGACATTGCCTGATCCTATCAAGAGCTCTTGTGTGGTAGAGATGGGAACAACCAGAAACACCAGCTGCCCAATCAAGGTGGGAAACAAAGGATAAGCAATTATCCTTGTAGCCTTGGTAAACCATTTACTTGAACCCTAGTCCAAGTGGAGTAGCACCACTGTGGATTGTAGCCCAAGTGGAATGGTACCATCTTACTGTACTTTGTGAAAAAGCCCAGTAGTTATCCACTTGGGTTATGGCCAGAATGGAAACTGACTGATGACCAGATCCAATTATCTTGCACCCCTATAAACAGTGGTCCTTTGAGAGGACCTCTGTGTTCTCCTGGACTGCAGCAGGCTGGGCCAGCACCTCCCTCTGAGTGGGACACCTCTCAGAGCTCATGAACCCTCCAGCTTCTGATATTCAAACTGTCACTGGTGATGAGGTCTAGGCTAATACTGCTCCCAACACACAATTCCATGCTCCTTGAGCTGCAACCTTTGCCTGTTGGGAAACGCAAAGGGATTTGATGTATTTCACTGAACTTGAGGGAAATTTTTGTTGGGTATCTTTATATGCAGAGAAATAGGTATACACATCATTTTACCAGTGTATATATGAATTGATTATGGTATGAATGTTACTATCTCAAATCTATAGTTAAGACACTGTTATAATTTGTAGTTAGCCCTATTGTACTGCTTTGTAAAGGGTAAAGCACTCAGTGGTTAAGTGCTGCTAAACCCTTTTGCACCCTTATTTGTGCATCCATATCCTTTGCACCCTTACCCCCTTTTGCATTTCAAGCTTCTGTGTCAATAATTGTAAATTGCTTCTAATTTGATCTTTCTTTATATGCTTTAACCTGTGTAGTAAGTAATAGAGTTAACCTTGAAATCAAACCTTGTAAAGCTGCATTTTCAAAAATATATGCTAAACCCTGTAATTCTCAGTTACTTGCATATTTATTCTTCCTCCTTCTCCCGTTTTCCCCTTCACATAAATTATGAAGCTTTACACTGAGCCATGCTGCATATCCTTAGCAATAATGGGCTTGCTCTAAGAGTACTTCACTACTTTGACAATGCCAAATTTAGAGCAAAGCATGTGTTGCTTTGCATCTGTCAGTCACACAGCACTCTCCTTTGAGGTCTGTCAATAAGCACAAAGTGGCGGGTGGTCATCTGAACAACACTTTGTGCTTCTGTATTCAGCTCAGCAGTCTACACAATTTTAACCAGGGAGCTGCAAGGATAAGGAGAGATTTTTTTCCAATCAGGTTAAAATGTTTCAAGTGGCCCATTTTCACTCTCTGTATACTCCTGAAAGATGACTAGGAGTCAGTGTGAGAGATTAAGCTCTGTTGGAGGTGCACTGTATTCATAATATATTAATAACCAAGAATGTCTCAATTTTGGTTTTACACTGGCAGTAGACTAAACTACAAAAGGACACAGAGGTGAGAATGAAAACTGAAGGAAGTGAAAATGGATTACTCTCCAGTAGTAGAGGGCCTCGGAAAACTGTAAGAATGAGGTTTTGTTTGAAAAATACTGTAAACCAGATGTTGCTGAACAAATTTCTACAATGAAAAACTGCCTCTATGAACATAGCATTTCATACTCTAGGAGAGTCCTACAAAAGCCTGTGAATGAATTGCAGCAATGGAAGGAAAGAGGTGCTACTAATGAACAAATTTCTTACCGGACTATGTCAAAGAAAAAGCGTTTTTAAAGGATTGTGATAATTCATATTTTTCTGGCTGCTTTGATATTATTTCCTTACTGTGCTCCCATCTGTGACTAGGAGACTCATTGAACTGAAAATATATGCAAGATGCACTTTCAGAAATCTGAAGACATACCATTACTACAAGCCACTGGCTTGACCCATATCCTGCTTCCTTACAGAGGCTTCTGCTTTCCTTTACCAGGTTTTGGAATTCTACAGCAACTGCCTCCACTAAGTATTTCTGCAAGCTAAGCAAATACCCACCAAATTTTGAAACCAACTTAATATGGATTCAGATATTATTTTACACATCTTAACTAAATATTCAAACCATAAACTATATCCCCAATGTCCAGAAAAAATGCAACCCAAAACAACCAAAAAACCAAACCCCCTTGCTCCTCTGTATCTTTATTTTGCAATTGCAAGTGAAGAGGAAAAATAATTAATTAACTTCTATAGCAGCAATAACAAAGCACAATAGTTTACAATAGTAAAACCAGAATCAGAAGAGTACTGTATTGATCTTGAAATCTATGAAGGATTGGTCATTGCTGTAGGTTGCTCACAGTCTGATGAGGTGCTTGCTAATGCAAATTTTGGCCATTTCATCACACTGTGCAAGCATGTCTTACATGCTGCTGGGAATTGACTGCCATCATCAGCTTTCCTAGGAATGATGAAACCCCAAAAATTCTTAGGTCTAAGGCTCTTAACACTTCATAGCTCTCTTCAAATGTCGTTGTCTTGTCTCTCAACTTCCATTTGTAATTTTTCAGAAATATTCCAGCAACAAAGTACCACCAACAGAATAAAAAATTAAGGAGCTCTTATAACAGTTACACAGGTGCTCTACTAATATTTAACCCCTTTCCACCTTCTGGCACTCACCACATAATTTTTTGTACTGCCATCAGCTATCATCAGCTTGTGGAAATACAAAGTATATAAATGTATATGAACCACAGGCACATAAAAAGTGCCATAGCATGAGTTCAGGAAACTTAATGTCCAAGGAAAATGACCAGGGAAATAAACACTAGGAAGGGAAAAGGACACTAAAGAAGGCAAAGGTTATTGCTTAATTTAGGGTGCTCTCATCTTCTGTGTCTGAAGACCAAAACCATGCATTGTAAATGGAAATAACATTCAAATATGCTACAAGTCGTGTACATTCTCTGTTTTTTTTTCCATTGCAAAAGTCTAATCTATAGATAGATGAGGGATCTGGTAGTAGAGCATAACTTCAGTGGAAGGTGAAGCCTGCATTTGTCTATGGGTCATGGGTTTTTATATTCTTTGCTTGTGGTAGGTAAAATAATGAAATATGCTTTACCTGTATGATCTCTCTCTGACATTAGAAGTAATGATTTTTTTTTTTCCCTGGGGAATGAAGCCTGAGGAACAAAACATAGCACAATGTGTATTCATTTATATTTCACTGGAAAACATTATGAGTGTGAGTGAAAGTGAAAATAAGAGAAAAAACAGACAAGAAAATCTCTGATTTGGGCTAACTTTTTTACTGCATCTTCAAGAATGTCACAAAGATTGGTCTGCTGATATGTAGACGCTGCACCTACAGACATTACCTATGCAGAAATCCATCAATTAACATGGCCATCAATTTGGCATTTGAAAGAAGTAAAAAAATGCAAATAGGAAGACATGATATATACCATGATGTCGGTTCTGTCTTGTATTTTTCCTTTACTTGTACACACCCTTTAAAACTCAGAGAAGCCTATTTTAGCAATCTTGCCATTAACTTCCCTAAAGAAAATAAAAGCAAGGGACGGGCAGCTCGCTATTCTTCAGGCTTTCTTTTCTTCTGCACAATTTCAAAGTTCCTAACAACCTTTCCTCCCTTGCAGCTTCTGCCACCCTTAGATGTCATTGAAACAACGTTAATATTTGTAGCTGGGTATGACACTCAGCCACCAGGAGCAAAGCTATTTGGCACTGTAATGCAAATGACTGCATTCATCAAATGAGCTTTGTTAGTTATTCATTGTGCTCCTTATCATTCCTTTCCCAAACCCCAGCGCTCCTGCATTGTGCACAGAGGTGTGTCTACAGCAGCATCCCGCTGTAAAGCCCACCCTTATCAGGCAGAGCAGGGTGCCACCGGAGCGACCTGCCAAGTCACTGTGTCCCCTCTCCTTCCCTCACCCTTTTGTGCCCAGTGCTGCTCTTTGTCCTCATCCACGGGCTCTGTCTCCCCCTGCTCAGATCACTGTGCCAGACCCTCTCCCACAGCTGAAATAATGATTTGCAATGAAAGAGACTCTAGAGAGATGGGTAATTTCCTCCTTCTTTTACCCCAGCTCCTCATTTTCCTCTGAAATCAACTGCACCAACCAACTTTCTGCAGGGCTGGGCTTTTAGAAACAGCTACAGCAACAAACCCTCCCAAGCCCCTGTGTGTATTGTGGCAGCCCAACAGGCTTGCACAGATGGAAAATGGTATTGACAGGTTTGGGAAGGGACAGACACGGACTCTCATGCAGGCAGACACTGGGGGCTTTTTTTCATTAAATCTTTCACTGCTTAACACAGTTCAACATACCATTCTCTACCTCCAGAGAAAAGCTTTTGGGGGATGGAGCCAGAGATTAATCCCTCTATAATTTCTACTGCTGCTGGCAGTACTAACTGCCAAGGGATTTTGGGGAAAGATAATGGCACTGTTAACTCGTAACCTAGGTGTAAAAGCAGTCTTAATAAAACTGGGATGGTTGAGGCCCCATCAATAACCACCACACACCAATTTTATTTGATATAACAGATGCAATCTGTTTGATGTGGTACAGGAGGCTCATCCCAATATGGTAGTTAATAGAGTTTGGGGAGCCACTCAAAAAATTGTCTACCACAATGGTGAAGCATCTGGGACAATCTAGTCAGTTTAACCTCTAAAGCAAAGATGTAAAAAGAGCTTATGTGTAAAATTGCATTTTATACTGAAGAAAGTAAGAGGACTGGTCTGGACCTTTCTTCAGTGTAAAATGCAATTAAACAGGGTATAAAAACCTGTGTATAATTAAACTAGTTTGGAATGATTCTGCAGATATTCCATAATTAGTGTTTGGATAAGAACAGATTTTCTGTTTTGCAAGAATCAGCAGATAATCAGCAGTTGATTGTTAACCTGAGAAGATGCTGGTCCCAGCATAATTATCTTTACATATACCTACCCTTCCATGAAAACATAAGTAAGAGACAATTTCTCTAGCCAAAGAACAGGTGTAACAACACAAGGCATAATAGGTTGTTCCCAAACAAATCCAATTCTATTTTTCTATTTGTATCTTCAACAGAGTTGTTATTCTTTATTTTGGAGTATGGAGGGGAAGAAGTAGAAGGACTAATTTCACGTTCTTGGCACTATATGTTATCTTGTGCAAAACTTTCCTATACTTTTTCTTTTCCCCTGGTACTTCCTTGTCACAGATCAAGATTACTCTATTAGGCTGACAGATGCTTTGATATTACAGTTAGGGTAAATAGGGAAATAGACTAGAGTATTACTATTGCATGCCCTGTGTAATGTATTTACAGATGCTTTATCAACCAAGTGCAAGGTTTCTATATCTTGTTGAAAAAAGAAGAGTGCACAAAGATTTGTAGAAGTTAGAGGCTAAAACAGGAACAGAATACTAGGAATTTATCAGTGTGATAAAAAAAATGGGATCTATTTGATACCCTGATACAGATTGCTTTCAGTGGAATCCCTTATGGAATCCCTTATTGCTCAGGACATCTGTTCTCTCAAATTTTCATGAGCCCTCTTACCTTCCTGAATCTTCAATTTGTTTTGCAAGAGTCTTTGTCAATGGTAACTACAATGAGGTTTATTCTAGCTTCTTTTAAACTTAGCTATGCATTTTCTGTGCCCAGGTTTTCAAGAAGGCCAGTGGCACCCTGGCTTTTCCAGCAATAGTGTGGCCAGCAGGACTTAAGGCAGTGACCATCCCCCTGTACTCAGCCATGCACGTCAAATCCTGTGATCAGTTTTGGGCCCTTCACTACAAAAAAGACATTGGGGTGCTGCAGCTTTTCCAGAGAAGGGCAATGAGGCTGGTGAAGGGCCTGCAGCACAAGTGCTGCATGGAGTGATTGAGGGAGCTGGGGGTTTTTAGCCTAGAGAAAAGGAGACTGAGGGGAAACCTCTTGCTCTCTACAACTGCCTGGAAGGCAGTTACTTCATCCAAGTAACAAGTGAGTTTGCCCCGGGGGTTTAGATTGGATATTAGAAAAATGTCTTCACAGAAAAGGTTACTGGGCATTGGAATAAGCTGCTGAGGGAAGTGGTGGAGTCACTACCCCTGGAGGTATTTAAAAGAAATGTAGCGATGTCATTGGGAGACACGGTTTAGTGATGGACATGGCAATGTTAAGTCTACAGTTAGATTCAATGATCTTAAAGATATTTTCCAACCTAAATTATTTTATGAATTTATGAATAGTCATTATTAAGGAATCAGTTTCTAAAAGCATTTCCAAGACTTTAATAATAACAACTGTTGTTATTAATAACATTTATGATCTTATCTTGTGATTAGGAGAGCAGTTCTGAGGTAGCAGAGAATTGATTTACAATAAAAAAATATAAAAATAAAATAAAAATAAAAAATATTTACAATAAAAAACACAGCCTTTAAGGCATGCCTGTGTAAGCTATGCTATGTATTTTTATTAACTATCCTTTACTGAGTTTCTTTCCTATTCCTCTGATCTTTTTCCAACCATGTAAAATTCACCACCAGGTAGAACACCATCCAAAGCTCGGACACCTTTTCAGGCTCTTCCTCTAGGATGTATAGACCATTATCAGAAAAAAAGTGTCAAATGCCTGCTGTCACCTTCAGTCAGCTGCCAGGAGCTGAAGATGTAACAAGCTTCATCCCTACAAATGGTTGTGTTGAGATAGCACTAGCACAGCATTTTGGGAAAGATTGCTCAGGTGTATCTCAAAGAATCCACTTTCCAACTAAATTTGGTTGGCTCCATCTAAGAGGATTTAAGACTGAAGTGTCCACTAAGAAAATTGCTGAAACTGCTTGAAATTCAATTGTGACAAATACCTGACTCTGGATAAGGGTCTTTGAAAATCCTGGACAAAAAGACCTGAAAACTGGAAAAGCAGTAATATGGAGGTATAGAAGCAGACAAAACCTACTCTGTTCATAGCCAACAACATACTTTGCATTGTATAAAAAACACTGACTAGAAAAAACTACTTATCAACTTGTATAATATTCATTATGTCTGTACCAACTGTCGTGACTTTTTAAACTAAACATTCTACACAAAACATCACCACTGGAGAAACACCTAGGAAAAAGGAAAAGCTGTTTATAACCCTGATATACTGAATTAGTAAATGACACAGAAAACAATTTGGCTGCACACTTTTTACCCTTAAAAGGAGATATAAATGTATTATAGTGCAGAAAAATCTAAAGGTGTACTTTCTGCAATGAGAGGTAAAAAACGTGAAGCATTAGATACTCTCTTAGCAGAGGAAAAAACCTTTCATTTGGCCACAAACTTCATAGCACAGAAGATTAAATTTCAGTAGAAAATTATCAAATCAGCAGAAAATAAAATTGATCGTTCCCATGCATACTGCAAAAGCAGTATTTTACTGAAAAGACTGAATACCTCAAATACAACATAAAAGCTTGCCATAATGACAGATAGTTCTATTAGAAAAGGTACTGAGTGCATAATTAACCAGTGCTAATACCTATCTGAATATCTGAAAAGAAGAAAAATTTATTCAAGTGGAATATAAACTATTCATCAAAGCTGGGGAAAAAAAAGAAAAAAAAGAAATTGCTGCACTGAAAACATGCACTAGTCAGGCTATGTTTATGATCCCCTGACAGAAATGTATAAATAGGAAAAATTTACCACTCATTCACTAGGGGCTAATGAAGCAGAACTAAGATCACACGTTCACCATCACTCAAGTGCAGAACATTTGCAGCTTCTCAATTTTATATAGAACCGCCTGCTCAAGTCACACATTCTGAAACAAAGGTCATATTTTTTGTTTCAGTCTAAACAGTAAACTGTAATTGGCTCAGAAGTTTCATTTTTCTTAAACTAATGTTAATTTAATGAGTATTTTCTTCATTCCTGGATATAGGTGATAAAGGACTTTGCTTTCTCAGTTTTCCAGTATCAATCATTTACATATAGTAAGGCAAAAAATGTAATATTTAATTGAATTTTCCTGTTCTGTAAAATGACTTGTATTCTTTGATAAACAACCACAGCTCTAAAATTTTGTATTTTTTATACCAGTTTGCAAAAATAAGGAAAATCAACCCTGCTATATCCATACTATCTAAGCTACTGCACTTATTTAGCTGCAAATGTGAAAACAGGAAGTATCAACAATTTAAAAAAATGCTTCTTGAGCTACAATATTTGTAAAGGACAAGCAGAGGTTTATACTGTGTAGACCAGTGCAAGTAAGGTCTAAATTCTCAAGCAAGGGCAAGTTTCCAATCCCTGAATGTTCACTTGGAGTGAGGCAAGCTGCATTACTTTGCAGCCAATAGAGGCATATGGACAATATTCCTGAATATACTCTCAGCTCTGAAAGTTGTTACACTTGTAACTGTAAACATATTTCAGAATTTTTAGCATCATCTTATTCTGTGTTAAGTAGTGTTTTCTAGAAGCTTTTTGTGAATGAAATATAAACTGGGGAGATTTGAAGTATTTCCCATGAATTTACTTTCTCAGTGCTCCTAGCAAAAATGCTGTCCTGCAGTTTTAGCCAGGTGATTACCCCTGATACATTATTTTCTTCCTAATTTATTTACACAGTCTATAATTCACTTAACAAAGATATTAGTATGTGAGGTATTCTATGAATGCTAAACAGATTTAAAACTACAGGCCTGTTCCTAAGAAGAGAAAACGAATTGTACCTTATGCTTCCAGTAGCATGTTGGGAAAATATTCTCTGGAGTTCTGACTCTCTTCTTCAAATGGATTCAACATACTGCCAATCTATAAGAGGTATAACTATAACTTTTTTCCTGATCTAAAAATAAACCTCCACTACACTAACAGAAGTGTCCTTACTAGAAGGTTTAATTCTGCATATTGTTTTTCGTAAGCATACAGACAGTTGACAGGACAAAGAGAAAAATATCTTACAGCAACTGGTCATGAACTAGTCATGAATCTCGATCAATTTTATTTTCCTCTGGTTTGATAATTTTCTACTGAAATTTAACTTCACTCTGCCTACAGCTGCGTATCTGGAAATATCTGTCACATCCTGCTCAGCAGAGGCCAGGGTGATCCTGCCTTCCTTCTGCATGGGCTGAACAGAAATCATGCACAGTGAGGCAAAGCAATGCTGTATTTTCTTCTTTAATAGCAAGGTAAAAGACCTAACTGCCCACTAGGAAAAACCAACCTACCCCTGGAACAATATTCACAGTACTTTAACTGAGGACAGTAAAGTTTTTTCTCCAGAATGTTGTACATGCTAGTAATGCCAGTGTAATTATTATTATTCAAATGACTCTATGTGTGCTGGGGAGTAGAAAGAAAGCTAGTCAATCAGAATTCAATAGTTACCAGTATTGAGCACATTCATACCAAACATATCAAATCTCTCACTACAGGAAGAAAAACAGGAACCATAAAAGACCTTTTGCTTGACATGGCCTGAGGAGCATTTTCATAACATTTTGTATAGTTGTCACATTTCATTGTGGATGAACTGGTAAATAAATCTTATAGAATGGCTCATATCTTTAATTCTTTCACATCTTTTAGTTGTTGCAGAGGCACAAGCAACAACACCTGTGATACTCTAATTTTGTTTCACCAATGAACAAAGATTGATATGGTAGTAAGAGAATCAAATTAGAAGGAAGAGACAGGAGTAAATATTCTGTCAGTGCTGTTCAGTGTTCCTGTGCAATAAAAGGAAATCCAATTTTCTCATCCCTCCACTTGCATTCAGGTTTTCCTCACTACAACAAAAAGATAAGAAATTATCAGTGTCTTTAAAATCAAAAATGTGGGAACAGCAGTTTTTCTGAAAATCTGTTACCAAAGGCTTAGAGTAGATTCCTACTAAAATCTCCAAAGGTATGGGGAGGTGGAGAGCTGAGACCTATTCTTTGTCAAGTCATACTAGAAATTACCAGCACTAGTATTTGTATGATGACCTTTCTGTATAGTGCTAAGAACAGGTTTTCCTTGGCAACAGAATTAATTCATTGGGACCTAGCCCAGCAGCTGCTGCAGTCATTGCAATCCAGAAGGATAAACTGAAATTTCTCTCCCACTTCTGACCTTTCTCATATCCCACTGAAGACATATGCATGAGAAACAATTATTGTTACAGGTGTGCAAATTTCCAAGCATCAGCTACCTGCTGCATACTTTTGCCATAAATAAAATACAGGACGCATTCATCCACAATCCCTTTTCCATAGGTCATTTTAGCACAGAGTAGAAGAGAGGAAATATGAAGTAACTTGTTCAAGTGCCTCTAATGCTAAGGGTGAGAATGTGCTTGAATTGGAGTACTATGTAAGATCTGACTACATGTCCATTGTATTTTTGCTTAACTTCTGCTCATTTCAGGAGTTAATTATCTGTAAGAAGGTTATAGTAAAATCATGAGTCCACTCTCAGCTGGAGGTCAAGCAGTAACTAAAGAGAGAAGAGGCCTCACAGAGAAATTATTAAATTAAGACTCTTAAAGTCTTATTTGCCTATTTTAATCTTAATCAAATTCCTCTTCACTAATTCTAGATGGGAACAACTGTTTTTATAGTAACTCAATTGAATCCACTCCTGACATAGAAGTATTATCCACTTCACTGTATACCATCTCCAGACTGAGAAAAATGTTGGAGGCAAAGCAACAGGCCTTGAAGACTATAAAAAAATCTTAAATAATTACAGATTATGGTGTAAGAAACAGTCCTTCAAGACTCAGAGCTCTCTGAAGCATTTCCCAGCCCACAAGCCAAACATGTTTTATGAGCTTCAGCCAGAACACCCACTAAGCCTGAATTGCCAAGACAAAGGATTAACATCAAGACTATGTCTAAGAAACCCAAATTCCTTGGAGAGAAGTATACAAAACCAGAACATATTTGAACTTTGAATGGAAATAAACTTTAATGAATCTGAGTACCACTAGGTAGGGGAACAGAGCTGCATACATCACTTGCTGAAATCTCTACAATCAGGGAGCCTAAAGAGGCCCATTATGTTATTTTAGGGGCATGCAAATGCCCATAGTCAAAATTCAAAATGGCAATCTCATTACTATGCACAAATGGGAAAAAGCTGTTGGCTGCTATGCTGAGAAGGCTGTCATAAATCTATAAATAATCAGACATACTGATCACTTGGGAGCTCTTCCTTCTGAATTCCCTCAGTGTTTTGTCTTCAGATGTCAGCAAATATGACATCTGTCCTCTCCATCAAGCTGGCTAATGGCCCTCATCTAAATCTGAAACATTGGACAAGCACTTTGTGAAGCCATCTCTATCCAGGAAATAAAGCCAATACTACAAAGTCTTTTGAATTTATAGTCTATCATTAATTGCCCTGAAGAACTTAACATAAGGTAAGCAACCACTTACACTGATCAGAACCTTATGACATCCCACAAAAGTGCTCTCCCAGCACACATGAACTGTGGCCAAGCAATGGGTTCTTCCTCAGAGGAAAGCTCTAGGCTAGTCAAACATGCCTCCATCCTCTCCAATTCAGGCATGCTAGCAATATCTCACAGGCAAGATTACCAGAGGCAGTTGAAAAATCTAAGAGAGTCTGTATGTTCACTTATTGTCAAAAAATTAAAGGAGAAAATATTGATGCAAAGTTACTGCTCTCAATATAATATTGAAAAAACAAAATAAGGGATCTAAAGTAATATAGATATTAAAGTAATATAGATAAACCTAGAAATAACTGTTCAATTTACTCTAAAAGCAGTAGAGTCTCATTTGCTCTTTCAAAGTCATAATCAGTTGAAGGGCACATTTTTCTTCTTTGTTCTTTCCCATCAATTTTAATAGGTGCAGAACATCAGTCACATGAAATATAACGGGACAAGAAGATGAATGAGTACATTTGAAGCCACTAGTCACGGACAGAAAGCATCCTGACAAAGTGACACTGGCAGCACAGGGTTCAACAATAGAGCCTGGACAATATTTAGTAAGTGAAACTACAGTGCTACATGATTTGGTATTTTCTCACTGGGCAAAATCCTTTCCCTGTCACTATTCATCATATTCCTACAAGTCAGGCTTTCAAAGACATTCTTCTACTGAACATGACCAAATGACATTTTTAAATCAGGGAAATACATAAATCTAGGGACAAAGAGGTCATTTGGAGATAAACTGGAATGACCTCCTGTGTTAAGAACTTCAAACTACTTCATCAAGAAGGTTTTAAATGGTTTAGTAAGAGTCACAACTGAAATATGAAATATATTGTGATTATAGGAGTGAGGAGATTTGGTGTCGATGTTGAACTAACAGCAACAGGACTCCACTACTGATGAAAAAATACCAAAAATATCCTATTTCTACATGGATCCAAAGAAAGCAATACCAACAAATCAACAATTAGAAATTCACTCACACTAAAAAGCCTCTAATGTGCATAATACAATGAAATATATGAATAAAACACCAGCAGGTCCCATTAGCTGCCTGTGAAGTAGTTCTGGGGAAATTGTAATGAAAATTCCTATCAAAACTGAAGTTAAATGTACAGTAAAGAAAAAAACAGTAATTCAACAAACTGACTCAAACTCTTTCTGTATGCTGAGGAAGCATTGGAAATGCAGGCAGGCCTACACTACTGTAATGATCCACTTGCTACTTACCACTAAGTGCTAAGTGGCTCCATCTAGCACTTTATGATGGTTATTGTGATCACTATCATCATTATTAGGCAATGCTAATTCACTTTCTTCATTAGCCACTTGCCATGATCTCTACAGGTAATCTTTAAGCTTTAAATAATACTAGACTTCTTTATACAAGAACAGTAAAAGAGAAACTAGAACCTCTTAAAATACACCCACAAGAGAAGGAATTAAAGCCAGACCTCCAAGCCCCACTGCTGCATGAAGTGGCCCCTATGCCTCAAAATACTCCAGTCACCCATCCAATGTGTGCAATACCCAGAAAGCAGAAAGACAGCTTCTGGCAGATTCTCTTAAACAGGGCAACATTCTTCTCTGGCATCCCAACATGCACTGCTGATAGGATGGTCTATTCCTTTTCTATCAATTACCTTACTGGAAGCTGTTTACAGCCACTACAGCTGCTCTTGCTGCTTCCCTCCTCTCCCTGAAGACAGAGACTGCTTTCGAACAAATCTCTACAAGTAAGAGATAAATAATAATTTTGCTGGTAAATACAATTGCACATAGACAGGAATTTCCCCCAATAAGTTACATATTTCAGAATGGGAAATCCAGAGAGAATGGAAATTCCACATCAAAGAAGTTCGGAGATTTCCCAAACAGCACACCTAACCCTGGAAAGAACAAAACAATTTCAGATAAAGGAAAACTTGACTCACTTTTGGCTTTTAAATTTCATACTACATGAAATAACACCGTCTTTCACAAACTACTGAATATGTTTCAAAAGTTAGTCAACCTAAATATTCGATTATGATGATATAGATAACATCCAGGCATTTCTGGAAATTTTTTTCTTATGTTTTTTCTGTAAGTCCATGTTTGACGAAATATCTAAATTTTTTATGAAGCATTTTGATTTTGATGGAATTATATTTCCTTATATTATATTTCCTTAGTGGGAAACAATGTAGATACCATCCACACTTACTCTATTCCTCATTTCTAAACTTATGTGTCTCTGTCTTTCTCAACTGTAATAGTAGACTACATGACAAATTCAAATGAAAACTACATTGCAATGAAATATGTCTTCCCCACTTTTAGCAGCCTTGACTTCTGAGAATGCATTCCAAATGCTGAACTTTAACTAATAATCAACCTTTTCTTCCATTAAAATTTATTTTGAGCTGGCAGTTCTTATGACCCCACATATTATGAGGAATCTGAATATTTCACATTCTAGCCATGGGGAAGTCAAAGACCTGAATAATGATTGTTCCCTGAGCAGCTTTCCCTGCAAATTCATCACTATAATATGCAAAAAGCACATTACAAATACAATCAAACACATAGCACAGCTCAGTCAATTGCTCTGTTATATTACAGGTAACCAAAAAGAATCATTTTCTCTGATTATTTCAGTCATTCAGTCCTCATAAGGATTTAGCCAAGTTCACCCAATTCCATGCTCCCTGTGGTCCTCAGGACACAGGCTCTGGCACTGCAGTACCTATTTCTGACATTACAGAGCAACTGAACATGTAGGAGATTTGTGGCTCTTTCCCAGGAGCTTCACCAGTTGATGCACACTGGCACAGAAGCTGCACTGACATTTGCAAGCAGGGCAGTCCCAGAAGGCATGTCTGCAGAGCCTTGCCAGGAGCAGCCTGGGTCTGAGGTGTGCTCAAACAGCCAAGGCTGGCTCCTGTTGGCACTGATGGCCCTGGGCAAGCCCTGACAGTCCAGAGCCAAGCCATACCCTGCTCCTCAGGGCCGTGCACTGCTGCCAATACCACGTGGCTGGGATTCAGCCTCACCTCCCAAGCAATGCTGCCAACCCTAGATATGCAGCAGTATATCAAATTGAAGAAGAATATTAATTTTTCCTAGCTCCATGATTCCAGGAGGTAGGAAAAAACCCCAAACAAACAATATCTCCTCCCATACCTCCCCCCGAAATACTGAAAGATATGAAACAAAAATAAAAGAATTCTCCAGCTGGGTGAAGAACCCTAAAACTAAGTTTTATCTAGACAAATTAAAGATACTTGTAGACTTTTGGCAGATTGATTCCTCTTAGGTTCAACTCTGACATCATTATACCAAAGCACAGGAATTCTATGTATGATATGGTAGTTTGGAAGATTACTTGTTCTGTCCTTGTATTGTTTCAGAGGTCAAACATCATGGCCAAAACCTACAGAGAATAACCATTACTGCAAAAAATCAGATGACAATCCAAAAAAAAAATTAATCTTTGTTTCGCTGCACTTTGCTGATTATCAGGGTTTGGGTTTTTTCAGTTAAATATATAAAAACCCAAACAACCACAACCTTCATACTAGAGAAACAAAGAATGTATTATTTTTCCACCTGAGAGAAGAACAGGTAAAATGTCCTAACTTCCTCAAAGGTAAACAATAAAACCTCAGAACAGTGAGGGTCATGGAAGGCTTCATCATCCTATTATGCAGAAATGGCCAAATAATAACCTTGTTCTCTGCCTCTCCACATCAGTATTTTGAGCTAAAATATAAACAATTATAGAAGAGACTTTGCAATGCATTATACAAAGACACTGCAATTCCAATTCTAGGTCCACTCCTAGAAATGGCATACAAGTATTTTTAACCTTCTCTTTCTGACCCACTATTTGTCATAATAATATTATAGACACCTTTGAACAGTAGCTGATTTAATATCCGCTCTTAATAGACTCATTTTTGTTACATTTATTGAGCAAAGTAAAACAAAAGACAAGCTTATCACACAAAAAATAGAAAAGTAAATATCTTCACTGCAACCACAAAGTAAGTGTATCAAGAGTAATCAGCATAGAAATTCTTAAATTCTTCCAGGTCTTGATATTTTGAAGTGATGTTAGCAAACTTGGAAATCTTCCTGCACTTGGAAAAAAAGAATCTACTTAAGAGTATCATCAAACTATTTTCCATTAAAGTAAAAGATGAGAAAAGCCTTTGTGATTGGAATTAGCCAGTGGGTTCTAAGTTATGGGGTTGACAGAAAAGCAAATACTATTACAAAAAGCACATGCCATTTAAAATAACAGGTTGAACATAATCTGAGGCTAAATAGTGTTAAAGCCAAAGACCCAAGAATTTTTCAGTATTTTTTAAAAACTATTTTGATAAGACCTCAGCAAATCCCTAGGGGTGGAAAACTACTAGTTATCACTAAGCCCTGCTGTATATGTCTCCATTAAACTCTCAGATCCTGAGAGAAAACTGGTGAAACAATCTACTGTCAGCTAACCCCATATTCATGGTGGAGTCTGGCTGACATTTTAATGCCCTTCCTCTTCAATGAACCACAAAACAAAAATACAGAACCTCTAAAATACATTTTTTTTTGACAGAATGCTCAAGGTAGCAAGACTGGCTTAATCACATCACTAATGTATAGAACTCACATAAAGATACATTTTGCCGTAGGCCTGAGGATTATATCCACACCAAAGCCCATCAGGAAGCAAGCCTCAAAAAAGGATGGCTCCATAAAAGTGTACAGAAATCTGATCATTAGAAGAATCCTTAATCCCCATTGTTAAATTCAAGATGCAAGGAACAAACAATAAAATGAGAGACAAAATCATGCTATTCAGTACCTGAACCACTAATTTTTTGAAATTTTCATGGCATTGCATATCAAATCATAGAATCACAGAATATCCCTGCAGATTACAGATACAAATCTCAGTATGGCTTTTTATAGCTGCCTGTGTTGTACCCATCCCCTGAATTCTTATCTCACATACTGTTGTCTGCTTTCTTATCTCAGGACGGCTCTTTATCTTTCCTCTTGAGGTATGCACAGGAACTATATGCCTTTTACCAGACAGTAAACAAGGACAGAAAATGAAAGCCAGGCCCCAATGAAGCCAGTGGTAACACTTCAGAATTTCCTGGACTTTACCAGAAAAAAACAAAGTATTTTACCACTTGTTTGTTTGAGATCAAAAATAATACTTTGGTACTTGGCATGTAATTCAGGCGTTATGTTCAAAAGAACGATCAAAAAACCTCCTGCTAACAGGTTTAGGTTTTCAGAGAACCAGATGACAACCTCCTAACACGTGTAGTTGTATGCATGGATGCCTTCTCTGCAGCCACTCTCCAACCAGACAGCCAGAGCTGATTATTTCAAGCAGCCTGTGTCTTCCCAGACCCAAATCCCAATCCTCCAGGAGTCCTCAGGGAGCCCTCACACCCAAACAGAGCTCTGTGGTAAGAGCCTAAGGTCAGACAAGAGGTGTCTCTTCTCTTTTTAGCAGTTGGCATGTGGTGACTCGAAGCACAGAGCTGAGGAGTGGGTGCCCAGGCTCTGGGGACAGCTACTGCTGGCAGCCAATGCTCCCTGCCTCTGTGGCACAGCATCCAGAGAGGGAAACTAAGCTCCTCTACCAGGAGCAAGTTGTTAGCAATGTCATGACACTGCTGTCTCTTCTTGAGCTTGCAGAAACATGATGGTAATAGGATTATTTCTATGATTTAATTTCTATTGTTTCATGCTGCTTAATTGTTGGTGTGAAGTAGTAATCAAGGAAACAGAAGAACCAGGAATGCTGTGGCTGCTAATCACATAGATAATCACTTATCTCTAAGAGAAGTCTAATTTCTGAACTCATTTTTCAGTCTTTTCAGTTCAGCAGAGTTCTGAAATGCCAAGAAAGTTTTTAGGATGTGGTTGGAGACAGTGTCTTTTTGAGGGGAATTACATAAAGCCAATCTCTAAAATTGTTCAGTTAAACTGAAACAGTACTCCTAGAATTTTGTTGACTTTTATTTTTGAACTTTTCAAATAGATAAATGAGTATTCAGAACAGCTACTTAGAAAAAAATAAGAATCAGGGGGTTATCACTTGTTTGTCTAAAAAATTTAGAGGAGCAAGAGGAAAAAGAAAGGAAATGCAGTAAGATCAAACCAGATCTACTTTTGTTACTGATTTAATTGAACTCAGATAATTCAGCTAATTTTCAGACAATTAAATTCAGATTTTTTTTCTTTCATATTCTCCAGAGGTAAAAGTGTACTAGTACAGAATTTCTAATAAAAAGAGAGCTTTGATACAAACCAAAAATGTGTTTATGCTGATGCAACACAAGCTAGTACTTTCCCAGAGCTGGTGATATTCATGAGAGGCATTTGGAGATGGCATTGATATACAGCAATCAAAGGTGCACAAAAGTTGTGGCAGCTATCTGCAGAAAAGAATGAGAGCTAATGGCAACCACCACACTGAGGAGTCATCGTGTAAATACCTCACATGGCATAAGTACCAAAAGAGAATATTAGTGGCTGAAGGTTGGTTCAAGATGAAAATCAGTATCACATAATCTACTTACTCAATTAATCTTTGGAACAAACTCAAACTTCATCAAGACCAGAGAAGGCAAGTCCCAGTGCTAAGGAACATTGCTTAGCCCCCAGTTTTCCATATCCCAGTGCCAGCTACAAGCAGCATCTCTTGAAACTTGCACAAGTGCCTCTGCTGTTTCAGCAGGCAGGCTCGATGTCTCTCTTGTGAGCAGCTTTGAGTTTGAAGAGTTGTACCACTAGAACTTAGTCCTTCAAGTAGCCCAAGGGATATCAAAATGAACATAAAATCAAAACTCTGAACTGGCAAAAATTTGAGCTTTATGGTAATTATGGAAACCAACATGAGAAGCAAACACCATAATCAGTCTTCAGAGAATGTAAAAATGCTGTAAGCAAGCTCTACTATTATCCCAGGTCAAATATAAAACATAAATGTGCAACCTTCCAGTTTTAATCCCAGCTCTACCACTGACTTTGTGAGCCATCTGAGATAGCCTCTCTTTTCCTTTCTGGCTTATCTCCTTTCTCCCTTTCAATTCTATGCTCTCCTGAGCTAGATCTGCTTCTTAACATGTAACTCAAAATTGAAGTTGGCACCATTCTTTGGTTTACCTCTAAAACAGTGTTCTCTCTCCAGCTTTCCCCTCTTTTTCTTAGGGTTAACTGCACATTTTGAAAACAAGGCACAAAAAATTCAAGCAAACAGAAATGATTATATGACAGCCACAATATTCTGAAGAAAACCTGCATTTTCTTGAGTCTCAAACAAGGCTATTGAAGATTACTGCTGATTCCTTTCAATCCTAGCCATTTTTCTCTTATCCTTTCTGCTAAATGGGAAGAGTCCTCACCATGCTGCTAACAAATCACTTTAACTCACTTCTTTAACCCCTGCAGTGGAAGAGAAAATCAGCTGAGAATGGCAGAGGTCTTCTCTTAATGGACATGAGCATAGACCAGATCCCACCCTCTCTAAGTGGCTTGACATAGACTTCCTGGATGAACACTCATTAGCTCAATCCTGCTTATACAGCACACAGGAAATAATATTAAAGTGCTCCACAAAGTAGCATGTAGGGCCATAAATTTCAAATTGAGACATCTTTCATTTCTGCACTGGTAGGCATATGGACTTAAGGGGGGTAGTATGCCTGATACCTTTCCCCAGTGAAGCCAAGAAATAAATTTGAGCCATGCTGAGGGCTGGTGAAGAGGCAATCAGAGGCATGAGGGTCCTTCACCAGTGCATAGTGGTATCTCAAAAGCTTTCATTCTTAAAATATGACTATTTGACTTTTTATTTTGATCCTAGTCTGTACGTGCAAAACACAGTTACCTAAATAAACATATCCATTACATAAGCAAATGATGCTTTTGGAGATGGCCCCCATAGTCTCTGAACTGCTACCTCAGCAAAAGACAAGTCTGGAGTAAAGGAATGGGGGGAAGAGTGAGGAATTAGACATATTCTAATGATGTCTTCATTTTCCAGCAGCTCTACAACAAAAATCTCTGTGATGCTGAATCTGATCTTACTAAAAAGTCACAGAAAACCTGCCCCCACTGCAAGCTTTTGCATGGTTTTCCTCTGCAAACATGCTTTCCTTTGTTTACTATATTTTTAAGTATATGTGTGCATAGACCACCCACAGTATCAGGTAGGCTAGCATGGGAAAGGTGGCAGATGAGGCTAGGATTGCTTCTTTATATGAATATAAATTAATCTATCTGATCCACATATGCTAGTGAGCCACAGCTCATCCTCAGTCAATTCATGTCCCTGACAGGCTAACTTGTCCCAAGCTCTCCAGAAATCACATAGATGAAAGAACCAAGCCTGTGGTATAGGAATTGCAGGACTGGAGAGTTAAAAAGGGATTTGCAAATCAAGTGGTAATGCCTGCCTTGGCTTAATTTAATTTATCATATTCTACTGATGTTGCCCCCCTCCCAGCAGCAAATCAGAATTGTACACTGAAGCAGTTATGGTGTGAGACACTGCCTGATCTTTACTGCAGCACCTGGTTAAAAATATGCTCAGTATCCTTTGGGCTCTGACCTGCACACACTGAAACAAAGATAGGGATGAGTTTACAGATGAACACAGGATCTGGCAGCGAGCACACTAAGTCATTTCTCTGCTCTGCTTCTGCACCTTATCAGTGACATTTCCCTAACAGCACAAGATGCAGCACCAGGCTCACTGCATTTCAACTCCCTGAGGAACCTCCCTGAGATCCTCCCAGGGATAACACTTTATCTGGCAAGCACCAGAGTAAAAAGTGAAAGCATTAGTTAATTTTGCACCTTGGTTGCTCACATCCACAGACACTCCAACTCAATAGCAGAGAAGATAACAGATAGAGGGAAGAATTTCTCTCAAATCTCTTAAAAACCTGACCTTTGGGTTTGCTGATAATTTCAATCACTTTTATTGCAATGCAGCATTACTGCAAGAAATATTCTGAAAATTCATTTGCTCTAAACCAGACACAGTCTTTTTCCCATGCACACATGCAGCCCTTTAAGAAATGTCTAATTCCTTTCACAGCAGAACCTGCATTTCTTATTCCCTGGCACAGAAATGCAGACATTGACCTGCTCTACTCCATTTTACACTTTCAGATCAGTTTTGCAATCCAGATCTGGGGAGAGGGAAAGGGGAGAGGGAAATGGAAGAGAGGGAAATGTGCTGCTGCTATGCTTTTCCCTGAGCTATTGCTGTAAGAAAAAATGATGACAGGATTACGACTAAATATTGAACTAAAGGGAAGTGTTCCACCTAGAGACCATCTTCACCAGGCAAGGCAATGGGCATGTTACCTGCAAATGGACACTCATTTAGGATTGAATACACTTGCTGGTTCTGTGGTAAAAAATGATGCAGAGGTATGGCCCCCAGTAGTAATTAACAATGTTAATCTTCTTCTTCCTCTCTATGGTGATAAAAAGAGTCATTTTTATATTTAATTAATGCAGAGGATCATTCTGGAAACTGGCTAATGAGGCTCTGATCACATTACCATGAAAATGTGCATTAACACCACAACTGAGGAGGCTGCTTCATGTGTAGAGAATCCACTTTGTAATTAGCCCACTGTGAAATGAATCACGTCAGGAGGAACTTGGAGGCAACCAGTAGGCACTGGGCACTTAGCTGCTGCTGTGCCAATAGACCACCAACATTATAAGCTGTTTTTTCTCCCCTGCACTGCCTGTCAGCAGCAGTGCAGTCCAAAACTGCCAGTGCTCAGCCTCTATCAATGGCAATGTGTCAAAGCCAGAACAAATTATAGAGAGGGAGAGAACAGATGCTGAAAGGCACTAAACTTTAGTATATGAGAGTCTGCTATGCCAAGAGGAAAAAAAAAAACAAAGAAAAAGCTGCAAATCAAATACTGATTCAATAGGATCTGAGCAAAAATTATGGGCTATTATGGGGAAGTACTTGTTTCGTCTTTTCTCATCTTATTCTGAGGAAACTGGGAACACAGCAGCAGCAGACTGCTACTCTGCTGTGCACTACACTGTCAGGATGCTGAAAGAGACACCAAAATACCTAAATGGGATTATGATCTTTGTCTAGGAGTATACATATATAACACACACACACAGTGCATGAACAAGCAGCACATCTCACCCATGGAACCCTGTTGTACTCAGTACCTGTTTAAAGGTGACAACACATTTCAGAATTATTTCAATTTCAATTAATGAACCTGAAAATTTAACATGCTTCTCAGCCAGCACAGATATGCCATAAAAACTTTGTTCCTTAACTTAAAAATACCTGAGATCACAGACCTAAGGGTTTCAGAGGCAGCAGTGCTATTTATCTGAAATCAGTCTTATTACCCAAGCCAAGGGCTCCCTTAAAACATCACCGATAAGGTTCAATGAGACTGCTGCTATATGACTGACATCTTGGCAGAAGATGCACAAAAATGTTAAAAGAATCCCACAGGAAGTCATCTGAAGGGGGAGTGGCATACGAGCAGAAAACAACAGGCACCCAAAATACTAATAATTACCAACCTCCCCCCAAACAATTTCACCAGCAATTTTGCAAAGGAAAGAAAAAAGGCAAGACAAAACAAAAGCATCTCTTCTCACTGTCTGTAAAGCACATACATTTTTACTCTGGAGATCCTAGTAATATCCTCTGCACTCACCTGTGAAACTTCATAGAGCAGTTTGTAGTGCTCCTCTCTCTTCTGAAAAGTGCACAGATTGCAGCCCATCCTAATAAGCAACACAAGAGCAAAGCCTCTAATTTCCCCAGCACTGAAAGGCAAATGCACTGACGGGGAATCACCCTCCAGACTTGTCTACTGTTTTTCATCAGTCACTCCAGCCCCGACACAGGCACGCCACTGTTAGCTGGCAGCACAAGGCAGGGCAGTGCGTAGCAGCATGCTCTTCTTCCCTTTCCCTAACTATCTTACACTCACGTATACACACACAGAGTTTCGACTCAGTTCATGGCAACACTCCCCCTGTCTCTGCATCAGTGCACATGACTACACAGATTCCCACTCATGAATATTAATAGCGTCTCATTGATTATTTATGACAGAACGTGTTAGCAGGGAGGGGTGTCATAGCTGCCGCTGATGACAGATGAATATTCACTAATTAAGAAGCAAATGTACTGTGGTTAAACAAAATTCACTTGAGTCAATACCAACTCTGTTTATTAAGGTTAGAGACTAAGCTGCATGCATTTCACCAGCACTCGTCTCAATTTTTACAGTAATTGTGAGACTAATTCATTAATGGAGGTGGGAAAAGCACAAGTCAAGCCTTATGTTAGGTCTCCACCTTGTGCAACAGGGATCACAGAATACATTTTAAATATTTGTAAGCATTTTAGGAGAGTGCTTGTGAAACCTGAGCTGATGTTGCTAAAAATTTAAACTAAAGAAGGGAGGAGAGAAAATTAACCCAGATGGCTATACTGATAGCTCCAACACTGACACTGCCAAATTTAGCCAAAATTGCACTGTGATCATAAAAGGTGTAATTCTATAACAATTCATCATGCATATATAGGAAATGTGGAAATGCAGGTGTGCCTGACCTTTTTTAGATACAGACATTTTACTGTTTATTAAATAATCTCACGTTCAAGTGTCTTTTTTGCAAGTATAACAGATTAATAGTAATTATAGGCCAAATTTCTCAGAAACTCAACAGATACACCCTCTCAGACTCCCAAGTATCAAAGCTATTATTTTCACATGTCATTATATCCAATTTTACAATTTGTAAATTAGATTTTAATAGCGCCCCAATTCTGAATGTATGTATAAAGGAAAAGATGCATGTAAAATTAAACTAAACCCACATATTAAATATTGAGGCCAATGGAAATCACACTTAATTCAAGCCTGACATTAATTCTTGTATTGCACATAATGTAATCCAATGGTTATGCAAGATAAAAAGCCCAAGCCATAACAAAACAGGATAGAATAAGCAAAAGTTTCCTTTAAGAAAAATCTTTACTTTCTCAGCAACTTTGCTCATAAAGAACTATATCAAGTGCTTGTTTCAGAACATGTTTAATCTAGGGAGGATAGCATGTGGGATCCAAAGCAGAAATAATCACTTGGAAACCAATGAAACCGGTTAGTTAAGATTAACACTGGGCCCTAAAGAGTTGCATTTACTAAGAAATCATGTACAGCTACTATTTTTTTTGGGGTGCAGTTTCCTAAAAGTGCTTTGTCAAACATTTTAAATCAATAACAGGAAATTATTCTAATGAGCACTAATTGATAAGAAATTGGTTTTGCATCTAGCAGCACCTCAAACACCAGCAACACTGGGTGGCAAGCAGATCAACAATCATGTGCTGCTTATCAGTTCAGCCCCTTGGGATATAATAATCCGATTTTCTGGGCCCTAATTTTACCTAATAGACAGGATAAGAGCCAAGCAGAGAAATCTACAGGAAAAACTGGACCATTGCTGCAAACTCCGCATAGTAGTAAAGTTTGCTAGAATCTCTAGGTAAATTAAAAATAGGTTGAGACTAAATCTTAATTTCATCTCCATTAATAAATGTGTAGAGTCAGGAGGAATCAAATAATGTCCATTAACAGAGCAAGCTCTAAACATACCAGCTTCCAGCACTGTTCTAAAACAGAACAGCAAGATTAATTTTCATTGGTGAAAGAACCCAAGCAGGCAAGTTTGGTTATGGATTTCCACCAAAGCCCAAGGTTTTCAAAGATGAACTATGGAGGCAGGATCATCATTGTTAGAAAGAATCATCTTCTGTTCTACTCCTTTACACTCACATGAAATGCAGTTCATGCTGAGAGGTTTAAACCCATGTAGAAAACATCAACTCAATCTTTGAAGGTTTCTATATTGTGAGGTGCAGAAAGATTCTCAGATGTGTAAATTTTGAACTTAAGAAAGTCAGATCAATGAACAAGACAACAGTCATGCAAGGACAGCCATGCCATCTTTCCATGAAAGTATTCCCTTCTTCCACTGACACGATTTCTTCCTCTGACACATACAGAGTTTGAAAGCTAAACTACATTCTTGAAAGGAAACATTATTTATCCTGGTATATTTTGGATAGTTTCTTAAAATTAGTTCTTAATAAATCAGGGGAAAATGACATATTATTACAGGATTCCAGTTCTATACAAGAAAGAACAAAAAACAATAGACAAAATAAGCAATGGAAATCTACAGTTAAGCTTTCAGCAGTTTTGCCTTACAGTGTCTATTTTATTTTGTCCTTTCTCTGTTTCTTTTGTTTACTTCTCTGGAGACAACATAAGCTCCTCCATTAATTTATCAAATACCTGCCCTCTGCTAAAACAGAGTAAAAAGGTTCTGTCTTCTGCTTCTGCAACCACTAATGGGCACAGTCTGAAGGGCTGAATAGATTTATTAGAGAAGGAAAAGTGTACTTCCAGGATCCTGAACTCCATCTAAATATGCAACTTTGATCTTACATGTGGTCAAAATACTGAAGAGTTCAGTATATATCTATACTGAGCATAGAATGACATTCAAGGCAAAACTTGGTGGAACTATTAACTAAAAAGAAATATGTGATATGTTTTAGTCAAGTTGAATTTGACATTGGTAAGAAAGCAATTTCTTTCTTTCCCTCTTCCTCATCTTTATTACCCTCCAATTTTTTGTAGCTAAAAGGATCAAAAAGGTAGAAAAACATAATCAGGTTACTCTAATATTATATGTAATTCATAGATATTTCAATAATTCAATGCTTTCCTAGATTGTGGAGTTATCTATGATCATTGCCTTCAATTTAATCTTATCATAAAAACTAAAATAATAATTTACAGTCTAACCAGCATTCAATAATGCAAACAGATGGAGTTTAATTTTTAGAGAGCTACAACAAAAAATGTTAACATTTTCAAACAAACATTTTCAAATTGTTTAGGTTCCCTAATTAATTTTAAGTATGTAGGAGATTACTTACATTTGGTATAGTTACCTTATTGAAGTACAGCAATGTCTAATTATTAGCACCCATGCTTGAAAATTTATCATTGCAAAAAATTCAAGACAATGACTCTGCAAATTATAGACCACTCACTCTTTTATATTCTTTTTATCACACAGCTAAAAGACACCTAATAAAATATAATATTCATTTTAAGTGAGAATAGTGAAGCTGTTGGTCCAAACTCAGTGCTGAAAACCATATGTGGAATTCTAAGTTTTCTTTGCAAGCCCTTGAATTCACGCTGTCCTCTTGATGTACCAACCCCACAGCATTTACTATATAAATTTTGAGGAATTCCCAGAAATCCGGCTCACAGAACAGATGGCAATGCAATTTATAGTCTAAGGGCTGCATAGCTGTAAAACAGAAGTATCATAAGAAAAATGGAGCAGGAGAAAGCTTTTGCATATCCCCACTGTTCTGAACAAAGGCTTGAACTCATAAAGTTTAACCTTGGTCTGGGTAGATCTTTTAGTCTGTTGGGATATTTAATGTTTTTCATAAATACATTTCTTTCAGCTGCTGGAACCAGGTGATCTAATGCATCAGTCAGTTTGCATATTAGAAAAACAAAGAATCTTCCAGACCTATGACTGCAGAGAAAAACTTAAAAACCTTCAGTAAATATGACCCAAAGACTCAGAGTTTGCATATAAGATAGCCAGCTTGAACTTTAAAATAACATAACGTGTATATTAACCAGTAGGCTAAATGAAGGTGCAAACTGTGGAAGTACAAAGTCATTGAAATGGGCTTAGGCTTCAATAAACTGGATTTTTACAAATATAATAAACTAGAAAATCTTACCACAATCCCTACAAGATACATAAAAGTCTTACCCAAAGTAAAAAGGCTGTATGTTCTCTGCAATACTCTCTGGAACATTAATTTAGGAAAGACATTTGTTTAATCTCATATCCTTTACCACAGCTACAAAGATTTCATGCACTGGTCAAAGTCACAGCAAAATTAAAGGTGGCAAGAGAAGGGGCAGGACATGGAATTTCCATGTTCTGTATTTCCCAGGAGGACTGTAATTTCTCTGAAGACTATTTGGGCCTGCCTGACTGTAAATCAAATGGGCTCCATAAGTGGAATTTTCCATTGGGCTCCAATGCCTCCTGGAAGGCAGGGAGCACCCACAATGTCATATCACACAAGTCCAGTCTATTGATATCTACTGATTGCTTTTCCCATCCATGATTCAATTGACATGGGATCTATGGGATACTACAGGATTTATGGGATTCCTTGTCCAAAATGCAAATACCTGTCTAAAGGGAAGTGGAAAGCAAGCACATGAGGAATCCTCTCTGCCACAATTGCTTACAATACAAGTTGTACTTGTTCTTTTTGTTCTATAAAGGAAAAAAAGAAATACCACCTCCACCCCCACCCTGTTTTAATTCCTTTATCAATTAATACAATGTGAATAAGCTAGCTAGCATTCTTTGGGAAAAGTACAATTCCCTTACCATGTCCACTAGCCAAATCTCAGACTGCTCAGAAACCTTTTTTCTCTTTTCTTTCTCAATGTGTCGTCCAGGATATTTTTTTCCCCATGGTTTTTACTCTGAGTGGCTTCCTTATCACCCTTAAACTGGTGCCATAATAATTAGGGAACTGTTGCAGAAAACCAAATGATGCCTAATACTGAAATTTAAGGCCTTAGGAATACACAAAGGTTGGTGTCAGGACTTGGTTAACATCCTCTAGAAGGACCCTGACTTTCTTTTGACTTTATCTCATCAGTTAGTTATAAGGAAACCATCTCACACTTCACTTTTTTACAGCCATGTGATCATGTGAAACAACACTATGGAGTACACAGAGTAGAATTACTCATAAATAAGCTTAAAATGCTTTAAAGGAAACAAGGATTATGAGCATATGAACAAAGTGGTGGGAAAATCTCTGAATATAGACAAATTTAAACGTGAAGTCCCATGTCAATAAACATTAAATAATGTACTTAGGGAACACTGCTAAAATATTCAGAGTCATGGTCTCTAAAGTAATTATATCTATTAAGAAAATAGAACTGGAGTTGTGGATAGTTTCCTTGAATTGCCTGAGGAAAAGACTCACAATGGAACATGAACTACTGAAACTGCACAAACACCAGAAATATCCATATTTTATCCATACAGCCAGTAATCCTGGTCTTTCCATCTCTAAATCATTTAAAGAAAATGAAAGAGCCATGAAGCACAAATGAGAAATACAGACAATGTTTCCCTTTCCCCTGCATCTTCCATCTTTATATATATTTTCCTGATACAGAACACATTCCTTCTCACATTACACAACGAAATAATAAGATGATACATTTAAAACAACGAAAGCAAGCCTGGAATTTTTTTCCTATAAATTTGACAGTGGAATGCATTACTGAACCTCAAAGGAAGCAAAAAAGCAGAAAAGAATTTAAAAAGTTATTAGACAACTTTACAATAGATAACTGTTCACTAGTCATCCACCTGCCTAGGAAGCCCATAATTCACTGACTCTGGGAGCTATGAGAGATGGAACAACTCTGAGATTTCCCTCCATGCAGCCCCTTGCTGGCAGCCTGCCTGTGTTTATTATTTTTCTCTTGAGAAATCTAATATTGGCGACATGATCCCTTTACTATTTCAATTCTAAAGCTCCAAATTTACCAGTTGTTGCACAAAAAGCTAGAATATCTCCTTAACTGAAAGTTCCTGCCAAGTTCACACCCAGATCAAACAACAGCAAATATCAGTGAAAAGCATCAATGAGAAAATGAACTCACAGTACAAAATTAATTCAAGTGATGAAACTGCAGAGACTGGTTTAGAGGACAAGATCAGTGGTGAGGAACTCCTTGGCTCTGTTCTTTCATCTGATCCCTGAGTCATTAGAAAAGCTCTTCTCTTTTACATTCTTATAAAATAAGTAACACCAGTCTTGCAAGGGTATCAATTCAGTAAGCCTTTTAAGACTTTACAGAGCTTTTCAAAGAATGTATTATGGAGGGCTGTTACACCCATCCAAGTTCTGCTGAGGCCAGCCTTGCAGTCTCCAGCATTCAAATGCAATTAACGTGTCTTGTGTGGTTTCTCAATTGGAAGTTTTAAGTTTTATACTGCTAACCAGTATAGAAGTACAAAATGAAAAATTACTCATGACTTGAGAAAGTCCCTTGCTAAAAGTCCATTTGAGTGTAAGTGCCATTAGTTCAATAAATCTGCAAGAGTAGTTTTGGTACACCAGAATATATCAAAAATGAAGACACTGAGGAGAACAGTTTGTCATGAATATGGCACAACCAGTACAGAGACACATTTACCAATATGGACACACCACGTTCACTTTCAAAGCTCATGCAAGTGACAATCTGGAAAAACTGCCAAGGGATACAGCAATAAAATAGATAATTCTGTCTTGCCCCATATAAATGGTCTACTGTGCCCTAGAAAAACACACCTGGATTAGGGAAGTTTTCATAGCCTCAAATGGATTTTCATGGTATCTAAGCTAAAAAGGAGAACTGTATTGAATCAGGCCATATAAGCAGCTGCTTCTCTTCTCCACCAAAGTATAAAGATGTTGTAACATAACTGTCAGAATTTAACATTACTATAGCAAAAAATTAATTTTGTAAGATAGGTTTGAGCTATGCCTCTAAAGAAGCAGTTTTACAGAGGGGAGTTGGATGCTTGTGTGTAACTAATCATGACTTTGTCACCTAAAGACAGTATTAGGTGAATGTGACTGGATCTCAAACCTGGCTTCAGCACACACTCGATAGAATGATGGATGTAGGAGTATACCACATAATGCTGCAGGAGGAACTGCCCACACTGCTTCCATGTCTGTCGGCTAGTCAGACTAGCTGAGTTTGGTTCAGACTGGCTACTTTGATTTAAAATAACAATGTGAACTAGAGTCAACTCTGTTTGTTGACAGTCACTAACCAACCACCCTAAAAGCACCATTAATTCTGGTGTCATCAGCAAATGCTTTGTAATGATTTAAAACGAATGCAGCTTCCTCTTCTTTAAAATCCCCACAGCATCAAAGGTTTACTTTGTACACTGTTTGGGCTTTCTAAAGTTTAAAATCACTGCCAGTGCACCTGCTTTCTAGAAGATCATTAGGTAAATGTCCCAGTAAAGCCCAATCAACCTGGCTTTAGTTACCTTGCCGTCTGCTCTAGAAGAAAATTAATGTTATTAGACGTGTCTTTCCCTGAAAATTGCTGGTGTTTGGTTACTGTGGCAGCTGTCAGGAGGTGCAGGGGTTTTTCTGCTAGATGCTGAGCCGGCAGGCTGCCAGGGCACAAGCCTGGTCCCATCTCTGTTCCAGCCACCCCACCTGTATCAGGGTGCCCTGAGCCCCTGCAGCACAGCAGGGCTCAGCCCTGCCAGTGTGCCCTGCCAAAGCCCAGATCCCTGCAACACTCACCCACCAAGAAACAGAAACATCAGTTCTGAACTTGGGTATGAGTTAGGAAGAAAAATACAGAAAAAAATAAAAAAACTCCTGCAGGCCTACATGGATGGAGACAAATGAAATCCGATTAACGATGCCTCTTTTCCATCTATTTTTATGTCCTGTGGAAAAGAAATTAGCATAGCAAATCCTGCTTTATCTCTGAATGAAATTTCAGATCCTTAGTCTGAACCCCTCTCCTTTTTCCTGGAATAAAAAGCCAAAATTGAGATCTTGTCAGCTTCAGAGGGGAGCTTTGTCACACATCAGTGGTTTGCAGGGGCGGGTGCCCACCCAGCCCTTGCTGCCTGGCCACAGGGACACCACTGCCACCAGCTCTGCTCAGCTGCTGCCACGCCTGTGCTGTGCTTCAGCCTTACTGCAGCCTGCCAGGACTCTGGATGGCCTGAGCCCTCTGGACAGGGGCATTAAAAACTCCTTTTGAACATAGCTTCTTAAAGTAGCCAAAGGACAATATAAAGTGGAGGAAAATAATTTGATCACTTTACAGTTAAAGAATGGTGCAGATTACAGTGAAGCACTTAACTTGTATTTAGCATTAAAAACATATGAAACAATACAAACATCAAGACCACTTAAACCTTCTGAAAGCCAGAATTGTAGAGCAATGGTCTCATTCATTTTACCAAGACTGAAGCAGATAAAAACCATCACTGTGCTCTGAAGAAGAGCTGCTTAGCACCCTTCCTCAACAGTAAGTAGCAATTGATGGAAAAGTAGCAATACCAGTGCAATTCATCTGGGATGAAAATCCTTCCCAATTAAACTTTCACACACTGAAAACATGCTCTCTCAGATGTTTTGAGTTTTGGATTTCAAAATATGCCCCTCTTGAAATACGTGCCCAAGCTCCATAATGTATTTTGGCTGTCAATATCAGTCATACATAAAAATGAAGCAGAGTCTAGACCAGAGAAATGTGGTGAGAAACAAAACAAAAATCTCCAGGGATCTTTGCTTTGTAATTCTCCACTGATGTTTTCTCCAGTACTAGTGCTGGAAAAAGCATGATCTTTAAGGACTCCTTCCAACCCAAAGCATTCTGTGATTCTGTGATTTATCTGAACTTTCCTTACTAGGAAATGTCCACCATGCTTTGTCCAACAGTGCAGTAAGTGCCCTTTTCACCTTTATACATTAAGAAAAGCAAAAAATGTTATTTTTTAAAAATCGTAAAATAAAACTATATCTTTGCAGGATATGTATTTTAGGAGACACTGTTTGGAGTTCTCTGTCTCTTAAGGTTCAAGCCCCCCTGTACAATCCTTCTCAGCTCCTTCAGTAAGGCAGGTCTTGTACTTTAATTTGTAAGAGTTTAAAGATGCTCACAGGCAGACACATACCTTCCCTGTGTCCCCACACCTACCAACTTGCCTGCCCAGACTAAAGCAGCCTGCTGCAATAAAAAAATGGAGAAACATAATCTCATATACTCCAGAGCCAACTTCTATACAACTGAAGCATTTATTTCAAAAGAAAAACAAGGGGCCTCAGACCAGGTAGGTAACCTCCTGTGGCTAAATCCATTCACATTTGCCCATAATAAGTCAGACCCCACATTTTCAACTCATCTTCAGAGAGGAGAACGAGATGCTTTCATTTACTACAGGGGAGGAAGCAACATCTCCAAAAAAGGATTTTACTGTTCAAACTTCAAACTGCAGGCAGCATGTAGGTGAGCGTTCACACTGGAGGTAAAAGCAGTGTATTTCCAAAACTCACTTGTGTTTTTTACAGAATTAAACTTTGCATCTTATAAAACATAAAGGTCATGTAATAGAAGAGGAAATATTTAACCTTGTCAAAGTCAATGTCTATTCTCTTCTCTATGATTCCTCCTGCAAAGATGTGAAACAAATCACAGGAAAAGAAAGAAGGAAAAGGAAAAAAAATCAAGAAAAACTGACTGGGAAAGGGTGAGTGCATTTTCTGCAAGACCTTTGAATCTAGTCTGAATGTGTTTAATTTCTATTCAGTTCTTGTGCAGAACACTAGGATTATATGTATCAACTTAATTCAGTGATAAGAAAATCCTCACTATAAATCCTACCATGTGGGACAAATCTGTCAAGATCTTGATTATCAAAACAAATGAACAGACAGTAAAATGTGACATACACAGCATACACTTTACATGATAAATTAGCCCTAGCACAACTGACACACATACTGTAAGGGGACGTTAAGGTTGCTATGGCAAGCAATGTCTTTCCTTCCCCAGCACCGGAATCATAAGTTCTCTGAGTCAATGACTTCTAGGAAAAGACAAAAAATCTTCTGTAGTTAAACATTATCTGCATATAACACAACATATTTCTGTGTCCCACTGTGGTCTCCTTCAAAAGTTACTGCCTTCAAGAGTGACCTCACCCTGTCACTGGAGTGACTAGCCAGAAGCCCTAAGGTTGTTATTTGCCCCTTCAGCAGATGTGCTAGGGATTTATTGCAATGCTTTAGGGACCCAAAAGTGATAGTCAAATAAATTAGGAAACTCACGCAGTGAGCAACAACATTGTCAGCTCAGGGAAAACAAGGGTCCTTTCTCAAGTAACAGATCTGAACAGAAATGCAAGTATTTGAGCTACTGAAGATTTTGGATGTTATATTTTCCTCAGAAATGGGTTGTCATGTAAGAGCTGAGGTTTATTCCAGAAACATTCCCACTTCTGGCTGAAATTAAAATTGGAGTGGAGTGGAGGAGAGGAGAGGAGGGGAGAGGAGAGGAGAGGAGAGGAGAGGAGAGGAGAGGAGAGGAGAGGAGAGGAGAGGAGAGGAGAGGAGAGGAGAGGAGAGGAGAGGAGAGGAGAGGAGAGGAGAGGAGAGGAGAGGGAGAGGAGAGGAGAGGAGAGGAGAGGAGAGGAGAGGAGAGGAGAGGAGAGGAGAGGAGAGGAGAGGAGAGGAGAGGAGAGGAGAGGAGAGGAGAGGAGAGGAGAGGAGAGGAGAGGAGAGGAGAGGAGAGGAGAGGAGAGGAGAGGAGAGGAGAGGAGAGGAGAGGAGAGGAGAGGAGAGGAGAGGAGAGGAGAGGAGAGGAGAGGAGAGGAGAGGAGAGGAGAGGAGAGGAGAGGAGAGGAGAGGAGAGGAGAGGAGAGGAGAGGAGAGGAGAGGAGAGGAGAGGAGAGGAGAGGAGAGGAGAGGAGAGGAGAGGAGAGGAGAGGAGAGGAGAGGAGAGGAGAGGAGAGGAGAGGAGAGGAGAGGAGAGGAGAGGAGAGCTCACTGAAACTTTCAGAGCAGCCTGGGCTCGGCTGCAGGTGCCCTTGGGGCTCCCCATGACGGTGCCAGCTTGCGTATTACAAGCAACAGCTACACACGTTTCCCAGTGCACAGCAAAATAAACCAAGATGCCAGGGCCATAGGATTAATTGATTCTTTTTGTCTTTCACCCTGCTTCAGAAGTCAGTCTGACCGATGCTGTTTCACACTCTCCAATGCAAGCTTCACTGCTCCAACCTCTGACTAAACACAGATTCTTCAAAGCAGCACTGGGGGAGGTAATATTTATCCTTTGCAACACACAGGGAATGTCACGTTACAACTTCCTCCTGGATTTCCTCTTCTATTAGGAGAGGAGGGGAAGGAGGAGTGGGAAGAAGGACTTGCACAGCCAAAGCAAGTGCCAGCACTGGAAACTAATGTCGTGTATTTATCTGCTCACATTAAGTATGGAAGAGGCAGTCACAGTTCGTGTTCCCTTGGCACTCTTGAAATTCTTTTCCTTTCCATCTTGCAGAGGGTGAGAGAAAATAGCAGTTACTGACAAATGCTGGGGGAAAGCACAAGACCTAACCAATAAATATTATATGCATCCATATCTCTAACATTCTCCTTCAAGTCTAAAAGTAAATATGAGAATCCCCATAGGAAGTCATGGAAGCTGCCAATTCCTTTCAGAAAGGCAAATAAATGAATTTTCTTGATGCTTCTCTTCATTTCTTTAATAATCTGATTAAACATTGGCAACTGGTGACACAGGAGAGCATGTTCATTTGTCCACACAAGCCAGCCTTTCCCTTGTCAAATGCCCAGGTGTGAAGGGAGGTAATCACTGAGGCTGTGGGAGCATTGCCCTGGCAGTGCCCACACTGGAGGTACCCAGCAGAAATGCTCATGAAGAAATAAGGCTTCATCATCTTGTCACATAGGGGAGGAGATTATTTCTTACACAAAAATGGCATCTAGAAGGATTCCTATGTAAACCTGGTGTGAAAAGTTACTTTTACCATTTCAAGCACCTACATGTTTCCTTTCCAGCCATCTGCTCTTACTCTTTCTTAGCTTGTTATCTGGATGTGCTTTTCTCAAGGACACTTTCTCAGTTCTATTCAATAGTGGGTCTATTGCTGACTCTTTTAGTGCCTTCTCCATATAGACTAGATTGGTTTTCCATATGAAGTCAAAGAAACGTTGAGCCACATCACAGCTTGGCTATTGTCGATCCTGACAGCTGTTGACTGAATATTTCAATTTTGAGCAGTTTTGCTGAGATAACATGTTCTTAATCACTTCCTATTCAAGGTGCTCACCTCCACCACCTCTGTCACTCTTTCCTATCATTGTCCCTGCTTCCATAACCCTTAACTTTCTTAAATTATTTTATTTAACTCATCTTTACTTAATTTTTTTTTTTAAAAGAACATAACATTCTTCCCCTTGCATCTCTCTTCTGCTCTTTATGAAGCTCTTTAACTTGGGCATAAACATTCTCTTTTTTTTCCATGCCAAACTTCTTGTGGGATCTCATTCCTGTATCTCCATAGATCTATTTCCTTCGGGGATTCCTTCTTCATCAGGTCCCTTACAACGAAATCTTGACTCCTCCTCTGCTAAAACTGAGTTCAGAGTTTCTCGACAGGTACATAGTGACCAGCAACCTCCCAAATCTCTGTCTTCTTCTCTGAACCCAGTATGTTGGAGAACATGAAAGAAACAGGTCTCTTTTTCCAAACAGATCTATTTCAAGAATATTTTTTCCAAACCTGACATATTACTGGAATACAAGCCAATCTAATCTTAAACAGCAAGTGGATGATTTTAGAAACTTAACTAGCACAACTCAGAGCCAGGAATTAGGACCTGCAAGTATTTCTGTTTTTGCAGAGAACACACACTGAGCTTGTAACTGTGCTGTAAACAAACAAGTTCTCAAAAGCTGAGTGCAAGTGCTGACCTCAAGAAACCATAGTAGGGCATCAAATACTGAAGAGTTTGAAGTCACTACTCAGAATACTCACAGTTCCACCTCTGGATGCAAAACAAGAAGGACAGTGTACCTTGTCATTTCCCATGCTAATATCTAAGGTATCACTCCACATAATTACTGAGTACCACATTTGCAAAATGAACCACAAATCTCCCTTCAGAAGACGTGCTTTTTGCAGAAACCCATAAAAATTGACCTTATTATTCACCACATCCCCCAGCACAAACTACCCGAAGCTTCAGCCTGTGGCCCTGCATGCATCTGCCCCGTGTTGTCTGCTAATTGAACCACAGACGAGCTGAAACAGTCAGCTGGAAAAGAGCCACCTTATCTTTGTGCTCCAAAAGAATTTTTAAAAGGAAAAGGAAACTCCTGTTGTGAATTATGAGAATGAGAATCCTTCACATACTGTTAATGGAGTGATAAGAATTACCTTTTATTCATGTCTGTAATACTCCTATCAGCAAGGACTTACCCTCTCTCCCTAAGCTTCAATTTAAGATGGTTTTTTTATTTACAGAATTACTTTCCAGAGATACATATTAGCACATTTTTTCAAAACAGATAAACACTGCCAAAATAATTACTAAACACATCTTTCCCTGCAAAGCCAACCAAGGTCTCAGTTCTGAAAACTTGTGTTATTAATGAATGGCAAACTGCTGCAAACTAATTGTATGTAAAGTCAATGGGTGCATGTTTAAGAATTTTAATTACTGTTCTGTGATTGCTTTATATTCAATACGTAACATAAAGGTAACACAGCCTTTATGATGATAAGCAGTTTAATTAGAAAGCCAAGATAAGAAAAAAATGCCTTTAAGTTACAATTTGCTCATGCTGGCCGTGTGATAACTTGAGTACATAGTTTTCCTTGGTATTTTAAAATATGCAAAGCTAATTCTACCTAAACCTTTGTTTTCCTCACACTACTTGAACTGCTTTATCTGCCATTTTCTTCTCTCTCATGGGTGTCAAGAGCACAGTTTAATGAGATCACAAAGCTCAGTCTATGGGCAGGTCCACGGGAGCTGAGAGCAAGCTGGACTGCGCGCTGGCCATGGAGCACTCACCCTTCCAGCACACTGCCTCAGAGGATGGCCATTGATTTCCTAGTTATTGTGAACATGAAATTATTGAATGACAGATGATAGAGTGTTAGGTCCTACAAGAATTTTCCCAAATGGGTTATCCAGCCAGTGTTGCCGTGGCAACGAGGCTGTTTGACAGCGCTTATGACAAAGAAGTCTTTGCTCAGAATTCAGCTACAAAAGAGCTCCTTGCTTCCTACCTCATCCTCCCTGGTTTTATCCAGCATCTCCTTAATGCCTCCCCAGCCTGTGCCTCCATTGGCTGTCCCAACACCAGCCAAGGTATGGCACTGCTGCCAGCCTTTAGTCCTCCAGGAGAGCACTCTGCCCATGATGGGACATGACACTTTTGCCTAAGATAATGTCTATTCTCCTAAGATAAATTATTAAGTCTTACAGTCCTGAATCCACTAGCAACACAAGTTCTACACCAGGACACACAACTGAAAGTCTAGGAGGAATCATGCTCACAAATCAGCCATTTCCTCACGCAAAAGTTACATAATTTCTTCACCTTCCAAACTCTGTTTGTTTGGGGCTTTTTAAAGTCCTTTTTCTATCAGCAGCACAATGTCTGAACACTTTAAAATAAAACCCAGCTGCCCACCTTCTCCAAGTGCTATCATATTTGCTCAAACTTTCTGATCATTTTAGAAAATGCCTCTATTTTGAGCTTCTGATTCTCAAAAATGCTGTTTCACAAATCCAAAATTACGTGCAATAACAGCTTATTTCACTTAAACGGGCTCACCCACCTTTTAATTCACTTGTTGGTTTTCCAGAAAGACAATGACAGGAGGGGGAATTACTGAAGAACAGCATGAAAAGCTCTGGCTGGTGGCAGCAAACTACCATAAAGCTGCAGCCAGAAAGGTTCATGTGCCTGGGCTTTGCTGCCCAGGTTGGTAATTGCCCTTCACCACACACAGTTACCACCCTTTTCCACTCTGTCTCAGTCCACAATAAATTTTGCTGTACTTTCTTCCCATGCTGGGTGGAGATGAGCTTGAGTTGTGATAGGTGGGTAGGAAAAGATTTATGAAATGTACTTACATTTTCAACAGGCATCAAGTAACCTTGGCAGAGCTTGGAAAAGTACACCTGGGAAAGCCAGAAGTAGGCCCCATTGTGAAAACATAACTTAAAAATGTGCCCAGATATTCCCTGATATCCTTAACATATGAGAGGGGTTTTCTTCTTCCAATCTCCAATGAAAATATATCCCAGAAGATGTGTTTTCTGTCAAGATGTTAAAGTACAACTAAAAACTTTTAAAGCACACAGCATTAATGGGGGCAAGTACTGACCAGATTCCCAGGAGAAATTGAGGACCAGTTATAAAGTGAGAAAGCTGAGATATGTGTCTGCAATGACACTTAAACGTTCAGTCAGTGCCAACTATCTTGTTTCTGTCTAGAAATACCTTAGGTCTTAAAATACTTGTAAGTGCATTAAAAAATATTTCTGGTACAGCCACATCTGCTCATAGCAGCACTTTTATAGGACAGCTTCAATTAGAGTTGGCTCTTGATGAGCCTCATCTAGGCTGTGCTGCACAAAGCAATAAACAAGGCACTGAAAACACATGGAAAGCTGCAGCTTCATGCTGCCATCAGCCCCCACTGTCATATTTTCTCTCCTTTCATACCCTCCTTCTACCATAAGCAAAGCTGTAAATGTTTTAGGGCTCTGTGATAGTCCCTGAGAAAAACAGGGAGCATATGTAATGTATTTTCACATGGAAAAAAAAAAAAGGAGATCCTAATTTCTAAAGTGTGCCTTCTGTCCAAAGTATACCCTTGACACTAACTCGGCTGTGATGCAAATGACTTTACAGAGATTACTCAGCCATAGATGATTCCAAGGTACCATCAGAAGGGTATTAGTCAACAATTTCTCATGAAGTCCAATTACATGTTTTCTATATAATTCCCTGACTACCCACTAAAATTTTGCTGATATTAACCCATCTAAAAGGCATTCAAGGGACCAGGAGCAGAGATAATATCCATTACAAAACCATTCTGTGGTTTCTGTCAAATCTAAGTTAAATGCTCTACAGAGACTGGAAAGCTACTACAAAATTGCAGATTCAGGTTGTATACAAAACAAAGACACTATGTCAATATACTCTCCTTTTTAAACAGAGAGAGACATTCAAATATGTGAAGACATAGCTGAAAAGGATGAATCCAATGGCATAATATGCATTGCCTCTGAGTACCACTGTGATGTAACTCTGAGGACCTGCCCGGCCCAAAGACCTATTTGATGTCTTCTGGATTTTCTCAAATTTCTCATGCAAGTACAAAATCACTATGAAATGCATGTAATTATCAATAGGGAAAAAAAACTACTTTTTTTTTTTTGTAAAATCCTTTCTAAATTGTCTAAACGTGTCCCTTCTGAAGACATTTAAATGACTAGATGGTTCAAGGCACATGTAATGGATACAAAGCCCCTCACCTGCAGGTCATAAATTTGATTTCAACCTCAATTGGTAGTAACTAAACTTTAGTACAACCAGACAGCTGTTTAATGTTCTATCTGAAACAAGCTGGCAGTTTCAGGCAAGTTCCTATGGGGCAGGTGTTTGCATCATTAAAATACACAATTTTTTTTCAAAAACACTGTTGGGAGTGTCAGCAAAGAGGCCAAGAATGGAATGGACTTGGGGATTGCATATATTCTCATATATTTTGAGAATCAAAAAGCTTTGGCTGCTTTAGGATTGATGTATAGTGATGAGTAACAGAGAGAAACATATGCTATCATTCACTGAACTTGTTCTAGGAACAAGATAGGAGTTCTCCACCTTATTGTAAGCAGCCAAGTCTTTCTTAAATCTTTCAATTCTTATCAAGAATTCCTTATCTCATATGAATTTTCCTATAATGAAAAAATATCTGAAAGACCTTAAGGTGTAAGCAAGTCCCTTTAAAAAAAAAGACCATTATTCTTATTGGGGAGTGGGGGGGTTGACAAGGGCATTCATTTTGGCTTTTGTACTGCTTTATACACTGTTTGCCAAAACAGAAGAGTCAAACTGTGGTTAAAAAAAAAAAAAAAAACAAAACAAAACTGGAAATCAGAAAAACTGTGAAGTCTTTAAAGAAGTACATTTCTTATTTGTGGGATCTCCAGGGAAACAATTGCTGCTTTATTGATTTATCCTACAAAAGTAGTGTAAGATAGTACAGCATTGAAATGAAACTTAACAAATCAACTGAATTAGTATCCTTAACTGAAGGTAGTGCAGGCAGCTCAGTCAGTGTCCCACAAAGTAGAGGATTAGCTCCAGCATTTTTTGCTAGAGTCAAAGAGAACTTTGACAATCTGCTCATCAGAGCATCCTGATGGAAAACCATTCCAAATACTTATAGACTCTGTACTACCTGCCCTTTGACTTCATGTAGAAGGGAGCATGTGGCTTCTGTCAAGATGAGAAATTTTGGGGCCGTTCATGAGCCAAAGGAAGCAAAAAGAATGTTACTGGAGCTGTCTGGATACACACCAATTTATCCCCACTTGGCTAAGTTTTTAGAAGTCAGATTTTCAAGGATGCGAAAGAAAATAGTAATTTGATAGTGCTTGGCCAAGTTAGCAAAGAAAAAATTACATAGACCAGCTTTCAAAAGAGAGATTCAGTGTGCTCCTGAAGCTGTTAAGCTGAAAAAAATTTACACTGCTAAGTCAGGAAAATGTGTATATCCCTTTTTTACTTCACTGAAAGTTGCTTGAAGTGATCTAATTTGATTATGACTCTGAAAACTGAATGAAGAAAGTGAAAGGCTACTTCCCTCAAACACTTCCATTTTAAAATCCTGATTACAGCCTTAGTACAGTGCAATCCTGTATAAACACAGTTGTTTAAAGATAACACTAGTTAACCTTATTTTGCTATGGGCAATCCCAGCAAGCTTTAAAAATGAAAATAATACATTTGCTCATGAGACAGAATTTTCTTATAACGCAAATAGCAAATTCAATCTGCTGTTAAAAACACTACTGTGTTTTAAAAGCAATTAAGAAGGGCATTTCCCCCCCAGATTGACTTGTCAATCCTATTAGACCAAATTCTAATTAAGGATGGAAAAGTGACTATTTAATCTGTCAAATGAAAATAATTTAGTGCAAGTTAATGAGGACTGGCTTATAACTGATTAGTCATTTTGATTCTGGCTTGTATCAGTGGTAGAAAATACTTTCAAAAGATACAGTAGTATTAGCAGTCATTTTCATTCATTTGAAAAACAAACTGAGCTTTCCTTTATGACCAGATTAGGCACTAAAGTGTCTGGAAACAGGAACAGGATACGTGCAACAGCTTACAGCTAGTTTCAAAAATAAAAACTACGTTGAATGATAATGATAACATCTAAACTGTTAAGACCTGGCAATCTTTTCTCCATATCATACTTTCAACAAGTAGCCTTTGACTAACAAAGGCCAAATATCACTATGAAAGGGAGACACCAACCTCACAAATCCTTACTCTCCTGAGCAGCTTTCCATCATCATTCTATAATGCCACACAGGGATGCTCAGATGAAGACTTTTAAAATCAAGTTTATATGTGTCATCAGGTACATTTTCTGAAACTACGAGCATTATAATGTGCAATGGCAAATGCTGCACGAGAATAACAAGACCTGCTAGTCCTTCACAAATGGATAAGGAGTTGCTCAGCTGGTTCAGAAGACATCCCAGGGCAGCTGGCATGCACTCATCAGGACACAGGATTGCAGAAAGCAAAAATACCTTAAAACATATTTCTTATATTCTGAATAACTATGCAGTTGTGAAAGAATTTGCATTTCTAAGTATCACTTAAAAACTTTCAATTCTTTCATAACAACTGATGTATTCTACTCCTGTGGCACCTCACCAGTCCTTGAGACCCATACAGAAATTAACTGATGACATTTCACTTTCAACATTTTGTGTAAAGAGAAAAAAATAATGTCAAACAAAATCCTAAAGCCAGATTATTGTATGCCTGAAAACTCATCTCATTTTCTCATATGGACACAAGTACCAAAATAATTAATGATTTCTGGTTTCAGAAAAATAAATTAAAAACAAATAAGTCGAGATTGAGCTGGTCATTTCACTGTCTCAAGAAACCAGATTTATGACTGATTTAATTCAATTGAAGCTGATGGGTCTTTTCACATAACTGCCACCATTGCAACAAAGTAGCTCTTCTACTTGGTCTGTAAAAGTCCCAAAAGCCATAGCATGGTTTACTCTTAACATCAACCACCACTGGGACATGACTTGGCTGATAATATTTAAGTAATTTTATTTTGGTACTGTGACTTTTAGTAGCTGATCTTCTCCAGAATCCAAAACAAAATCTGGAGAATAGAGGTAAGAAAAAACCCAAAACCTCTCTGGGTACTAGAAAGACAATCTTTCAAGATATTTAGGCTCTTAAAAGTTCAGAAACATACTTTCAGTTTCTGAAGCCCTGACCAAATCCTCCTTAACTTTAAACATCTCCCAGCATCTCAATAACTTTGAAATCCAACCATGACCGTTAGCTGCTTAAAAATACAATAGTAACCTAATAAACAACATTCCAATACTTTAAAATGACAATTGATATTCTACCTAAAACAATTACTATTTGCTCTTGTCCCCTCTCAGCAATGAGTCAGTATTTGGATTTGACATTGAGGAGCTCAGTCTGCACTCAGTGACATAATGTGGCACATGAAACTTGATTCAAAGCACGTCACATGGACAAAGGGAGTTTGTTGGGCTCTTCATTGTACATTTCAACATTCACCTGTACTTCTAGTTTAAAGGCAGCCTCCATAATAAGTCAAAATTAATGAGGATGTAAAAGAACCAGAAAAAACTTTGGATGTTTCCTGTAACCTGTTTACATGCAAGTTTCACAAAGACTTAAAGTAAAATTATCTAGATCCTTACATAGGACTCCCTTAGGATCCTGGACTGTACTTACAGATAATGTTGTATCAAGTTTTTAGTATTAGATATGTGTCCATAATCACCATGATATGATGTTCATCATGCTAATTGTGTGCAGGTCACTGCAACTGGAGGGAGGCACACAAGGCCACTGTGGCACTCCATTGTATCCCAGAGCAAAGTGCTGAGCAGGGGCACGCCACATGCCCTCCTACCTGTCAGAAACCTGCAACTCCATCTGCTCCAGTCCACCTGCAAGAGAGAAATTAACTTTGCCACCTCAACCAGGATATTTCCTAAGCACCAGCTTTCAATTTCAGTTGAAGAAACTGATACTTCAGTTTTAAAACTGTGCAGCATCTTCATTGCTCTTTAATTTCGCATAGTTCCCCTGAAGCACTTTACTAGTGAGCAGCCTTTAATACGATTTGAAACAGATACTACTCCAGGGCTTTCTCATCTTCATCACTTGTTTGTTTTGACCTTGACACTTATTCAATTAGAACTGATTTGCCAGTCATGCACAACGCTTCCTAAAGTCCATTTCCATACACCAGTGCATAGGCCCATCCAGTTAGCAATGATCACTTTACATGCCCAAAGTAAAAATCCACAAAAGCAAGGAGCATACAAAATAGCCAAGGTGTCTGTCACAAGGCACCTGCTATTTTTTCTCCTACCATTGCTATCAGTAAATGGAAAATAAGAGAAGCTATGAAACCTCTTTTGGCAAGTAATAAGCCCCAGCATGGCCTAACTGCCAGATTAATCAGCTCCTCAAAATTTGCTTCAGAAGGAAACAGAAGGAAGAATGGCTCACATTCAGGAAAGTAGTATTCATCCCATGAATATCATGGCAGCTTTTCTACAGCTGAGGAAGAGAGGGGAGCACACAGTCCCTATCACATCTCTGTCACATGCTCAGTGCTGGGAGAGGAAGAATTGTTAAAATTGTCAAGTACCATTCACAAATTTATGCCTGTGGAGTTGTTCCTTCTGGAACAGAACCAAATAACTCATACTTTCTGAAAATTGCTTATGACAGCTTCTCAGTCTGCTTCAGGCTGGCTCTCAGTGATGATTTGTATTTTCATATACTTCTCATACATTAAGAAATTTACACCTGTCAGGTCCTGACAGAGTGTCTCCATCTTCAACCTTTTTGGGGAAAATTCTTTGCTTGCAGACATTATCCAAATAAGTTTCTATCAGAAGTCTGGGTGACATAACAGGTGGGGGTCTAAGAAATATGCAGCAGACAAGCACAGAATTTTAATGAGAGACAGGGGCTTCTGTGCTGGCATAAAAGAGATGGAAATTAAAATACTGATTCCTGTCACTTTAAACTGCTCATGAAGCCCATAGGTAATTCCTAGGGGAAGACATACTTCACTACAAAACTTTTTTTACTACCCAGGCTGACATCAGAATTTTTATTTCTATTTATGGAATCATGCTTGAGGTCAAAAAAGCAGCTCACAGAACAAGAGTATTCTTAAATAAGCAGAGGATGGTCATCCCTGCTGGTACACTCCTTGGCAGCCAAATAAATGCCTATTCCCCACAGCCATAGTGGCCAGAAGAGAGGCTAAGGCATGGGAGGGATGTGAGTCATTCTTAGGACTCACACATTCAAGCCAAGCCCTGACCCAATAATCCTCAGAAAGCTGACACCAAAAAAGACACTACACACCCTTGCTAGGGTAAGAAAAGCAGTGTGGGATGCCTGATCAAGACTGTACCTCCACTGGCTAGGGATGCCATGTGTCAGAGGCCAACATAACTGGGGTCAGGAGCATGAGGAAGGGAAGCAAATATCACTCAGTCTTTTTTTCTGACATCTTTTTAGTACTGGCCAAATGAAGACCTAGACAGGATATCCACAGAGGGCTCCTGGCTTCCCTCACCCTTTGAGGGTGTCACATCACTGGAGGGATGAAGGGGTGTCAGCAGCACTGGCAGTTTTATTATGCTTCAGTCAGCAGCAAGCAGAAGACAGAGCACCCCCCCTGTTCCCCTGTCCCCCCTCAAGATTTCTCACTTCTCTGAGAAATGACTCTGTAGGTAAAATAAAAGAAAGAATATGCTGCAGCTGGCCAGGACCACATGGCAGCATCCACCACTCCTGTCTTCCTCCCTAGCAGAGCAAACATTTGCATTCTCTCTAACATTGTAAGGCAAGTTATTTCACACCTATTCCTGCTGTAACCAACCATAGTAACACTGCTGGACAGGAATACTTAATTGCCATTGCTTTTATAGTTTAATAAATGGTTGGATTACCAATGCTAAAAAGACATAATTTGTCAACTGTAAATTAATGCTATTCAAATTAACTTTGGACCATGAAGAGGGCTTTTAATGTCACTCATTTATTCCACATTTACTGCCACTGTTCTGCAATCGATGTGCAAACTGCTGAATTATTTGATTTCTTCAATCTTTTTAAATTCTTTATTACTCAATACCTTCTGTTGTACTTCAATGATCTGCCATGCCTGGCTCTACCAAATAAAGGGCTCTGTTAAAAGAAAAGTCCCGATGAACCACTCAACAGATTAATTTTTCTCCTTGTCCAACACCTACTTCAAGCCTCTTTTCTCCCTTTGATTGCAGAAGGAACCAAACCTCCAATATCTATATTAGTTCTTGAACCATCTTTCTTGTTCAGGCAAGATGTGCATGCTTGCTTGTTTCCAGCAAGTTTTAAGAGTAAGGGTAACTATGTAAAGTATAACATACAAGCACATAGTGCTGGAGTTAGACAAGACACTCATGTACTTGCTTGAAAGTTTCTGAAAAGGTCACTTCAGTCCCAAAGGCAGCCAAACCAGCCCCATGAGCAGCACAGTCAGCTGCTTGTTGGCATTACCTTTTGAAAAAGGCCACTTTGAGGTTCAGGCTACTGAATGCACACTCCAGTTTGATTTCATCTAGAGATGCTTAAAAAAAATCAAAACTTTTTTTTTTCATGTGAGTGTGCAAAGATTTTTGAAGTTAATTGCCACATTTAGATAGACTTTTTATGAAAACACTGTCTTACCTAACTGCAAAAGTATTTCATCACATGCAAAATGGAGAATTTCTTTCAGGTTTCATTTTTGTTTGTAAAAGTCCATGGATGAACACCTGTTTTTCTCAAAAGGTGCCAGTTGCCATGTACAGAAGTACACATCTGAATGCACACCAAAAAAATAGAAATTGTATCATCCTGTATCAAGTGAATGTTTGCAATGAATTTAATTAAAAATTAACAAATATTTGTAAGTGGAGACAGACTTTCTATTCAAAGATAGAGCAGCCTGTCAGTCAAGGCACAGCTGATGAACACCTGCTCTAATTCTATATACAGCATAAAGCCTAATTGTTTTGTCCTTCTTGCTTATCTAAGGGAGCCTCAGCACAGGATTTGAGGATGTGCCAGCGTAAAAGCTTGGAATATGTTGAAATTGGTCTGAAAATCATGCAAGTAAAAAACTGTATGAGGGCAAAAAGACATGAAAAGAAAACCAAGTAAGAAAAGTAATGAATGTGGTTAGTACTGTGGGATTTTAACCACTTTTTTTAAAGTGACATCTTTATTTGTATTGGGAAAAAGAATGAAATCTCTTTAAATGTCAAAGCAGGTAGAACTACATTGGGGAAAGTTCAAAATACTATGAAGTGGGAAAAAAAACCAAACACACAAATATGCAAGGAAACTGACTGAAATGAAAAATACAGGAAAAATACAGAGTAAATGAGAGTAAAAGCAGCTCTCCTCTGAGAGAAGGAGCCAAATGCAAAAAAGTGTATAAGATGCTTCTGACACAGATTTAAAAATGAGAGTTACAAATGAGGTCAGAATGAGAGCACCAAATTTGGCATGTTTGGTATATAGGAGTGCAAAAATCCATGTCTGTCGCTGTTAGTGGTTGACTGGTGCACGTACACATCATAACAACATTCACTTCTTTTCTAATAAACCTATGTCTTTCAATTTCAAACGCTGAAAACTTACTTCTGATTTTTAAATGGAGGAGATGATCTTCCTTTGTCCTCTTAAAATACTAAAACCAAAACTCCTGGAACAGCCACTGTGCAGTAGCTTGAGAGTGATCACTTCAGCCACATAGACTGAAAAGAAGATTGTAAGCCACCAGGGTGAAAGACAAGACATAGTTTACATTTTTCTCCCAATCTACATATATTTAAATCAACCAATGCATTTAAGTAGCTTGTTATTCAGCTGGAACTAAATCCTTATACTCTCCATTCAAATATCTCCACTACTTGTTACTCATGTACTCAAGTACTTAATTACATAATATCTGAAACGAGATTGTAAAATTCACAAGAATTAACAGTTTTTTCAGGTTTTTTTTTCACCCTCCAATTAGATTCTTTCCTAAGTGTTTGGTAGCTCAAAAAAAATGAAGGCAGGCAGAAGTTTAGCAGTAGCAGATCATCCCAAATGACTTCTCCTTTTTCTATTCAATTGATTCCATCAACCAACACACAGTAGTTGAAAATTACCTCAGCACAAGAAATCCAATGCTAAAAATAGAAATGGGAAATAATAATTTATTTCAACATGGTATCATTAATTACCATAAAGCAATTTAAAATGTTGGGGATTTTCTTTTGTTAATGTCTTCTATTTTGTCATTTTGTTTAAACCAGCCTACCAGACAGCTACAGTAGGTTTGAATAGAATATTGCCCTGAAGCCAAAAATCATTAACATCTTTTATTATTATCTTTTATCATTTATCATTATTTTATTTATTTAGCTTATTAGATGGATCACTGAAAGAGAAGAGCAATCCAAATCAGTTTTGTAAGCATCCCAATTTACATTTGTTTCTGTATCAGAAAGCTTCCTCCCAAAGTCAGGCTGCAGACAAAATAAACGAAAAAGAGTCTGGTGGTACAACTGGTTTCCTCCTCAGCAGCAAAGGCAGCCACGTGCCCTAGAGAGTGCCTGATCTCTGATCAAGCCAAGTAAAGCCTCTTGCACTCACACTTGGACTCTCACAAATCCTGTCAGGAGCAGCTGAGGGAGCTGGGGTTCTTAAGCCTTAAGGAAAGGAGAGGAAACCTTACCACTCTCTACAACTACCTGAAATAAGGTTGTAGCAAGGTGTTGCAGTCTGTTTTCCCTGGTAGCAAGTGACAGGACAAGAGGAAATGGCCTCAAGTTGCATCAGGAGAGGTGTAGACTGGATATTAGGAAAAAATTCTTCATTAAAAGGGTGGTCAAGCACTGGAACAGGCTGCTGAGTTCACCATCCTGGAGCTATTTAAAAAGTGTGTAGATGTGGCACTTTGGGACATGGTTTAGTAATGGACTTGGCAGTGCTGGGTTAAAGGTTGGACTCAATGATCTCAGAGGTCTTTTCCAATCTAAATAATTATGTGATTGTATTGCTGAACTGCCTTTGACCAAGGCGATATTACAGCCTTAAAACGAGATGCTTGAAATCAAGAAATGCTGGCCTTATAAGCTCTACAAGGGGCAAACCACATGTGGCACATGCATACCTTGAAAACGTGCTCCTGATGAAGCACTCTCCAGCAAGACTGTCAGTGCCAGCCTTACAGCAGAGAGCTGGCCTCATAGCCACCACCACAGCCCAGCCCCTGAGTGAGCCTGGCCCTGGGAGACACTCTATTGTCCTGACCAGGCTTCTTTTCAAAGAAGCATCTTTATGGGGCAGAAAAAAGAGTCATTCCATGCTGTGTTCCTCTAAAACGTAATGCACTAGGCATCAGTGGCAGAGGGTGAGTGTTTTACCACAGCTTGGAGTGGGCTTGTTCATAAACCATCAGCATAATATTTATTCACACATAACTGGTTGTGTCTCATTAACATGGCAGTGTGGTGCTACACAAACAGAAGGCAGAGGGAACCTGAGACACCAGGTGGAACATGCATAGGATGGAGCTTGCACAATGGATAACCTACAAAATAAATGGAATATGTGTGTCATCAGTTCATGTGTTGAAAATGAGAAGTCTCATCCTTCACTCTGCAGCTCCAGTGTTCTGCCAGTAATAAATACTGAGAAGTTCTCTGCATCACTCTGCCTAAACTCCACGGCAATACTGCAGTTTCACAGGCTACACAAATAAATGGACAGTTTTTGATGAAAGATGAAGGAAAAAGGACAAGATGATGACATATCTGCTTCCACCTCTTGTGATATTTTCAACTTTTCAGTAAAATTGTGTGATGCTGTCAAGTCAAAGTTGGATGAAATAAATAAAAAACCAAGAAAGGGAAGAAAGAAAACACTATAAATATAAGTGAAGAAACCAGCACATGACTACCAGTACCAATTTAGGACTAAGTATTTATAGGAACATAAATGCGAAGCTTGGGATATTCACATTTATCCATGTCTAATAGCTTCAGTTCATTATTTTCCAGTCAAAATTTTCAAGGGAATTCTTCATTTTTTTTTTTTTCTTTAGCACTGGCTGCAGCATTCGTCTGTTCTTCACAATTTCCTCAGATAAAACTTCTTACAGAACTCTCTCTAATAGACACAAAAGTCTTTTCTTTGACGGCAGCTGAGAGTCTTACCAGGAAAAAAGGAACTACCTCTGTTTTGTCATACCTGGACATTCATTTGAGGGATATAGAGCTCATTTTTCTTGCCTGTGTCAGAAAGCTAAAAAAAAAGAAAAAAAACTAATTATATGATCCCCAATGAAAAATGGCTGGGTAGACAATCTTTCCAATGTGAGCCTCTATTCGCCACTGGATCTGCAGGCAGGCCAGGGTGATACCTCTGCTCGTCCTCATAACTTCTCAGAGGAACAACACAGAGGAGTTAACAAGCAAGGGAATGGCAGAAGGATTGCTCCAATTTGGGGTTATTAGCCTTGCTCAATAAAACAATGCTCAGCAGACACAGTAACTGGGGAAGGACAAATGGTTTGGGGTATAACACCAGACTCTTTCTCCTCTCAGGGCAGTTAAGTAGCTCAAAAGTAAAATATTAGAAGAAAGTTCTTGGATTGAAGAAAAAGAGGAAAGAGAAAATAATTACATTTTCCCACTCTCCCAGGAGCCATGGTAGATCTAACTGTCCCTAGTCTGCTAAAAGCATACAAAATCTTTGGCCTTGCAGAGAAGTCCATGAATGAAAATTTAATAGAAACTTCTGAACCCATCTTATTCCTTAAAATGGAAATGAATTATTCAGATTGGCCTTCCTTAGTGAGCTTTCTCACTGCTTCAGTCATTAGAAATTTTATTTCTTTGCCCAGCACGTGCCTAATAATTTTTTTAAGTCTCAGGACAGTGCCAATGCCTCTGGTGGAAATCTTCACAAGGTGAGTTATATCTACTGTCCTTCCAGGAGATAAGCAGAGAGGCTCTCTTTCTCATGCAGAGCACCACACACAGGGATTTTACAATCAGATACACTCAGAAGAAAAAGAAATGTGAAAAATACAAATGGATAATATAATAGTTTTCCCCTCAGAGTTTTAAGTATAAAGTAAATAGTATCACATTTTTAATGGCAATAAAGCATTCATAAACAAAATGCCTGTGTCTTTACCTCATTCTTTTTTTTGTAAACTTTGCCCTGACTTAAACAATAATTTTATTTTTGTGGCTGATCTCTGTTGAGTATCAAATGAATCAATCTTCTATTCTTTCCATCTAAAATGGACTTGGTAATTGTTAATAGAGCATTCAAAGGAAAAGAGCAAAACACCATTTGTCATTTCTCCTTTCAGCACCAAACAAGTGACTGAGAACTGAAAAAACCCGCGGATTATACAGAGAACTGGCACTGGCTTCATTTACACTTCTGGCCTTTACACAATGGTTGCTTTCCAATTACAGAAACAAGGATAAAAGAATTTGCCAACCACTTTTGAAATTCTTCCTCCAAAGCTACTTGCCACTTTTCTTTTCAATATTTTTTAAAATAAATAGGACAGGTTGTTAATACAATTTAAAATAAAGAATCACATATTTTTACTAAGAAAGTTCAGAAGCACACGCCTAAAAATTACCCATAAGCATTCCTATCCTGGCAAAAAGAAGACATACTATCCACATTAAGCTAATGACTGACAGCAGACAATTTCATGATAATATTTTCAGATAGATTTTTTTCCCCTGTGACAAGTTTGTGTGGTCACAGAATCTTCCTTTCACCAGACTAATACTTAAGCTTCTATCTTTCTTTGTCTGCTAGTTCTGCTCCGTCAAATCTGGTAATATCCATTATATTGCTAAAGTCTTATAAAAAGAAACAGGTTACCCAAAAAGGAAATATTATGGTCTATTCCATTAAACACAGTAAAACTTTAAATCTCACATAAAAATAGGTCATCCAATTACATGGCAAAAATGTCATTTTTTCATTGTCCAGTACACAATATATTTACAGGAAAATTACCAGAAACTTCTCAGCTGTATCAGATCTGAACCTTATATTTAGATGCAGTCATATATTACTGCTGATAATGTGATGCCAGTGAATAGATTGGAATTTTTCACTGTCCTTTATCAAGATAAATTGTTCTGTCAATAGCAAATGGCTGGCAAGTATTAACACTCTGCACACTATATGACTTTTCATTCCAAGCAAAAATTGTATTTAATGCTTTTTCACAAAATCCATGGCCGTGACTATCCCTATTACCTATTTAACTACCTTTTAAAAGGAGGATTTATTTCTGCAAATTAGGATCTGGGTAACAAGACGGTATCATGCATCATAAACTTTAAGTCAATACAAGGCAGGACACTTGCAGTTCAAATGGGAAAATACCTTTCTCTCATCATTTGGCCATCCAATAGCATTACCAAGCTGTGGTGGGAGCAGCTGCTCAGAGCAGAACTTTATCTTGGCGTTCTTCCACCTACACCGCCACCACATCCCACAGTAGCCATTTGCTCATTGGCCTATTACTTTCAATAGGTATTCCAGTAATTGGCTATTTCACACTTGTAAGGCTTGAACTGGCAGAGTGCAAAGGGCAGCCAACCAGCCTGTCAGGGTCCTGCACGCCGGTCATCCATCAATTATCATCTGCTATTACAAGACAGAGCAAATGCCCTGAAACCTTGTTGGCTTGGATCAGCTTTGCTATGAGCGTAATTTATCCCCAAACCATGTTAAGTTCCTTCTGAAGAACGAGGAGGTCGCTATGAAATGAGTAACTTGTTTGTTGGTTGGCATGTGCTGGGGAGGGAGGCAGCGGGGGAGACAGTGTTGATTATCTGGAGGATTGTAGCTTCTGCTGGGTTCTGTGGCCACCTGCTGTCCTACACCCACTCCCTTTGCTAAGAAATACTCAAAACCAGAAAAATACAGTTTGTTTTATAAATTATGACTTCAAAAGGACCAAAAAAGGGATCCTGCCTGGGCACACTGATGGTATTAATTGCAAATTGTTCTGTATCTGTGTTTATGACAGAGAAAAACACATCTGGAAGAAAAAAAGGGTAAAAGCATTATGGTAGTTTAGAAAGTTACAGTGACTGTAACACTAATACCTTTTTTGCTTTAACCTGACGGTCTGAGAGGCTCCATTTGCAATGAAGTCACATCTGATCTCTCACATCTCCTGCAGTATTTTATTCTGCATCTTTCCATGACAGGCTTTTTCATTACCCCCATTTAAAAAGCAAAAAGGCATAGAAAATCTTTGCCCATCTGATTTCCTATTCACTAGATGTTCCAATTCTAGGTAATATCATTTAGTGGTGGCTGGAGCTTATTATCTACCAGTTTCCTGTACAAACAACCCAGACAACTTCTTCCCAAAGGCCAAATTGATCTGTTGACCTGCTAATATACAAAGTGGTCTCTTGCCTTGCAAGTACTTACCTTGAGCAAAGTAAACGATTTTTAAAAATAAACAAACCCCTCCATTCTATGTGCTAATAAATTCCCAAGTACTTAAAAAAGATGGGAAAAAAAATCATATACTTGTTAAGAGCAAAGTGATTTAGAAAGCTGATAAGGATGTTTAAAAATCAATTCTGAACTTTGAGAGGACATGACTAAGGCTCTTAATAAATCCACCTTCAAATAAATCTAGCAGTTATGCACCCTTACTAGTTGAATAAATGAAGTGACACTGACGCATATCTAATTGTAATACATCACAAGATAATCTGTCAAGCCACAAGTGTTCAGGTCCTGTCACCCTTCTTCATCCATTATTTATGCATAACCTTCATTGCCAGTGAAATCCCTATGAAGTGTAGCTTGGCATCCAAATGCAGCCATTTTAGTCACTCAGCAGATACAGTCAGGAATTAAACCTGTACATACTCTCCAAAATAGCTGTTACTCTGCTGGAGAGAGAGTTCAGAAAGAAATAAACATACAGAAGCCACAACAGTTATCTGTTTTACTAAATGGACTGAAGAGCCAACAACTCTGTGTTTGCAGTGGACTTTGGGGCATGCCCTTCTGCCAAAGCTTGCTTTATATTAATTTCAAGATGCTATCTGGGGTCTCTCTAGCTTTTATTTCTTTATCCTATTTCAGACAAGGAGGCTCACCTAGAAGCATCTCTCAGTGCGCTTAAGCATCTGCTGTGGTAATAGGAAAGCAAACTAATGGAGCAGTGCAGTATTTTTTACTCCAAACTTGCCAAAGATGTGTGAAGGGCAAACAGTTGGACATATTTACATACATTCATGATCCAGAAAGTCTCAGTTCAGCAGCTGCTGCAGCAAAGGCAATTCTTCCCTGTTAGCCTGCTCCATGAGCACAGCCCTGCTTCACATCCTGCTGAGAGTGATGGGCAGTTTGCAGGGAAAGCCACCAGAGCAATAGCCTGGCTGGGGTTTTTCGTTGACTCTTATTTTAGTAACTGAAGTCACAAATTCTTAATCACCACTCTATCCAAGAAGAAACAGGGATTCCTCCCCCTATTTCTCTTCTTCCCCCAAGGCACACATAGACACTTTCTAAATGCAAGAATAAAGATGCACAATTCACAGTATTTCAGCAGATCAGCCAGGACCTCTGCTTAACTCAGGAGGCTGCAATAACAACCACAATCTGTTTCAGGCATGCAGCACTAGAAAATTAAAGGTTCTGTAAATTACATGGCTATATTCCTCCCACAGCCCAATTAAAGGCTTTATTATTTGTCAATAAAGCACCAAATAAAAAAGGTATCCTCCAGATAAGGCAGCTGTTGCTATTTGGCTCCGGTGAACCTTTATTTGTGTTCTGTAAGTTTGCAGCATGAAAGTTGCTGATAGGCCATGCATGTTATTACCAGGTGGCCCACAGAAATGCTCCTGTCCCCAGGGCCAAGTCCTCAATAGCTCATCTTTTCCAGCACACACACAGTCTATTCACATGCAGCATGATTCATGTTACCGCTCTCTGCCTTTGAAGCTCTGAAACAGCAGACACTGCCTTCCCTTTAACACAGCATCCTCCAGCAGCCACCAACCCCTGTACTGAGCCAATACCTGCTCTGGCAGCCTCTTAGTATTATGTTGGTATGCTCAAGGGTGTCCAAAGATATCAGCAAGACTTTTCCTTGTATACTCAAAAGGAAAAAGGATCAGGCTCCTCATCCAACCTCATCCTGCTGAGAGCTGTTATCAGCCATTCCTAAGCTAAAAAGTTTGGCTGCTGCTGTCTCTGATGCCTATATTCTGGCCCCACCCCCAGCATCTTAGAAATACCTTTGGAGAGCTGAAGCTTCTCTCTTCTTCCTTATCACTTCTTTTTTTCCTCCCCCATTTAAAGAGCAATGGCTTATGGGCTTTTAGTATGGCTGTATATTTTCATCCCTAGGAAATGGTAACAGCACTCAGGAACTGAGGCATTAAGACATGAACACAGCACCCCCATAGCTTAATGTGCACAATTCTCTCCCCTTCCTCAGCTTTTTTAATTTCAGGCACTTCCTACTTCTTGTTTGGGCTTCTGAGTGATACAAGTGTGTAATTAGAGAAAAAAAGACATTAACATCTGCAATGCACTCTTCAAACATCAAAAAATCAAGCTATGCAAGTCTGCTTGCTGTTTCTTGTAATCACAACATTAATTTTTTACTTTTGGGGAAAAATAACATTCCTGTATTTCACAGATGATGGCAGAGCTAAAAATTAATTTAAGATGATAATGCTACATGAAAATAAAAACCTCCTCTGATTGAATTTCAAGGACTCTTCTGTTTAACTAGCTTCAAGAGTCCTTTTTTTGATCATAATAAAATTATTTGCCATATGGTTCAGATGCTTGTGATCCTCTCTCAATGAGAGGATTATGCATGAGATATAATGCCTACTGTAGCTGCAGCCAAGCACACAGCTGGCTCTGATAATGCCAACAAATGGCTTCATCTATCTCAATGTCACGTAGGAGCTGGTGCGATGTGAATCAGCCCAGAGTACAATTAAAATCTACATCATCTGTGAGAAAGGTGATGGAGGTTCTGACATCAGAGCTGTGCCAGATTCATCCTCTTTCCATTGTAACAGAAGAAACATGTTGCCCCTTTCACCCTGTCACACTAATGATGTGCCTTGCACATCTCTTCCTGTGCACATTAAAGGTAGTAAATCAGGGAAACTCCTATTTAAAGGCTTCGCCTTTATCTGACATTCAGTAACGAGTAGAATTTCTAAATTTAAGTGCATTCCTTGCTCCCCCCTCTGTGATGAGATAATGCCACTTGAAGTCTGAGTGAAATATGCATAGAGGAGTTTATGATCCATATGGATGCAAATTGTGACAGTATGCAAGAATTTCCTTGTTTTAGTTCCACAATATTTAGTCAGACTAATAAAAGCAGGCCTGAAAATCCATTTCTTCCACCAAACTAAATTTTATTGCAGAAAGTGGCCATAATTCACAACAAACAAGCTTGATATCTAGACACTGATGAACCTCTTTTTTTAGGGCTTTAAAGCAAGTGGAACTTGGGCAATTATTTTGTTTTATTGTTAGACTCATCAAAGGGAAAACCCACAAATATGTTTTATTAGCATTTTTGACAACTTAACGTAAATAAAAGACATAATTACTTATGTCTGACTCTCAAATTTTATTACAATCCAGGGTTCTATTAAAATTTTAAACCTTTGGACATCAGAAATATAAAAGCTTGTCTGGTGGAATATGGCAAGACACTACCTAATGTTGTTTTGTCCTTTCTGTCAATTTAGCTGCATCAGTTTGTGTGGCACATTGCAAATGGTATTGCAAATCAATGCAATGTAGGCACTGGAAAATGAAGATATGCAGTTTTACACTCAGTCGTGATCTTTACTGAGATGTAATCAAAGTCTCTTTAAAAATCCTTAATCACACAATACACAAGCAGACCAATTTCAACTATCTCCTGCTTAGGACACAAGACAAAGTCTCAGTGCATGCTCCCGAGTTACAATGATAAATGTGTTTTTAAATGCCCATGTTTTTACTAAATAAGACAAAATACATCACATTTGGCCTTCCATTGTGTTAGTCCATCTTAATGTCATTTGTCATAATGGTGTTACACCACCCTTAAACTGATATGTGCAAGTATTAAAGTACTGTTTTATGCACCAACATCAAAAATCTAAATCTGGGAATGCAAAGCTTAGTCTCTCTCCATAGGGAAACTAGCACCTTGTTGCTTTCTGTATTGTAGTCAGTGGTAATAGGAGGTTTTGCCTGCAGACCAGCCTGTAATGACACTTCTCTCTTAAGTTGATTTAGAGAGATTGACAGCAACATCCTCTTCCATAAGAGCTTATATGGTACAAGCTTTTGAGAAGCAATCAGTTGATATAAAAATCTACTCTTTAATGCAGCAAAAATTACAAAACTTTAAAATTAAAAAAAATAAATCAATTCAGAGCTTCTAAGGGATACTTTAGAAAGCAGATTCTCTAAAGTGAACAATGCAATCCTTGAAGTTGACGTAAAATCAGGGGGAAAAAAAAGCAGAAAATGCAAGGAAAAGTTTTACTGCATCTGCTGGGTCTGCCTGTATCTAAACTTACTGATAAATGAAACAAAAAGCTGTGTGTGAAAGCTTCATGCCTTATTGAATAAACATTTGTTCCCTCAGACCTTACTCTTGCTTTTCTTTCCCCCTCCCAAATAATAACAGCTGAAAACTGCAAAACAATGCACCCACTTAAAATTCAGGTATGAGCTCTTCACAACTGTACCAAAGAACCTTTGCCTTTGAAGATAAGACACCTGTACTTATATCCAAATTATGCTTTCTTTTACTTGAGTAGATAAACACACAGTAGCCTATACCCAAGTTTGAAAATAAATTGCAAGACCTCATAAAAGCAGCCATGCCAAATGACAAACTGTCATTTTCTATGCATCTTTCTGAAACAAGTAAGTCAAACCACGAAAGGATAAAAAACATAGAACAGCAATTCATAATATCAGTTAAGGCAGCAGATATACTTCAACCTGGGAAAAAACTCTCCTCCCAGAATGTGAAAATGCCATTGAAAACTATTAACACACTTTCCCTACAGTCCTGAAAATTGTGCTACAGCTACCCCAACTCATTTTTATACCAACTTTTATATACACCTCTCTAGAGCTGCTCAAATCCAGGAATTTAAGAAAATCTAACACATACAACCTTGAAAAACATGTATCCAGGTGATATTCTCTGAACATAATGTTCTAAGTAATTAAGAAGCAACAAATTGTATGGAAAGCTCTTGTTATCTAAATGGACTGAGCAGCTCAATTCAGTTTCAGAGTAACTCACTTCCAAATACCCAATATATTTTGCTGCAATGTTTTACCAGTGCTTGCCATTGCTGATATAATCCATTTCTGCATGCTGAGCACCTAGATGCAGACAGAAGCAAGAAGTGCTAAAAAAGAAAACTTTTATCCATTGAGTAAACCATAGTATTTTAAGACTTTTTGTTGTTAAAGATCAGAATATAATTCTCCTTACCATATAAAATACTTCTTGACAGATTATTTCAATTAAAATACCTACAAGCCTGGGTCTTTAAAAGGTACAAGAGGTTGTAAATAGAATTATGGGTATGTGTTAAGGTTACTGCTCATCTCCAAAACACGCTTCCTGTTTTGAAGTAATATTAGAATCTCAAAGAGCATGAGAAATGAGAAAGATGATAAAAAAAGAAGTTTACTTTTGAGATAGCTCCAGTGTACCTTCAAGCTTTGATATTTTCTGTTCATCTTCTTCTATATCCCTTTTTTCATTTTCCTAGAACCAGCTGTCTATTCATAAAGCCAGAATTATATTGCTCAATATAGCATCAGTATTCCTACTATAGCACTGACAGATTAGAAAAGGTTGTTGAAAAGCAAATGCATATATGTAAATGTTTTTTCTATATTAAATGAAAACATCCCAAAACCTCAAATGATCCATGTGAAATTTTAATTATAACTTAACAGCTGTTTCAGCTAATTGAAGAATATCAGAAAGGTGATTTCCTTCTCATTGTAATTAAAGAGTTAAGGCTAATTTACTGTTGTCAGAATAAGACTAAATGCCAATCTGCTCTGCCTAATTATGTGAAAAGGTAAACAGGAGAACTCCAAGACAGACATCAGAAGGCTCCCTCCTACCTCAAAAAAACCCCAAATCACACTTTTCTGGCAAGAAGATGGGCAATGACCTTTAAAGCAAGCGAGCAACTCACTCTAATTCTGCTTTGCCACCCCTTTATTAATTTTCCCTGGAAGCTATTTTCATTTCCATTCCCTTGACTTCTAGCTTTATTGTCTAATATTCTGGCTATGCACAAAAGTAAACATATGTTTTGCATTCACTAATGTGGTATTATCTAGTTGTCACCAGTGAAACAAAAATGCAATACAGAAATAAGATTTAAATACATGTTTTTCTATAACAATGAAACATATTTTTCCTCCTATAACTCTGAAGGAAAATAGAGTGAACAAAAAATCTTTTTGATCTCTATATGAAATAATATGCACACTTTCTAAATTGCACATTAAATACAATAGTCTTCAGAACAAACACAGTCCTTCCATATGTAACCGAACAAAAAGTGGAAGCCATGAGAGTTCAAAGGATTTGGTTTTTAAGCAATCCAGTGATTGACAATCTGCACATGAGACATTTTCTACTCCACCTTTTTTCCACCACTCTTGCAACACAGATGCCACTATTGAAGAGAAACATGTAAGATTTATTAGAGACATAGAATCTGGCTGCAAGTGTCAATAATAACCAGTGTAAAGTTAACTGAAATATTAATTATGTCAACAATCAGAGAATCACATATATATGTGCATGTGCATGTGTGTATGTGTGTATGAATTTTGAAAGAATGCTAGCTTCACCATGTTATATAAAACACCAAAGAACTCCAAGTGGAATTTTGCTCCTATCCAGGTATAGGAGCAAAAGTGGTGAGAGATGAGTGAAGCAGTGCAACCTGTGAGCAGTATTTCCCTGAAGAAAAGAGCATCTATATATTTAATTCACATTTGCACCACACCTGAAATTCTGCATAGCTCAAGTGAAATCAGCATCAGACCCTAGCAAAAAAGAGAATAACAAGCAGCATTACTATGCTGGATGCCAGCAGTAGATCAGGAAGCCAACTGAAAAATATTAAAAGCATCACAGCATGGGGATTCAGGCTGGAAGGGACTTCAAAGTTCACAGTTTTCCAATCCCCCTGACATGGGCAGGGACATCTTCCACTAGATTAAATTGCTTGAAGCTCCATCCAACCTCTTCTTGAACATTTCCAGGGAATTTTCATAGGTGCTGGACCATGTGAATTGAGGAAGTGCAAACACAAAATGGAAGGCATTTTGGATGTCTTTAACAAAGGCCAGTGCTAGTGGAAGTGAAGAGAGTCTCAGATTTGAATAGAACCTCATCTAACAGTAAGGTAACATACTTCAAATATGATCTGTGACCAGACAGCTACTGCTCTCAGTTCAGTTAATTATGGCTATTTTAAACAAACACTAAGAAAATACAGAGAGTCAATCATATACTGAAAATATAGAGTCAAGTTTGTAGTGAGCAAATCTCTGCACTTTACTGCACAAGAATCTTTACATCAATTCCAGTCACACTGTAAGCACTAAACACTCTGCTTTTATGCTCAATTAATGTGATTTAATCTAGCCATAAGCAGAATATTTCAGAAAACTAGATTGTGCTGGGATTCCCCTGCCTCCTTGTGCTCTAGTGCTTCTGCTGACCTTGACAAATCTCTTGGTTCTCCTCCATACAACATAATTTCCTACATCTTTTTAAATGGCTGAAAGGAGACAGTGTACAGCAAAAACTTAATGGGGAGTTATAAAAGCATACTTGAAAACCATCTCTGACTAATTAATTTCAAAGAAGAGAATAAAAAAGCCCAATTTTATTCCATACGGAATATTACAAACATAAATTGTACACATCTATTTCAGCTGCTTTGCCCTCTGTATGAAGCAGGGCTAAACTCTGAGGTCAGCGGGAACAACTAAAGATGTTACTCCACCTTCCTTCCCCTGCTTTCTCACTCATTCATTTGTGCTTAACCCTCTGCCCAAATGTTGTGAAAAATCTTAATGCAGATTTATCTCAGGCACATTTACAGAAATATTTACCTTTGCAGATATCATCCCATTGGTTAACTTCCCCAGATAAGAAGCTACTAGAATCAAATTATTTTACTACTCATCTTTCTCTGTCCTGTCAAAAGTACATTTAACGCAATCGGTGTGATGAATGTGGCCTCATGAGAAGTGGGAGGGAAAATTAATTTGGGGGGTCTGACAATGAAAAGATCATTTGTCATTACTGAGCTGAGCTCTGCCAGCAAATGACTGTATTGTTAGATCCCAGTGGCTGCTACCCCTTCTCTGCCCCTTCCCTTAGCAAACTCCTCCTTCATAGCACTTGGGTTTGCTCTGAATGAAGGTTATTAGCAAGCCAGAGTGGGGAGCTTGGATGCAGTGGGGGTGGGATGTGAATTTGTAAGAACTAATTTGTCTAATGTTCAGTAACAAAGGCAAAGCGTCTGTGCTGTGAATTAATACAGCATCAATCACTGACTAACTGTTTCAGTACATGTAATGAGAAAATTCCCAGGCCAACCCAATGGTCTGCACAGGCAGCTGGGGAGATAATACTCTGAATTGGATTTTTATTTTAATGCAACTTCCATCTTTAAAGCAAGGAAGAACCTAGAGAGACTACCCTTGGCATGTATGCTTGTGTGTATATATATTCTTTCTTTCTATAGATATTTTTCACCTTAGAAGTATTTATTTTGAATAATAATGCCTAATAGTTAGTTAAATTGATTGCAATGGTTGAATGGTTCTTTTAATTTTCTTGTTATACCTTCTCTGCAGTAGATTTTTTAACCATATAGTTAATCATCTTATTATAATTTTAGTTTCTATAAAAACAAAGAACAATAGGAAGCAGTTTAATATCCAAAAGAGGGATTTTTTTTCTCACTTTCACTTGCTGATCACATTAAGGAAAGAGAAACACAAATTTTAATACTTTTAGACTAAATGCAGTTACACTTGAGAAATACATCCAGCTGCATTTCTTTACCAAGAATATTTACTGTTTGCATAGTAACAACTTCCCATCATTTTCAAAAAACAGAAGAGTGAATACAATTTTTGATACAAAAAAAAATTAAAAATCACTGACAATCAAAAAGTGCCTCTAGTTGATGATCAACTGGAACAATTAGTGGGTGCACTGGGCAATTCACTGAACTGCCACCACTCAAAAGAATGAACTCTCTGTATAAACAGAATTGTCAGGGAGAGTTTAGGAGCCTAAAGAAAAAAACAAGAAATAAAAATAATTAAGGAGGAGTTGAAGAAAGACCTTTATTACAAAGGTAAAAATGAATGCGCTACTTAAAACCAAAAGGCTTCCTGAACTTTGCATACTGATTGCATACTCCAAAACAACACACCCAGACTACTTGATCTTCAGCCCTCCCAACTTGAGAAGGCTGCAGTGAAGTAAGGAAGGTATTTTATCCCTTCCCAAGTCAGATAAGCAAGGTGTTGCAGGTCATTACCAAAGCATTCTTGTCACCTTCCCACTGCTGCCCATTTATGTTATTACTCTGCTAAATATTTTGCCACCTTCAGCAGTGTAAGATTGCCCTACAGACATGTAGAATGCCTCCTAGATCAAACTGTAGGCTTTCAAAGGTGAAGGATATGCTGCAATACAATCTAAATGCCTACTCTACAGACTTTACCCATCTTGTACTGCAAACACTGTTAGGCACAAGTCACTGTTAGACACAGATCTCAAATAACACACATACCCAAAAATCTTCCACCCTGAACCAAAATCAAACTAAAACAAAACAAAACAAAACACAACAAAACAAAACATAACAAAACAAAACAAACAACAACAACAACAATAAAAACAACTAGCAAACAAAAAAATCCCCCAAAATACCACAAACCAAAAACAACTAAAAAACCCTATGAAATAAACACTCCAAAGTTAAAAGCTGTGAGTTCAAGGCGAGTTTAGAACTATACTACCCTCTTTGTCAGATAAGCCTTGCACTGCCACAACCCTGTCTCTAAGCCACTATGACACCAGGAAAAGATCAGGAGGAAGCAAACTATGGCTTTGTGTTTCTAATCAGGATACTTTTGTGGAAATACTATGATGTGATATTTTGGAAATAGAATGTGACTCTAGGAAATCATACTTTAGAGCATCCTGAAACAGAAAACATAATTCTATTTGCCTTTGACAAAGCAACAGAAGGGCTGAGAGGGAGCCATGGCTGCCCAAAGCGGCATACAAAGAAAACTCCTTTGTTTTTCAGCAAAGAAAAGATGAACTGCAGCCATCCTCCCCAAAAAGGTTTCAGAGTAACCCCTGGGAAAGGTTGAGTTTTATATTCCTGAGGGAAAGAGACACTGGAACTAATTGCCACTGCACTTTCATTTAAACTCATGTGCCTTTATCCAAACAAAAATTATATATTTATGTGTGTAGGAATGGTCAGCAGCATTCCAACCAAGCAGGACATCACCTTAATGGTTAAATTAAGCAACAGTTAAATTGAACACAGAGAAGAAAACAATTTACTTGTACTATTTAGCTGTGGAGCAATAACTTAACAAGATCAATTGAGAATTATTTAATATGCACCCAAAATTCCCCTTTACCACTTGCATGTCATATAAAAACCATTTCTGATAATTTTTATGCATACAAAGTATTAAGGCTTAAATTAGATGCTGTACATATTTTTTTTTGCTGGAAAAAGTAGAACCTTTAGCTCCAAACTGAATTAATGGAGAACTTAAGCCTCTTTTACTCAAGATGTACAATAAACACCCTATAGCATCAGTCCTGGATGAGTCCTAAGAAGGAACTGTGATTCAAACACAGAATTCTTTCCATTACTGTGACAGGAAAGGAAGTAATTTATTGCAACTAAATAGAGACTGCAGTGTATTTCTCTTTTCTTCTACTTGAGGCAGGTGCAGGGAATAAAGACGACAAATGATAACAGCCCCTCTTCTTCTGCCCAGCTGGATGGAGAACTACAAACAACCTCTTACCCCAGACTTCAATTCCCAGGACAAGGAAAAGTATTAGGAAGATTCTGTTTCCTTGGCCTTACAAAATGGTGTCCCTGGAGCTCTTTTGCAAATTGGTTCCTGATGAAAACAAAAAATTAAATAAATACCAATGACTCAGAGCAGAAGCTCTGAATCACATACTGAATAACTTTCTCTCCTTACACATCTTACTTTGTTTCAATCCTTTTCCATTAAAAAAAATTCAAAGGAAATATGATTTGTTACTTATTTAAAGGTATAAACAAGAAGAGCCTCTTACTCATTTAAGTGAGATGGTGATCAAATGGCAGTTATTATTGTCAGTACAACTTTCCCTGTCATTATACCATAAAGCATGTGGTACTCTTGACACCACCTTCAGACTATTTCTACAGGCCTACTCATGAAAAATCATAAACCATTATACACCATGCAATGTTTGTAATGAACACATACATATATTTTGTTAACTTATGCCTTGTTTCCCACTTATGAAGGAAATAAAATCAGGAATAGTTATTTCTCGATATAAAATAACCACTGTGTGTGAGTGCACACAGATTGTGGTTTTGTTCAGTACTTGCTTGTGGGAAAATGACAGATAAGATTACATTGTCATAATTTTTATGGAGAAACAGTATTTAACAGCCTTAATCAAAAGAGGGTATGCTAACATTCCCAATGACAATCAATGCAAAAATAAAGTCACACAACCTAAATTATCAGTTATCTTCTGCTGTTGTTGGATTTTTTGTTCTGTTTGGAGAGGCTGGGTGGTTTGGGGGTCAGTTAAGTGTGCAGAATTAAATCCAGCTCCTAATCTGGTGAGTTATCTATGGCGTGCAAGGCAGACACCATCTATTATGTAGCATCAATGAGTGACAGTATGAATAGCAGCCTTTGCCAGTTAAAGCTGTGATAAGACCTGGATTCTAAGAGAAGTTCCTGCTCCAGAATGATCTCTATTGTTCCAGCCATCAGTTTGGGCAGAAAGACCGATTCAAAGATAAGACAGCAATGATGCTGGCCTTTTACACAGAAAAATAATCAATTCACCTGCATTTAGAAAGACATCCATCATCTATTTTATTTTTTTAAATAAAATTCAGTGCCATGATTTTAAAATTAATAAATTAAATATAAATAATTTCTTAGAGTCAGGATCTAAACCAAGGCAGAATTATTCTATATCCAGTATTTGGATCCCCACAACTGATTACTTCCATAACTCTGGTAACAGCTTTGATCTCAACCTCACCTTATCTGTAATTTCATTGCTACTGATGGGCACATTTGCTGAACTTCAAGTAGAACTCTGCTGCTAAAACAGCTTTCTGCCAGCCTGTACTGGTCTTTTTCTGCAGGAGCGGTGCAGGAAGCCCTGAGCGGGAGCGCAGAACGCCACGTGTGAGCATGATCCGCACTCATGGCCAGAGGACGCGCGGTTTCCCGGCCGGCAGCGCCCGCTCAGCACCAAGGACAGCGCCCTTGCAGCACCAAGGACAGCGCCCGTCCAGCACCAAGGACAGCGCCCGTCCAGCACCAAGGACAGCGCCCGTCCAGCACCAAGGACAGCGCCCGTCCAGCACCAAGGACAGCGCCCATCCAGCACCAAGGACAGCGCCCACCACCTTCCCCAGGTGGAGATTTGCGGCACACGGCATAACCTGAGCTATCTTCAGACCGCCCTCAGCAGCAATAACAAAAAAAGATCGGCTTCCTGAGCTCTTTTGGAAACAGTTGCTGAAATAGCAGATTAAATGACCCAAGGCACTTAATTTTTTTGAGTTTCCAATGAGCTTTTGATAAACTCCCTCCATCAGAGTTTTTTAAGGAAAATAAGTAACTGTGAGGCAAGAGACAGAGTCATAGAATTGTTTGAAAAAACATTAAGCGATGGGAAAAAAATGAGTAATGGCAAGTGGATGTGCCTCAAAATGAAGCAAATGTAGGAGTCAATGCTCCTGGGGTTGCTATTTATGTGAGCACTATTTATTAATGACTTGGGACTGAACAAGTTAGGAACTGTGATAGTGGGAGTTTATTGGGCTTTTTTACTGGAAATTCTAAAAGTTTTAAAATCTTCAAGTAGCTAAAGAACCTAGATGATACTAGAGGAAACCTTCAACTACACTAGAGGTGGTAAAAATGAAAATTCATTACGAAAAAGCAAATATGAGGAAAACAGATCTCAGTGTACACTACAAGACCATGAAACAGGTTTTTGAAACATAAAAATGAGAACCAGCAGAGAGACATCAACGAATTAGAAGGCTGGGCAATCGCCAACTATATGAAGTTCATCAAGGAAAAGTACCAGATTCTGCCTGGGATGAGGCAGACTGGGGGATGAGATTTTGTGAAGAGGGACCTGAGGGTTCTGGCTGTGGGGAAGTTGAATGGCAGGCAGGAGGGCCAACCCTGTCCTGGGGTGCATCAGGCACAGCATTACCAGATGGGCAAGGGAGGGGATTGTCCTGCTCTGCTCTGCTCTGCTCTGCACTGGAGCAGGCTCACCTCCAGTTGTGGGGGCAGTTTTGGGCACCACAATATAAGAAAGATATAAAGTAATTAGAGTGTGTCCAAATGTGAAGGGTCTAGAAGGGAAGCCATATGAATACCAACTGAGGTCACCTGGCTTATTCAGTCTGGAGAAAAGGAGACTGAGGAGAGACCTCACAGCTGCTTACAAATTCCTCACAAGAGCAAGTGAAGGGTCAAGCACCAATCTCCTCTCTGGCGACAGGACCTGAGGGAACAGCCTGAAGTTGTGTCAGGAGAGGTTGAGATTGAACATTAAGAAAATGTTTTTTCACTCATAGGGTGAAAAAGGTGGAACAGGCTCCCCAGGGAAGTGGTCACAGCACCAAGCCTGACAGAGTTCAAGAAGAGTTTGGATTATACTCTTGGGAATATGGTGTGACTCTTGGGATTGTCCTGTGCAGGACCAGGAGTTGGACTCAATAAGCTTTGTGGGTCCCTTCTGCCTCAGGATATTCTAGGCTTCTCTGATAACTGGGCAAGGGGGATTTTCGCATATAATAGATAGCATGCAATTATTCCATTTGCCTCTAAATAGATGAAACTACACTTTTTCTAGGAAATATCTACGAAAAATCATCTGTCACAAGGGTTGACTAAATTTAGCTTAAACAGATACAAGGTGATGGAAATTAACAAAGTCTATAAACAGTCTATATGATTCCCATAACATATCACATCCTGATTAGCCAGACTCAAATGATCTGTTGAAAAGATTGAAAGATCTTCAATTTTAGCAGTTTAAAATCTATAATTATTCTACAGTCATTAACTTAAAAGCAAAATTCTTCAGGAGACCTGCTATGGATTCTTTTTCTTTTACTAAATGTCTTCAATGCATGAAGGAAAATGAGGGATATAAAATTTAAAAATATAGGCTTCAGATCATGCACTGGGAACATTTGAATGTCTATTAGTGTGTTCAGGACAAGAAAAAAACACAGGAAAACAACTGACTGGTTCTAAGGCTGAATCAATAATCAGAAGGGAATACAGCAATTAACAAATTTCAGAATTTTATAGCAGCCAAAATTATATGATACTTAGGGGGAATTTCGTGCAGATATTCATAATTAGATAGGATATATTAAAATCTGATCAGGTTCTACTCTTTATTACATAAAACAAAAGGAGTTTAAAATGAAAGAACAGCAAATGCAGAAGCAATATAGAAAAACATTTCTCTTTCATAGTCAATGGAACTGGCTGTCAGATCAGGTCATCGAGATAAAAACCATAGCTACGTTTTAAAAAGAGCCACATAATTTTATGACTGATAATAACATTTGTAGCTATGCCAGGTAAGACAATAAGGGTGATCAAATCTTATGCTTCAGGGTATGAGACAATGAATTGCAAGGTTTAGAAAGAAATGTGCAGTGTCACACAAAGGGGTAGGATGCATTAGCCTTTTGGGAAGAGATTTACCTTGTTTTAAAATATCAAGAAATAGCCACTGCCAGAGGCATGGCACCAGACTACAGAGACCTGGTGTCTGATCTGCTGTTACAAGTCCTTCATTATTACGAGTTTGGCTTTGATAGACAATAGATTCTCCTGAGCCTTATGGAGCTGAATTCAAATTAAAAGCACATGCTCTATGAAAGCATAGCTTGGAGGAAGGATCTGAAGGACAGAACTGTTAGCCAGTAATTAAGAGTTTGGTACTGTGCTTTCTGGCAGCAATTATTTTAACATAATTCTTAACAGAGTCTATTAAAGAGGAAATGCCAATTAGCAATAGCTTATTGCACAACAAAACAATGACTGCCGATACAATTTACTGCCATAAACTACACAGAGAATTGACTGTTAAAAACAATTGGATGGTTAATTAAAAATGGGGGAAAGAAAGGAGAATCTATTCACATTCAGCATGTACAAGTCTGATGAAACTTCAGTTCCTACACAAAATGCTCAATTCAGAATCATGTTAAAGTATCCAGGGCTAGATATATTATTTGAAGCACCTTCCAAATTAGAGTGAAATGTTGATGTTTTGCATGCAATTTTTCAGATTGTTCACACTTGCCAACCAGTTAGTTATTCATTTGAGAGAAAAATTTGTGGACACACTGTTATTCCCACACTTCATATCAACAAGAAGGATGCCAAAAGAAGAGGCAAAAAGGAGCCTTGATGTTAGCCAAATAATCTAGTTCCATAAACAGAAGACAATTTTCTGTTATAAGGTTTTCTAGGAACGCTGCAAATTACTTCTCTGAATTACTGACCTTGATTTCCCAGTCTAGCCTGAGCCCTGTACTGTCCTTCATCCAGTTGTTCCATCAAAATGAAATATGCGTGACACAGAAAACATGCAGCTAGTGTTGTGCAAAGAAAATGTAGATTTAGGAAGGTGTTGCTGTGTAAGAAAAGGCTCCAAAAAGTCTAAAGTGTGCTTTTCAAAGCTTATAAAAGTGAAATTAGAACTGCAAGCTTAGTATAGATCTGCTAGTTGACTTTGCTTCTTAGTTCTGACAAATAAGACGCAATCTCTGTATATTTTTACCTTACAGAAAATGATGGCAGCAGGAGGAGAGAATTACTTTTAGTCTGGAGATTTAGAGCACCTGCACTACAGCCTGTCCCATTAAGCTGATAAAACAAACCATCACAGGAACCTGGTATGCAATGGCACTGATGAACCCAAAAAGACAGATGGAAAGAGAAAGGTGAAGCTTGCAGTCATAAGAGCTGCACTGTTTTGCAATCAAGATGTTCAGCTATGTGGAAACACAGTTTGGCAGTGTCATCACCTAGAAGACTGTAGCTCCCCATAAGAGTGAAAAGAAGGAAGAGAAAGAAATATGATGCTCCTGCTTTCCCCCTACAGGATGGAAAATAATTGAAATGAAATATTCTTTTATGGTTTTATTTTTTTAATTTTTTTTTAACATGATAGAGACCATCTGCAGACACATTTTTCCACAAACTTTTGAGTATCTCTGATTTTGTTTACAAAAACCCTCTTACTTTCTCTGTTTCTAGTTTTAAGCCTTATTTGGGGATTTAAAAATGGAATCGAATTCTTTGTGTCCCTGTATTGAATCTGAGAATTAATTATCTCTTCTCAATAAATTAGAAGCCATCTTTGCCTTTAAAAAGAGAACATAACTCAAATGTGTTTTGTCTACCTCAGAGTGAGCTCATGCTTTCTGAAGTGGCTGGTCACACGCAGAACTGCCGAAGACAGCATATATTTATTGATGAACCACCTGATTGATCTGGTTTAAATTTCAGGAGAGGTTTAGCCTTCCCCTGGAGAAAAAAAAATGGCTTTTTATTTTTCCTTTAGACACATTGCAAGTGAACTTTTAGCAGAGTTAGCTGCCATAAATAAAAGTGAAAAATCATCAAACCTGAACTTGGAAATAAATAATGGTTATAAAGTATCTTATTGATCTAATTTGATTGTTAGTGAAATCAAGTAATTGCTTACTTGACCTCATCTTCACAGATGATATGCTAATCCCCTTTTCATAAATTATTAGCATACCTATTAGGTTAACTAACATATTACTTAAAAAAGAAGAGAAGAGCTGAAGGAATTTTTAGATTTTTCACTTTTAAAACAGCATTAAAATCTTTCTTTTATTTCTACATATTTATTGGGGTGAAGCTCTGGTAATATCTGTAATAAATAAATGAAAGGCCTAATACTGTCTTCTAAATCTAAGAAGTCAGATATTTATTTCTTATTAGACTCTCCATCCAGATACACAGAATTTTATAAAACTGTTATTTTCATCAAAACTTCCCAAAAGGGTTGTCTGACTCAGTTTCCATTTCAAAATCTACTATTGTTACTGAGAAGTAACAAAAATTGTGCATTTTTGGAATGTAACAAAATCATCATAAACAGCGTTCAGATTCACTATTAGACTTGCTTCAAAACACTCTATTAAACACATATTTATAGCTTTTAATTATTTTTCTACTGTTCAGTAGAAAATATGAGAGGTTTTATAAAAATAGATATTTATATCCATAGATATAAAATATATACAACTATAGACTTGAAACAAACATCAAGATGTTACCACTATATGCACAGAGAACTAGATATTATATTTCTGTAACAGTGCACAGCACAGAACACCTGCACAGAGGTATGAACATCATATAGACTTTCACTTTCTGTTTTAAATTGGAGGCTTGTTCCTAGTAAGCTTTAAATTTTACTGAAATACAGACTACTAAATAATAATGACTTTCTGTTTTTTTCTCTGCACTCAGGCACTGGACATTCTGAGACATGAAGACGCCAAGAATTCAGAATCTCTCACTTGGGGAGGCCTCGATAGGCATTGTGTACTGGTTCACCTGCTCTGTTCCAGACCTGGCAGAGCAGTCAGCATGGAAATGGGTATAGAATCAAGATATTTTGTGATCTCTTCATGAAAACAAAATATTAGACTTGAAATCAGGTAATTCAGTTCAGTTATTCTGAACAAACAAACATAATGCATATGTTTATATGTTTTTCCTTACGGTTAGTTCTTAGAACTGAACCTCAAAAGATACTTGCTCTTATTTAAACTCCTGAAGGAAAAGAGCATATGTTAATCTTCCTTGGTAAATTTCCACATTTTGTCCCTATTTTTTTTCTTTTTCATACCAAATTAAATGCAGATGTTATCACTGTCATATCTAGGATAACTTATTTCTTTATCCTGACCAAAAAGCTGTTGTGAAGGGTTAGAAGAATACTACACAACCAAATCTTGCACTTCTGCTTCAAAAATAGAAGTGTAGACAGCATTGAATTTCACAGATGTAAGAGACAGAAGTTCTGTCCAAGCTATATCTCTATCCTTGTATATATTATGACATCATAATGGCTCCATCAGCTATAATAAAAAATGAATTCCCTTGACATATATTACCCATAAGTGCAGTGTAGTAAATAAATGATTCATGCAAGTTCAATTACAAGGGTATGATGTCTATAAATGCTAAGTACCTGCAAGATAGCAACAGTAAAGGAAATGAACCCATGCAGTGCTTAAAATGCCTTTCAGCTAAGATTTCTGACCATACTTTTAATCTCTTTTTACATGATTTTACATGTCTTTTACTAAACACACTCATGGTGACAATCCACTTGAAGGTTACAGAGTAGTGTTTCTATCCTTACTATGGATAAATCTGAAAATAGGTTGCTCTTTTGGTCCAGAGGCAGTAAACGAATCTTTTTAAGAACTGGAATTCCCATTGAATGTAAGACTCCACCTATGCTTCCTGTAGCTTAAATTACTAAGCCTTTAAAATTAAATATCTCTGCCCATGATGATTTGCATACATGCAGTCTAAACACAGCATATTTTATGTTCATGTATTTTGTTTCCTAAATATATGACAAACACAGCTTCTTATATTTTACAACTATTTATAGGAAACAATGTCTCAGGGAGTAGGTGATCTACTCTAAAGCATGCATAGTTGATAATCCTTGGCAAATGAATTTAAAAGTCTATATACATTTTACAAGACAACTTCTCATGGCAGTAATTTTTGAATTCTATTAGCAAAAACTAATTTCTGAATGGATTTGGAGTAATGCTGTCATTTTTTTATGCAGGTTTACAGTTACCCATTCACCCACGAAAGAATGAAATAATGACTTTCACACAGACTTCCTAAATTTACTCTCCATCTCTGCAAGGAGACAGCTCTAGATGGGTTAAAGAGGTCTTCCAGGAGAACAGACTACCACTGGTAAGTCATTACTATATCTGGTCTTATCTCAGTGTTAAAAAGCAAAGAACACAGCACATAATTTAAATATAACCTCCACAGTGTATATTGTCATAATTAGTAGCAACTTGGATATTTTGGGTAGTGACTTAAATAACAAATGAAATGTGAACTTTTGTTAAACTCTCAGTTTTCACAATTTCCTACAAAACAGGTTCCAGAGAAAAAATAAAATCCCCAGGTCTACCTTCTCCAACTCATTTACTATTCTTTTCATTTACCTGGATTTAAATTCATGCAAAATTCCTCCAAATACTCATCCAGTACTAGCAATGCAGCCACAAGACTTTCTGAGACTGTTTGATGGATGAGGGTGAATTTGTATTTTTTAGGGTTCCACTTTACAATAAACAGCATATTTTAATGTCTTTTATGTTACTGTGTTTAGTTACATTTTCAATACAATTAGAAAAATCTACAATAAATTGGGAAACTTCCGGTCTTCTGGACAGGGCATTGAAACTTCAAGTTTGATTGCAAGAATTTCACAAGTCTACTTTTAGCAACTGAGTCTTGAAATGTCTTTCACTCACCCCAAAGGGCAGATGCCTGCAGGATGGATCAAAACTTCACAATGCAAGAAATGAGAAATGCAAATGTCAGTTTGCTTATGTCACAGTTATGGCCATCAAAATAGAAAAAATAATTTGTCCAGCACAGGAATCTCCCGTTGTGTTAAAATAAATATGTGAGAACAAGGACAGGTAGAATTCAAAATGACACCTTACAAGGAAATAATACACTTATTTACATTCAAAGTATTTGAGTCCACAAGGTCAGGGATTGACATTCTGAGGCCGTTTTTGCCATAAGCAATATCAAAGAAAAATAGCTCTTCTAGGTTTGATACTTATTTGATATCAAAACTGTATAAAAAAGCTGCTGAACATTGACAGAAAGTTGCAGTACATTTTGCTCACTTTTTTAACATATGGATGTAAACTATTAGAACTTACAGTATCTGCCATAAAAAAGATCTCAGAACAACAAATCCTTAAGTCCTTTTAAGTGGAAGTAACTAAACCTGTTTTCTAAGACTAAATCACTTGAGTATGCAATTCCCCTACACACTACCAAAAATTTGCTAGGAGAAATTATTCATAAAATATCAATGCATCATTATTTATTAATGAATTTAAAAGTGGCATCATCCCCTTCAACTCCTCTTTTCACACATGCACAGCTTGATTCTAAGGAAAGATGCAAATAAAATAAAGAAGAGGCAAATGATTTCAACTCCTTATTTTACAGCCAAATGACCTGAACTGCAGGGCAGTGAGGTGTTTTTATACAAGAAACATGCATCAGGGTTTCTGCCAAATTTTATGAAGTAGTAATAACAATATTGTCTGGCATGTATATTTCTCCTCAACCCTTAAACGGATTTAAAGCTTGATCCTTATACTCACCTCCCTTGAAAATTCTACCATATTGCAGCATTTATCTTTATGAATTCCTTCAGTGGTTTTTAATTTCATATTTTTCCTTTCTTTTAAGAGCAGTAAACAATACTGTAGAGATGTATTAAAAATAGACATGCACTATTAACTTAGACCAAAAGTGTAAACAGAAGCTACCACTAACAATTCTGCACACTGATTTCTTTTCTTTTTTCTTTAAATTATGCAAAAAATGTAGCCAATTTTATATGGGCTTTACTTCTTGTTTAGGGCTGTGATTAATTTGGTGTTTGTCTAAGGTTATGAAGCCCCTAAATATCCTCTCAGGGATAGCTGGAATATCACACTACTGTGTGAGTGCAACTACTGGTTTTTATTAAATCTATGTTCTCTGCATATGCCATAAGATCCACAGACAGAGTTAAGAAAGGCAGAAACACATATGCTGCGCACTCCAAAAAGCACCTTTACTACCCACACTCATGCTCTTCACAAGTCTGTGCTTGTACAATGGGAAACAGTTCAGGATTCAGACGTACCTTGGATTCTAGAGGCACTTCTTGAAAGAAATCACATATCTGGTACCAACACCACCCTCAACTTCACACTGTGCTGCAGCTGTATCTCCTGGAAATTTTATCTCTTAAGGATACAGCAGCAGGGTTACAGGAAGGTTATGTGTAGTCAGAGAACAAAAGGCAGAGCTGTTCAAACACATCTCTGTCTTGATCAAGATGCACCAAGACTATTCAAGATTGTACTATGAGTTGTGGCAAAACTACAGCTCTGAATCCAAAATCTGAGTTACAGTTTTACTCCTGGTGTCCACACTCAAATGTTATTAGAAACATAGGAAAACCAGGTAAATCCCCAAAAATCCACTCTAGGAATAACCATAATTTCTAAAATGGCAAACACAGCTTCCTCTTCACTCAGACTCAAACACCACCAAGCATTTACTGCTGTAATGAGAAGGAACCTGCCTCAGCAATTCTGCTGTTAGAGAATGTGTCTCCTGAGCCCTCCTAAAAAGGTCAATGAGAAGGATAAATTTAGCTCCTCTAACACATCTTCTGGAGGAGATGATCTCCATCTCCTCATTGGGAAAAGAAGCCGCAATGATCAATCTCACTTGGTGAATACTCATTGTAAATATGCAATATAAACAGATATTACCGTAGCTTGAACAGACCATTAAGTGAGTAGGCCCCAAGTATCTTACAGATCAAGGCCATAGAAACCCTCATTTCTTGGATCCCCTTGTTCCCTAAGTAGTCTCTGCTAGTAGTCTTAGGCTCTTACAGTTGAGTACATATAACCAAATAAAAAGCTAACATTATTTTAAGATGTTCTGTTGGCTAGAATAGGAAATATTTAAAAATATTTAAAATAAAATAAGACTTTTCTTTCTCAATTATTTTAACTCCTGATTATTTTTTCTCACACTTGTCTAGGTCTTTCAGTCTACACTGTACTATTTTTAGATTAAATTAAGGTTAGCAGAAGTAGGACTAACAGATTTACCAGGTTTTTCTGTTGTCTTAAGATTCAGTGATCAAGTTCTTCACAAAAGTATATTTCAAAGTTCCTATTAAAAACTTATGAAATTAAGATTTACCAGACAGGTTTGAAATCCAAGTTTCCAAACTGCAAATGCCTGGTGATATTAAGACCAGAAGTACTTAAGAGGAAATAAAATTGCTCTAGATTGCATTTTTCACATGTTGGCATCAGTGTTCAGATTGCCCAATGATTCAACCAATCTTTTTAATGACACCTTGCAACAGGCAATTGTAAAGGTGATCCTGCTGTTGCAGTAATGGACAATCTGACTCCTCTTTGATACAGTGGTTATTTTCTGAACCATCATTATATCTGTAAGGGTATCAGTTTTGAAACTAGCAGCTTATTGCTACAGATGACCTGTTTCAAATGTGATAGATATCATTCTCTCATGCCCATCAGATTTGCATCTCTATTTTCTTCTCATCCATTTTTCTTTTGCATCTAGAAGCAACCATGTGCATTAGTGCTATCCAGTATGGCAGAGCCTCACATTAAAGCATCAGTATTGTAAGTGTGGATTTGCTATACTGTTCCATCTTTGAATAAAATATGCCAGTATTTTACTAAAATAAGTTCCACCACTGGAAATAAACACCAAGAGCAATACTTTTCCATACAACATTCCTTTTATTTTCCAAAGCCCTACTTAAGAAAGACCTGCAATTGACTGATTACTAAGCAACCTCACCAAGTCTGATAGACTCATGCTGCGATAATGGAACTATCAATGCAGTTATAATGTACTTACACTCTGCAGATAGCTGTTTCAAATGGAGCAACACTCCCTTCCAGCCCAATGCTTCTCTGCAAGGCTGGAAGGCCTGGTAAAGATTGAATAAATACCCTTAAAAAGAGCAAGTTAATGCAAGGTTTCACTGAGCACTGGTCCTATAAGCTACATTAAATATTGCTGATGCCTTTTTTTTTTCCATTCTATTTTCTCATTTAACATAAACTTTAAACTGATTTTCTGTGGAGGAGAGCAAAGTAATAAGCACCTTTAGTTTATTTTTGTACTTTATATTACTTCACAGTAACAATATCAACATAACATAATATAACATAATGATTAGTAAGTGACCATGTTCCATGCTATTAGCATGTTATACAGGTTTCTTAAACAGATATTTCAGAAAGCAGACCAGACAATCTACAAAATGAGGATATAATTTATGTCAAAAACATAGTTATTTAGTTGTAAAATGTGACAAGAGGGCAGCATTTACAAAAGTGCATGAACAGCAGTCAGGTCTGAGACCCAACTTCACTGTCTGTATCTGAAACACATTCCAAAAAAGCCCACCCCAAACAAAAACCATCAAGCCAATCAACACAACAAAAAACCCTCCACACATGCACAGGCCCCCAAAACCCCAAACACAACTAAAACAAAACAAAACAAAAACCCAGATCCACATCTTCTCCACTTTGAGAGAGTGTGGATGGCTCAGCGCAGATCCAAAAAATGCATTCCATCCCCCAAATATTGTCGTCATTCACCATGCCTATGGGACCAAGCCCTACTTCATGAATGAGATGAGAAAATGCTAATTGACATAGGCCAACACCCATGCTAAACACCTTCATTCCTCCAGTGTAATCTGTATCATTTATTTATCAACCTAAACATACTCATCTAGATTCCCAGGTAGTCTTTGGGGACACACAGGTATCTCTGGAGATCATTTTGCTTTTGTCTCAACTACATGAATCTCAACTACTCTGCTCTGGCAGAGATGGCTGTTGCCTTAGAGAATTTACATAGAGCCTGGTTTAAACACATTTCAAAATTATAATGCCTCAACATGGCTTGTGAAGCCATGCAAAAGGAGCCATGCCTCAATAGAACCTAAACTTGTTTGAAAGCTTGATTTATAGTCAATTTTAGTTTTATCACAGTAGCAATTCACAGTGCATCTGAGTCAAACATCTTCAATGGGCTATAATACTTTTTTTTTTTTAAATACACCCCCACATCCCATCTTCAAATTACTGGCACAAAAGGGGAAAAGAAAATCAACATAGCTGTACAGACCTTGTATTACCAGGGGGAAAAAAAAAAAAAATCGTCAAATAATGTTAGTAGGTCAGATGTTCTAAAGTTGGCCAGGCCTGATGGTGGCCACTGTACTGTACAGTACATAATTAACCAATTGAAGTTCACTGAGGGTTTAGAGAGAATGAAGAATTTGGAGACAAGAGATCAAGCACAGTACCTCTCCTTAAAAAATTGAAAAAGCACTCAGAAAGGAGTGAAAAGCAATCCTTTACTTTCAATAACTGGAAAGACAGTAAAACAAATTATTTAAAAATCAATTTTTGAAGACTTTAAGGATAATAATGTGATAGGGAACAGAATATTTGGGTTTTCCAAGATGAAATCAGTCAGGCCAATCTCATTTCCTTTTCTGACAGACCAACTGCTGACCACTAAAGCTGTTGATGCTGTCACACATGACATTCCCAGAAGCAGAAGACAGAAATATGGTCAAGATTGAATTGCACTCAATTTAAAGGATTTATCAGCTCTTCTCCATTAAGCTGAGAAAAGGTATAAAGAAGAACTGCAATGACTTGTCTCAGGTCCTGGAAAACCTGCCATTGTCATGAATGGCTTAGATGAAAATAGTTTGTATGTGTACAGACCCTGCAGATGTCACTGCATTGACAAAATTTTTGCAATTTTAAGAACAATTTTAAAAAATCAGGACTGGGCAATGCACATTCATATAAAATATATTGGGGGCAATTGACTAGACACTAACAGGACAAAAAGTCTGGGGTGATAGCATTTTACCAGAAGAACAAGAGAGACAATAATAGCCTTCTAGTAAGGGAAATTGTTACAGCTGGGTGACCATTAGTTGTTTTCTGTGTTCACTGAGAATAGAGCAAGTTGCAATCATCCTAATCTTCTCTGTGAGAATGGACTGGGAAAAAAAACCCAAACCAAAACACAGACCCACAGCTATAATAACAACTCTTTCCAGTACCTTTTAGTCAATTGAGAATGGGAAAATATCAACACAGGAGGTTTTCAGACTCCTTAGTACCTATTAAGAATGATCATGAGTCTCATCCTGTAGAACAAAGACTTGAACGAGAATAAATCTTTAGGCTTCTTTCATGTCCTAATACCTTGCAAAAGTAAGAACTGTCATTTATCTATGGCTGTTCTTTGACTAGGCTTTCATTTACATTGGGGATGCATCATCATCTTCATCATCATCATCCTGATTTATTTATTTCTCTTTCCTCCCACAAGCCAGTAAAAAACAATCACGATAATAGAAGCTCCATTTATATGTGCATCTTCAAATTAATGCTAATTCACTATCCCATTTTAGCTACAGAGGGTCACTGTTTAAGCACAAGAGAATACCAGAAACCACAGTGGTAACTTGTTAAAAATGGCTGGAAGACAGCAAGTTGTGGGTTTGCATTAAGAGGTGATGAATAAACTTGACTGCAGAATCAAAGAAAATACACAAAAATCCTCCAAAGTCAGCAAGGAAATGAAGCTTGCAGCATTTTTCTACTTACCATACTCTTAAGAAAAGGCTTTCATTTTATGAGTATCAGATTGAAGCTTCTAGAAGGAACTCTTCCATAAAATTTATGTGAAAACTTATGGCACAACATTCATGTGTTGCACTGTGGGGTTTTTTTCAGATGACAATATCTATGCTAACTTCTTGCATTCAGATAATAAATATGTTGGCAGTAGAACATTAGGGTGTTTATCTGTTCTATGATGGGTAAAACTATTCTCTGAACAAACAGCTTGGAAGATTGACCTTGTGCTAGTCACATGTGAAGTGCTGCTCACCTGCCAGAGGAATATTCTTCATTTACAGGGAAGGGGGAAGGCAGCTTTTCCTTGTCAGGGCAATTTTACAATGGAATATTGATACATACTGAAAAACAAGGAACTGAGGGAAAGGACTTCATACATTTATGACAGCTGCCACAATATCCCACTATTTTCTGACTTAGTTGAAATTGAACAATAAATCAATAAACCTCTAGATGATTGTTACCTTCAGTGAAATATGATGCAACATAATTTAGAAGGTGATTTTAGGGAGTAATTCTCTTGAGATTTTATGACACACATTTGAGGTTTATTTTCTTTTTCCCCATGAAAAATGCTTTAAATCCATGTGTAAAATTGAGAAAGTTTTCATCCAACTAATCTGCTTTTGTCCCTTTCTTATCCTGCTTCTGTTTTCAGTAATATCAATCTTATTACAAGTCACTATTTTCAGATTTGAAGTCATAATAACTTTTCACTGACTAATCACTGGAGAGATTATAGCAGAGAGAGTAATGTTGTTCATACATGCAGCTCATCTAGGTCCTGCCTTCAACATGCTTTTTATGAGCACATCTCTGCACCCACACGCTTCACCCATCAAAGCACACACCTGTATTCTGAAATCGAGCTAATAATAGCAAAAGATTCCTGGCTTCCTTTCTTACCAAAGTAAAGATAAGATAATTTGTGTTCTTAAAGTGCAGTTGATTCTATTTCAAAGTTTAAGTGGTTTTGCCATACAACTTAATGGGCTGGCTGCTGAAAAACCAATCAGGTTAACATTTTAAACACAACTACTCAAGTGACCCTATGCAGTTCTGCTTCATACGTGAGTCCCATCACCTCCTTCAGTGATATAAACAGATAGGCAAATTCTGGATTTACATTTTAAATACATACCATAGTATTTCAAAATTATATTCCTATGGTCCCTATCAAATAAGATTATCTTCATCAAGAGTAAAATGCAACTTAAAAATGAGAATGTAAGTTAATGTACTTAAAATCCAGTTGAGTCCTCTGCCATACTCACATACACTCTTAAGTATTTGCATTTACCATGTAATGCCATCTTCACTTTCTTTAATTTTTTGTTATACTCTGCATATGAGTTCAGCTGATACAACATCATACCATACTTGATAATACCTCCAAAAGACAAACTCGATCTGTTAAAGATTCATTATGTCACTTTGTCAACAAGAGATGACTTTTCAGTCCCATATATTCCTAAGAGTATAATTAGACTTACCAAGCAATCTCTAGATTGACTGAAGTACTTAGCAGGGTATTAGCTAGAGTTGAACTCAATTCAAGCTTCAGTTGCTTTAATTAATATAGAGTTTGAAAGCTTTCATTTGATGTGATAGTACAGAGAGAGCAGAAGTTGAGACATGGCAACACTCAGCTGTCTGCTGTCTTAGTAGAGAATATAGTAAAAGAGTGGCAAACAACATTAATTATATAGAAAACAAACTGTGATTAAGAAATGAAAGGTTTCCTGCAAGTGTACTGACAGGTGTGATGCTGCTAATTCATTAACTGTAAGATATGAAGGAAAAATTATACAGGTAATTTTGATCATTCTCTGCAATGCACCATGGCTTTATAGTATTTGAAAATCCCACATGATAAGCACTACAGACAGACATACAGTCAAACCCTTAAAAAGCAAACCTTTAAAGAGTGCACATTTTCCATTAAGCCACAAATCTGAATTTAGAGTAATCCATGGCCACATTCCAGAGAAAAGGTGACAAATAATTCCGTGGACAAGAGGAATTCTGAATTTCAGATTAAATTCAGTGAGCACATTGCATCTGCAAGTAAAGTGACATACAAAACAATGCCAAACAAGCTGATAATCTTCAAAAAGCTGATGTGATCCAGAGACAATTTGCTTCACACACCCACTATCACTGGCCACCCTTGCTCTAGGTTACCGGAGAGGATTTGCAGAATAAAGACGTGGGTCAATCTGCAAGGTCAGATTTACTTTGTGAAAAAATTCACACAAGAAGATAATTGCACTTTTCTTCTGCATTCTCTTCACACTTACTATCTGATTGCTTTAATGTTTTATGAAGAAATTGTAAGAAGGTATAAATATTCTTATATATGTAATGTAATGCCAATTTAAGCAAGAGGTATGACTTAACTGACTGAAATTTTAAAATAGTTCAGCTAAACAAGGACAAAGTTTGGAGGTTGCTCACATTTTGATTTAAACTATACTAGTATACAGTAATTTATACACTACAGTAGTTTTACTACTGTAACAGTTTTAATATTAATAAGGAACTGGTGTAAGCACAAATATAAATTGAAGGAAGTGAGGAAAGAACTGGAGAAAAATTGAAACTTTACTATATTTCACTGTACACCTCATAGCATGTGTTGGGTCTGCATGGTCAGATTTTGGAGCAGGGGCTTACAGAGATGGCTTCTGTGAGAAGTTTCTGTAAACTTCCTCTGTGTCCAGCAGAGCCAGTGCCAGGAGGCTCCAAGACAGACCTGCCCTGGCCAAGGCTGAGCCAATCAGCAATGGCAGTAGTATCTCTGGGATTACAGATTTAAGAAGGAAAAAAGTTATTGCATGGAAGAGAGGAGAGGGAGAGGGAGAGGGAGAGGGAGAGGGAGAGGGAGAGGGAGAGGGAGAGGGAGAGGGAGAGGGAGAGGGAGAGGGAGAGGGAGAGGGAGAGGGAGAGGGAGAGGGAGAGGGAGAGGGAGAGGGAGAGGGAGAGGAACAACTCTTCAGAGATCAAGGCCAGAGACTTGGTCTTAACTGATTGTAACCCCCATACCCTGTCCCTCTGCCCCACTGGGTGGGAAGAGGTAGAGCCTGGGAAGGAGGATGAAGTGATGAGAAGGCACTTTTAAGATTTATTTTACTTCTCATTATCCTGCTCTGATTTTGATTGGTAATAAATTCAATTAATTTCCCCAAGTCAAGTCTGTTTCTGTGACAGTAATCAGCAAGTGTTGTCTCCTTGTCCTTATCTCAGTTCATCAGCCTTTCACTGTATTTTCTTTCTCTCCCCTGCCCAGCTGCAGAAGGGAGTGATAGAACTGCTTTTGGTGGGTACCCAGCATCCCACCACAGACAAACCATCACAAGCAGTCAGCAAGATGCAAAGAGATCCTACTTTTCATGAAAACAGGAGCAACTTTCCTTTAGTTGTGAACTGTTTAGTGCAAAGAAATTTGCAGAGTGCACAACCCTGAAAATATCCATTCTCGCCAAGCACCAACATATACAGGGAAAAATAAAAGTGTTAATTTTACCTGCTTAACATCAGCATCAGTGAAACTACAAGTATAAGCTGAAGGCACATAATCATGTAATGATTTCTCTATGCACCCAGGGACCAGTTTTCAAGTTAAACATGAGCAGATGGAAAGGCAAACTACTCCGAATATGAAGTAAAATGTTCCAGTTTAGGAAGGTTTTCCCCACACACAAGTTTTTACCTGTTTAAATAAACAGGTTCACTTAAACCATTGTAAATCCATGTTCAGCATCCTGTGTTTTAACTCTCACTGTGAATATGATTGCCTTTTGACTCTTAGGGGAAAAAGGGTCATTATTTGGTCAGTAATTTTTGACTACTGGAAATACCTTCTGATATTAGGTATGAGCTCATGGGGACTCCTAATAGGTTCTTTTTTTTTATTTAATGACTTCCCCTCCTACCCCTCATATTCTTAATATGTGACCTGGCTAAATGAATCTTTCTAGAGGGTCATTTTCAAAGAAATCATAATGATCACTGCAAAAACTAGAAGTCTCTTGGTGTTTACCCAAGGCAAAGAAATACCGCATATCAGAAAGGGTGTACAACAGATTTTTATTTTAATTAAATGTTTTCCTATTCCAATTAGAGAATAATTTTAATTCTAAAGCTTCACTAGAAACTGATTGCTGGTTTTGGAAACTGGTGAGCCAAGTCACAATTCATCCATCTGCCTGGCAAAGATACTACCACATGAGGCATAATTACCTAGGAAAGGTATTATTCCATGCAAATGTATGTATATGAAAAGGAAATTGTTCTTAACAAGGTCAGTGGTGAGTCACAACAAACAGCTCAATAATTAAAGGAAGATACACATCTAGTCATTATATTTGCTAATATAATATCAGCCCATTGTTCTGCACAGCTTCCCCACTCGGTACGTCATTAGAAACCTATACTATCTCTTACATTGTGTACTCCTATCTGGAGACAGAAAACATAAATTATGCAAGATATCAATAAATAAGGGCTCCTAAATGGTCTTTAACAATAAAAACTGCTGACCTTATGCTTGGCTGAGTTGCAAATCCAACAGAACAACAACTAGATAAATACTGCTAATAGCTATAGTTTAAAAATAAGGGAAAACAAAAAGTGCAGAGACTATGACTTTCTAAACTATGCATGCTTTTTATTCTTTACATTCCCAGAAATCATCTCAGTGGTTATTTATATATCAGCCCTTTAGAGCTGAAACTTGGGTGTGTGAAGCTTCTTCTCCCAAGGTCTTTCAAGACAAAGAATATTTCCCCATCTCTGAACACAGAAGGTGGATGCTTAAGGCTCTGGCTACCTTGCAGACTTGAACCATTAGAAATGAACTGGCTGTGATGGACCAGGCTAAGCAGAAATGTCCATATTTTTCATGTGGGCATTGGTAATAGATTCACCAATTTACAGCTCACTGTCCATGCTGAGCACTGTTAGATTTTTTTCTTACAGAATTAGTCTCTAACTTTGAACTCCTGCCATTATGGGCACAACTTCAACACCTGCTAGCCTGGCAATACTGAAATATCACAAGAGCTCAAATAGGCTCCTAATAGAAGAATGGCTTGAATAATAGGAAAAAGAGAAGTTTAAACATAAGAGCAATTTGAACCCTTTCAGGAGTGTATGACCACACTGGAACCAAGATCAGATAGGACCAAATGATTTAGAATCAGTGTTCTCACACCTATAGTTAGCAACATGGTATAGTCTTTTTTCTTTCACATGAAAATATAAAAATACCTTAAAGGCACTATATAGAACAGTCCATTCCTCTAATATAAACAAGTCAAATGATATGCTTTGATAGATATAGGAAATTAATATTAGTCTAGTCTCTATTTGTCACTTATTTTACATGGAAAATTGTTCTTTTTCTAACCGTGCTTTCTGCCATTCATTTTAGAATCCCCACACTGTGTAAACTACAAAGAATTAATCCCTTGGGCAGAGTTTTTAAACATACTTACACAAAACTTTAGGTCATAATACTCTGGCACTTTTAGCCTACGAAAATATTATTATCAAAATAAAAAATATACTTAAATAATGCTACTCTATTTTTAAGGGTCTCACGTTAAGGAAAACTTCAAGAAACTCCTGTTAACCCCTACTTATACACAATTCTAGCTGTGACTGTTGGGTCATTGTGTTTTCGCAGAGGCAGTACTGCCTTTTTGAAACAGTTTGGAGAACTCAGAGCAAAATAATACAGAGAAACTGGAACTAGGAGTAAAAAAGGAGAATATATCTGGCTGCAGAAATTAATCATAAAGCTACAGAGCAAGCTTTTTTGTGATATGATACATTTACGAATTTTGAGATAATTCTGAAAACTTTAAAAATGGCTTTACCGAAAAAAAAAAAAAAAAGATGGAAGAAGTTTTATATTCATATATTTGAAAGAGGACTGGGACAATTAATGATTCTTTATAGGAAACATGAAGAAACATGTGAAGAATGAATTATAGCAGTGAACATATAAAGATACTGTAATTATTGTGTTGTTTTCCAGAAAACTCAATCTGCACAGGAATTGAGAAAACCCAAAGGCAAATTGACTTTAATGTTTTCACCTGCAGGTCAACTTCCTTTTACCTATCAGCCAGAAATCATCAGCTGATGCAACCAACTTCAAAGAGAAATCCAAATATATGTACTCCAGTTGTGTAGTGATTTAATTCACTTGCTTTCACAAATAAACTAGATAGGTTAACAAGAAAAGGAAATAGTAAACTAACAGCAAAGCAACCTTGTAAAAAAACTAATTAATTTTTTTTTTTTCATATTCAGAGTTTGAACCCAAAATATTGTAACAAACAAGAATTTCAAGAACCATCTTGAATCTGATTTTTCCCTACTGTCATTGTCACCTAGGACAGACCCTTTGTGGGCTAAAAATTATCAACTGGCTTGCAGATGAAAGAAGCTGTGTTGAAGTACTGGTAAACTTACACATGAAAGAGAATAAACTTTTAAATATCTATTTGCAAATGCCATTGAAGGAATAGCCCCCAATGAAGTCTTGCATCTGTACATGTAGTTTGGGAAACAGTCCACCAACTTTCTATATTAAAGTTTGACTTTAATTACATATTCCTATACATAATCTTTCCTGAGATCCTGCTGAAGATTTAGAAGTGTTTAGGGATAAGGAAATATTTATTGTACTCACATAATACATTATCCCTCTCAGTCTACTCCAGTGCAAAGGAAGTGTTTATGAGAGAGCACTGTTGGGCATATGTTACATATCTTTATTTTTGCATGTGTGTTTTACAGTTTCAGGTACTTTTTATCATGGAAATAATCATATCAGGTAATTTTTATGGAAAGCTTAAGGGCAAAATTCCAAGGCAGGAAGGGCACTAGTAGGTCATAAACAAACAGCTTTGACCAAAGGAAAATAAATAGCAGGAAGTCAGGAGCGGGCATTTGTTATTGTCAGAGCCCAAATTTACATCTAAGCTTAGAAAGATAGTTTCAAGGCAGATTTTTTAGTGTTAAGATTCTCTATTCATCATTCTTCTTGCACTCTGAAGTTATTCTGATATATTTTCCAATAGTCTCTATAGATAAAATAATTTCCATAAAATTACTCTGAAATTGAATTTAAATACTAAACATTTACCAAGTTATAGCCACGTGGAGAGGAAACTTCTCCTGGAACCCCAAACAGATAGAATGCCTTGAGGAGTGCTGCCACATCATGGTGCAAAAGATGGGAAGCATGACCATCTTGAAAAATCCAGACATGACATCATCATCATCATCATCAAGGGATTATGTCAAACTGTGTTGCATCACGGAGGAAAGCAAGTCAGCTACAGCACCACACAGAGGAAAAAGAGCAGAGAATCCAAATTAAGGTCTGGCAAGCTGGTACACCCAGCTCCTAGCAGAAACCTTCTCCATTAGCATCAAGAAGTTTAGGCTGTGTCTCTGAAATTGCTGTTAGCCTCTGAAAAAATCAAAATTATTTCTTGTTATTGCAAAGGCCTCTAACTCCTGTTCCATGCCCTTCCCAAGAAAGGAAGCTGCTGATCCAGGGACTCTGTTCTACATCACTGGCCATGTTCATTTTATTTTTGCTTGCTGTAACTTTTTTTTGCTAAGAGTTAGTGGGTTTTGTTTGCTATGGATCCTGTTAGGAAAGCTCTGTATGTGTGAACCTGTCTTCAACACTGAGCTGGAGACTACAGTGACTCCTGGTGTAATGGAGCTCAGCCAGAGTTGTGGCTCTGCACTTCCCTCTGTTCCCTGTTATTTCTCATTAAGCCTTGCTGACTTTATGTACTTGCTCACGGTCTTCTTTCTTCCTCACTTTGACATAAACCTGTTCTCTTCCACCTTACACCATCTAATCTAGCACCTTGTCTCCAGCCCCCTTCCTGACTGATGCCTCTTCCCCTCCACCCCCCCACTTACACAGCATGAACAGAAGCCTTTAGTGAGTAAAACTGCAGTTATCTCTCCCACTCACAACAGGACATGGAAGCTTTGTATGTATTTGGATACCTTGCTTTGAACCCCTCAACTTCCAAACAGGCACTTCATTCACTTCATGATTTACTATTATGCTCTTAAATTTGAGGTGTTATTCCTTCTGCTTTCAGAGGAGCTTCTGTAAGCTAATGCATTAATGCAGTTCCTGGAATCAAAAATCTCAGCAGTGACAGCAAATACACTTAATGTCTTAGTAAGACATACAGAATAACCCTGATTTTATTTGTGCTTATTCCTTCTCACACATGTGAAGACTACGTATAGTAAGTAGAGAATTTATGTCTTTGTCAGTCTAACAAAGAAAAGCTGAACTGCCATAAAGACAACCAAGAGGAAAAAAAAATGTATTCAAGTGCCAAACTCCTCAAACTCTGATTTGAAGATTCTGTGTGTTTTATTCTCAATAACAGCTTTGCAAAGCACCTGTACAAACAGGTCTGTCTGTGATGAAGCTGTTCATGTGATAATGCTCTGCAGCTTCAGTTCTCAGCATTTAAACTTTTGTTACTGACTTCATTTCTGCAGCACTGCATTATTCTGTACAAAATGAATTCTGTACATTAAACACTCCAGAAACGTGCTTGAAGAGGACAAATGAGATCAAAGGACAGAATCTACATCACATTTTGTTGAAAGCACATTCAGCCATGAGATCAAATAGTCTATGTCAGATTCCACTGTAATTTCTAAAGCAACTTCTTTCAGGCAGGGATGAAGCAGATCTTACACTTTGTGATGTGTTATGATAAAGTCAGCTTGATTTCAAAGATAATTACTATTTCACCAGAAGCCCACAGCCATAACCAAAGACTTTGCAATGTGTTAGTGATATAGAAAGTATAAAAAGTTATTGCAAAAAATAAAATTGGAAACCATCAAGCAAAATATTGTGGCAAAGTTTCTAAGGAATTTAATGAATGCTTCAAAGCAGGCTCAGTGATGCTGTGACCATGCAGGGAACCAGCTGAGGCAGGACCTCAGTACTGCCATCAGACACAGGGGCTCTGCCAACAAGCACCTTTGCACACTGGACCGTGCACACCAGACTGCTGCATGGAAGAGACAGGACATGGTCCCCACAGTTCTTTTAACCAGCCCAAATACAGCTTGCTTGCATCAATTCCCAGATCCAGTTAACAAGGAAATTAGTGTTTGTTTGCAATGAGAATAAATCCAAATGAAACAGAGAATTGTTCAGAGAGTCTAGAGGCTTTAGGGATATCTCCCCAAGTAGAGGGAAATTATGACTGACAGTTATTGATATAATCATTAAAATTTGTAATGCCATTCAGTTTTTCTGCACATCAGCTTCTCTTCATTTTCAGAGGAAGCTCTTCACAGCAAGAAGTAACAAAGCTTGTTCTGCAAATTCCTCATTTCCACCATCGAACAAGACAGGCTACAAGTTTCATTAATTCTGTAATTTCATTAATTCTGAAAATTACACCAACCACCTAGAAATAAGGACTTCAGGTTAGGCATTTGACTCCTCAAATAAAATTGCAATACAGGACTGTGGCAACAACCAGTGACTGTGGCCAAGGTGAGAACACCATAGGAATAAGAACACACTACAAGAACTTATAAGAGTGAAAGCAAAGTAAGAGTTACAGCACACCACTGATTTAAAACAAAATAAAGCCCCAAAAGGTACCTTATTTTGTTTGCTTTTCTGTGAGGCAAGGCACACTGCTGTTTATTAAATACAGTAATGGAACTGCTCATTATTATTTAACTTCTTAGCAAGAAAAAGAATATTAGTTACAAAACTGAGTAGTAGAAGAATATTTTTAAAGATATTGTCATTCTTTAAAGTACATAATACTTTCTGTGAACGATTCCAGAGTAAAAAAGTCACCACATTATTTGAAGTTGGAAGGTTTATAGATGAGTTACCATAAATACAAAAGTAATTACACCATTCAGAGCCCTGAATGCACAGAACAATTATTCGGAATGGACGTAATTCAAGAATCACAAAATCTGCCAGGGCAAACTTTAGTTGAGGCAATGTAATATCAGTAGACAGGACAAAATACAGAATGGTGTGTTCCATTGTCCCAGCCCACAGAAAAGACTGAGATGCTGCTCTCCATGGAGTACAGAGCCAAGCTACTCTTATGGACTCAGGGGCCACTGGCACTGAAGAGTACTCCAAGAACAGTGCTGTGTCCTGGATCAGAGAAACACCTGGAATACCATGGGCAAGGCAAAAGGAGCCACAAAGTCTCCATGTAAACACAGGGAGCTTCCCACTCCTCCCACCTTTCTACAGACAGCAGAAGGAACTGATGCTCTGTTCAGCCCATGCAGAAACTGTTGTCTCCACTAACAACTGGGCAGTGATAGTTTGTGTGTGGCACCACACACAGGACCAAAGAAACAGCCGGGTCCCCCTGAAGTGCCACTGACGACCATGCAGGTACCAGGTACCCTCACCTCCCCAGCAGCATCCTAGGCATGCAGCAGCAGCAACAGTGGGTAAAAAACAGATCTCTGGGCTTGATATCAAGGTCTTCAAAGCAAACTATGCAATGGAAAATCATATTCCATGAAAGGACCCATGCAAGGATGAGGAAGGATGGAACAGGTAACTCTGCCATTGCTGGAGCACACTGCTCTTTGCAAATGGAAGATCTCACTCACTCTTTCTAATGACAAAACAAGGGAAAGGAGGTTGTGGTCAGAGTGTCAATGGCAGATGTGAGTATCTGCAGCAGCTGGTGGGCTGCTCCTGTGCAATGGGAACGTTATTTGAGGTGTCTCAAAATTCACATTTTACCAATCCCTTCAGAAATAATGTAAGGTGTAGCCAGAAATACAGGACTGGTCATCTAATCACTTGGGATAATAAAGTCCAATAAGGCTTTGTAAATACAACAAAAAATAATAGCCAGTAATTCATAAATGTTTCTTCAAGTAGGAAGCATACAAAATAGCAGAGATTACAGTCATGTTCCACATATTAGGCAGTTTAGATACTTTTTTTAATAATACCTTGTAACATGCTATACACACACTGTAGCACATTTCATTCAGCTGATAAAACTTTTTAATAACGTTTTGCTATATTTTCTGTTGTTATTTCTTGGCTAGAAAATTGAGGACTCCATCATTTTAAATCTAAATAATGAACTGGACAAATTATGAAAACATGGATTATAAAGACTATCATTCCTAAGAACATCACAACACATAATGCTCTGAAAATTAAACTGAAATGAATGAACCCAAGATAATTCACATATTTTAGTGAAGTTTATACTCCACTAAGTAGTTTTTCCTCTTATCTTGCATAATCAGCCCAGTTCTGCTTCTACTGCTCTGTGTTGCCATCATCTGGGCTGTTTGCAGAAATGATCACCTGATATCCATGCAAGCATAGGGAAAATTCAGCTTTTTTACTGTGAATGCCTACAACGCTCAGGCATGTAAAATGAAAAGGGTAATTGACATCTGCCCCCTCCAAAAGATGCCCAAGGAGCAGAGCAGGCTGTCACTCAGCATTCTCACACAGTCTTCAGAGAGTCATGGAGACCACGTTGCAAATAGAGACACAAAACATCAGAGAAGAGCTACAGTTCCAATTAGGACAAAATCAGCCACTCCAGGCAATAAAACAACGGGAGCCATCACAACATCGATACCTGAGAAATACTGCCACTTGTTATCTAACCGTATCGCTCACTCTAAACATCACCCAGGAGATTCAGAGCCAGCCTAAACACTTCAGAAACCATCCAGAGCCGTATGGCACTGCACTCCTTCATACCTCAGGAGTAAAAGTTAGCCAGAGCCTTCTGACAAACTAAAGTGATTTATTATCACATAGCAGAACTAATGCGTTCTGCTTTACAACTCTCCTGGTAGACTAGGAGAGATGTTGCATTTATTACCTACAGTACATAATGCCTGCTGCAGATCTCTGTATTATTCATAAGACTGGCTTTTTTGTGCCATCATAACGCTGATAAATTATAAAAAAATGCATATTTTATTTCAATTTCTAACATATTTTGGTACACATATCAATCCATCACATTGCTGTAGGAGAAATAAGCATCATTGCAGACAGCTGTTGACATGCTCACCTCAACAGAGAAGAAACAAAAGGGCTGCAAAGGTTGCTCCCACTCTCAACTACCTCTCCACTTCATTAATTTTTGTGATTTAATATTTAGAGAAGGCTAAGTACAAATCAGTGCCACCAGAACTGAGAAGTGACAAGGAATGGAACAATACAAAGGCTAAAAAAAAGCCATCAAAAGTAGAAAGGAGTATTCAATATTCGTTTCAAAGGTAGATTTCTGCCAGCTGAGTGGCTCCACAAAATAAATTTCACTTCCTAGACCAAGATGAGTTTAATTTCTAATGAGGCTAATTCAGATGCTACTGAGTAACAGAACTAGAGATGCAGGTGGGGTTAAAACAAGGGTTATTTCAGCTTCTCTGTCTGGCTGACTTCCATTTCTTCCTCCCACAGCTGCAGGTAACATGAGAACATAACACAGCACCCTCCACCACTGCTCATCAGTCCTGATAATAAAACCATCTCACTAAAAATATTATAACATCTGAAAATACAACACTCTGCATTCAAATGCATTCAGTTACTTTCAAGTGCATTGTCTATATTGATAGATAGATATAATTTAAATTAATTGCCTGTTATTACATTGTTTTACATGACCTTATGTTAGCAACATCCATTGATGCTAGTGCATTTGCAGAATGTAGGTAACAGGGATAGCCCTAAAGATACTAGGGTACCATGAGACCAGTGAGATTTTTCTAAAACTACTGGTTAATATCATAACACATAGAACAGACATGAGCATACTCATCTAAACCATTAACTTAAAAATTTCCAGTTTTCATAAACACCAATACCCTGCAGTTCATAAGCTATACTCTCTTTTGGAAGGCTTACATCATATTATACCCTACCCTTTACACTATTTGTTTTGATTTCAACTTGAAACAACTACTAGCAATACCACTGCAATTCAGTTCTCTGCTACTTCATTAAAATGTTACTAATATTCATTAAAATGTTACTAATATTTGTTGAGTGATCACAGCACAAATGCAACAAAAAGGGTCTGACTTTAATCTCCAGCAGGCACATCTCGTGTGTCACAAGCCCTTTTATCTGCACACACACATTCTGTGTGAGACAGGCCTGACACATGGTCATGGCTTTTACATCTACGACACCATTAACATAATTGGCTCTGCAGCAGATGAAGGGTTGTTTGCCTTAAATCCCAGCAGCAGGCTAAAATATATAACTAATACTCACCTTTTACACAGTGGTCTTTCTAAAAAAAATGTGCTCTCTCCCTGGATGAAGAGGAATTTTCACCTTGAGCTCAGCCAGCTGTTTAAATCATTAAAGGGGAAATGGATTTCCTTTAACTAGCACTGCCTGCCCAGTGCTGGGCATGGACACAGCCCTGCCACATGGTGTGACCTTCAGCTCTTTCAAAGTCTCAGCAGCATCTGGAGAACCAGGATCTCTTTCACCTCACAACCATCCTCTGCAACCTGGCACAGCCAAGGTGGCCCTGGTAAGTCTGTGACCACCCACCTGCACAGAGCACCTTCCTCCACTGAAGGAACCTGAGCACCATCTGCTCCCAAAAGCCTCACATCAGCCTGGCACAAAGGTCTGGGACTCAGAATATTCCCAAGTAAGGTCACTCTTCATAAAAGTTTCATAGAGCAACAAACAGGAATACTCCATGGCCTTAGAGGCACCTGCTCAAATTGGAAGTATATTACATTAAATCAGGGACTGTACCAAAAGCATAAATGCACAGAAGGCAGCCTGGGCTGCACCCAGTATGTGGCTGGATGGGATAAACTGGGATATCCTGCCATCTGCTGGGAGCTTGCTGCAGCTCTGCAACCCCTTTATCATTATGTATGGAATTATGGACCTTTAAAATCCTCCAACTAAAGTTATTAAAAATGTGCAAATCATCAAATGTGCACTTCACACAGGTTATTTGTGAAATATGTACTAATGTATTTACTTTGAATGCATGTTTGTTTGCCAGGATCTACTCCAGGTATGCATCATTTTATACAATACTTTAGTACTCTTGTACAAAATATTATTTTCTTCTACTAATATCAATACTGTTAATTCCTGTAAAATTGAATTTGTTGATTACTTAAATAATAAAAGAAATATTTCAAAATTCCAATAATCTAGAGAGATTTGGTGATAAACTTCCACTTTAACTAGGAACAGTTTTCTTATTTTCTGAAACTTATTCCAAGTGTTTTGCTATTTTGGGGTGCTAGGGGATGGATTTTGTTTCAGTTAAAACCCCAGACACTGGATTCAGGAAGTTTTACAAGAATCTGAGCATTTCAATTATTTTCAAGCAAATTTCAAGTAAAAACGTTTGAGAAAACTACAGAAAAGGAAGGAAGGGATAAACAGCCTCCCCCCAAACCAATGGAGAAGATGCTTCCAGACTGCACTGAAGACAGCTGTAACTTAGCTGGCCAGGTAGCACACATGCCACCCTGAAATAACTGCATGGAGAAAGCTCTGGGATATTAATGGACATTACAGTGCTGCAGTCACTCCACCTGTGTGTAGACAAGCCTGCCTTACTGCCCTGAGAGGCACAGAGTATGAGGAGCAAGGAGAGAACCCAGGGAGAAAAGAGCACACCAGCATGCATCCTACCTGTCCAGGAATACTTTGCAATCAGAAAGTTGGCTGGGTGAGGCAGAGAGGAACACAGAGCAAATGTAAGCAGTTTTATTTAACAAACTCTTTCCAAAAAAACTGCAATATGAAAAAAGGGCACTATCTCTGCATACTGATCTATTAAAAATTGTTGGCTTAGCACTTTCTTAGTTACAAAAAAAGTTTAAGATTGAACAAAACACACACACAAACCTTTCCCCACTGTGGCAGCAGAAGTCCAATTCATAATCAATGAAGAATGCAGCGTGCCATTTAAAGAGCAAGGTGACACCAGAGTTCTCAGCTGATTGACTGAGCATATACATAGGTTCCTTCCAATGTAATGGAAACCTTTAAAAGGCACATAAACCTTTCTGCCTGTATCAGTGAAGGTGTCAAAATAATCCTGTTATTTCTAATACTTCTTAAAATACTAGTCTATTCAGAAATGCACCATTAAATATTATGGGCTATGCCTGTAAATATGCACACTCCTATATTAACCTACAAAAGGAAATAATACATATACACATAATACATTATAAATAATCTGACTGCCAGGGAACCTCAGCCACTTAACAAGTCTACTATGAACAGATTTATTCATAGTGATTACCTCATATCCACCCAGAAAGGCTGCCAACTAAGGGAAAAAACAGTTTAGCTTGCACAGGGGAATAACACAATAACAGCACAAAAAGCAAAGTGAACTCAAATACTGGGTCCAGTAAAATAAGTAGCTGAGCAGAGCACAATTGCTTGAGCTGGAAGCCAGCCAGGATACTGGGAATGATGCCTGTGGTCCAGAGAAAGCTGCTGAACTAATCACTATTGCAGTCCCCTGCTCAGTTTTACACTAAACATGTGAAGTTACACATCTGATAGCAGCATGCCTCCCTCTCACCTGATGGCTTAAAGGAAAGGCTGCTAAAGTGCCAAGCTTAAACATAATAAAACTCCAAGTGCAAGTAAACAGTTTAAATGTGTTTCAAAGGAAATATGCTGAAGCTGTGCTAAGCAGTTGGGCATTTTTCAGTCACTTCAAACTGCACTTAAAGAAGCTGCCAGCAGTAGGCAGTAACAGGCTACCAAGAAAAAAAGGAAGAAAAATAAAGCATCTGCAGATAAACACATCATAGGGAAAAAAGGGCAACCTTACAGATGAAACTTACAGGGATGAAGAAATGCAACCTGTAAATATGTTCAGTATAAAAGCAGACCAGAAAATAATTGCAACTTTGCTTGCCTGGGTGGGCAATGCTACTCAAGACAAACTGACCTCATCAATCCTTGAAACTAAAAATACCACACAAATAAAAGAGACTATTGCACTTTCACTGAGTGACTGGTTAAAAATTATTAAATGTCCTGTTCTTTGAATTTTATGACAAGAAATAATCCAAACAGAACCACCGTGCACAACATATTTCCCACAGTGACTGATATATTGTATATATGTAAACCTCCATGTGTGCAGCATAGTTCAGCACTTAATTAGAATTTTTTTTGTATCGAACAAATTTTGGATAGTGAAAGTAAATTTTGGGCAGTGGAAGTGAAGTGAGCATGTCCAAGAGGATGGTGCCAGAACTCAGTGATAACTCCTGTTCCCAAAATGGACATATGCTTTCTTCTGTATTTGCTCTCATTCCATGTCTTATAACAGTTCCTTTACATGTTTGGAGATGTGCATATGAGTGATAAGGGGATGCATAGATTTTTGTAAGTGATCTTCTTTAAGAAGCACTTAGAGCAGTGACCCCTTAATGTAATTTCAAATAGTTGTCAAGATTTAACATTTATTTTGCTAGACAAATAGCCTATTATTGGGAAATCGGCTATTCTTCTAGTATGTCAATCAGGCCAGGCTTAAAATCAATACACAGCATTTGTCAATTGTGTTTCACGTGTCTTCAGCCTGATTATATTCATTAAGAAGGAACAGACTACTAATAGCATGCATTGTAAATCAGGTTACAGTGTCAGAAAGCAAACAATCTTACTGCAAAATAATGAGCTTAAATTCTTAGCTGGAAGAGCCGTACAGACAAAGCTCAGCTGTGAAAATCATAATGCATGTAGTCTTTAGTCTAAAATGACCTTCAGCCTGCAAAATCCCAGAACAATGTTGCTATAAGTATTTAATCAATCCATGCTTAATATCAGTCATGGGAGGAAAGGTAAGCCCAGAGTCCTTCTTAAAAAGAAATCTGCTTATATGCCATAGTTTTGTCCCACTATTATATACACTAATATTTGAACAGAACTCACTTCATCTTCAACCTTCCAGCTGCCAGGAAAAAGAAGTAAACAAACCCCCACAATTACCTTTTAACATACTTTTATTTCTTCTCAGCAACACAAACTGATGAATATTAGTGCATCACATACGCTCATCTAATACACCAGGCTGCAAGAATTGGCTCAGAGTATTTTATCTCAATTGGTTTCCACTGCAATTAAAAAAGAGAGCGGATCTCCCTCTTCTTCACCTTCACCTGACCTGCATCCCAGCTGATTGTGTCACTCCTGATGAATGATCATTAATCACAACAGCAAACACAGGTAAGCCCAGATCTGGGCTCTAGGCTGCACAGGATGAATCACAACTGGCATTTGGAATCAAACTAGGAGAATATGGAAAAAGCAATGCTGGTTTGGAATGAGAAAAAGGAAGCAAAGGGTTATAGGTAAGGCATACCATAAATACCAAACCCTACAAACAAACAAACAACAGGTTGAAAAGCTTTTAAATTTTTGAGAGAGGAGAAACCAAACACTTAGAAGCACAGTGAAGGCATTTACAATGTTCCAGTTCTTTAGAGGTAGCTGCATCCAAGAACCCATTAAATTAGTGTTACTGCAGGACTGCCAGAGCTCTCATTTTGTTAATTGAAAGTGTAACCACTGGCTGAAGCAAACGCTTAAAAGACCCAGTATAGTTACCATGGGAGCAGGGGAGAATGACATTTAAGATATTTTAGAAAAAAAAAAGACATTTAATGGTATTCATTAATGGCAATTATTAACTTCTATAGACTCATGCATTACAAACATTCCCTTTGGCTCTGTAAGATACCAAATGAATGATCAAAGAGAACAACCTTAGAGAAAATTGCTGATCATTCAGGAATTTATTCAGCTGAGACAACCAAAACATAGGCCATGGTGTAAACTTCCTAGAAGTTTGGCAATTTGCCTACCACCATTAAGAAAGGACCAGCTCTATATTACCATCTTTTTCACAGACTCAGCACTCCACTGGATTGATCTGTCTAACCATTCATTGCACACTTTTCTCTGCAGCATGCAGAGAATAAAGTGACCCCAAATTTCATTGGCAAATGGCAAAGTAAGTTGGGTAAGCTAAATCAGTACTGCCATACCACTCTGGATAATGGAGCTAATACCTTGTGTCAAAACAGATTGTAATACTTGTTTGGAATCTTTCATTTTAATCTGTATCTTTCCTTCCTTTCTTTTAGATATGCTGATTCAAATTACATAGAAATTAACATAATGCTGTATACAGCTGAATGTTAACATGAATGAATTATTTGTAAAATGAGCTAATGACTAAATGATACTGACTTGGCAAACAGTAAAAAGTCAGTTTTAGATAATTTTTTATGTCATTACATCTTAGCAACCAGACTTTTAACACAAGTAGATTTCTCCAAATAAATAAGTAGAAGTCCTGAACAGCAAAACAACTGAAAACCTTTTAAACTACTCAAGGGGAAGAAAAAAAAGAAAAAAAAAAAAAGAAAAAACGGGCCAAAATCTCTTACAGAATCTTGGTATTCAGTTACCTGTTACCTCTCTGCCCTGCTTACTGTTCATCTGCAGTACATTACACAAGTACCAAACAACTGTCTTTTTAAAAAAGATTTGCATAAGCCAGATGATTATGAGTTGCATTCATTCCATGCCCACAATGCCTGTATATGGGAAAGCAGGGCCAATGCAGACCTACAGAAACAAGAACAAAAAGCCTGAAATAGGTGGGTTTCAAGCAAGAATTAACACACATTCAAGTAATTATTTTTCTCTATTCTGTTGGAAAAAATACAGATCACTTTAAAACTAAATGGTTTTTGATGTGCACTGCCTAGCTCTGAGGATTCACAGAAGGAGGAGACCAGCACTACACAGCTCAGGCTTCCCAGGGGACACACAAAATATCACATAAGGCCATCTAGCAAGACATGCACCAGAAGAAATGTTCAGGAGCACACACTGGGCTGTCACCAAGCCACAACGGCCACAAAGCCACAATCTCTGATGCTGGTCCTTCAAGAAGAATCTCTTTAAGCAGCAATTCCCCCCATGAAGCCATGCTGAAAAGATCAAATACACTTCTTTTTTTTCCTGTCTTAGAATTACAATGGAAACGCTTATGAAACTTATTTGACATTAGCAGAGATCACATGGACAGCATTAACAACTTACATGGTGCAGAAATTGTACAATTTTCAGAAGACCTTAAAGACTTTGATACCAAACCTTGCAAATGCAATCTGTCTTGCAGAAGGCAGCCTGTACAGCACCAAAATTTGCTCCCTCACTGTTGTAGGTGATGAGTATGCAGTAGCTCTTTCTTAAACCTGAATTGGTTGTAATAATTTTAAAATTTAGAATAAATAGACACCTTACCAATGAGACCAGGAAGGTAAGTTTTTACATGAACAGATTACCTAAAGAGTATAATCATTAACCAATCACTAACCTGAGAACATTCTCCTGAGTAATTTCAATGACTTTCAACCACCAAGAAGAAGGAAAAAACACACCTGTGAAATGTGTGTCTCTGCAGTTAGAGAAGCATAGTTTGTTCTACCTCCTACTATATTGACAGTGTCTATACATTGGTAGGTAGAGACTTTTAGATTGAATGTCACCATTTGTTGCACACTCAATTTTGTTTAATGTAGACAAGGGAACCAGAAACATGAACGACTGTACCCTTCTAGATGCATTTTTCCAATTGTGGCACTGTGGAGTTCTCCAAGCAAAGCAATGGTGTGAAACAGGAAACTCCCTACAGAAAACTGCCCAAATGTCAAATCTGCATTTTCCACTCCATGATCCCCAGGAGGAGGGAGAGGCTGGAAAATCAAGCTTGGTAAACTTAGCAAGCACCCATGAATTTCACAAGAATTGCCTTCCCTCCTCCCTTAGTTGTTTTGAGGAAAAAAGAGTGGGGAAGGAGAGTATGACAACAGGGGAAAAATGTTTGCTATGTGTTTTACACATTTCTGTTACTTTAAATAACACACTCGTTGTGTGTCCTGAGAGAACTCAGTTGTTTCCTGTATGCTATAGCTTTCATATCACACTTGATTTTTTTTTTTCCAAGGCTTGTAAGCAGCAATTACCACCACAGCTGCCTAAAACAAGGACCCAGTCTGAGCCTGAGTCAGTCATTTACCACAGATTTCCCCTCTCCACCCCCAGCTCCTCCTCAGCTGGAAAAGTCACTTATTCAGAAAACCATTCCCAGGGGTGGCCCCAGTAGCACGCCAGGGAGGCCACCCACTTTGAGCCAGATGTTCGGGCACACTCTGATACCATCAGTCTCTTGGGTAATCACTGACTGCTGAATTACAGGGAGACAGAACTAACCTCAGTTTCTGAGTCACTTGCTCTACCTGTGCTTCTCTCCAGCTTGTATCAGAGGGAATTGCTGCAGCCTCGCTCAGGGCAGGCAGCAGTGGGATCAGTCTTGTAAAGCTCTGCAAAGTTTAACCAGCAGCCTTTAAACACTGCTCACAACTCAGTATCGCCTGGACTCATGAAAATGAAATGGGGCCATAAAAAAACCCAACTGACATATTTTACAAAGCAGTTTTTGAACTTTCAAGTACTTAAATCCAGCTCATCAATCATACTAGAAACCTCTGACAGCTCACCAACAACAGCGTTTTCCACTGTAAAAGCTGAGTAGGTTGTTAATGTTGTTTATTTTGTTAAGATCAAATTCTGTGTATCATATACAAATCAGCTACTCATATCTTGTAAAAAATCTCTAGGCAAATAAAAATAAAGCAAAATGCCCTGTTAATGGATCTTTTCTGAACAGCCAACTGAATGTCCAAAACAGATTTTTTAAATTTTCCTGTGCTCCATCTATTTAAAAGGAAAAACTGCACAAAAAGCACCCTCTGCTGCAGACCATCCACCCTGAGAATCAAGAGCTCTGCTCTCCTGTGTGTGTTTCTGGCAGCAGTCCCTCTCCCAAACCCACAGGAAGCAAAGGGTGTGACACTGTCAGACAGAGTTCACCCACAGAGAAAGCATTCTTTCCATATTTCTCATCAGAGAAAGCACTACTGTGCAGCAGTCCTGCAGATGATGTGTTTGGGTGGTGTGGGGGTGTGTGTAAAATTGAGAAAAAAAAACCAATCCACACTTAACCTTTAGGTGTCGTATTTAGCCATATTCACAAGGTAACACTAGGGCTGCATGCTTCTTCTAGAGTGTATAAACCCTCTGGGAAATATATGCAAACATTTCATAATGGTACCAGCACTAATCAGAGACCATTGACAAAAACAGCACTGATGAGGATGTTAATAGCTTTGGGACTATTTATATGTGATGTCTCTGTGCAGCTCTGGAAAAAAAAAAAAAGGCAGATAAAAAAATGAATGTGAGAGAGTATAAGTTCCTCATCTGTGTACAATTAATAAAACACTGGCTCATTCAAACACGGGTTCTGGATGGATGCCTTAGCTCCATTTCAGTACTTCAGAGCAAAATAAAGCAGCTCTGCAGTGTCACTCCACAGGGAACAAGCACCACTTGCTGTAGAAATAAACATACATACATACATACTTAGGGTAATAATAACGACTACTACCAGTCAGTTTAATATTTGCAAAGTACAATTTAATAAATAAAAAAGGTTTAAATTTGTGGTCATTGGTAGATTATTTTTACTGAATTAAAAAATTGAAAATAATGCATTTAAGACTAACACATTTATTTAATTTATTTATTAATATGCAATTTTAAAAGTTTCCTTGAAATATAAAATGATACAATTACCACTGAGCAGTACACCATTGCCTGTGTCCGTGCCTGCTGCCTTGTAATAGATGACTTGCAAATATTTTTAAATATTCACATTCACACCTAGGGAATTTATCAACCTAAAACTTCTCCAGAACTACCTTTGAAGACAATCACATCTGCACTTTTGACCTACACAGGAATCATTCCAATCTACTGACTTCAATTAAGTTAATCATTGTCCTATCTAGAAACAAAAATATAAGTTCCTTATATGAAAATGAAAATAGGAAACATAAAGTTCATGTGACTATCTCAGCACAAGAGGCAACATGTGTCAACCCAAAAGCTGATCCAAATCAGTGCTCTGTTTTCGTCAGTGTTGCTAACACATGCTAAGAAATAGAGAAAATATTAAGCAGTGTTTTTGCTGGCACACCTCACACTTTCAAGTGGTTATCAGGAGATTACAGAGAGATCAAGATGTGTGAAGTTTAGAAACCATTTCCATCTACAGTGCAGCCAGTGACACTACATTTACAGCAGTGTGTTTATGGGACAATATTTTGTTTAAGTGTTAAAACTGGAAACATAATTCTGTGGTTTTATGATTTACTACCTGCCTAAAAGAACAGAGGTAGTATATGTCTGAGCTGTTACAAGCACATATTAAGTCCTCCAATTTCAGCAGAGTTTTTACCTGAAGTTACTTATTTAAAGAAAATTTATATTCTTAGCTTTTTCTCAAAAAGGTCACAAAATTCTTGCCTGAGAAATTTGGCAAGTAAACTTGATGGAATTTGCTTTATTAAATCCTTTTGCAACTTCTCTAATTAGAAAGACTTTAAAGAAGTTCTATTATAACAACAAATCCATTGCATCTACTAAAATGTCCTAAAATATCAAGGAAATTATTTTCCTCATTCAATCACTGAGCTAACATACATCCTGCAATTATACCAACTCAATTTTAAACAGAAGACTAAGTTCAATTTCATCAAATTTATACCTGTTGCATATCCCCTGGTCTCTGTTGCCTCATCTTCTTTCCAGTGCAATATTACATTGCCCTCTAATGGATTACCTGCACAACTGCACAAACCGATTTTTCCCTTTGAAAGTCCTGAATAAGCAAAAGGGTTGCACGAGAAATGGGAAAAGTAAAATAGCTTTGTTCCTTTATTATCTTTTTATATTTGAATTAAAATTTGCAAGATTTTAATTTTCAACCTTTTCATTTTAATGTACTCAGCTGCAAAATGAAGTAATGTGTGCTGGAGGTTCAGGTCTTTAAATGGTCTCGGGCTGTAAGCTGAACTTGAAATCTAGAGTCAAAAAACTGCTCATTAAAAAATAGAATAGAAGTCGACCCAGCAAAGGATTTCTCAAGAAAATTTCATCCACTCAAACTCAACTTTTGAACTCATATACCTACTCCACATCAGTCATTAAATTTGGCAGCTCCACCAATGTCCTGTCTCAGCAAGGGACATCAGCACAACTACCTGCCTTTCTCTTTTCTCCCCAGAAAGTGCTTATCCAGATGGAAAACAATTACATTTTGCAAAAAAACTTCGTGACGAGATCTAATTGTATCTACAAAGTAATTTCCAAAGTAAAAAACAGGCACCTGGATTTACACCAGATAGCAAATGCAGGTAAAAGTAAAAGGCAAGGGCTTTTTTTTGGTGGTGGTGGTGGTAGCTTAATGCATCTCAACGCTGCTCCAGTAATAATTTTTAATTATCATCATTCTCAAAAGCTAAATATTCATTGTGCATATCACCAATTAAAAAAACCCAAATAAATCTCAAGTAAATTTCAAATTAATGCAATCTTTAATGCATTAAAAGAGCAAGACCGCACAAATTTAAGCACAGCAACCGTCATCTTCATCCTGTCATTGCCTAGCTTTATCCTTAAAATCACCAGAACCATCATCTGTAAATTAAAACCATTTATCTTCAAAATATGAGGAATCAAATTTGATAAAATGAAAAAAGTGGAGATTCCAATCTCTGAATGTTATGGTTCAAGAAAAGATCTTCTTTGCAGGAGCAACAGGACAAAGGGGGTTCAAGGAAAGAATTGGATTGCTAAATTCATTTAGTAAAAGCAAGGTACACACAAGTGTCAGCACCCAACAGCAGAAGAACAAAAAGATCAGCTCAGATCTACATCATGAAACTAAAACAAGTCGTAGCAAAAACTGCGGATTAAAGAGGTTCGAGTAATTATTTTTCTTTTGCTGCAAGAGTTATTTGATTTTGATGATATCAAAGAAAATTACATTTTCTTTTGTTCTTATAATGAGGTGCAAGTTAGTTCAGTCTGAAAACACATATGTGTACAGACAAACAAACAAATAATCCTTTCTGAAAATATCCAACCAGTGTGCCATGGGACAGAGATTTTAGCTAAAGCTCTAATCACTCACTTTGGAATTTGTTCTCTAAAGCTTATAAAGGCTAAGTGTCTTTAGCAAAGCTGTGTAATTTCAAGTAATGATTCTTGTCATGTTCTGGTTGAACTGGGATTTGAGCAATTGTATTTAAAACAAACAAAAATGGAAGAGAAGTCCACTAAACTGGCTATGACATTTTCACCCCTGAAACTGGGTCTAACCTATACTCCTGAATATAATGACTCCTGGCACCTGCACACAGAAACAGAAACAATTTTTACACCCAGACCACCCAGCATCTGTCTGACTAAGGCAGAAACAGAGACTAAAGTACTGAGTACAATATGTATTTCCACATCCAAGCACTCAAAAATACATTTACTCAAAGAAAAGTGTAGTTCAGGGAGGTTATTTCTTTCTTTGTCCTCTTGAAGTCATAACTTACATGAAAGTTGATAGCTTAGTTTATGATGAATTAGGTTTAACTAAATGAGCCAGCTAACTGATACAAAACAGGTTAAGGTGGAAAACAAACAAACAAACAAACAAAAAAAAACAAAACAAAAAAAACCCATTCATATAAAGCTAACAGAAGCAAAAATTTCTACTCTTGTGAAGAAAAACAAGGATTAAAACTTAATTAATGAATGAAAAAACTTTACCAGGCAAGATGTATCTCTCTTCAGGGATATTCAATGGCTGAAAGAAAATACTGTTAAGCATAGAAAACCAGTTTATGTGAACAGATTATAAATGCTGACTTCCCAATCCCACAAAGCTATCTTCAAAGTACTTTTGAGATCAAGAGTAGAAAACCTTGTAGTGAAGAGAGAACTCTCAAACACACAGAATTCAGTCAGCTTTTTCAGCAAAATGTTTGAAACCCTATCTCAAACCCCAAAACAGACTACTCACTATAAAGTATAAAGGGAGAGATGCTAAGAGGGCAAACAAAAGGTTTTTGAGCAACCTGGTGTACTGGAAGGTATCCCTGCCCATGGCAAGGGGCATGAAACTAGGTGACCTCTAAGGATTCTTTCAACTCAAACACACCCTTCTATGAAAGGGATCACTTGGTACCAGCTCCAGAGAGAGTAGAAAAGTGTAAAGGAAAGGAGAAAAAAGCATTGCAATGCTAACTGATGTGTAACCTCATGGTTGTGACTTTGGCTTTTGCAAAACAAAGCAGGAAAGATTACATGACCTGCTCTAGAGAGGTGGCAGAAAGGTCTCTGTCTCTCAGCCTCATCTTATTTAAAAAAAAGTACTGAAAGAGGGGAAAAAAAAGGGATTGCCTTGGCCTTTCCCAGATCAATAGGAAGCAGAAATGTTTATTCTGCAAACAGTAGAGGAAGCTAACTCCATGGGAAATGGTGAAACACCATGACATGAGAAGTATTGGCAAATAAAGTAAACAGATATAGGGAGTATTTTTCCTCTATTGTCTTTTGGTTATAGTACCTTTTCTCTTCTTTTCTTAAGTAGTAGACTATACTTCCTCTAATGATACTTCTTCCAAACTGAAGAGCATTTTTGAAACCATTATGGATTACTATGGAATTTGATTCAGTTTTGGGATGACAGAAATTGTATTTCTATTTTATTCATGAGAACGTGCAGTGAAGTCTGAAGATAATTTTTCTTCTCCAAAACAAACTGCTAAGGTTAAGTAAAATACAATAGACACATCATTAGCATCTGTGAACAAATTGTAATGAATTCCTTAACACCAACATACTCATTTTGAGGAAAACGGGTGAATGCCTTAAGGATAGAAACTGTAACTTGGGGTGGGGGGGATGGGGAACCCAACCTGGAAGTTAAGTTGATTGCATGACTAGCAATCCACACTTCTCCTCACCAAGCTCTATCAGAAAAAGCAATTACTCTGCAGAATAACCAGCATGTTCAACTAGACTACTAATTGTACCACATGTGGGTTGAAGATACCATCTCTGAGATTTTGTTCAGGTTGCATTAGTTTTCTCTTGTTAGAAATGCATTCCTACACATTTCTTTCACCTCATTTCTAGATCCATATCTAAGAAAAAATCCCAACAAACCATTGCTTCAGCATACCTGTGTGTCAACCTGGGGATGACATAAGAGAGTGCTCCAGAACAAAGGCTTGCTCTGGGTGGGAGCAAGCATCTGATTTGGTTTCACCTCAGCACTCTTCTGACTAGAGAAGGGAAAGGACTATCTTTTCAATCAGCTGATGAGCTTGGAGAGTTTTTACAAGACAGGTGAATATTACAGATCACAAATTATATTGCAGTCATGCAATTCCTAGGAACTATGAAACATATCAGAACAGGAAGGAGCATCTTACGGTTCTGGCAACAATTCTTGCAAGTGTCAGGCAAAGATGCAAAACTACATCATCAGATGATGAAAGATAAATTATAGGAAAAAAGAGAGCCAACAGAAGTATATACCTCTAAAGATCTGCCAGGTAATTTAAAAGGAAATAAAAATCTGTGCATATTTGGGAGGTGGAGAGGAGTAGTGGAAGTTATTGGAAACAATGAAGCTTGGAAGGAAGTCTTTTTAGGCACATCTCTATTTTAAATTGGAATGTTTTGGTTAAAAGCTTATTATACCTCTTGGACTCTAGTAGAAGTAGAAACTTTTTTTTTTTTACTTTTTTTTTTCTTTTTTTTTTTTTCCTCAAAAGTTCCCAAGGGCATAAACTTTTACAATTCTGCAAGTGTCAACACTTGCACATCAAGTGTGGGGCCTCCGACCTACGGAGAAGCTGGCTTTGTGACCAATCTTTTTGAAAGACTTGTTTTACATCGAACAAGTCATATATAACTAACTATGGCATCAGTCTCATTAAATTTCTGCTTGCTGTATTTATTTCCAGTGAGGAGAAATGTTATCTCCTTTCTTTTTGCTTCAGAAGACTTTCTACAACCACACTGCAGTTGGGTTCTTCTTTAAATTGGTCTTTAAAACTCTCACTTGAAACAGAAAAACAAACAAACAAAAAAGCACAAAATTCAGACTAAGATGTCTAGCCTAAAATTACCTATTTCACTGTGCTCCAACATTTTTACCCTCTGTAATTTGGCTTATACCTGAATTACATGCTGAAATAATATTTTTGCTCTGCATTTGCATTGTCAAGCCCAACTGTGTTAATTATCATTTCAGTTCCAATAAACTACAGTAATAAATACTAAGAGGTTTTATTTTGTTTTATAGTATGTAAGGACTTTTTTCCACTAATTCAGCCTTAGCTAATGAAAATCAGAGGCAACAATCTTAACAATAAAGAAAAATATTTCTATTTTCCCAAACTATTACAGCTACTTCTTCAGAAAGACAACTTTGAATTTCAGCAATAATTGCATAAAAATATACAAAGAAGATGAAAATTCACTGCTGTCTAGTTACAGTCTATCATGAGAAACCACAATGAAGTTGCATTCAGACAGTTCTCAGACATTTCAATAAGTAATACAAGCATGCAGAGATTTCCCTTGGGGGAAATCTTGACTAAGTGGGCATACACGACACAACTGGGAAGAAACTTGCAAAGTCCATTTATTAATAGAGAAGAGTTGTTGGGGTTGTTGTAACCTTAGGCTTCCTGAATTTTTTAGTATTTTTCTTTTTTTTATTGCAATGAAATATAAAGAAAGAAAAAGCAGGTACACACATCTAATGGAAAAAGTTGTAATTACCAATTAAGTCTCCCTACACTGAATGCACTTAATCCTCCCAGTAAAGGCACTCTACAGCTCACAAGCTGGGATGTGCCTCAGCAGGTATGCTTTTTTAGTGACAATGAAGAAGTGTTAATGCATTTATTATCCTGAAAGTGCTAACATCAGTCAAGGTCCATATGCTTCAGTATTTACTACAGTAAAGACATCAGCTTTCTATTCATGTTTCCTTGGTAAAAGTTAGTTGACATGACAGATTTAGGGTTTGTCTTTTTTCAGACAAGACAGTGCTCAATATTCTCATGAGACAAAGACAGGTACGATGGCTGTCTAACCAGCCACGAGCAAGGGGATGATTTTTTCTGATGTGAGCTGTATATTTGAAGTGCTGCTGAAGGCACTGCAAAGAAGCAAAAAAAAAAAAAAAAAAACCCAACCAAAACCAAAACCAAAAACAAAACAAAACAAACAAAAAAAACCAACAACAACAACAAAAAAGAACCAAAATAGCTGCAGGCAGGTTTTGACCCTGTGGTTCTAAGAGATAATCACTAGAGATTTTGAGAGAAGCCATAAAATCTCTAGTCGAAACTCTTCTACTTTACTAAATCAGAAGACAGGAAAAAAACTTCCAAATTCCCTCTGATAATATTTTCTCATTTGTTTTCATTTAGTTACAAAATTTTATAGAAAATATTCTTCTTAACAGAGAAAACACTGCTCTTCTCAACAAGGCATCCTGACACAAAAACAACCTGAACTGGAACCTGAATACAATACAAACTTGAGCAATTTCATGCTGTCCCGCGTTCACCTTCAGAAATGCAGAAGATATACTCCCTTGTTATCCTGAGAAACACACCCTAAATCTCCTCCAAAAGATCTTTTCAATAAAAAAGCCACTGGCAGTAGCTCAGGAAAGCCTGTTCTGCTTAACACTGAAGAAATCACTTGATAAATCAAGTTGGGATTTTTTCCAAAATGGTACAGGTCAATGAGATATGCTGATTAAATTCATAAAGATACTTCTACAGGTGATGGTGCTCCTGGTCATACCAGAATCACTATAATTCTGAAAACACTAATTAGAAAAAAAAAATTAACAAAATTGGTGTAGGGAAGAAAAAATTCCTCCTACTACATGTCAACCAAAGGGACCTTATACCAACTACATCTCATTGCAAAAGGGGAGACAGAAGATCAGGTGACAGAACATTACTGTTGATGGATTTCAACAGCATTGTACCATTACTCATTGTAGCTTCTTAATATAGGTTATCTCCTGTATGTAGAAGATAAGTCTTCAAATTACTTGGCTGTGAATAGCTTTTCCATTATGAAATCAGTCAGTGTAACAGCAGTAATTAGTCCCACCTTCAGACACTCTTGGAAAGAACTCTTTTTAGACACACCACTCAAACTCAAATGCTGAGACATTGCAGTTACTTTATCATTTTGGTTTTGTCAGCATTTTTAAGATACCTTCAAATTACATATAAAAATCTTTGAGTGTCTTGACAGTCTAGAGCACTTTCATTCAACAACTTTGTTTTCCTTAGCAGCTTGCCCCAAGGACACAAATTCCCAATGAGGTGTCAGTTCATCAAGATCATGCAGCACAATGCAGCAAACACTAATTTATCATCCATGTCACCAGGCTGCAAAAATATTTCTTTCAAATGCAGTATTGACAAACACAGAACATTATAACAGCTTATCCTGGCTTGTGTCACTCCTTCTTTACAAACTCTGTCAGCTTCAATTTCTGGCCATGAATATCAGCCCTTTTTTCTGGCATCATACGCTATAAAGAGCAAGTGATTTCAGACAGCAAATAAGACAACTGACAAAATGACTTATAGCCATGAAACTGAAGAGGTGGCATGTTTGTTTATGTGGGCCGTGGCTTAACCCTCCGATCTGTCTGGAATTTCAGACTTGCTGTTATGTATAGATGGAATGTCATGTTATAAGAAAATTCTGGAGTGAAAAAAGAAACAAAAGCCCCACAGCTTCCTCTTCCAGTAGAAAAAACTCAACAACAAAGAAACAAAAGCCAATAAATGTCTATGTGCATCCTGTAACATTGCAGAAAGAACTGAAAATAAAAAAAAAAAAACCCACACTTCTGTGTACACTTACTTGAGTATTATGCTTTTGAATCCCAGCAAGACTTTTTAAAAATGCTTATGTTGGATTTTGCCTCATTTTATGATTGTAAGAATCTTGCACAATATTTAAGAGAGAATTGAAAATACGCAGTGAATCTGTCATTTAAATCCAGCACAACTCAAGTCCAGTTCCTGCATCCCAGCCTTGGGGCCATAAGGCTTACTGCCCAAGGGGCACCAGCTTCTGGCTACTTGAACTACTTTACCTGCTCCTACAAAACCATAGCCATGAGAGTCTCAACAGAAACTAATGAAAAACAAATTCCATTATTAAGGTTATAAAATAATACCACATAATTAATTCAATGTGTTCTTGCATGTTTCAATTCAATCCTTTCTCTTATTTGTTTTCTCAATTTAGAGAACATAAGTGAAAGCTCATCTGCTGACCTTCAGTGTCATTGCAGTAACTGAATATTGGGGAAATGTGCAATAGATGTAAGAAACACTATGCCACTGAAATGGCATAACCATAAATACTGAGGGAAATCAAACACAGTAGTTCTAAGTCAGGGGTCTAGGATTTGATTAACTGCATTTTTCTTTGGTCTTCAGGGATACAAAATTGTGGTGACAAATAGGGCCCCCTGATGTGGATAGAATCCCACTAGACACAGAAGACACAAATGGGTTGTTACTTCTTTCATACAGTTGGAAGAAAATGCTACCACAGGCTCCAATTAGGAATTTGGAGCAAGTTTCATCTTAAAATGTGTAAACAAAAACCAAAACAAAACCAAACCACATTTTATATCTTGATGAATCCAGACTGCTTAACCATTCTAGACTAACAATACTGTCTAAATTGCTCATAAATGCATTTAGAACACAATATTTTTCTTGTAGTAAGTGCACAACATGAGTTAATAAAAATTAATGGCTAATAAAAGTAAATTGTAAACTAACAGACCTTAATTTATTGCTGTCTTCATAAAATATTTCAAAAATGCTCATTAATGTGAAAACATATCATTATGGTTTCTGAGTTAAAGCCCACAGCATGGATTTCCTCAAGCTATTTAACAGGATGTATCTGTAACTAATTGTCTGCCATTATTATGAAAATACACATTGTAGGTAAGAGCACTGGTAATGAACCAAACTGGCAGCTACTGCCATGGTGTGCTGATCCTGACTTTTGGGGGGGGGGAACCTTCTATTTAGAGAAACAGATTAAATTCTGGAACAAAGGCTCAAAAACAAAAAAATAACTGGGGAACACAAGTAGTGATCAAACATGCACTTCAGCCAAGTTAAGCCTTGCAGCAGGAGCAAGCAGCATTTGAGGCTGTCTAGGAAAGCAGATACTGAAATCTGGGAGCATCCACACAGCTGGTCCAGAGAGCACGACCAACTCTTGATGGTACATTTGCTAAATCCATTGAGTTCATGCAGGTGGAGTAGCATATACCTTATTTACCTTGGATTACTGAATATCAAGGCAGAAAATTTGCTACCTGCTTGGCAGGAAATCATTGAGTCAGCCTTTCCTGTTAGCAAATTAGCATTCTGTACTTCTGGAAATACTTTAAAGGAATTTCAAATTTTAATTTGGATCATTTATTTCTCTCCAGCAACAAAAAAGGCAAACAAAAATGATTTAAAAATTGTACCATTAGTTCAGATTAAATGCTGCAACATGACAGAGTATGAAATCATCACACTGAAGACTGTGTCAGACCACCAAACTTAGCAAATCTGTCAGTTTAAAGCAAGTGACACTGCTTTATGGACTCCATGTGACAGGACTGTTTATGGCCTTGAGGCCCTCACTAACAGCAGCTTTTCTTATGAACAAACTATTGATGAAGGAAGGTAACATATCCCTGAGGTGCATTCTCAATATGATAATGAGATTCTACCCTCTCATCCCACCTTCTGGAGCAGATAATTTCTACTGGTAACAAGTGATCAAAGAATTCACCATCTGAGATGAGAATGCAAAATAGCAAAAAGCCTGCAGCAAAACATCTCTTCTACTTTTACATGACTTAAAACAAATGTTTCAGAACATTCCCAGAAAACATGAGTAAAACACATTCCCTCTATTTAAACTGTGGCTTACAAACACTTCCTGACCATTACCCAATGAATGTAAGTCTTGTTAGGTTTACCACTGACAAGATGCAAATCAACTTGCAGAGGACAGTTTTACCCTGTATTAATCACTCATGTTATGCTATGCTTCCCAAAATTTTTTACCTCTGAATAGACATACCTTCCTTGCATACTTTGCTGGTCTCTGCTCTGTTTATGATCTGCCTTTCTGTTAAAATTCAGACTTTCTTCCATCCTCAGCTAATTATTGCTTATCAAGTGTTATAGCTCATTTTAGTCATCAAAAAAGTGCACATTGCACTCCTTAACACAACCTACCTTCATCATCTCTAGGTACTTAACAGTATAAAATAACAAAAAATAATGTTTTGTGGCAGTGATTAATTTAATACTGGATCTACCCTTGCTTAAGGCTATTTTAGCCCATTTATAAAAAATGCTACATTTTTCCTGTTCCATCCTGAATATTTGTATGCATTTATACATGCATATGGAATAATATTTTTCAGGGTTTGTTAAAATGTGTCAAGTCTAGTCATAGACTAGTAGTATCACAGTGCAACTTTCCCTACACCCTGAGTACACTACAATACATGCAGATGTATTGCATCTCTGTCTTTGCAAAGAGATTTCATCAAAATTCTGCGACATCATCCAGCTTTTCTTAGATTTCATCCAGCTTAAAGTTACACTTATGACAACTTTCAAAGGATTTAGCAAGAATTCAGCAGTATTATATACAAACACCAGATGGGATGATCTGCTTAACTTTAACAGGGCAAGGTTAACTTTTAGAATTGCAGCCCTTCAGCTGTCCCAGTGAAGGGCAGCTCACACACATCTTTCTTCTTTAACTGCCTGTTCCATACAGGTCATTTCCTGGCTGCCTAAAACAACAGTCTGCCTAGCTCACATCTGTAAAATCTTTTAGCAAATGGATAAATGCCAGCCCCTCTTGCAGCTGAAATATCCAGAGATGGTTCAAGCTCTCTAAAACCTCGTGAGCTGCAGTCTTTCTTCCGCCAGGGGTTACAAAACAATCCCCTTCTCTGAGAGTTTCTGCCAACACAAGAGTTACAGTTTCTTCCTGTAATGCATCTTTACTTCTGAGTTTCTTTACAAGGATTACAGTACTTTTCTCCTTCATTTAACCTGTACATAGCCTGAGGTCAATGCTATTAATTACAAAATTACTTTGGATTAAAAAAAAAAAAATAACAGTACATTTTAATTACAATAAGATTAACTCTCTGAGTTAATCATGTTGAAGTTACATTTTCAGTTAACAAAACTCTAATTACATGCCATTTTCTTTTTAAAAAAAGTAAACCCACAAGAGTCTTGCTGGACCGGAAACAGCCCCCAGTCTTTAACAATTTCTATTGAATAAAGCAATAGAAAGGCTTACTTAATTCCTGACCAGTTCTTATTTGTATATCTACTCTTATTAATTGTCTCAGCAATGAGGAAAAAAAAAAAAAGTGACATCACAAAACATCTAGATCTTAATACTTCAAGAGAAACCCAGGTGGAAGCTATAGTGCTATTAATGTGTGAGAGAGGACAAGATGGAAAGGACAAACCTGCTGTTTTCCATGGGTTTTTGTGAGGGCACAGACAAGCATTGTCTCAGAGTTACTATGGGGAGCAGCATTATACTACATCCAGGACTCAGCACGAATGTGGAGGACTCGGGCACATTGCTCAATATATGATTAAAAACTTTTACTTGTAGCATTGAGGATCATCATTTTAGGCTTTAAGATGACTGTTGCAAGAGCCTCAAAGTCTCTATAAGGCCATGGATTCATACATGAAATTATTAAAATTGAGCCAGAAATACTGCAAGAAGGAATTAAGCTACAGATTTGGCCAGTAATGAAAGGCAGGGTGATGAACAGCAATTACAGCTCAGGACTGAGTTGCAAAAGGCCTGAATGCTCAGCTCAGCTGTTTACTTGCCAGATGACGTGACCCAGGTTACACAAAGCCCAACACACACCCTTATGCGTTCCAAGGACACAAAGGTTGAGTGTGCCTGCTTGACCCGTAAAGTAGGGGATTATCTGCTGTAGAACATATCAGGTTGTCTCTCTCCCCTTGTCCTGGCCAAAAAGGCTCATGAAGGCCAACCAGAGGCCCTTTGCAGGTGTAGGGAAATGGTTGCTTTGGCTTGGAGATGTGCGACTCAACCAGATGATTTCCATCCACAGCTTGGAGCTGCAGCCCCTCCCTGTCCCCAGCTTGAACCAGCAATGTTCCTTGGAAGGTTCCTGGGGAAGAACTAAACTTGTCAGACAGCCTTTTCTCTCACGAGCAGGCCAACAGCTCAATTGCTCATTGCAGACAACAGAAACCCCCTGTATCCTGTTTGCCTATCTCCAGACTCTGGCAGAAGAAAAACACCAACCTATCACACAGGGACCTTTTGTTATTTCATTCAAGTACAATGAGATTTTCATCTGGTAGGTGCTGAAGTAAGAGATTTATTGCTGTATTGTTCTGAGGAAAAAAATATTTGAGTTGCTCTGTAAGATTTGGAAAAAATCTGGTCACTGTTGAGTAGGAAAACTTTGCATGATCACCTTTATCATTGCAAACGGTTTTAAAGTGGAAAAAAAAAGAAAAACTCATTAATTGAAAACTGGATAAAATTATTAGAGTGTTTAAGAAATTCTTTGGGTTTTTTCCTCACAAGTTGTGACAGCATGAGAAAAAAGGCAGGTAGGAAGTAGGGTTAGTGCTATGTGATGGAAAATAATGGGTGTGGGTGAAGAATCTTCAGAAGACAGGGGACTAGCTCAAGATAAAATAATCTGAAATGTCACAGGGGCCTTGAGAAAAATCAGATATTTTCTTGTAGTATTTCTTTTTAAAGTATCCAAGCAGTATTAGATCAAAGGACTAGTCTGAAAAACTCTACAAAGAAAAGGCAGAAAGCAAGAGCAGAAGAGGCTCCAATGCTCTGTGTCTTGCACAGTTGCATTTATATAATCATCCAAAGAATAAACAAGCACATACATCCACCACCTAGAAAGAGGTAGGATCAGATCCTGACAAAGTGCTCATGCCATATCTCCCATCCCATAGCCACTGGTAGCTGAAACACAGCTGCAGATCAAGTGGTACATGCCAGAGGTGATCACAGATGACATACTGAATACCAATATGGTCTTTCCTTTCTTGCATCCTCCTCTGACACAAAATACTGTATCCTGGCCAAAGCAATTGGCATTAGTTTGGCATCTTCAAGTTAAAAACAGAAGAGAAAAGGAAAAATATGATCATACATTTTTGTGCCAGAAGAAGGGTACCATCCCAGCTGGAGTCACTTCTGGATTCCACCAGCACACGCAGTCAAACTGCAGACCACAAAGAGGGCAAGACAGTAAAACCATTCCCACAGCTCCAGGAATTTCTCTTTCCTAGTCCACATCTTGGGGTGCTTCTTTCATCCCTCTCATATAATAGTCAGTAAAAGTTTAGCTGTTCAATTAGTTGGAGTTGAAAAACTGCCAGGAAGATCTATATCAGATCAAATACAGAAATTGTCCTTGGTGACAAACGGGCAGATACACTCACTATGCACCTTGCCATGGAATCCCCATCATGTTGGAGGTGTTTCTGGATACCACAACAGAAAATTACTTACAAAATCAACACAAAGACATTACATGAATAACTGATATTCTGCAGATTTCCAAGTGTTAACTCACGATTAAAATTAAAAGTAGCAAAAGTCCTTAAAAAGTCAAAATATAACTATGCTACTAGCAAGTAGAATAGTAAGGAAGATTGTTTGCAGATGAGAGGCCACTCAAACAGGGAGGAGTGGGAAAGAAGCCAGCACCTTTAGAAGAAGTGGTCAACAACAAGACAAAAGAGTCCAGAGGGCGTGTAAAGCAGCAGGATTTAGCAATATCCTAAATTGCTGTAAGTTGGAAGCTGGCAGGGCATAATAATAACCAGGAGATTAATAGATTTTTCCAATGTGAGGTCAGAAACCTACGTAAAATAACATTAGAGTGCTGACATTTTAGAGGAGACAGTGAAGCAACAAGTATTAAATGAAACCAAAAAGTGGGAAGTGGGTGCAGGGCAGGGCCATAGTTCTGGTGGACACTCCTACTTCAGCAGACTGTTCAATCCTTTGATTTTCAAAAGTAACAGCAATTCATGGATACCAGCTTCTGGCCCATGTTGGAAAGCACTTTCTGTGGCTGCAGAGAGACAATATGATGCTGTGTTCACCTGGAAATTTTTATGGCATGGAACAATTCAAAACAGGGATGAAAAATAAGCAGGCTGCATTACACATTAGCAAGTATCCCTAAGAGGAGTAAGCAAAAAAACTAAATCAGGAATTTCTGTAACAGGAACTGAGCAAACACAAGAAAATTGTATTCCCTGACCTTCAGGGAGGGTTAGCACAAGAAACACACAAGTGCTATGTCACTGCTTACTTTGTGGATTCCTGTACACTCTCTAGTAATTTTATTATATATTTTTTGTATCCAAACCATTATTCCTCTGCACTATGGTACCTAAAAGCTGACCTGTAAATTCTTTTGACCATAGCAGAAACTCTTCAATGTTGACTGCTACACTCATGCCCAAGATTTCAACACTGACCTCCTTATTTGAACAGCAATACAGCAAGAAATTTTTTGAATCAACCCCAAAAAATCAACAAACTAAGAATGAAAAGACATGATTGTATGTTATTTTCAGTAATTGCAAAAACATTTTCAATTCACTACTTCAGGAGTTAAAAATAAACTGATAAATTTGTGACTACGTGATAACATGACCAATAGAAACATGGATAAATTCTGTGTTTCAATTCATGTTGCATTATTGGTCATGTTGGAGCAGAGATTCAGACATGTGCAGACGAAAAACTTTTGTTGACCCCTCATCTTCTTCATGGAAGAATATGCAGGCAACATAGGAACAGCATAAGAAGCTGTAGAGAACATTATGGGTAATACTGACAATACTAAATCAAGCACTGATTCATGAACATGATGTTTACAATCCTACAGAGCCCCCTCATATTCCTAGACAGCTTTTGATAACTATACTGTGAGAGTCTGTGTCTTTTTGCAGCTTGCACAATAGCTGAATAGGCTGAACATGCACACTCAGGGTGCTACAAAAAGGTGGAGAGGCAGGATGAGTATTAGGAGGAATTAATTTTAGGACATTTCTAACTTTTTCATGACTAATTAAGATAAGCTTACTTGCTGTTGCAAGTAAAGAACACATGGTGTTATTAGAAATTGGCACAAGGAGTGCTTAAAACATCCTCTGGCAACTCATTAAAGAACTGGATTAGTCCTAGGGGAAAAAAAAGGGTCATCAATCAACTGCAAAAGATATGAGCTCAGCCTTTTCTATGGGTGCATCAAGAAACTGATTACCACACAAGCACAGATGAAGAAAAATTAGCTGCTGAGTTATGAAAAAGTTGCAAAAGCAGGAATCCACTTTGAAAACATCCAAATATGAAGCAAATTTATGAAAAGAGCCAAGAGACAGGAGCACATCTCAGCCCCTCCCCCCGTTATAGGGCACACAAATAGAGTCAGCAATGAGAACAGGAAAAGGCAGCTCACTTTCCAGCTAGGATCCTAGGATCCTTCAAATTATTGCCATAGGCATGAATTTTCTAGCAGAAAGATGGGCTTGAGGCCATGGAGATTTTAGTGCCTCATTAGCAGGTTTCTTCTGTGTCAAATAACCTGTACCCATGTCCCTTCCCTTCCCTTGGAATGAGCAATGTGTGCTCCCCACTCCCACACCCAATTTATTCATGGCTCCTTTAGGTAACACTGTACCTGCCACAACTAGCACTAGGGATGCTGCTCCCCCTTCCTGAGCACCTGCTACTCAGCATAACTACCAGTCCATTATGCACAAGGGTTCTCATTCAGCTACCCTAAAAAAGGAAGGCTCTAGGCAGGAAAAATTTTGTGTCAGAAGGAAAAGTTCTTTCAAGTCTCTGGAAAGTGAAAATGCCAGAGATCTATAATCCACCTAAGGTAAAAAAAAAAATAAATAAAAATAATAATTTCATTTTCAGAAATAGTTCTTCAGATGCAGCTGCAGCACTAACTGACTTAAAGATATACGAATGCAATATCCAGGATCCATGAAAGAGTAATCTTTATTAAAGGGCAGAGCTTCAGGAGAAGCAATAGTGTTCCATAAATCTAAATTCTCCCTTTTTTGGCTAAATTCTGACTTTTTTTTGACTGCTAAAACTATTGAAGCTTTATGAGTCCAGGATGCTATTTTCTGCACTCACAGCTACCAAATGTGAAATAAATACATATCAGCAGGGACTGCAAAACAATGCTTTCTGTGTGTCTGGCAAAGCACCTTCAGACACTGCAGGACATGGAGACTGTCTCCTCTCCTTCTTTGAGGGCAGATCCACAGCTCTAGTCCACATCAGGCTCTCAAAGGGATCTCTTCCAACACTGAAAAGAATAATTCAAACACCATCTTGTAGGATGAAAACAACATTGATGTTTTTACCCATAACTCAGGGTACCTCCATTCAAGCTCCTCTATTTAAAAACAGAAGCCCAACCTTCAAGATTATCATAAAAGAGGACTGCAGAAGGTCCAAGTAAAGAGGAGGGAGGAAGATTGTCATTAGAACAGAAATTAAATCTGTCAAGTAACAGCTGAAGATAAGCCTGAATTGTCTATAACAGCAAGTTAAAAGGTTCTAAAATCACTTGTCACTTATATGGATGTATTCATTCCCTTTCTCTGGCATTATGCAACTGCAAGGTATCACTTCAGAGCAGCTGGTCTCCCCAGCCAAAATGCAAAAATTGTGCGCTGAGTTGAAAAATTAGAATTGGTAGAATTAGTTAACCTGGACCATCTTTAGTCTTACTTTATGACATTGCAGCTAGTCAGAGGTTGTATCCAGCTCAGATGGTGGGAAATGTTTACAGAGTTCAGATACCATTCAAAACCCTAAAACTTAAACATGTCTTTGCATGCTTGCCTTCTATCAGTGTAGCCCTAGGTGAGTTACCAGTTCTTTAAATTCAAAAGCTGTGGTCTCACCTGATCCATGGAAGTCAGATACCATATCTCATTTTCATAAAAAACTTTTTTTTTTTTTATAAGTGGCTAGCTGTGATAAAATCCATTTAACAGACAGAAAGAAATTACCTTGGCAAATCACTTCAAGGGTACATTTCCTTTACAAGCACTTTTAGCTTTTTCAGAGGTTTAGCACAGTTATGTGTTATTTGATATGTTTTAATATAGTTTTTACTTTCCTGACCTTTCCTGACCCTCAGTGAAATTGTATCACTGATGAGTTTAAAACGATGCTGCTATTTACTATCAGCATTCAAGTTTCTTATTTGAAATAAAATGGATGTTGGGAATAAATTCTGCAGTTACAATGACCACGAAAAAATCAAGAAGCAGCTTATGGAAAACTCATTAAAAGAGTTCAGTAGTGCTACTGCTGTCATGCTAAGCATTGTTTGCTATAGCATTACTTGGCTGGACTTTTAGCTTTTTGCAAATTGTTATTGTGGTTATAAGCTCCCCAAAATTGCACTGAATTAAAAAAATAGATTACATATTTCCTGGTAAATCTTCCAATTCAAATGGCAATTAATTCAACAGCCAGGTCATCCCTTCACTGCCTTTATGGCAGTCAAACTTCACTTATTTAATCCTATCTTTATAAATCTATGATGAGTCATGGAAGATTACATGGCAATATATCTTTCTATGAAATAACTATATTCATACAGACATACAGAAAAAACAAGAAAAAAAAAAGCTTATATTCCCCTTCAGTTCCCTCCCTAAAACTGGTAAATATGATACACAGCAACTGGTCTTGTTTTTGAGCATGGTTTTCAAAAACATTTTTCTTTTGCCAAAAAGATTGCAAATTATTTTTCAAACGTGAGTAATGAATACTTAATTGCTTTTTGGCCTTTTTTTAACTTCCAGAATTGACCTGGGGCACTCTGCTTCTTTGATACAAAGAGGAAGACAGATAATGGGCTTTTCTTTAGGGTCTCATATCTATCACTGTTATCAGGACAGGAATGGAGCTCTTTCATGCTGATAACTCAAGAAGTTTACGACGCAAGTAGTCTTGTTCAATATGTTTGTTTAGCAGAGAAGATTTAAAGTTCTACAAGAAAAATAAACACATTCTTTCAAGCTAACTTTAAAGACTCAAGACTGACAGTTGAAAAGAAAAATAAAACCCTCAAGCTCTACCTTCTGTGATACCTTAAGGGAACTATTTTTCCAGCTCTTCATGAGCAAAGCTATCTACGTGAAAGTTGTGTGATTCAGCCAAGCTTTCTAGTTGATTTTTGCTCCTTTTATTAACTAGATCTTGAAACAGTAATCAATTTAATTTCTAATGGAAGCCCTGATTTTAGGCAACTTTCTGCTAATTGAAATTGCAGTAGCCAAACAAGTGCAAATAGTAATTTGGTTAAATACTATCCCTCAGATGTTTCTCAAGATGTATTTTATGCCATCTCAAGATATGGTGCAAACTTAGAAGCAAATATTCCAAGAGACAAATACGCATCTGCTCAAAAAACAGACAAAAATAAATAAAAAAAAAAAAAAGTACAAAAAAAAGCTTCAATCCAGTAGTTCTCTGTTTTCAAAGAAATTTGAAATCTAGCATAATCTGTTCAACTCTGTAGACCACAACTCCTTTTCTCCAAAATCTCACAGCTGTAGTCCTATAACAGAAGGCTAAATTATGCTGTATATTCATGCATAGAATTTAGAAGTCTGACAATTCCTTAACTCCTGGCTACTTGAGTTCAATCTCCTTCCCTCATCTTTTCTCAGTATAAATAATGTATAAAACTGGTACAATAAAAGTTTACTTCAAAGTCTGTCATCTGGTATCACGTATTTCACAGGAACCAACAGCAGTGATTTTTAGATTCATTACACTGATCTTTTTCATTAAGTCTAACTGTGGACAATTGGAAGTTGTTGATCTCCACAGCACTATCAGGAGGGCAACAGAAACACTCCACCATGAAGTTTCACAGACAGGCACTGACATCCATGTAATGGAAAGACACAGAATCCTCTGTCTTCTTCAAACTCCAGAAAGGAGGGAGGTTACAAGAGCCTTTACTATCCAGAAGGCATCTCCCAGTACATCTCACTCAGCTTGTCCTACTTCCTGCTCTAATTCAACATTTTGTTGTATCTTACCCCAACTTTCATGCCTAGACAAAGACCCAATTGTAAATTTTGCAAGAGAAACAGCAGAACCTGCTTTGTTTGATGTACCAACATCAAGAAAAGCTCTGAGTATTTAATATTACTTTGTAGCAACAAACTCTAAAAAGAAGGAATCATTTAAGCTAAAAGGCTGATACTGACAATAATGACTATAAAATCCCTTACTTTGGAAACTGGTAGATCATCTATGAATACCACACCAACTAAACAAGGCTGTGGAACAGGTTTGTAGTGGGAGTTTTATAGGCTAGGTAATTCTTTTTAAGCACCATCTCTAATAGTTAAAATGATGTTATAGCCTGACTGCCTGAGTCCAGTCCATAGCTGTCTTAACTGCCTCATGTTTCCAATAATGAACAACATTCAGCATTTCAAAGATACAGAATTTATTATATATTTAATCAAGACCTTTTTTTTTTCCTAACCAGATAAGTGTACTTACTAATAGGAGCCAGAGGAAACCCTCAAAGTATATTAAAAACTCCAGGTTACTACAAAGGTAAAATTGAAAAGACAAATTCAGATCATTTAGTTCATCCTCTGCAAGGAGCACAACTGTCTTGTCATAGTAAAAAATGCTCTGGATAGGTGTTCCTGAAAGGTTTATACAGAGCTGGGCATTTATCTAACCCTCCAACCTCTTTCAGCTTAGGCTGTAGAGGTCACTTACACAGACCAGTAGCTGGCTTCAAAGCTGATGGCTAAAAAAAAGTGTCAGCAATGTATCCTTCCTTACTCCCTCTGCATGCCCACTCCAATTATTCTCATATTTACTGACTTCTCAGCTCACTCACATTTCATTTTTCCTCTCTTTGATGATACAGACATCCTGGCTCCATCTGTCATAGGGTTAAATAATCATCTCTGATTTCAGTAGATTCCATGAACTGCAAACTAGAGCCCTGAACCAATCAAGATTTTCAAGAGGTCATTTTTTTTTTCCAAGCTAAAGACAAGCAGACCTTAACCTGAGTTTCAATAGCCATAGAAGGAGAATTATATTTATTAACGTGAGAGTTGCAAATAGGAAGTATTCTTTTCTACTTTTTAAAAAGCTATAATCACAGAATGTTATTTTAGAAAAAGAAAGTCAATGAATACTTTAACTTCTGTACACTATTATTAATTATTGCTTACAAGATGGAAATATATGTTTTTCTAACTTTAGGAAACATCATACATCTGATAATGTGTTTGGCTACTGAGCCACTCTGAAGGCCTGCAGAAGGCAATTCTCTCTAATAAATGTTTACCACAGAAGTCTGGTGAGTTAGGATACGGGTCCCTAAAACCATTCACTTGCCTGCCTCTTCTGAATGATATTTTAGTGTTTTTACTCACTATGCATTTTCCCATCAGTCTAACTTTTCACACATTAAGTGCATAGCAGCTCGAATATCCCAGTAAAGACACAAATGCTCTTAGCTCTGCAATGCAGACATCTTGCCATCCATTCAGATCCTGATACTCACATTTCACTAAAGTGTATACACACCATTTTTAACCATGAACTGTGAGAATAACACATTATAAATACTAAGGGGTTTTGGAGCAGAGAAAAACATTTCCAGTAAATCTGAGGGCATAGTTTATAAACTGTTTCCCAGGATTTTTTATTTAATGACAAATTATACTCCTGCCCAAGACACAAAGTAACGTCAGCCTCATTGTTAATCACTGTCATTGCTCTTTTGCTATCACTCCCCATAAGTGAGTCAACAGTATGCTGGTTATGAACTGTCTGAGCCTTCTCAAACTTTTCCTGTACATGCTGCAAAGTGGCTAGTGCTGCAGGATGGCAGCCCCTCTGGCTTTTTCCTTCTTCTATAATTTTTGCCAATGGTATCAGTGAAACATTAGCCTTAATAAGTGTGCTGAAGTCAGCAGACATAGAATGAGAGGCCTTAGGGCTCTTTCAAAGATAGCTTCCAAACTCAAAAGGTGTTATATGTAAGAGATCTTTGCCACTGCTCATCATTCTCAGTTTTCACCAGACAAAATTCCATTACATCTACTTTAATACCAGTATCTGTAGTCAAGATTTTAGGAGTAAGTTAAAGAGCAATTATATATTAAATCATTTTGGCACATTTGGCTCAGCAGAATGTAAATTACAATTTGAGTGTAGCCTTCTCAACAGAAGAAAGTCACTGTGCCTGGTTTATCTGAAATAGGCTATGGACACTACTGAAACATAACACAAAACACACACACAAAAACCAGTAACCTCATCCAGAAAAAAATAAAAACCCAAAACACAATACCCACAAAACCCTCAGAAGAGAATATGTTTATCAGCAAGCCTTAAAAAGAAGCTTTATCAAACATGACAGATTAGGAAAAACCTTTTAATACTTTTAATACTTTCAGTAAGACCCCAACAGAGAAAATGCTTTTGTATTTTTTTAGTCAACTTAAAACAAAAAAGCAAACAAACATCCACGTAGATATCATGTGGGGTTAATCAGGAAAATTTAAGTCATTGGCACTGGAAAGAGTAGCCTACAGAAAACATGGATTTTTTCAAGGTTATGGAAAGTTTTCAAAAGGAAAACAGACATTTGGGTTTTCTATGATGACACAGTCGAGGCAGAGCTGGGGCAGGAAGCTCAGCTGTCACAGAAGGATATTGGGCTCTGATGCAGACACACCCTGAGCAGCAGCTTTGACTGCTAATGAGTGTGACTCCACCAAAATCCCAGCAAACACAAAATCCTCCCATAAGAGCTGTGCTGAAGCCAAAAGACCACAAGGCTCAAGGTCCCTTCTGCAGCTGATCAGCATCCAGAGCAAGGGAGAAAGTCAGAGCAGAGCAAACACATCCCTTCCCCAGTCAGCTCTCCCAGCTTCTACTGGGTTTTACTCTACTACTTTGTTGATTTATTTTTCATTTATATCAAGTAAAATTAAACACAGTAAGCAATTTATCAGGGTGGTTTTGAAAAATGCTGGAATGACATTTCGGCTATATTCTAGACAATGTCTTTGGTGTTTTTAAGATAAAGTTTTTTACAGTTTGGTATAGAACTTCAAAATCTTTAATCACAAAACAGTTTAAGTAGCTCCACACAGCAATGTAATGTAAGGTAAAAGAATTGATTGGTGCAACAGGTTAAACTGCAGACAAAACATGGATTAGAATAATACTGTGCTGACAAAATGAGAACTTGTATCTGATTGTGACTAGTCCTTATATTTATGAGTTGTTTAGGTTTTATTTATAAAAGGCAGTTTCCAAGACTGTGCTTCCTCCTCCCCAGAAGCACTAGTTTAACACTGAGTTTGAAGAAAATTTATCTTTTCAGGCTACCAGAAAAATGTTCCTCTAAATCCACTGCTCAAAGGCAAAGTAAAAGAACAGAAAAAATACTGCCACTATCTCCAACACAAGCAGACTCTTTAAACAGAATTGTAAAGCACTTTCTGTTTGTTCATGATCAAGTGTCATGGTTTCAGGCCAGGCAGGGCTGCTCACAGCAGCTTCCTTTCTCAAGAAATGCTGTAGGTGAAAAACAGGAAAGCAAGAGTGACATGGAGAAATCAGAGATTTGATTTGCAACTCCAGGCACAGAAAATTGCAGCTGTAACTTCCCAGGTAATGTTGGATACTGCATACACAGCAGAAGAAAATTCAAACTCTCCTCAGGTTTTCTTTACCAAAACTCAGTCTCCCTGCTTCTTTCAACTGAAGGATTACCAGGAAACATTTTGTATTATTTATTACAGGGCTAGAATGCTTTTCCTCAAAATACAGATGTTCACTACAAACTAAATTTTGCATGTCAAAACAGAGATTCAACTGACTACTGACATAAACTGGAGTCCACACTCTTCTTTCAGACTGATTATGGCCACATCTATCAATTTAAATATAATGGTCTGGAAATTGCTAAGAGCTAGTTTCATGTGGTATTATTTTTTCTTCCTCAAGAAAATTAATTTTCAAGAAATATTTTTAGTATGTCATTAGATCCTCTATGCATTCCAATAGGAGATAAATGCTGAGATCTCAAATCCAATTGCAATTAATTCAGTTTGAAGTATATCACTAACTGCTCCAAAGGCTCAATTGGTGCACATTTATTTTCTTTCACTTGAGACAGAAACACCTTAAAAGAAGAAAAGTTTTTTAGGTTTTCCTGCTGACTGCAAGAGCTTATCCTTACTTGTAAGTCATGAAATGGAAACTTTCATGTGACAGATAAAGGCAGTTCATCATTTCATCCAAACCAAAGATATTTCAGGAAAAAAAAACCAAAAAAACTTTTTTTCATGTTAATTAGGAACTTAAATCACATTCCCAAGTGCAGACAGATCCAAGATGTCAATTTGTGTAAAAATCTAGCATATTTCATTGCATTATCAGAAAAATTATAAAGATATTCAGATAATGCCACTCAGACTTTTTTTGTTATCTTAGGTTTTCAAAATGTTTATTTTAAAAGCAAGCAGTCAAACTTTTGACCCATCAGTGTAGTGCAGTCAATTTCAGTTAACCCCAAAGCAAATTCATCAAACTATGCTTTTCCTTAATGTATTGCAAGATCATCATTATTACAAAAAGTAAATGGCAAGATCACAATGACTGGCTGCCACTGTTCCAGAGAGAGAAGAGAGCTGGAAAACACTCTGCTCTCTGGTAGAGGCAGATTAAGGAAAGGGTGGATAATAACCTTTCATATTACTCTCAAACACAGGATTCACTCTGTCTGGCTCCATGCTGTTATTATTGCTTCAGTCCAGGCTATTGTCTATTCTCACGACATTAATGAAAAAAGGGAAACAAATTTTAGATATATGATTTTGGCTCATTTTACAAAACAAAGGTGCCCCTAATAGCCTTCTGAATGGTTCACAATAATATAAATCATTCCACTAAGCTGAAATTATAAAAGTCAACAAATATGTTCTGAATGGTACTAATACATAATAGCTTGATATCATCTTGTTTTTCAAGTAAATTAATAAAAATGTTTTCTCTCACTATAACAGTTAATATAAAGAGGTCCAGCTTAATCACAATAGGTGGAAGCTTGTAAAAACTAGCAAGTGAAATTTGCAAAATCACATTAAAATAAACAATTTCAACTATTTTTCATTCTGATCTTTAAAAAAATCCAAAGAGCTTTTTCTATGCATTATTATTTTCTAGGGTTTTTTATCTTAAATATAGCAGCTCTTTTCTGATCTGTTTTGCTCAATGACTTTCTTCAAAACAGCTGTGAAAATATGCATTCAGATTCAATTTTTGAATAGGTGGTTTGGTTTATTTGTCGATTTTTTTTGAACTTCCAGAAATCTTCATTGTTTTAATAACATCCATTTAGTTCAAATTTTGGATAGCCAGACCAAAATGAAAAGGTACAGGTTAAAAAAAGCATTTACTTCAAACGAAAGCTGAGCAAAGTTTACAACACTTTCTCTCTTTCAATAAACGGGAGAAATATTATTTCTGTAATATATATATATATATATGTATGTACGTGCATGTGTATATGTATGTGTATGTATGTATATTTCTGTGAATTTCTCATTACCAGATCATGCTGGCAACCTGATGCTTGTAATGATGCTTGGCATCCTGATTTTGCAAAAAAGAAGTCCTGTGGAAATATTTAACTCTGAGGTTGTTCATGTCCTAATACTGTAATTTCACTTACCTTGTCTCAGAAACTATACATAAGTAAGAAGATTAGAGCTACATCAACAAACAACACATACTGACATCTAGGAGTAGCTATGATCATTGTTAAAACTCTTGTTCTCATTTAAAGGCCAGAATTTCACCAATAAGCAATAACAGGTTTTACATTGTATAGTTTTCACAGTGATTTTACATGACAGATCCAGAAATGTTAATATATATAATTAATATACACACATGTTTTATAACATATTCAGTGTATTCTGTGTAGTACATTGTGAATGCACACCCTCAAGTCTGTACTGGGAGCTGTTTAATGCCTTTGGTGACACGGACACTGCCATCCAGGGCACCGCAGCAGGTGTGCTGACAACACCAAGCTGTGTGGTGTGGTCAGTGTGCTGCAGGGAAGGGATGACACCCAGAGGGACCTCACAGCACTGAGGTGGCTCTGTGCAAACCTCATAATGTTCAACAAGGCCAAGTGCAAGGTCTTTGGTCAGGGCAATCCCAATTTTCAAAGCACCCCTATGATTTGAAACTAACCCTTGTCATTCTCAATCAGTGCTGGCTTTTCCGGAAATATATGTAAATTAATATACTCAGCTTGATTAAGCATTAAAACTATTATCAAGTGTTATTATCTGGATTTCCCAGACTCTTACAATATTTTCAAATTTATAATCAACTATGAGCCAATATTAAACAGCTGGATTAGAAATTGTCTGCATCAATCCAAGGAAACTTCCTGACAGGATAAACAAGAGTAATTAAACTAATTAAACATCACCGGCAGCTAACATTATTGAATAAAATAAATCAAAAAAGAGGAGGCAGAGAGGAGTGTTTGCATTATGAGGAAGTCACAATCTCATTGAATTAGCATTATGCACCATGGCCTGTAGATCTTGCTTCTGAAAACTCCCTGAACTCTTCAGTGACAGAATACATGTAGTGAAAGCTTTGATTAGACACAAAGATCAGCAATAATTAATCAGGAGCAGAGTCACAGGAAGGCATAAGTTATACCACTGCCTTTAACACCTGCAAGAATAGATTTAGTAGGTGAGCTACACTCCACATTAAAACATGGGAGGCCAGAGGAAAGAGCCATCATCTTTGGTCACCACAGCTGCAGCACAGCACATGAAATCAGAGGATACTATTCACTACAATCTAAATAATTCTGCTTTGTGCATTAACCAAGCTCCTCTATTTTTATGGCCTTTTATCAGTCTCCAATCTGCTTACATATCAAATCTGCTTATGGATGTACAGCCAAGGATGTGCACATTTTGATTTCATCTCCCCAAACAAGTGCCTTGGGAGCAAGCACAGAGTGACTCTAATGGCAATGCTGCTGATGGCAATGGGTGCTGTCACTGAGAGCTGCAGCAGCTTCCAGCTGTCCCTGGAAGCTTTTCCATCACAGCAGCTCCTTTTCACACCTACAGGCACTCCCTGCAGGTCAGGCAGTTGCAACACACACAGCACCTAGTGTGAAACAGCACAGACCTCATCCAACTCTCCATGAAATAGCCTGGTCTACATCAAAAGCAGTTGGGAGACTAAGGTACATGATACAGCTTGCATGTGTATACAAATACATGCTTTCAATTAATTATACACACTGGTTTTTTGAAGGCCATTTTTGAAGTTACTTTTGTCATAATTTTTAAAACAAGTCTCTGAATTCAACAAAGCTTCTACAATAAAAATACACTCACAAGTCTTATTTATAGAAAATTAATCAGCAATGTCTATAGAAATATTTCCTTTGGAGTTCCTTCATGGTAATAAAATTAGTATAAATGCCTCCTACTGAAAAGGCAAATTCATTCATCAATCCTAGAGTATTTAATCATTCAAAGTAAGGAAACAGAATGAAATATACTACTACAGCCACTTAGCATTCTATCACAAGTCAACTTGTGCAATAATAATTCCAATTTTGAACTCTACAACCAGCCAAGAACAGTTTTATTCCATTATCTCCACCACTATTGCAAATATTTGCATAAGCAGTAGTCTCTGAACATCCAGTATACTATTCTTTAAGCAGCAGTGTTTAACACAGCACTGAGGAAAAAGGAGGCAGATCCTGCAACAGTCCTCATCTTGCTGATGTTCTCTGTCTCCTAATACATCTGTTCAGGTATAGCAAGGAGTCTGTGTGACTATTTTCAACAAACCAATGTGGACAGACATTAACAGAATACCCAGCTAGTCAATGAGGAATAACCATGGCTCTACTCCACAGTGTTATTTATTATTCATTGATCTAGCCTTTCAGCTCCAGCTGTTTGGGCCCAGATCCCAATCAACTGGATTTCCTTCACAGGAATCATCTCTGAACAAGTTTACATGACACAGACTCCACCAGCTGCTCTTCAACCTGCCTCTATACTTACAGTGCAACTCAAATATCAGGAACTACCCAAGACCTCTCCATCTGGCAATGCCTTTTTCACTTGTGCTTTGACTTCACTTATGTAACAAGGGAGAAAACAATAAGGTAAAACTTATTAAAAAATGAATGTCAGGTTCTCAATGCAAAACCCTGATAGCATTAAAAAGCCTGACACAGTAAAACAAAGTCTTTGCCAGGCAATTAAGATCACAGAAGATAACGAGATGACAAGAATTAAACTCATTAATTAGTTACATAAAGCTGCTGATAACAAGGCTGGAGAGTGGTTGACTCTTCTATTGCTGCTGCAGAGTCCCTCCTAGCATCTCCTGCCCCACTTTTCACACAGGAGCATGACCACCTTCCTTTTCTTACTGACCTTACTGAGAGCAGATCATGGCTTCAGTCATCTGGCCCTTGACTTTTAATACCTCCTCTAACAGCTTTATCAAACAGCAGCAAGCAAGTGCATAAAAAATAACAGATAGGAATGGTTTCTTTCAGATGATTGTGGTCCCTGACTCAGAGCTGAAGGCTTCTGCACCAAGAATATTAGAAAAGATGCCAGATGCATGAGCAGAGAAGAAAAACAAAGTTAGTCTCCAGGAAATAAAGAGAAATACAAATAAAAGTGTCACTATTTCTTCAGTTCAACTAAGCCTGAGCATTATGTGAAAAACAGAAGGTTCAAGAATGAATCAAAGTTTTTGAAACATTTTCAGCAGGATTTTACAGATGAATACTGAAAACATTTCCTCTATTGTCAAAATCAAGTAAGATATATTTCCAACAGTAAGATTTGAGGTAAAAGTATGAAGCAAGAAGAAAATACATAGGTCTAGTATACTTTGCATTTGCCCATGGCTTTCAATTAATATAGAGCATTTGCATTTAACAGAACTATGTTATTTAAGATTAAAAAGCACTGATTGCTCTTTTTTTGAAATAAAAAAAGGATTAACAAGAACACAAAAAACCCCTTTACCCTAATAGACAAATGCCCTGGAATTTTTTTTTTAATTAAACTTTAACAGTAAATGCAAAGATTTATGCCAGACTGAACTTCCTCAGCTCACAGATAATTTTGGAAAACTACATATACACATGCACATAGACATCCATTTGTCATATATTTGCATTATGGATATGGCAATTGAAATATTTTAAATAAATGTTAGAGTGTGTCTGATTCACCTTAAGGTACACACTTGCTGATGTTTTCACTGCAGTTTGCTTCTCTATGCAGGTCCCAACACCAAAATGCACACAGACTCTCCAGAAAACTTTTCAAAGACCTACACAGACCTGTAACCTCAGGAGAACATATGCACTTTCTTGGTTATCCACAAAAAGAAAAGTCCCAATTGCTGCATTACTATCTCTGTTTGGAGCAGTAAGACATGAAATTCTGATTTACCAGATTTCTACAAAGCAGATTAAAAACCTCACAACTTGAAGTGTTGCTGGAGGAAGTAATGAGTACATGCATTTAAGTCGGTCTCTTTTGCTCCCCACTGCTCTGAACTGTATGGCATGGAAGGGAGAAAAAGGCAGTCATCATTCACCTTCTTCACAATGATGATCTTTCTTACTGCAAATGTATTAACAGTGCTTTGGCTGCAGACTGAAAGTTGTATTGCAGTATTCATATAAACACTGGCATTTGAAAAAAAAGTCCTTTAAAAAAAAGTCCTTTAAACCAATTTTAGACTTTGAGAAAGAGACTCTAATAATAATATGCTTTAGCTTTTGTTCAGCACTGAATTGGTCAGGCAGTTGGACTAGATAATTGCAGTAGGTCCCTTCCAACTGAAAATAGTCCATTCTATTCTAGTTTGTTTCCCACAGTGCCTTTTGGATCTTAAACATTTCCAAATCCTCACATGTAAAGCGGTGGTTTGAAAAACAATAGCAGTTGCCTTCTGAACACAGAAAGGTGCAGCTCACAAATTGTAAAAAGAAATTCTAAGTCCCGTCCCAAAAGCACAGTTTTACAGTCATATAATAGCTGAAGTTGGAAAACTGTTGCAAGGGAAAGTTAAATAAAATCCAGAGTGCACAGCTGAAAAACCATGTAAAGAAAAAAAAAAAATCAGACTGGAAAAGTCTGTTTAATAGATAAAACTTCAGCTGTTCCTTTTATATTATCCCCTTGTGTCTGACATCCGAGCCCATTAATACTTAAACTGTATCAAATAAAATGCTACAAGGCCTTCCACTAAAAAGTATTGTAAGAAATTCATACTGAACATTCAAATTTGTAACTTCTAGTCTGACTCATTTTTAGATTGTTATTTCATTATTATAATTTACACTTGTGTTTGTGCTTTTGCTGCCAAGTGTTCCCTGTTTTCTCTGTAGCCTCCAAATGCTCCAAGGTACTTTGACAGCAAACATCTCCTTCCAAATGTAGTTTTTGGATGCTTCCCCAAAGAGGCATCCGCAGAATCAATGCATCTCACGTGTGTATCCTAAAACCTGACATGGTCATTCAATGCTCAAATATGCTTGTTGAAATTGAGTGGAAACACCCAACCATGAAACTCCAGAATAAACTCTGGATACACAAATCACTGAAGATGACTAAGAAAAGGAACTGTTATTTCTCAATCCTGGTCTAAAAAAACCACAAAAACAAAAAATGAAACAAAACCAAACAAAAACCTCCAAAAACACAAACCAAAACAAACAAAAAACAACACAAAGAACCTCAGATAAACTTATTGTACGTAAAAATACATAATAAATCGTTCTAATAAAAGTTTTAATAAAAACATCATTTGCCCAAAAGCCTTCCCAAATTTTACAAGCGTCTTAGTTTGATAAAAGATGCTGCCTTTCTTCCCTTTTGTAACTTAGATCTCCATACAAAAACTAAACCCAAAAGCAACTAAAGTGTAGATAAAAATTTCTTACTTTGAGCAATATTTTTTATTGTTCTCTTGCCAAAAGGATGTCACCAGTCTCAATCTTTGCATGGTCTGTTCCTCTGAACAAACTCCACCTCCCGAAGACTGCCGAACAATGAAGCACGGCTCTGCTGCTTTCGATGGCTGGTGCCCTGAACCTTTTCAAACACACATCTGCATCTTCACTTGCTAAAACCCATCACCAGGGCTCCACAAACACCTACTCAGACTCCTCCAGAAACTGCCAATATCAGAGTCTGCTAATTTCCAAAAACAGCACAGAGATCAGTCAAAGCTGAGATCCGGCACGCTCTCAGCCAATGCAGGGGTTCATTCTCCACTGCAGCAGAGCCAGCCAACAGATACACCAACCATCCCCCTAGGGGACACAGACTGCCACCCAACACTTGGCTTTGCTTTATTCCAGTCATAAAGATGCAGAGATTAACAAGACTGGATATGACATGAAACCATATGTTAAATGATTTCAAAGCTAGTCCCTAAATAGGAAAGGTTTACTGGAGCATTTCAAGTCGTATGTTTTTTTCATGCTAATTCCTGCCAGATTTTGAGCAACAACATTCAAAATTTAGCAACTGAAATATCTGAAACATGGAATAAGGCTTGATCTTGTTTCTTTATGCCTATTTTTCTTGGTTAGTTTAATGAAAAATGTAACATTGAGTCATTAGGACTATTGAGTTGGAGCAGGCCACCGCAAACAGGAGTACCAGAGCACAGGAGGAGGATTCCAAGCCCAGTTTTGTGCCTGAATTTTTCTCTTTGTACTTATGTTGGCATTTTACATATTATGAGCTTCCATTTAATTAGAATGAAATATATAATCCCAGAAGAATGGAATATCAGACCCATGTGAGACATAATCTAAGAAGAAGAATAAACCAAATTCTATTATTTCTTCTTAAATATTACTCATTCTGGAAATGATGCAAGATTCAGTAAGGTTTGTTCTGGCTTTAAATAGTGAAGAACTCTGTACAAAGAGTTTTATCCAACAATCTAACCTCAAAAGCACTAAAAAAAGCACTAAAAATATGTTGGATCATGTGAAAATTCAAAAGAGTTTAAGATGTATCACTAACATTTGCTTCAGCTGAATCTCATCCAAACTCAGACATCACTAAGTGAAATATTTCAGGTTGAACTAATCCCTTTTGCTAAAAAATACCTGCCTAACTCATCTTCAATACTTGGAGAATTAGAAAATGTTAAGATATTTATTCATAGGCAGTATGAACCTCATCTTAATGTCCTGTGTGCTCCAGGTTCTAAAATTAGATTGGCTTTTTGCAGAGCTTTTTACCCTGTTGAACACATGATCAGCACTCAAAAAAATAAACGTCAGGCAGATAACTTGGCACAGGCTAGTGAACATCATTTATAATTGTTCTCCTACTTAGTAACATGGATTCATCATGGTCTGGCCAATAATTTATTGGTCAAATGCACGATACATTAATTCGGGGAAAACTCAACTCATTTAAAACTGCAAAAAGCAGCACCAGTGATGGTGCCTGAAATTTATAACTGGACTTCACTGTTTTGTAGTAGTCTACTACACATTTCTCTATCCAGTCCATTAGCTTCCGAAGTCTCCTTTCATTTTTAAGTGGCTGAATCAAAGGAAAAACTTCGCAACTGGATTATGGAGTTCAGGCTTTTCCTGCCAGAGCAGATCTTTAATGGCTCAAAGCCAAATAGGCAACAAGTTCTTTGAGAAGACAGGTACTTACAAACTAAGCAGCAGCTCTGATTAAGAAAGTAGGAGCGATTATTTTTTGGATTTAAAGTACATAAAAAGAGAGAGACATGCAGTGCAAAAAGTCAGTAATGTACCCAATACAGTTTTTCATTTTCTACTAAAACTCCCTGAAACACATGTTAATATCCTCAGCAGAATGGCTGTAATGGACTGCAGGGCTCTGACCAACGTAAGACACAAGTTTAAGGAATTGGATGAAAACTGTGTTCTTAAGTAGATCTGCTAAGATATTAACAGCACTGTCTGAACACCTCGCTCTCTAAAAGGTATTCTGAAATACCATTGTGTTCTTTAATCTTTAAAATATTGTCCAAAATTAGTGCTAATTAGAAGATACAATCTCCAGGCTCAGTGATGAACATTGATCCTTTCCTTAGGATCTACCTCATAGCAGGGAGGAAACAAAAAGCAAATAAAAAAAAACACACTCTCAGTACAAGGGTACAGTACATAAGTGACTTTGAAAAGAAGGCTGAAAACAGTGGTCTACATTTATTTAATGAGAAATTCTAGCAGTAGTAAGAGTTCTTTAAAAAATAATTATATGAACAATTTTTCCTTCTTCCAGTTTCTTTTTATATTGTAAAAAATAGAACTATTCTTTCTAGTACTCAGACTCTCCCTGCTCTATTTTTAAATTAAAAAAAAAAAAAATCATTAAAAATACTTGTTTAAAATAATGAAGGTATTTTTGAGTATTTGGAAACACAGAAGAATCCCTATTTTTTTTATAAATATCATATTTATTCTGCCTACCACTCAAAGAAAAAAAAAAATAAAAGGTGTGATTGTAAGAGCATTGTGGCTTTAACAGCATTCTCTTGGTTACCAGAAAGTAAATTTCTGTTTAAAACTTCTCAAAATAGTCAGTTTTCCATATAACCCCACACTTAGAGCATACTAAGAACCAGTGCAGAGCACTTGGAGAATTTATGGAGAAATTAAAAAAAAACAACCTGCAATATAAGTGAAAGTTAGAAGTGTAAGTTAGAGAGTTAAAGTGTAAAGTAGAAAGTGCTGCTACACATCTGGCACTAGCACAAGGCATCTGATTTGGATCAGGGCTCTGAGCACTGCAGGGGAAGTGAAGGATTCAGCTTTCTGGTCCAAATGCTGGATATTGTACCCCTCAAAAAAATGCAACTAATCTGCTCAAGAAGGGCACTACAGCCTGAAAGCTCCTGGAACATTCATCTTTTAGGTCACAGTAGCAGCTACCAGAAAAAGCTGGGGCTGGGCAGAGGTATGTGCTCAAAAATCCTGCTGACAGCATGAAGACCATCTGGCTCCATATTTGCCATGTGCCAAAGACTAGCCTAAATCAATCAGACTGTAACAGAGAAGTGTAGGGATCCAGATGTTTTAATTCATCCAAGACAGCAAATCCCTTCCATTTAAAATAGCATGCCTTCTTCCCACAAGCTGCTGGAAGGACTTCAGATAGCTACCCTCTTGATCAGCGTGGTTAAAGAAACAAATGCAAGATTGAGAGACTGTACTTGGAAACAGATGGGCAGGCTCTGTACCTCTGGGTCTGTCAAACGTTGGATGCTCCAAATAGGGAGGGAAAGACAGAGGGAAAAACCTCATATTCTCTAGCAACCCATTTCAGAACTTCTCGCACACTTCTAGACACAGAGAATCATAATTTATCCAATTTTAAAGTTGCTAAATCATTTAATAGGTCTTCAGAATACAGTGGTCTTCAAATAAGGTTTCCATACTTAAAAACCAAGTAGAAATCAGCAGGATGTCAACAGTTCTGAATTTTTTTTCCTGTCATTTCTCCCATTCCCTCTATTTCCCAGTCCTGCTATTTGAAAGACAAATATTTTTCTCAAAGAGAAAAATATGTAAAACATATCCCGTAAATAACATGCATAAACTTTCCATGTAAATAAACATAGCAGCCATGACTTATTTTGTCAACAATATTTCATAAAGAAAATGCTTTCCAAAATAATTTTCATTAAGAAACACTGTTGAGTCATTTTGCTCTCCTTTCCTGCAGCAGCTGTGATTCAATCAAGTTGGGTCTACATACAAAGTTGCAAAATTATTTGTAATGTAAATGTAAATTTAAATATAAAACATTTGCAATTCCAAACAAGACATATATTTACAAAAATGTCTGTGTATTAGTAACAAATGTACTTTGCTTAGTGTATTTGATTTTAATAAGTATAGTCTTTGTTGGTGGTTTGAAGTGACCACATCTGTATGGTTTTAAATGCTGCAGAATTTTTCATTTTGGAGAGAAGTTACCAAAATTTTTTTAACATTATCACTTTTATTTTCAAAGCATTTGGAAAGCACAGTACTGTACATGCTTCTTACTACTCCTATCCAAAAGTTCTAAGGAGAAGCAATCTCCCATTCAACACACTGCTGCTTCTTTAAAACTGGGTTATTAGTTTTTCAAGTGAAGCCTTGAATAATTACTTCATTTAGAGCATTTCAGCACTGGCAGACTCTAAAGACTTTTTTTATTCAACCTCCAATTACAGGCAACAGTGATTACCTACTCCTTAAAAATATAACTAGCTGATTAAGAAAAAGAAGAGATCAAAGCTCTTGGAGCACATATCCTTGGGATTGTAACAATCAGTTCAGGGACTTAAGAAGATAAAACACTGCATTCGCACAACACATGTAAGATGGCAACTCCTCAAACTGTGAAGTTGTCTCAACCACAATAAAGAGCAACCTTCATGAAAGGCAGAAGGCTCTTTTGACTTTCTAAAAATGCCAAGAGCTTCTGGGGTGCCAGCAGCATGTGATGTGAGAGACATGGATTCCTTGCACATCCTTCAGTTCTAAGCAACAAACTCAGCATGGTCTCAGAGTTTATCAGAGCTTTCCATAGCTGGGCTTACCATCAATTATTCCCACTAGGCTTGTTCATATGAGCCTCAAAGGGTTAGATCTCCCTGATACATCATGAAGTCCTCTCTGAAGCTTCTGACTTTTCTGCTCTCTATGTAATTGACAAGACTAAGGAAAGTCATTGGAGAATGCCTTTCCTGCTCTCAGATTTCCACAGTTCACCAGGTTAGGGTACTTAGCACTTCTAAAAGACAGACTTGGACCTACATGGAGATTTGGCTTATCAATGGATGAGAAAGCACCTTCTTCAGGGCTGCCCAAGATCATTCCCAGAGCAAAGATCTAAGGGTTTTCACACAAGACCTTGCACTTTCAGCAATAAAGATACATTTCTATGACCTTGTCTTCCTTAACATAAATAGACACTGACATGTAAATATGTGTGTATGCAATTATTTGGAAAATTCCTAAACAAAACACTCCCCTACATACGCCCTTCTCTTCCTGGGAAGGGGATGAAAGCAACAGCATTTGACAGATGCTAGACAAGTTGTTTAATGTATTCCTGAAAGTGTTTAATTAACACCCCACATGAACAAAAATTTCCTGTAAACCTACTACCTCAGCTACATATAAAACTGCATTGCTCTGGCTGCTGGGCAAGACAGAAAGATGCTTAAATCTTGCTGTTTTGCAAGGTTTACCTTAAAGCTTTTTAAAAAACCAAAAATACTCATGGGAAGCAAGAGAAAGATGACATGCAGCAAAGTCAAGCTCAAACAGGGCATCTAGGAAGATGCTAGGCTTCAACTTGCCAAATTTCTGACACGTTGTACCTCAGGGGTGAGATCAGACTTTCTGAAGGAGATGGGTGTGAGCAGCCTTCACATGATGCCGAGGGATCTGCGGCCCTGGTAGCAGCACCATTTATGGGATCTGGAAGGTTTCTTACATTAGTCAGCTCTTCCACAGGTTAACCAAAATCCTTCCTACCTAACAGCACTTCTGAGCTGCCAATTTAGCAAATGCCTAATTCTGCAGACCCAGTTATCATAGTTCTGCTCCAGTACTGCTCCCCCTCACTTACCTATGAGAGCTCATGACAGTGTGTATAGATGATCTAATCTGACAATTCAGTTACCCCTACTCCTACATGCTCTCCATTTCTTCCACACTTTTTATTTATGAGGAAGCACTAGAAAGTACTTCTGTAGAAACTTGAGGTTGATGCTTTGTACTCTTTAATTGTAAAGTTTCACATTTTTCTTTTTTCCTGCACTTTTTACTTCATTCTTCTGCTCTAAGTGACCCACCTCTTGTAGAGATCCCCCAGAGTTAGAGCAAAATAGAAATATCTTATGGGAGAGCAAGGGTTATGCACATTCATGTGCATGCAAGGTCCTGAAGCCCCTTTCATCATGCCTAACTTAAGTTGCCTAAACAAAAACCCAGCATGGTAGAAGTAGCATAAAAATACAGGGTAGAAGATGACTTTCACCATTTCCACTTCTCATATTCTCTTGACTTCTCTCATGCTGGGTCACATTTCAGAAATAGTCTCACACTGTTACTTCTGCCCCATCTGCCTCGTGCCATTCCAGCTACCACAGCATCATTTTTCTTTGCTTACTTGGAGCACCTTGCTGGCCAAGACCTGTGACTCACAGTCTGAAGAGACTTACTGAAAAGGACGAAACTGCCTTATCTGTCAAATATACCATCTGCAAATAAACTAGTTGGAGAGTTCATCTGGTGGTCATATTCGAACTACGTTTGGCATTTCCGTCATTTTTTAGATAAAAGCACTGGGAGCATACATAGATTCACAAAAACAATGCAGAGTTATGTTTGCACATGTGCCTGGTTTCTCTGTGACTACAAGACCAAACAAATACAGATGGAAAACCTTCCTAAAGGCTTGGGCCTCTCTAAACTGCATCCACAGCAAGTTCTCAGTTTATATGTCAGATTAAAAGACCCCACTTCTTAAAAGACAAGGCATTTTAGAATTTTTTCATGATGCTGTGCTACACAAGTATCAAAAAAGTAATATTTTGCCTGTTAATGGATGTAAGATCCAATAGTTAACTTCTGTTAATAAAATCTTACCATTCACTATTTACTCTATTACACAAATTTCACCACTCCTTAAATATAACTTTGTTTTATTTCTTCCTGTTCTTTATGATAGAAAGTATTTTGTGAAGTCGTAGTAAGACTAATATACTTCACCACAAAAACCGCCAATGTGCTTTATGTCACAAAAAGCAGAAGTCACATTTTTCTTTTTAAAATACAGATGGCGAATTTCTAGAATTTTAAGTGCTTTTTGGAAGGAACATAACCTGTTTCTCTAAACACAATATTTGCATTTAAGTTCAGTGACTAGAGAGGAATGCAAGCATCTCTAAAGACCTGCAGCAAGTCCAGTCAAATTCAGGCTACTAATCTGTGAACTGAGGCAACAAATTACAAAATTCAGGCGTTCTAGGATAACCATGGTCAATGTCTAGAAGAGACAGTACCTTGACCACTAAGTTCCTCCACTTACAAGAGACCCAGCCCTCATGGCCTTCTGATAGTGGGCACCAGCAGCAGTAACCACCTTTCAGGTAACACTTGAGTTAAAGCACAGAGGAGGAAAACACTAACTATTGGTATTTATTCAATCAGGGAACCCCATCTTTCATATTTAGAAAAATGTCCTAGCTAGAGGATTTTCTGGTTAACAGCATTTGCTACCTCCTCTCTCAAAGTCAAGACATTGTGAAGTTAGAAATGCAAGTATCATTAAACAAAGTGTCATATAAGACACAAGACTGTGGAAGAAAGAGGGAAATTATTGAGTATTATCACAAGCACTTACCTGGAAAAGGGCAGCTCCAGTATTTCAGATACAGCTCCCTGGAACTACTGTCTATTTCACACCAGATTACCCCTGGATAATCCTGACTCTCTAAACACCTGTGGGCACCAAGCTCTGTTTGAGGAGGATGGGTGGATGCTGGTCTAACACAGGAGAACCTCTGCCTTAGTAACAAGGGCAATCACCTGGAGAGGTCAATTCAATCCTTTTCAGGCAGAAACCACAACCTAGATCTCTTGCTTTTTGGAGAAGCACTCTAAGGCTTTTTTTGTTAAGTAAAAAAGTCAGTGGGGGCAGTAACTCAAATTCAACTGAAGTTATGCAGACCTGGTCACACCAACTTAAAAAAATTATTCACACAAATGAAAGATTTCAGGTGTCCAAAAATCTATATCTCAACAGGTGAGGGAGAGGAGAAAAGATTCTACAGACATTTCCAAGCCTGCTGTTTCACTAATTTATTATGGCAGGGATCTTTCACACTAATTAGGAGTTATCTAAAGATTGCAGGTGCCAAACCTGGTTACCTGCAGCATAATATCATGAATTTTTTACAGATTTAAGAGAAATTAATATCACTAAGGCATATTTAGATGCACTGAAAGCTACACTAAAATTAGCTATATTAAGTTTTCTTAGCTACCACACAGATCTTACTGGCCACATCTTGTGCAGCTTTGTTTCAAAGTCATCCCAAATCTTCTGGCTCTGATCCCAGCAAGACATTTTAAGACTCACTACTTCTACAGACATAATCTGACACTGGAGATTCTTAGTCAAATAAACATGACTAGTATCAAAGATTTTGCTTGAGCAACATAGTGAGTGTAATGACAGAAACATGCAGAAGATAAAACATCACAAGACTGACATACAGCACAGTCAGCAGTCTGGCAATAGTTAAAAAAGTTTCTGTGTAGGCACTTAGCAGATGTAAGTTACTTCTGCCAGGATAAGCCTTAAGACTTCATCTTTATTGAAACTGGCTTTGCTGACATGTGCTTCAAAGCCATTGTGTGAATACTCTCCAAAAAACTGGAAAGAACAAAGGCAAACATGGAATACAGGATGAAGCCTTATTTATCATCCACTTATGGAGCTCAGGCTGCACGAAGAAAATACACAGTCATGATATATAAATGCATCTATCTTATTTTTAAGACTTAAAAATCCCAGACTAAAAATGTTTCTTTCCCTTCTTCTCCATTATGCCTGCTTAATTCATGAGAATCAACTGACTAAATGCAGAATGGCCAATATTCTCATTTCACTTGAGAGCTAAAGAACAGAAGTCTTCTCTTTGCAGTACAAGGAGCAGAAAAACACTTGAGCCTTTCAGCTGATGATGTGCTTACAGTTCCACATATGTATATTTTGGACTTCAACCTAGCCCTTTTTATTTGCATACAAAGTTTTTCATGGTTGTTTTGTTTTTTGGCAAACCTACTTTGGCAATGTTAATTAACAGTTGCTCCTTTTCCTCAAATTGATGAAATAATGTTCTTTTTAAGAAATGAAAAAAACAAAAAACATCAGAAATGCTATCTGGATTGCAAATTGTGTCCTGGTCATGTATTTTCTGTACAACACTGAAGTGATTCAAGAGTATTCTGCACTGTGACTTACAGAATGGAAGACGATGTCAGAAAAATAATCACATTGGTTTTTATTCTAAAGTTGGGCTTAAAAACAGAGGACCTGACACACTAATTTCTGTAAAATTAATATAATACAAACAAAAAAAAAACCCAGACTCAAATAACTAGTTCTGAATAGCTTGGCAACTAGTATTGTGCTGGGAGGACTGGCCAATGTGGTGCCATACTTACATGAAGCTGAACTGGCTGCAAATTGAGATACAAGATTTCCTCCATAAGGAAAGAGCTGCTTTCAGCATTAACTGCTCAGAGCTGTAAGTATGGCTAAAAAAAAAGCAGCAGGTGAAACACTTCCATGTATCAGTAACACTGCTAAGGATCATAGCTGTTTTATGCTGCCTTCAGGAGGTAATCAAGCATGAAGTGAGATGAGCAATGAATTTACACAGTAGGAATGATTAGCATGCAGTGAGGGGGATGTAAAATGCTGCTGAACTATGCAACTGTGAACCATTCTAAACATACTTTAATAATATAATTTTCTCCTAGAAGCAAACGGAATTCTTTGAACTAGCAGAAAATAATAAACAGCCCTATGCACTGCTAGCTACTTGTCTCCTCTTGACAGGATTCAGAGGCAGGGTGGAAAGGAAGAAGACAGAGATCCAAAAGTTAGAGCTTGGGTGGCTTTATACCGCTGCTCGTATCCAAGGGTTTCATGTTGGGAGTCACAGATACCAATGCTGCATCTAGTTTTATGAGATGCATTTTACAGAATGTGAACAGTGTAGTTCTTGAAAACATGATGCAGTGTCAATTTCAGGAAGCTGCATTTTTTGGATAAAAACTTCTGAAAGCATCAGAAGACCATGACACCTGCAGGAACCCGCTACATAGACGTAATTCATAAGGGTTTATTCTTGATGAACAAATAATTATCATTTGGAGCTTGCGATAGGATTCCTGGAAATCTATGTATCAAAATGTTGCTTCAGCACATCACTGTCCCAGGTCAGCTTCACACTGCATAAAAAAGTAATTTTTTCACAGGGGCGTTAACCTTTAATAAAGAGGGTAATGCTGTGCCTGAAACCTGTTCTTCATCAGAATCAACAAGGGTCCTGTGACTGTGCCCCATGAAGAGCTGCAGTCCCTTGCACAGGGGATCTGGGGCTATCACCCTGCCACTCTAAAGCACCACCACCCTGCTCAGCTTTCAGATCCTCATGCACAAAATATGCTCCCCTGAGGATAAAGCCCAAATAAACACCAACCTTCTTTAAATGAAAGTGTCAGAGGGTCTATGGCCCGGGCACATTGATCTCAAAAACTTCCAGCAACTCAAGTCATTTGTGTGGCACTTTTACACTTAGAATAAATACCTCAAGAAAGAAATCTGATTCCTTCCCTTGGCATTCGTCCAAATACCTTAATTATTTGGCAATGCTGCTGCATAGATAATGATATTTATAAAAAAAAAGGCATCACTACTTATGTTTGCCAGCCTTGGCTCTCAATTCCATCTGCCAATGCCATAGGACTGTGAAATCCATTTGCTGCACTAGGTTGCCCACAAGATGGTCATCTGAAATGTGCACAGCTCACCAGTCAACCATGTGCAGTTGATTTTTGTTAAACATGTGATAGACCACTGAAACAGATTACCTTCTTTATTTAGTAATATGCCTTGAGAGCAGATTTTCTGATTTAATGGGACAGTTCTGTCCATTATCCCATTAGATACACATTGCTAGAAACACCCTGGGTATCCCATTGCCAAACAAATGACTTAAGCTACTAAAGGCTCTTCAAGTAACATCAGCTCCTTCTGCTCTTGATTATTGAAGAATGGTCCCATAATATATCACCCATTATATCCAATCACCAAAAAAGTGAAAAGCAAACAAGAAGTCCCACTTCCTATAAACTTTTCACCAAAACTCATATTCCATATATCAGCCAACATTTTTGAAATAGTTACACCACCCTGATTATTTCCTCACAGCAAAAGTTTTCAGAATGATCTTTCACAACAAACACAGAGCTGGCAGGGCATCCCACTGCAAGAAGACATTGATAGCTATGAATGGGCAATGAAAAATTCCAATGTTCTGACTCCAGCTGCTTCCTGTATCTAGCATGGAGGAATGATTATTTCTTTTCTCCTCCTCTTTTCATGTTGGTCTAATAAATTTTGAAACACTGAAACATACTAGAAATTTTTGCCTAACCCAAAATATTTTTAAATGCTTGCCTGAATACAAAAGTTATATACAAATCTGTTGCATATTAATATGGTGCTCTATTCAGAGTATGAATACTTATGCTAGATTGGATCTATAACACCACATATAACTAAAATCCATTTCAATATGATTTTGTGCAGCCAGAATTTTTCAACAAAAATCAAGTATAAATTATGGTGGCATTTTCAGAAATGACCTCACATTTAATAAATGCTGTTTTGTGACTTTATTCTTCCTTCTTTCAAAACCACTTCATTTTGCATACAAACTGAAAATTGTATGCTAGCATATTACATGATCACGAAAGTGCTGTAGTGATCCAGGTGAGAACAACAGATGATCTCCTGATCATAGAGCAGAAAGTACTTCCTCTAATTGCTTAACAAGTTTCACAGCAGTGCTCACCAAGCCATCTTCTCTGCCTTGTCCCAGAGTTGTGAATGTAACAGTCCCTACACAGGACAAAATCAGTTTCACCAAACCTGTGAATTTTCAGTCATTCATCTTCTTTCTCAACTTAAAGAAACACAAAGTGCTTCTATGCTTTCTATTTAAGCACTGACACCTTTGCTTCACCTAAATCAGCTTAATCCAAATACCAGTAAATTTATTACTTGTTGGAAAAATCCATCTTTTGTCTTTAATTCTAAAAAATGTTTAAGCAGTTCAGTGTACGAGAATCATGTTCAGACATGGCAAAAGAGGAAAATTACAACATAGTTAGGGTGAAAACCATCAAATCCTTTATTAATCTGATAATATGACAGACTAATCCATTGGTGTGGGTTCTTTCTTACCTCAATAATCTTGTCATGAATTTGCAGGCCTTCTGCTTTGTCTGCAGGTCCATTTTCCAAAATCTTTGACACATAAATTCCCTCAGCAGATTCCTCCTGATTGTTCTGTACCAGGCAATAGAGAAGTTGCAAAAAGGGACACATTAGTACAAAAATTGAGATGTTACTAAAATGAGCAGCAATGAAAAATGTAAATCCACCTGAAATATGCAGCTCATTTTTCTAGCTAAGAATTAAGCTCCTTGGGATTTTTTTTTAACTTGCTTAACACAAAGTAGTTATTAATCAAAAGGACAGAATTAATGAGCTATTCCAGCAATTTTTATAAGATTATCCATTTACTTCCGGTTATTTTAGTCTAAATGAGACACAGTGTGCAACAGTAATCTGATCCCAGCTAAAATACTTGGAGAAAACCTCAGACTTCACAGCAGCCAGTGACCAGCACATAAAAGCTCAGTTGAAGACACTCATAAAAATGGATGCACAAGTGTTTCTCTCAGAAGGAAAAGGGCTCCTGCAGTACTGCTGCTTGCAAACTGCCCTACTGCATTTGAAAATAAAGCTCCAAGAAACAAAGTGACATTAGTCAGCTGGCACATAACAGTGAGAGGATTTGGTTGGAATTGGTTAACCTCATAAATCCTATTCACATGGGAGATTGAGAACTTGCTCAACTATGAAATCCATGCAGACAAGCTGTGGACAAAAAGAGAATCCATCTCCAGCTGATCTCTATGCAACACTAAGTACAATTCACAAAAGGTCAGATCTAAAACAGACAAGTTTTCTACCACAGCTGAAGCAATATAACTGACGTTGTTGTACATGCTGGAATTATGTTATTTCATCACATGATAGTTAAAAGCAGTTTTAAATAATTATTAATAAAGAACTAATATCAAGCAGCCACTGCCTACTTACAGGGTTTTAAGTGTTTGTACAAATAATAACCCAGCTAGCAATAACTGAAGGAATCTTTTTTCCAGCCGATTTATGCTTTTGATTGCAGTTTATATGATGCTTATTTTCCTTTGTGACTGGTGAATCCCTGATCAACAGCACAGTTCATATATGCACAGGTTTCTAGTCTAGGTCCTATACACTCATGGGGAAAATGCTTTCTTACTTTTTCTGTTAAGAAAACTGTAAAGGCATATGTAAAACATACTTTACATAATGTGACAACAGTCCTATGGAGACTTGACCCAGGTAGATTTAAGGTAAATAACATTGAAAAAATAAAAAAAATTTATTCAACACAATATTAGTCAGACTATGTTTTCATAAACTCCTTTTTTTCTCCCTTTTTCACAGAAACTCATACATGTCAGATAAGAAGCAAAAGGGAAACACAGTAACAGTTCTAGCAATATTTTGAAATGATAAACAAATAGATTTCCACTGACTTCCCATCTACGTAGTAAGAAATGAAACTCTGATACAAAAAGCTAATGGCCATTAGTGAAAATACAAGAGGGACACAGCTTGGTTTTAACCTAAGAAAACAAAAAGCTAGGTTATAGTACCATCACCCACATAAATCTATATTTCTTTCCATCAGAAATTTCATTGGCTTTTTCAGAAGCTATGTATGATCTGTTAAAAAAGAGGGTATTTCAGTCTGGCATGTGGTCCCCATCAGTTGTATGTGCTGGTACCCACCACTCCTGACAGGAAAATAGCGCAAGGCACACTGAGCTCCAGCACTGTTCCACAGCCCAGGGGGAGTGCAGCAGCCCTGCCTGCAGCACACCTCTCTCCAGCCTGGCTTTGACCTGCTGTCCTCAGGGGAAACTGTCCTCCCAGCCAGACAGAGCTGAGCCCATCAAAGCAGCCTTGCTCCCTCAGAATGATGAATCACATTTCAGGAACACTCTTATGAGAAGCAAGTTCCTTTCTGACAAACAAAAGATGAGTTGTTCCTTTCCTCTCCTCCTTCCTTCAGGTAGGAGGTAAGCAGTGGGGATGCCTATTACAGACTGAAAATAAACACAGCCAACAGAAAGTATGTATGTACATTACCCAAGTCACCAAGAGTCACCTGCTTTCCAATGCAAAAAAGCTGCATTGTACTTATAAAACAAGATGGGACGAAGAACACACCCCCAAACACATGACTAATATAGAGACATCACTTCTCTTCTGCTGCAAGTGCCAGTGTTTCAACCAAGGGCACTTTTTCCCTGGACAGCCTGAATGCACAGAGTACCTTCATGAACTCTTTTTAACAGCAACTCCTGTTCCACTATTTAAACTTTCGAGCAGAACTTTGTGTTTTCAATATTTGAGTCAACTCAAGCATTTTTTCCTGTTCTATGCTCAGCTCCAGATACACTGAGTCTCACAGTGATATCTGAGAAATGCCAATCAAATGCCTGTGGTAGTCACATTTGTCAAAATAAGAACAAAACACAAAGGAATTTCCAAATTAAACTTCAAAGATTCAAAACCACCTGAGCCCCATCCCTGCCTCACAACCTCACCAATTTATCTCCAAATATGAGTGTTAATAGAAATTAATTTCCTTTTCTCCATTTGGCAGTTTTTTCAGCACAGTGCTATAGACTGTCATATATTTATCATTTACTCCTTAAAACAACAAAATATTAAGTCAGAAAGTCTGACAATTTGTGATACATATCACTGTTGCAGTATGCACTGCCAACATCTAAGTCCTTAAAAGAAGGACTTAGAAGAAAAGTTGCTACCACCCAAGAAAACTGAACACATGCTCCCTTTTCCTTGCAGTTCTCCTACAGATGTAAATAAGAGACGTCAAAATGCAATCCAAACTAAAAACTGCCTGAATTTTGATACTGCTACACTCCAAATATGAATATAATCATGGCATGTGTATTTTAACTTGTAGCCAACTGTTGTCTCATCCTTCCACTTGAAAAATCTAAGAAACTCTTGCTTTGGGTTTACAGCCCCAGCATCTGATAACTGCTGGTCTTCATTTTTACCCCCAGGGAACAGTAACTGCAGCACAGACAGTGGGCTAATGGGAACAGACTCTTTGGCACCACTAAATATAGCTTTAGAGCAGAAGATTGCCAAACTAATATACAGGGTCCTACTCCCCTCCTCAGCAATACTAGAAGGCTACAGTTCTCCCACTGAACAGGAACCTGATCAGTATATAATTATTACCAACCCTTTTTAATCAACTATTAATTTTCCAGTTTAACAGGTTTCTTTACCCTTCATATGCAATGACAGTCCTGATTAATGTTTTTGGGAAGATGAAGTGGAAAAAAAAATAATAAAGATAATGCAAGCATATTCATGTGTATATTCTAAGTGGGGGCTAGTGATCCTTATGCATATTCTATGGTTTGCAATGAACTTTCTAAACCTAGACTGATGAGATTAAGATACAGCAGCATTTGTGAAAACCGTTTCAGTTCATAAAGAAAAATTGAAAGTAGGCATGTGAGAACACAACATGTGCTTAAACTATCTGAGCTACAGAAGTAAATTTTCTTCCCTCCTGTAGATGAAAAAAAAAAAAAAAAAAAAAAGGGCAAGGAGTTCCACAAAATTCCAAAGGCTTAATCCTGCAACAATGACTTTTACAAGTAGTCCCACAGATTTCCATGAATACATATTACTCACATGGGAACTGAGTGTAAACCAGCCTAAAGTTTTAAAGCAAAAACACTATGAACATCCTTCCAAAAAATGAGAATAATACAATTCTCATGAGATAACATCTTCCAAACGATGATTCCAGTTATACCTGATAATAAATAGTTTTTCCATCTGAAGAACAGATTCTACACCTACTGTCATCAAAATTACTCTTAACAAACAGTGTATACAATAAAAGTAGATATGGACAAAATCACCTCCAGTTACTTCTCATTACCTGTCTGGGTCGTCCTCCTATAATATTGAATCCCAAAGTATCATTTTCTCTGTGTAGCATGATCATTAATGGCTTGCGTTCTCCTCCCTATGAAGCAAGAGATTATATATTGTTAAAACACACACTCTCAAGAAGGAGTTAATAAATGAAAACATTATCACAAGCAAGATTTTTAGCTGGAGAATATATAAGATAAGGCTTGACAGAAAACTAGGCTGAAAAGACTTGGCACTGGGAAAAAAAAACAAAGGAAAAGTCATGATTCACTAAAAAGTTAGCAGGTAACACATTGTTATCCCTAGTTATCTACAGTTGAACAGAAAAAAGGACAGGTTTTTGGTGTGAGGAATGCTTGGCACCACTAAAAAAAGTACACGCTCCAAATGTCTGGAAGTCTCTATAAACATAAAATCCCTATACGTGTTAACATTTCAAACATTAAACGTACAGATTAAAATACACATTTCAAAGCAACTTTCAGAGAACACACAGAAAGTGAAAAGCAGCTCTTTATCCCAAACTTTTTGTCTCAAAAAAACCAAAAACAAGACAATCCAAAACAGCACCTGTAAAAATATGGGGTGTATTCTGAAAAAAGGCTTAAAATACAAAGTAAATACTGAGAAGCATAGACGGAGTAAAAGTTAAAAATTATAAAAGAAAAATATTTTTCTTCAGTGGACCAGGTAAATAATTGAAATTTTTAAAAAAAATTAAAATTGGAGGCTTTAGCACAGCAAGTTACCTTATTTTATGCTGAAACCGACATTTTATTAACTGTGTCAGTGGCGTGTTTAATGCCAGAAGGGTACATTAGAACTTAATTACGTGTATTTTGACTGCACTGGTAGCTTTCCTCCCCAATGCCCGAGCGGCAGCGCCCACAGCGACCCCTCCCGGCGGCGCCGGGGAGCGCCGGGCGGAGCGATGGAGCGATGCTCCCGCTGTGCCCGCACCTTGGCCAGCTCCAACCACAGTCGCGACACCTCTCCTCCCTTCTCCAGCCACCGCCTGTCCCTGCACCTCGGCCAGCTCCTCACCACGGCCCCCACACCTCTCCTCCCTTCTCCAGCCACCGCCTGTCCCTGCACCTCGGCCAGCTCCTCACCACGGCCCCCACACCTCTCCTCCCTTCTCCAGCCACCGCCTGTCCCCGCACACCCCACCCCCAGCAGCCACTGTTGTCCCACTCCGCTCGACCTCATCCCACCTGCCAAGAGATGAAGCGTGTCAAGTGTATGAGCACATCTCTCAGATGCAGCAACCTAAACCTGACAGACTAGCTAACCAGAGGAAACTTGAAAAAAAAAAAAAAAATTCAACTTTTCAGAGTTACTCAGTGCCACGAAGACCTGTAAGACCTGTATTCTGAAGCATTCTAGTGTCCTGTGAACAACGTCCCCTTTCCCATGCAGCAGGCAGATGCCCAGCAAACTACATTGCTTCAGGTGTGAGTTTCACTGCTCAGACCTTTTCCACCTGGGTTTTGCCTCCCGCGTAGATTTAGGTAGAAAGAAAAATTCTTTCCATTAAAACACTTCTCACCACGGCTGCAATCAGCAATGCCTGAGCCTGCACAGTGAGCTTCCAGGCAGGAATTAAAAACCATCACACTAAGTGAAGCCAGCTCGCCGCAATTCTCGGATGGTTTGCTTTGCCTTAGGAAGCGGGTCGGTCTCTGGGCAGCGCGCTCAGATTTGAGGGGAGAGCGCAGCACTGCTCCGGCCTCTGCTTATCAACGGCGGGAGCTGTCATTCCATTCTACCAAAGCTTTGCTGTCCTTTCGCCATCGCTTCCAAACTCTACAATAATTTTACACGCAAATGTTTTAACACAACTTCTCAGCTGCTCAAATAAAAGTTAAAAGCCAGCTCCACGCCCCTGAGCAGCCGCCAGTACCAGCTGGAGCAAAATGAGCAGCAAGAGCATCTGGGTCCCTGCGAGGCGGGGCGGCCTGATGTGACACCCTGATCGGAGGAACCAGGAGCCGTCTGCCAGCTGCCAGCCCAGGAGCGAAGCCATCTCCGCTCCCCATCATCTCCGGCCGAGCAAGCGCTCGATCGCAGCATCTGCCAGGCACCGCTGGGCTCACCGCAGCACGGGGTTTCGGCTACCCAAGGGCGACGGAAGAGCGATCAGCAAGAAGAGTGTCCCCAGAGAGGATGTTACCAAAAATCAGTAAAATAAAACTCCATAGAGAGACGGGCAGGGAAGCTCGCACCGCCCGGGGGATGCGCAGCAGGGTCGGGCTGGGTCCCGGGGTGCTTTGGTTGTGATTGCCGGCCCCCGGGGAGACCGTCACTCGGCCGGGGGTTCCCAAGTCGGGCACGGGATAAGCAGGTTGGAGAGGAGCACAGCCGGAGGGGCGCAGACCGGGGCCCGTCGATCCCTGTCCCGCACTCACCTTGCCGGGCTGGCCGCCCGCCAGGTCGCGGGCGATGCTGCTGATGTGGCTCATGTACTGGCCGAACTTCGCCTGGTACCGCCGCGCCGTCAGCTGCACCTCGCTCTGCAGCGCCGACAGCTGCGCCAGCAGCGACTTCTCCCTCCTGCTCCAGCGCAGGGCCTCCCTCTTGAGCTGGCGGCCCGGCTCCGGGACGCCGCCGCCGCGCAGCGCCCGCAGGCAGCGGTGCCCGCCGCCCGCCCGCGGCTGCCCCGCCGCGCTGCCCGGCGAGCCCGAGGGGAGGGCGGCCCGGGGCTGCGGCTCGGCGGGGCCGGCCGGCCCGTAGCGGCACGCCGCCAGGTGCGCGGGCAGCTCCCGCAGCCGCACCGTGCGGCCGCAGCCCCGCGGGCTGTAGTCGCACTTGACCTCCAGCTTCTGGACGAGGCTGCGGAGCGGCAGCACGGGGCGCAGCTCGGCGGCCGCCAGCGGCCGGCAGCGCAGCGGGCAGCGGCGGCGCCGCGCCGCCCAGGGCAGCAGGCAGCCGGCGCAGAAGACGTGCCCGCACGGGGTGGACAGCGGCTCCTCCAGCACCCGCCCGCACAGCCCGCACTGCAGCTCCGCCGCCACCGGCCCCGCGAACCGCGACGGGTCGAAGCCCATGGTGCGCCGGGCACCGCGAAACTTTGGGCGCCGCGACCCCGGCCCGGTCCCGGCGGCGCTGGAGCCGCTCCCGGCGGCGGCGGCGAGGGGCGGGCGGTGAGCGGGGCTGCGCCGGGGGAGGCGGGCGGCGGCGCTGGGACCGAGAGCCCGCCGGCTCCCCCCAGCTCTCGCATTAGCTCCCGCTCCGCGGCGCTACCGCCCCACGCCCGGCCCCGGCACCACCTCCGCCCTGCCCGAGCATCCTCGCTGCGCGGCGGGGCGAGGCACCGAGGGACGCGCCGCCCTCCCCCGTGCGGGCACTGTCCCGGCCGCTGCCGCTGGACTGTGGTCGCGGACGGAGGGAGGAGGGAGTTGGAAGGCTGCGGGACAGCGAATCGCTCAGGCTCTGGCTGATGCACACTTGTGCTGGTAAATAACGCGCACGTGTGAGCACGCCTGTTTCATGTCTCTCCAAAAGGCTTCCTCCTTCTCTTTTCCTCCCGTTTTGGGATATCCGTCAGGGCACAGAATCCTGACATCCCTAGTACTAGTGCTCTCTTTGTTGCCACACCATAAAGGAAATAAGTCAGGATAAGAAAATTACTTGTTGAGCTCCCTTAAACTACAACATATGTATAAACAACACTTTCATTTAAAGAAAAGCTAAAATACAGAAAATCTGGAAAAGCGTTGTTACGATCAATAGCTGCCTCGATTCTACCCCTTCATTGCTGCACAACCCACAACACTCACTGAAACATGAAACCCCTAACACATTCCCCACATAACTTCACTATTGAAAACACAGGGCCAGATTGCTGCCCCCAGCCCTGTGGAAAACCTCCCAGAGCAGAGAGGGATGGAGCTCTCTGGGGGGTTTCTTCAGCGGGCTCCTTCATGTGACACCATCATTTTTGGAAAGGAATGACAGATTTGGTCTGACCAGGCCAGATCACAGGTTATTTCTCGGGCTGAGAACTTCAGAGGTGTGTCCTCACCAGTTCTGCTTCAAACTCTGACTCTCAGGAGCATCCCTCTGGGAAAGCCATGGCGGGTTTTGAGACCCACTAATGAATGCTTCTTTTTCATGACTTAAAAAGGCATCATGTGGGCAATACAGCAGAGACTCTTATTTTTTTTTTCCCAAAGCAAGAAGGAAAACTCTGCACATACCTGCCTCTAGAACTGAATCTGGGATAGCAGATCTGTTATGTATACTCATTATGTACTTAAGAAAAGATTGGCAATGCCTCACAGAACATATACAGACAAAAATACTACTGAGAAGCACCACCAACCTACTCTTTCTGACTTGCCAAACAGAAACCCACAGTTTTTGTTGGATTACCATGACCATGAAATAAATAAGCAAATGAACTGCACCATCAAATAGTCACTCATCTTGAAAACAATGCACTATAATCCAATATTTAATTGCAGATCAAAATCACATTCACACGAAAAAGGAAATCAGACACCTTGAGTAACTAATTGTGCTATTCATGCTGGTTGTAATCATCTATCCATTGTTTTAATTGCTTTTCTCATGGGGTCAAATCAATGAAATTCAGAATGTTATAGAAAATTATTTTAAAATAGTGTCTTCCTCTCATTTTTTTAATTTAAATATTAATTTAGCTCATTATTTGTCTATATTCTCCTCTGTCTCCCAGTGTCCCAATGTATCTCCTTGACCTCGTTATATATTGCCCAGAACTTCAGGTCCGAGCACAGGCAGTAATGTCTTCACTCATAAATTAAAGTGGGGAGAGAAAAGGCCCTGACACTGGTTCATGATCTGTTAAACTGGTATTGCTTCTCTTAATCTGTTAGTGTGATGCTTGAAACAGTTTTGGCTGAGACATGTGAGCAGCCTCCCAAACCACAGCTGGACAAAGCATTAGAGCTGCAGGGCCAAGTGCCAAGAGGTAGTTTGAGGAGGCTGCTCTCTTTGGGATGTGGAGGCTTAGGGGCAAGGCTGCAAGTCCTTCTGAAGTCCCTGGCACATTTCATTCACCAATATAAATCCAGTCATAGGAATGAGGTAGCCAGGTTTGAGCCTTGGAGCCTTTCGGCTTCTTTTAGATTAGGCGATTAATTAAACAATGGTTTAGGATTCCTGTGGTAGGCATACTTGAAAAAAAACTCTGTCCTTTCTGGCCTACTTTGGGCACTGGTGAAATGTCAATGCACTGAGAAACAGTTCCAGGCAGATGCCTAAAAGGCAGTTGCCTTTTTCTTTGCTTGTGTTGGACTAAGAAATTATCTTTGCCATGATGTCAGCACAGATGGAAGCACAGGCAACTGGGTTTACAGCAGAAGCAATTTTCCAGTGCAGGAACCTGTAATAAGACAAATATACTAAACTCATTTAAAGATAACAGCTGTCTGCATACCAGGCCTCCATGGAAATGGATACACCTGGATAAATACATGCAAATTTTACAAGTGTCCTTACAAATGATGATTCCTACAATTAGTTCTATTTGTTCTGATGTAATCAGGAAATGAAAAACACAGTCCTCATACTGTCCTAAAATATTCCTAAAGAGACAACATAATTATAATTTTGTTTGCTCCTCCAAGACCTCAGCACCTACAGCTCCAGGTTTCATACAGCCACTCCAGGCATGGGTTCATTGAGGTGGTCAAAAAGGGAAAAGCAGATTTAGGGAGATGGAGAGAGGCTGAGGAACAGTAATGCTCTCATGAACACTGGGGACAGCTGTGAAAGAACCACACTCGGATTGAACCCAGTCATGGATCAAATAAATGTGCAGTGCCTTGTCTCTGGATCAGTCCATGTCTTCAACAGCTTCTAGCACATTCATTTTTGCTCTGCTTAGTAAGGCAGAAAAAGTAATTTGAGGTAAGAAAGCATTTGCTTCCTTAGTTACAGGTACCTACACACACGCACACACACACACACACTTTGAGGGAGGATTTTGGTGGGGGTAACTGCATTGAAGGAGTATAAAAATAACTGCTCTGAAATCACAGAAGAAAGTAAGAATTACTGTTCTGAGATACTGAAGGTAACTGAAAGGCTCCAGGCTCCACTGAAGTCAAAGGGGAAAAGCCTGTAAACTTTCAACTCACATATGCGGGAATAAAATACGTGTTTTTGCACTTCCTCCCTAATTTTCATAAAGTTTTTTGCCTATTATTCATCCATAGGATTTCATGGGAAGGTTCTTTTTCCAATCACACTAGTAAAATGCTGTAACTAATCTAGAGCTAGGAAGACTCAGCAACTTCACTCTGAGATAAGAACTTAGATCTGAGCATTTGCTAATAAAATCTGTTATCATCAGAAGTCTGCAAAAAATTTTTGTCACAGCACTTTGGCAAAACAAAAAAAAAAAGATTATAAGCATAAAGTTAGACCATATTACTCATGTTTTATTGAAGAGAATCACCTCAGAAGGTTTACAATTTTTAAGTCAGCAAGCAATTTTTCTGTAGCACATTTTATCACTGAGCACAGTAAAAGTGTTTGAGGAAGTGTCCACGTCTCAAAGTGTATAGATTTTTGCTGAAACCTGAGTGTTTGCATTCATCAATTAAGGAACGAAAATTCAATTAATCTGCACGCTTTCAGTGAAGATTGCATCCAGAAAAAAATTGTACACTATGTTGTTCACCAGCACAAAGACACTTTATGATCTCTATGTTTTTGTAACTATGTTTGACATCAAATGAATCAATGCTCAGCTCTGCCCACTAGAAAAATGAGAATGAGTCTTAAAAACCAGTAAGTGGGAGGTCTAGATTTTTGACCCACCTCTTCCATCCCCTAAATGGCCATAAGCAAGTCCTAAAACAGCTTTTCACTTTTCGCTTCACTTACAGATAATGCTACCCTGCAGAATTCACAGCAGTCAACTAAAGTCCCTATTCAATGCCTGCAGCTAACAAAGATGCCTCACTAGGGCAGCTTAGGGCAGTCAGGACTGAAATATGCACCTTCAACAGGTGGATAAAAGCACCTTCCAGGATGTGCCTGACCTGGGAGGTGTGCTCTGCAGTCACACCCCGTGGTCTGAGCCTTGCAGAGAGAGGAATTCAAGGAGCAGTGAGATGGTGTGTGATCCAAGAGTGAAACTCCCCAGTGCTATAAAAGCCAAATTCTCCTAAACGTGCCTGTTTAGCCTTTTTGGAACTTACCTGATAGAAATTAACTCTGCTATCGTCTTTGGACACTTTGGGGTTTTTTTTTTCAATATTACATTTCTACTGAAGTCCTTGGTATGGAGTCAAGGGTAGATACAAGCACTTAAAGGTGGTTTTTCCATATATCTTTTTAACAGAACATTTTAATAGTAAATGAATGTGAAGGGGGAAATAGTTCCTACCCCTGTTTTGTGGATGAGGAGGTTGATAATTAAATTCTTTAGATTCTGGGTCAAAATTACTTGCATAAACTGGAGGTATGAGTCAGAACAGGGAACTGGGATTGCTCTTCTCTTTCTCTTTAGGAAACTATGAGCAAGGCAAAGCCATCTCCTAAAGTGGAATCCCAGGTGGAGAAGACTTGACCTGTATCAATACACTTGTTTGAGGGTTGAGGCTGTGCTTTTTCTTTATTCTCCTCTACCTTTTCTTTCCCCCTCTTTTGTTCAGTTAAACATAAGCTACTTGCTAGCATTTAACAGAGAGAAGGAGCAAGGGGAGGTGAGACCCAGGCTGAGAGAAGGCAGGTCTGTGTGCTAATCCCTCACACTGGTCAGGTCTGTAGCACACCCCACATGCAGGCTGTGCTGGCTGCCCACCCCTGCCCAGCACTCCTGCACTGCCCTGCACACCATGGGGACGGCTGCAGCCCAAGCAGAAGGTGCTGGCAGTGGATATAAATCTAAACGAACACCACAGCCTTGCCTTGCCTTGCCTTGGGCGTTTCTGCCTCATTTCCCTTTCCCAATCCAGCTGTTGCAACCTCCAGACATCACAGGTTTTAAATTTGTCCCTGCAGAGCCTGTCCACGAGGCACTTCCTTGCTGCAGCCACCTCCTTTCTGCACAGAGCTGCTGCCTAAGGGTATGTAGATACAAAAACCTTTCTATTTTAGCACCCATTAAGTCAAGGAAAAAAAGAATCCAAGGGGATAATTTTTCACATTATGAAGTCTCAGTTGCTGTCACTGAGAAGAGCCACTCGCTGCTGCCAGGCTCTTATGGGATGACAGAGCCCAAACTGGATTGGAAAGGGATCACCTCATTGCTGATGACAGTCCCTCCTGGGAGGGGTTAAGTCCTCTTGCCCTTGCAGTACTTGATCAACCAGCAAACACCTAGTGGCTGCTCCTAGGGCTTCCTTTTCACAAAGCAAAATTACGTAAGATGGAAAAACAGTCACCCCAGTATTAGTAAAATAGGGTACCACAAACTGGGATAGAAGCAGAACCTCAGTTTCCAGCTCAGCATGCCTCAGTGAAGGCTTTGACAGCTGTTCAGAGTAAGAGAAATTGTTCAGGGTATTTCTACCCTTTTGTGTATCTCACATTGCACAGCCTTTAGAAAACTGCCTTTACCTAATTTTTCTAACATTAACTTACACATCAACTGGTAAGGGAGAGAAGTAAAACATTTAAAAACATATATGGAAAGTTCAGAGTGAAATATAACAAATGTTTATTTATAAAAATAAATAAACATGGGAACTTTGTGGCAGGATTTTCAGAACTTTTATTTAAATACCTGAATTTATGCCTTTGAAATTAAATTTAAATATCATTGCCACCAGAATGGGGCTGGTATTAGTCTAAACCAGGTGAACAGCCTAGCAAATGTGTGCAGAGAATTTTGATTACTTTATGCAGTTGAAAATGACACAGATTGGAAAAAGCTATTGGTAAGTCAAAGAAAATGAGTCAAAAATGAAATAAGCCAATGGTAATCGGTGTGTGGGAATATGGAAATCCATGCACAGTTTCAGTGTTAAACTCTTGCATGATGCAGTACCAAAAAAAAAAAAAAAAAAAAAAGGTTAGAAATATGGAAGCAATAGACAAAAATGTAAATGAAAAATTAATGTCTTGTTGTTCATATGGGTCATAAGATGAGCATATAAGAATATGCTTCTGATTCTTCTATATTTTCTATTTGTTTGTTAACATACTGTAATTTATGCACTTTAGAATACCCTCTTAAATCCCATTCCTGTTGCCTCCATGTACAAAATAGGTTGAACAGAAATAGCCAAGGAACACTTTACTCTGTTGGTGTTCCTCAAATATGAAAGCTGTGATAATCTAAATATTTAATTGACCCCAAGGCCAGTCCCTTTGAGATTCAGCTTATGTTAAGACAAATAATGCAGTGCTAAAAAAGAAAGGTTTTTCTCATATAATTAACTATTCTAGTGCACTAGCAAACATGATTCCTAGATATATTTTACTTTCTCCAGGAGACACTTAAAACATTGATGTTTCATGTTTGCATTTGACAGTAGAAATAATCTGCAGTAATGATTTATAGCAGCTAATCTTTAGAAATGTCAGCATAATATAGAAGCAAATATTATGAACAAGGAGAAAGTATGAGTTTGGATTTTGTAGTTTTTTCAGCTCTTGACCTGTTCAGCCTTGTTTTTCTTCTGAGTCCTGTTTTCCTAAAGTTATGCTTTCAGAAATTACTTATTAATGAATCTGAATTAGAAATTTTCAACTTCATAGTTTAATAGTTTTTATCCTAATGAGCCCAAAAATGGAAAAGAGAGAAATAGCTGTCTGATTCTTGAAAACCTTTTAAAAATATTTTGAGTTTGACCAACAATATCTACTCCTCTTTTTGAGAGACTCAGACCTGAAAGATCAGAGATGACATCATTAAAGCATATTTGGACAAATTAAATCTACATTTTTCCTAAACTGCCTGTCATCATGGATTCATGAATGTTAATTCTGGAGTACTGATGCAACTTTCTAATGACTACCTACTGCTGAACTGAGGATTGACATGTACAGCCTGATAGTCTTGTTATGGGGTGCTTTGTCAAAGTGCTAATACAGCTCCTACCTGCTGTATTACCACATCACTATTTTTTTTAACCTATAAAGGTTCTCAAAAAAGAAGCCTGACTTTTAGAAATGCTGAGCAGCAAGATGCTTCAGTGACATCAACAGGAAATAAACAGGTCCAAATCAGGTGCAGTTTCAGAAAGGATGAACATACTTTTTCTTCATACCTATTAATACTGTCCTGTTCAGCCCACTCAGATGTATTTTAGGGTGTTTCCACCCTTCATGCTTGAGCTATATTATGGATGCATCCATTTCTGCTTGTATCACCAAAGATTCAGAACAATAACATATAATTTAGTATAAGAGTCTGATATTAACTTCTAAGAGGCTCTCTACCTAAGTGAGAAAAGCTGGATTTGGCCCTTGGTTATGTTTTAAAATGGATCAAGGCACAGCAAGATGTTTTATATTAATTTTATATTTTGCTATCATGATTTTTTCTTTTAAATAGAAACAGGTGATACGATACATAAGCTGAGGTTTGGGACAACTTTCACCATAAATGGGAAAACTTAGATGGCAAGTGTGTTATCTGGTATATGCAGAGGCAGGGTTTGAAATTTATTACATCTCATTCTAAGACCAGAAAATTTTCCAAAATTAGTAGTGATTCAAGCTGTAGTAAAAGCCAAAGTCCTTCCTAGATCATACATATTAATATGCCATCAGCATAAAATGCCATTTTAAATTCACTGTTTCCAGTCTCCATCCCATGAGAATCTGAAGAAGCATTAACAGTGTCTGTAAAACATTCTCACATTAAAATAAAGCAGCATGGTCGTTGGGAAGACAGAGACACAGAAAATACCTTTTTTAGTAATCAGACTTTAAAATTTCCAAGTTTCTTGCTCTCTACAATGTCAAAATTAATCCAGCTTTGTGTTTGAGCAAGCAGTAATTCACTGCTGACTAGGACAGGATCCAAAAGTGCCAATTTTCTCTGAGGCAAAATTTAGATGAACATGATCTTTTGGCAGCCTGCATATTAAGAGCTGCCCTATTCCCAGGTTCTCAATTGAGGACCTTCAGTGACCTTAGCAAAATGACACTGAAATCTGATTTTTGTACTGCTTGGGAACTGAATTTCAGTACATCAGTCTTCAGGCTGTTTTTGTGAACATGACATTCTGAGATTCCTTAACAAATAGTACTAACAGTCTGCAATACCCAGTGCCTTCAAGCAGTGTGATTCAGACAAGTAGGAGCTTTTCTTTCCATTAGCTCCACTTTCAGCTTTATTTTAGCAACAAAGTGATCCCCTCCTTTCCTTCCCACACAAATAATCTGTTCCTAAGTCCAGATTTTAGAGATTAATAATGATGCCATGGGCATCAATAGCATTTTATTGTCTGTCTAACCCTTTAGTAGCAACAGTCACGTTGTCAAGGCCAGAGAGATCAGAGCTCAGGGTTGACTGCCCTTATTCCTGGGTCTGCCTCTGACGTGCCTTAAGATCTCTATTAAGTTAATTAACCCCTGTGACTCAGTGTAAGCATTGGTGTAATGCACGTAGTAATGCTTAACACAGAGTCCCACAGATGGAAGGCATGATAAAAGGGTAGAGGACTGTTACTGTTACTAATGATCATTAGTTTGAAATCATAGTCAGGCAAAACCAAGAATAACAAGGCCATTACAATTAGTTGAAATGCAGGGTTGTGATATTTAATCATCATTAAAAGGGTACATGATGAAAAATATATTGCATATTTTCAATGAGAGTCAAGAAATAACTTTGTGGGATATCTGCAGTAAAGACCATGAGTAATAGCTCTGAAAAACAAGGTTCAATAAATCTGTTTTTTTTCATCCACCATAGAGGTTGTTTTTCCTACTGTGTGACACAGTGTGGCTACTAGAGTAAGTTCTACTTTCATACATGTGATATGATGGTCCACTGAAAACTAACAAGCCACAAGTCTGTAAGTTTATCTCTGATTTTTTTCATTGTTGCTATTTTCATTACTGTGCTTAATACTAATAATATGCAATATCTAGAGAATCATGGGTTTGAGTCAGAGCACTTTTGTCCTGTGTGCTGCACAAATACATTATAAGTTATTCAAGGTCTCAAAGAGATAACAAGAAGAAGCTGACATCTTCATACAGTACAGTTGTTTACATCTATCTTTCCATTTCTTTTAAACATTGCCTCTGGGATATAATTAGATAAAGAAAAAAAATCTCATCCATCTATTAAGATATTAATGATCAGAACTGAATATTGGCAGTCTCAAAGAAGACATTCCTTTCCAGCTGTCAAGAATTTTCCTTTATTGACTTGTCTCTTTCAGTCTATCAAAGAAAAGCTTTAATTTGCAGCTGAAATCCTGATCTTATGATGAATCATGTTTTCTCTTGAATGCAAAGGCGTCTGTCTGGCAAAGTTGGCAGCCTGACCTCTGTAAATATTGTTCTATTGATAAAAAGAGGAATTGGATATAGAGACTATCCAAAATAAATATTTTGCTGGGATCTTGAATATCTGACTACAATAGAGCAAAGGGATGTCGCTGAATTTTAAATCATTCAGACATAAGTTCAAGTAAGTATTAGTTTTAGTTAAAAACTGTCAAAGGCAGTCTGCACCTTTCCTTTCAGAAATGAAAATGGACACCTGTTTAGGGATTGTTCTTTTCACTTTATTATCATGGGGATTTGCCATTGGTTTTGTTGGGAGCAAGTCCGGGATTCTTGATTTCTAGGAGAATTAAGAAAGGATTTCAATGAGGTATTCAGAAATACCAGCCCATCCTGCTCCTGTCTTTGGGTGGAGGTGGATGGAAAAATAGCTCTTTGTGCTGTCCCTGTCAGAGGCCTTCACAGGCTCAGGGTGGCTTCCTCAGCATGCCCCTGGGACAGGTGTGCAAGTGGAAAATCAGCTGTGCATGGCAGGCAGCAGACAGGCTGGGCTGCCCCAAGGATCAGGAAATGCCCCCACTTCATGCTGAGGAAGTAGAGAGGCATAATTTCTCCCAAAAATGTAATTGCTCCAGTGGGCCTTCTGGCATGGCACACCTCCCCACTGTTTCCTGACAAGGCTGTGTCCCAAAAGATGAAAGATGTGCTGCTTTATGCTGCCTTACCTCCTCTTTTCTGCCCCCTTGGCTCCTACAAAACTACTTACATAAAGCAAAAACAGTGTGCAGAAGGAGGAGAGAAGTGCTTGGAATAGCTGATGAGAGGTGTCTCAGCACCATCAAGTCACAACAAAAATGGTCTGACACAGACACATGAGCCAGCTTGTGCTGAAGTCAACAGAACTGTACTTTTGCTTAACCAGTGACGTCCTCCTGCTGCTCTTTCCCAAAAGGAACAACAGAGGAATTTTTCCCACCAGAGACTTTTTCTTCTTATCAATAAATTATACTATCTAGCTGTTACAATAGATAGTCTGTGAATAACAGAGGACATATATTTTTATTGGCTTATCCATTTAAGCAAAGAGAATTCCTGTCATCAGTGTTGAGCTGTAAACTAAAATTTGAAGATAAGATACCATCTACTTCTTTCTCCTGTAACTCACAGCACTGCTGTGACTGCTGTGCAAGGGAATGTTTGTATAGTGTATGTGAAGGTATCCTAATGCTTGCTGTTTATCTGGTTCTCCCTTCCTATGAATCATTCTCCTTTCTGTACTGTACACATCCTGAAAAGGGCCTCCTGGTTCAAATTTTTTTAAAATTCATGTTTACAATAAATTTTATAATAAAACAATACTTTTCCAGTTAAAATAATTACATTATTTACTTGGAATTTGATTCCTCTTTGCTGGAACCTCGAGCTCAACTTCCTTTTTCCTTATTTTCTAGATCATGGAGATGTTTGCATCTATCAGAGTTCCTTGTTACAAATATATTTCAGAAATGTCATCCTCTCAATATTTTGAAAAGGCTTTCCTAATTTTTTTAAAGAGGATGACACCACTTGCATCCTCTGTACCATTTGCAGGAATCAACCAAATGCCACCAACTGAATCTTAAAGAAAATGTAACAAAACCTGTCCACACCCACAACAAAACAGAGAGAACACTATCCACAGAGAGAACCCACCACCAACAGGCAATTCCCCATCATTCTGAGCGCACAGGCACTGCTATCAGAGCACACAGAAATCCCTGTTGAGGCCATGCAAGCAGAGCAGGGCTCGGTGTGAGTGCTGAGGCTGCAGGAGGCTGAGCCAAGACAGCTCTGGACAGTGGTGGCAGTGCCCCACCCTTGGGCAGTGCTATGGCACAGCTTTGTGCCTGAGACCCCAGCCACTGCCTGCTCCATCCCTGCCTTAAGGGAAGCTAATGGGGGCTTCCTGGCCATGCACAAACAAGCAGTGAACCTGAGGAGAAATAAAGAGCACTCTGTAAAAGGAAGCAGGCAAAAACCCAAGACAAAGAAAATAAATAATGGATCGGGAAAATCTCACACAGTCAAAACAAAGGGCACAGAATTTATCAGGCAACCTAGGAGAAACACAATTGTGCTTGTTACATTGCCATCTGCTAGACTGTAGGTCTTCAAAGCTGTCAGAGGAAGGCTGTGTACCTAATCAAAACACATCTCCTTCTCCTGGCTCAGTGATTTAATACCTCTGCTTTTGGGAACAAAACATTCTCCTAAGTACCTCTGGGCTGCAAGTTACAAGAAAGTCTTTCTGGTATATCTGTCAAAAGTCTGATTTCTGAGCACTAGCTGAAGCTACTGGGGAATTTTGCTTAAAGTCAGACTCTAAAGGAATCTCTGTATAACTGTTATTGCCTTGTTCACACTCCTCTCTTTCTGCTTTTTGCTCTAATTCTTACAGCCAGAATTCATAAACTGGGGGGAAGAAAACCAGGCACAACTTTTTCTTCATTTAGGTCAACAATATTAATGTAACTATCTCTGGGACTCTGGCAATGGTTTTTCACTAGCAAAACTTTTGCACCAGTACACAGTGACATTCTGGGACAAAGTTTTAAGACTTTGCTTCCTATGACATCGAAAAGCCACAGCAGGCTCTACATTAGTGCATCAGCAATGCACAGAAGGATCCATAATAAATGCTTGCAGTCCTATCTCAGAAGCAGAGAACAAATCTAGCTTCCTAAATATAGGCATCTAGTGTCACTTGCATGTCCTGTCATGTCCCACTTGATTCCTTTCCTGTCTCTCACAGCTTCCCAAGTGCTTGCAGCCAAACCTGGCTGTGCCTTGCAAATGCCCTTAGTGTATTTTGCCTCTTAGTACATGTAATCAGTCCACTGATGACTGCACATCTAATTTACTTTGAACCTCTTAACTACATCTCAGGATAAAAAGACCAATTTATTGTCTTCATACATTTTTTGAACAGAGCTTTTGCAGTGCTTAGGTTTTGCTTGTAGAGAAATTCCTATAGCCATCATGAACACCCCCATATTCTCTGGGGAAGCTTTCTTAAGTTTCAGTGAGCTTTGAACAGATCCCATAAAGTTACTCTTAAAATGACAGCTAGAGGCCTCAGCTGAGACTGACAAATACTGATATCCAAAAGGATAGCTGATAGGCAAATAAACTGCCCATTTTTAAGTGTAAATTTATAGTCTTAAAAAATTTTACTTATTTTACAGATTTGATTTCTACCATAAACACATACAAATATGCAGTGGAATCCAAAAAGGAGACTACTCTTCCTAGGACCAAGGTCAGCACTTTGTCCACAAAGACATTCTTCTTCACCTATTAGTTGTGAGATAGGTAACAGAGATTAGGTTAAAGACCATTATTAAGAATGCAGAAGTTAGAAAATGAATGATGACCAGGAACTTTGAAATAGCAAGGCAGTGTACATGTCCTAGAATGCCATCTTTCATGACATGCTCATGTTGTTTCTCCATTCCATGGGTTTTTTCTTAGTGTAAAACCCTGACTGTACTCAATTAATGAGTAACAACACACAATTTTATTTTCTTTTCATTGTTCAGTGCAAGGCTCTCTAGGTTTCACCTGGGATAGAGTTAATTTTCTTTCTAGTACCTGGTATAGTGCTGTGGTTTTTTGGATTCATCAGGAGAAGAATGTTGATAACTCAGTGATGTTTTAATTGCTGTGAAGGAGTGCTTACCCTGAGTCAAGAAGTTTCCAGTTTCCCGTGCTCTGCTAGGGAGGAACTGCACAAGAAGCTGGAAGGGGGCATGGCCAGGACAGCAGACCCCAGCTGTCCAAAGGGATATGCCATACCATAGAGCATCATGTCTAATTTATAAACTGGGGAGGATCAGTCTAGGAAGAGCTGATCACTCTGGGGAGCAGGCTGAGCATTGTTCATTGAGTGGTGAGTAACTGGATTGCACATCACTTGTTTCCCTTGGGTTTTATTTCTCTTTTCCTTGTTGTTCTCTTACCTTTCAATATTATTATTATTATTATTATTATTATTATTATTATTATTATTATTATTATTATTATTATTATTATTATAATATTTTATTTCAATTATTAAACCTTTCTTGTCTAATCCCACAGGCTTTTTTTTTCCAATTCTTCTCCTGATTCCACTAAAAGGTGTGTGGGGGTGAACAAACTGTCTGGAGTTGAACCACAACAACCCAAGCTGTCTTTTTTCTCCATGAAGCAGTGCTGTGAAAGTAGGGTTATTCACATCCTCAAGAGCTCTTTACAGTGCCTTTCACTGCAGCATGTGTGTGCTTCATTGCAATGTGTAACCTGGTTTCATAAAGCTCCTTTGAGAGGTGGACTTAGTGTTTTTCCCATGTTTCAGGTTTGTAAGTGTGGTGCAGAATGACTGTCAAGCTGAATGTCATATGTGTGCTTAGGGCTGCAAGGTCCTTGGATGTGCTCTGGAAGCTTTGGCAGGGAGAAGCCACATCTCTGGAGGCCTTCACTGGTGAATTACAACCACTTTGTACAGAGATGCTTTGAACTTCTCCATAGAAACGTGGTATTTCAAAGGGCTGTCTCTTAACCAAAATTGAATTTTCATAGTTACAGTAAAAGATAAAAGCTTCTAGTATAAGGTTATCCTTTTGTGCAACTTCACATCATAGCACTAAATCTTAGAAGAAACTACATTTAAAGTAGGAGAAGATGCGAAGTTTTGAGACAGCTAAAAGTATATTCTTCATCCCCAAACACTGGCACTACAATTCTAGCTCATCCAAATATTTAGAAATGTTTTCTGGGAAAATAAAATAAGTCAGATGGAAGTTAGATGGAAAATAGCATTCCATATGGAGGAAGTTTGGAAGAGTTGTGAGAAGCTGAAAGTAGGATATTCCAACATGTATTGAACATGTGTATTGAAATGTGTAACCTCAGGAATATGCTACCGGCCTCACTGCAAACTCAGAGAACATTCAAAAAGAGATAAATGTACTGTAATGCTGAAAAGAAAGAAAATCACAATAAGAACACCTAAGAAAATAATGCCTTTCAAAAAATAATGAATATTTAACAGTTAGTAGTTCCATAGAATGTTGTCTGTATTTCTCTGATCATTCTTATCCAGACTTGTGGCACCATGCAAAAATCCTTTTCCTGTTTTCCACTGCCAGCTTATCCAGAAAAAGAGCTTGCTGGTTATATAAAAAGGAGGTTATCAGCAATATTGCTAATTAATGGTGTAGCTGCCAAATAAGAAGCTAAACTCTGACAAACATGACCTAATGTTACACAAATATGCCTCATCAATCACCATTAAAAAATTGCACAACAGCCAGCATTTTTTTTTTTTTTTTGGGCAACTAATAGAACCTTTTGGCAGTTAGTATAATTAAAGGCTAGTAAGCAGATGAAAATGTTTGGGGGTTTGTAGACTTGTGTACAAAAAAAAAAAAAAAGATAGAAGTATTTAAAAAATGCCGCAGCTCAAACTGGTTGTTGCTTCAAATGGGAAGACTTTAGTGGGAGCCCAAAGATCTACAGGCAAATCAATATTCAGCATGGGGAGGTCTCAGGTCCCAGCACAGTGAGGCTGTATGGGATGTCCTCTGATGGACACAGCTGTTGCTGGCACTGATCTTGCTCCCAGCAGCCAGTTCCAGTGCACTGTGGCACGGGCATGTCCCTGGGTATCTGCCTGGGCTTGTGACATGTGGGGCTATTCTTTCTTTGTCCCACTGTGTCCCTTAAAATTTGAAGCTTTTGTGAAATACTGGGAATGTGGAGAGCCCTGAAGGGCTGTTCAGGAAAAGGGTTTGTTTGGCCTCTTCCCTTTGAATGGAGTCAGAGGAAGTAGAGTCCATTTGTTTAATGTATTAAATGCAGAACTTTTTGAATGATGGCTTGTAACAGGTGGGGGCTGAAGAGTGCAATGATGAATAGGGAACTTCAACAGCAACCTCAAATGAGATATTGAGTAGATTATGTTCTTAGGGTTAGATGCAAAGATTAAAGGAACAGGGGGAAATATTGCATGGAAGAATTCCCTTTACTTGTTTAATGAAGTTAAAGCAAAGTTTATACAATTGTATTTCAAAACAACGAAGTCTAATGATGAGGATGAACCAAACATTCTTATAGATTTGCTCTGAATGCTGATTCCCCAGATTCAAGAGAATGGATTGACCACTTTTTTGATGCTGTCAGAAAAGCATTTCTCATCTATTTTAGTACAGACTTAGTAAATCATTTCACAGTAATATTTATTTAAGCAGCAAAACATTAGTCAGTGACATCGAGATCTAAAGTTCCATTTGTGCTTGGCAATTTATCATTAGACCTACTGGATCCACATACCATCCCAGGAAGATAAGGAATGCTATTGAAAACTGTCACATATTTTAAAAGAAAATAAAAATATTAATATTAAATATACTGCACTGTGATGGTTTTTTTTTTAAGTAATGATGAAAGAGAACAGCACTATAAAAGCAAAACATGCTACATGAAAAGAACATGGATGGAAGTAGTGTCAGTGATAGCTGGCTCTGAACCTTTTGTGAACCTGCTGATTTCAGTGGCCTTTGGATGAAGTCCAGACAAAAGCCAGATTTTTATATGGAAGGTAAATTTGATAAAAGAACAGTCAGAAGCAGAAACAAAGAAGTATTGAGAAGCTTTGCAGAGTAGACAATGAAGCAGAAATAAACAGAATCATACAATCCAAAGGACTAGAATTCACATTCACTTCACATTGAAGCCACTGGACTGATTTCTATGTAAATAAAATTGAGCAGGAAAAAAAACCAGAAATTGGAATTGAAAAAAATATTCAGTATCTGGGTAATACATCTAAGATAAGCCTTGCCAGAAAAAAATGCATCTATTATATGTGGCATTTGGCCCATGTTTTGTATTTCGGTTGGATTTCACTAATCACAATCCCCCAGGAGTTTGTAACTTCTTCCTCCTTTCATGAGATCACCTGGCCAGCTCCCCATTATACTTCCAGCACAACTAAGGCCTGTGAAACACAACATAAAAACACTTCATCTCCTCATGAACACGAGTAAGAGCTGCTGTTTCCTCTCATGTAGGACTGGGTCTCCAGTGAAAGGTTTCCCTTGTTCCTGATGGAATTGTGAAAGGCCCTGCTGAGATAACAATGCACCCAAAAGAAGCACACAAATGTTTAGTGTGGGTTTACCAACACAACTGCAAAGCTGCCATGCCAAACCCTTCCTACCCCTGTGAGTACTAGAGCTCTTCAGGTGCCTTGGATTTTTAGTTTTTCCCACGATTGTTTGAATAAAATGCAATTATTGAAGTGAATTATTTCAGCAACACAAGACACAGTGAATCCCTTTTTTTTTCATTCCAAAAAGGATGGGATTTGTCTGACCTTGTTCTCCTCAGTAGAAGGAGAGACTCTGTCTGGGTCTTAGGGAAGCCAACAAACAGGGGTGAGTGCACTCTCACTCTCATTTCTTAAAAGAAGCCCAGCCATATAACTGCAAGTTTGTAGGGGAAATCTGGATGGACCTTTTATTTTCCCAGCACTCTAAAGCAGTAACTAGAAAGGGAGGAAGAAAATAATATGTGATGCCTCCCTGGAACAGTGTTAATGGCTGTAAAGGCCAAACAGGTTGTGCTAGTGGCACCAGTAAATACCAGGTTTAAGACACATTTCAATGCACAGCAATTCTTTTATCTGTGTATTAGGTATTTTCCTGCTGATTGATTGATTTCTGAGCAGAAACAGCTTGTTTTGTACTAGATGCTGTTTTCCCCACTCCAGACACCTTCCCTCTTCTCTCAAATGGAGATTCTGGCTGTCCTGCAATGACAGCAGAGACTTAGGGAGGAAAATGTGAGAGCTCATCCAATGCTGAGTTGTTCAGGCCCATGGACACTTTCTTCACTTTTTGTTCCACCACTGATTGTTGTATTTGCTCCAGAAAATTTTAGAACAGATCTGCAGACAAGTTACTTTATCTCTTAGCAAGTGCCCAATGGGATTTGTCCTACAGAATTCCAAACAGCTCTGCCAGCACACTTTCCTGCCTGGTAATCCAGAACACAGGTGTGTGTGGAATTTAATCACCTTCTAGCATGCATTTCTGGTTATCTCAAAGTCCTTTTTGGGGTGTCTGATCTTCCCCATGCACCACAGAATTTGGTGGTGCATGGATTTTGGATTCTGCAGCAGAGGCCCTAATTTTAAGGCAATTTAGTCTCTTTGAGTATCTAGCCACTTATAAATGGTGAAAAGCAAATATCTTGTATTTGCATATGGATGACAAAGAAAGACTTTGGTAATGATAATTCACGGCTTCTCAAGAATGTCTCATGTTATGGAGTCAAGATTTCTTGGAAAGAAGTTGTGCTCATCAATCTATTGCCTGCGAGGAACTTTTTCTGAAGAAGAACATGAAAAATTACTTATGTGTCTTTAGAAACAAACATGAATGGCTACAACAGACATCATTATTATGCAAATTTTTTTCCTACAATCTTTATTCCTGAGGCTTCTGTAATGATGTCTTATTTTACCTCCCCCTCTAAAAGAAATACACCATTTATGACTCACAAGGAAGCTGCTTTCATAGGCTTAGAGCAGAACAATGACAATGGGAACACAGTCAAATATTATCAAGTTAGAATGGCCAGACTACCATAATATTCTTTGTATTATACCTTAACATGTTTTAACTGAGAGGGAAACCAAGTGACATTAAACTAGTCTAATCCAGGCTGAATAGGCACTCAGAAATAACTGCAAACTCAAACACAGCATGTGTGAAGCAAACTTTAGAGAAGTACCTGTGACAGAAGTTATATTTGCAAATACAACATATGCACACAAACATCTGGAGACCAACTGCATTCAAAATTACCAAATGTTACTCAAAGCATTGTTTGTATTATAAAATTTTTAAGTGAGAAGAAAACATGTTAGGCCTTATCCACATCTACCATAGCCCAGGAATATTCTAAGTTAGGTTTTGGATGACGTTGCAGGCACTTTGAGATAAACTGGCACCAAAAAAAACCCATAAATTTAATTGCCACAGGAAAAAAAAAAGTAAAAAAATTAAAAAAGAAAGTATGCTGGATCAAAATATTGCTTTGCCCAGTCACTGATATGTTGTCTAATCTTTCTTATTTAGGTATCTGTGCTTTCAGCCAGTGATCCACACAACACCTGTCCACAAATATTGTTCCTATCCTTCATAATAACTGTATTGGGAAGCCTCATGCCAGGTTCTGCCATGAAATAGACTAAAAGAAATACCCTAGGGATCCCAGAGGAAATGTCACACCTTTGTCAGTATAATTTGCATACCTAAATATGTATAGAAGATGGAAAAAAAAAATCTTAGTGGTTTTGTCCCATTTGGTATGTCATGTTCTGAATGGACTTAGATGCAGACACATTAAAACATGTAATGCTAGCACTACCTGTTATTTTTTACAATTTTGATTAGTCCTGAATTAAATCTAGCCTAGCTTCTGTGTGACATTGTGTCTGGTTTCTTGAGAATACGTTTTGCTTTACTTTAGAAAGAAAAATGAGGCTGTGAAAACCTTGACGACAAAGATTTGCTCTACAAATTAAAATTACTGGTGATAATATTTCTATTTGTTCACCAAAGATAAAATTTAAATGTCCTATTTTGTTATTTCAGATTCTTGCATGCACAATATTTAATTTAAAGTCAAAGAAGAAAGGGCATATTTACAGCAGCATAATTATTTGGAATGAGGGTTTAAAGTTTTATAAGATCATTCCTGCCATTAAATTAGAAATCATTTGACTAAGAATATAATTTTATAAATAGTTAAATGCTGAGCAAGCAATAAAATTTCCTTCTGTTGCATTTAAGCATTGCACAAAGTCATGTCACACACTTAGATGAGATTTTTCACTCTACCACAATGTTGTGCAATGGTTTCCACACCCATACTGGGGACTGAGGGGGATGACAGACTGCTTTATCTTCTTCACTTCAGGAAAAGAAAAACTGGTTGACAGTGTATTCAAAGGGAGAGAGAAAGGAAGAGGGAAAGAGAGAAATTTGTTTGAAAACCACCAATGTTATTATGAAATATCAAGTTCTAATCCACATGACTCATACCAGCTACTCTCCCCAGGCTGGCCAGAAGACAAAGCACATTATAATTATGTGGTGAGATTGGAATGCTCTGAAAGCCTACGTAAGGAGCCTGTTGGACTCCACTGAAACCCACCAAGGGCAGTGGATCTCCTAACCAAAGACCATACCTAGAGATTACAAGTGGCAAGGCCATAGTCCAGTGTAAACATGGTGCTACTTGCAAATTGTTTCTCCCTAAAATGATTGCTCTGCTGAATGCTGAGAGAAGTGACATCAGTAAGTGGTCACCCATGACAATTTTATTCCTTCAGCCATTTCCGATGGCTTCAACTGCAAGGAAAATGTTTTCTTTCCTTGCATAAAGCTCCATTTGAAATGAACAGGCCAGGGAAAGTTTTTCTAAAACTAGAACTCTCACTCCTTGAGTTAAAAAGAAAATTCCTCGAAGGATTTATTCATAGCAAGATTACTGTTATGGCATAGATTCTTCACCAAAATAATTTCCTCTTGTATGTGAAATAATTTGGGCAAATGAGGACAAAAGGAGAGCACAAACTGCTGGTTTCACTGGCTGGACAAGATCAGCCTTTGTGATTAGTTTGTCTGTGCTTTTGCTCCCTATTCCATGTTAGAATGAAAATGCCACCCTATAATGTCTTCGTGAAAATGTGTTCTCATAAACAACAATTGTTTTTGAATAACCAATTCTCAGTGCGCTGCAAGGCCAACTAGTCTTAAAAAGGCAAGATAAAATAAAAGAACAAAACAAACAACAAAAACCCAAGAGCAAACCTTTTTAATGTAAAAAAAAAAACAAACCTGCTACCTTAAACACCGTCTACTATCTAAACAGATCCAGGAAATCATGCCTACAATTGTCTGCTTTCCTTTACTCATTCAGCTTTCCCCACTCCTCTTCCATTTTCTTGAGGATCTTAGTATTTGCTTCTTTTCCTCTAATTGTTTTGCCTTTCCCTATATTAGTCCTTGACCATCCTTGTTCCAGTCTTTAATGTGCCATTTCTTCTTTCCAGTTCTCCATCCCTCCCCTTTTTCATCTGTGGCTGCTACATTTTATGCCATTTTTTCTATTCCTCCTTTGCTAGTGAGGAGCCATGAGCTAATGCGTTCCCCCTGCCACAGAAGAAAGGAGACACAGGAGCACATACAAAAATAAACTCCTGTGGGAAACAGGGAAAAGTAGAAGTCCCACCCAGCTGTTGCCTTGTGCTGCTTCCATTCAAGCTTGCAGCTTACAAAATCTTACTTCATTCCTCCCTCGTCCTGTGCGTGAGGAAAAAGCGAGTAAGAGATCCCCCATGGAGGTCCCAGACCACAAGAACACCAAGAAAAAGAAACATTCCCTTCTAGCAAAAGAACAGATGTAGTTTTCCCTGAACCTTTAAAAATATTGCACGGTCACATCCATTGGAGAAAATAACTCATCCATTTTCTGTCTATTTTCAAATCACTCCATTTACTTTAATTCTTCAGATTAGATCATCACCTAGCACAGCCAGTCACCAGGAGCTCACTCTGCTGTTTAAAGTTCCAGATTTCCCAATGAAGAACTCAGGAAAGTTACAATATCCAACTTAAATTGATTTTATATCTTTCTTTTTCAACCCTTGCAATGATGCAAAAAAGAGTTCTTAGGGAGCTTAGATATTTCTAGCAATTCAGTTCAAATGCCAGCCCTGCCATATCTGCTGCTTTTCCCACTAGCCCACAGCTGTTTGGTCTTCTTTTGAGACCTAGCTGGTGTCCTATGATTTATTTTTGGCATTGTATATTCAGCTTGTGAGATTATTAAGGAATAGAGCCAATATAAAACTGAGTTCTTCTGTTTCTCTGAAATAACTGAGTACTTAAGTAAATTAAAATTTACTTGAGTAAATTAAAATTATAAATTACTCAAGTACAGTTTACACAGATTCATGATTACTAAGTAATTCTGGGTAATATTTTTTCTTTTATTTTTAATTTTGAGGGTAATGCTTCTATTTTTGATTCATGCTTCTTAAATGAGGTTTCAGAGAGTTACAGTCACTTTCAATTTACCAGGATGTTGTCTGAGGCTGAAAAACAAGTCTTTAAAACAATTCATCTTTTGGCTGGGTTTTTTTGTAATCAACATTGAAATGGCACTACTTGGTTGTTGGAGGATTTTTTATTTCCTGAACTTGTCAGTACAGAGCTGTTGAAAATAGCTTGATGCTGCTCCTTTGCCTCCTGACATTAATCATGGTTAATTAAGTGAGAATAAAGTTCGGGTTAATGCAAGCAGGCATTAATTCTTGTCATCTCCCCACTCTCAGGAGTATACAAATTGGACAAGCAGAGAAAAAACAACATTGAAAATATATCCTAGAAAAAACATTCAATTAACATCAGGATTTGAGGCCTTGTCAGAAATGTTCCCCACATTTTCCCAATAACTGCATGAAGACAAATCCCAGAGTCTGCTTGGTGAGACAAAGAATTGAGATCTACTTTACTAGCACTAGGATAAAAGCTTTTGTATCCTTGCAGCTGAATGTATGCCAGGCAGTGTCAAGCAGCAAATGTGCCAAGCTCATTTTTCTAGAGAACATTATCAGAAACACTGAAATTCTCCCTCATTTTGCTTAAATGTAGAAAACTAAACCAAATTAGGGATGGTTTTGATATTTTTTGGGTAGAAAAACTAGGTTTAGAAAGAAAGATTGAAGTAAACAGTTTTTTTGGTTTGGAGGTTTTTTTTTTTTGGGAAGAATAATAGTTTAACAATCAACTTTAAAAGTCTGAATAAATGTCATTAGGTGAAACACTGCTGTTCCAACCTGTGTTGGCAGTAGTCCTGAAATGCTTCTTTCAGTTCAGTAAGGCAGCAGTCAGATATGCCTGTGTATCACTCACAGCTCACTGCCTATTCTTAGGGAATTAGAAAGGAAATCTCTTTCTCAAAGGATATGAAATACATGAGGTCTGTTACTACATTCAGCTAAAGCACTCACATCTGTGTTTCTAGATACAAGACCCACACAATTAGCTCTATCTCTAAAGATGTTCTGCATGGCTTCAGTTCAACTCAGCCTTTTGCCACCACCTAACCAATGCTCTGCTGCTCTCCTCACCTGCTCTCCAGCCCTGCAACACCAGTGCCACTGGTACTACTCCTCTCAAACTTGCTGCTGCAACATCCCCATCACAGTCTCCCAGTAATCCCTAATCCACATAGAGCTGTTCTTACTAGAAGCACTCCTGCAGCACTTCTGCCTGCTGGAGAACTTTTATGGCTTACAGGACTGGCTCCTCCCAGAAGGAAGAGGCAGTAGAAGTTGAAATAGGAGTTGCCTTCTTTTGCCCTAAAAAAGTGAGAAATGTATTTGTAGTAGAAAGACATAATACTTGAACTATCTCATTAGCTCCCATGGTTCTCCAAAAGATGCTCCTGCCTGTCTTTGGCCACTTCCATTCAGAAATTGCAACTGCTCTCCAGGTTGGAGATGGAGGCTGCAGCTATTGCACCTGCCAGGACCCTGAGCAGCACATTTATACCCTCAGTCCCCAAGAGGGAGCAGGGCACTGCCAGGGGAGCTGTGAGCACCCACCCCAGGGTGCATTCCTGGGCACCCCAAGGGAATGCCAGCACTTCCAGAGCAGTGACTCCCTACAGCTCCTCTGCCAGCAGCCTGTCCTGGAGCCCCAGGGGTGTGTTTGTCTTCACTCTGGAAAATACCAGGCAAGCAGAAGCAGAGTGCCAGTGAGTGTCTGCTATGTAGGTTTATGAACGACTTGTTGGAAGAAAAGTATCTTCAAAATGAAGTTATGGATGGACATTTGCAACAAAGAAAATGTACCTACAGCATTTCAAGTTTCTCATAGCAAAACATTTTAATAAATCTTTTTAACTTGGGCACTCTTTTGCATACTATGCTGTACATGTAAGTTGGCAGGTATGAAAGCAGGCTTCTGTTGCAGTCACAAGGAAAGAAGCTGAATTATTTACAAGAGGAAGCTTTTTCGGTCTGGGAATCATACTCAAATGAAGAAAATTAAAAATCTTGAGGACTGCACAGTCCAAAGACCATAAACATAAGATCTCCCATCCCAATTTTTTCATGTGGCAAAAGGACATCTATATTCAGCACAAAAAATAACTCATACAAGTGGATGCAGGGGGACCTGCTTTTCCCTGTTTTGACTCCTTATGCATTATAAGTGGTAAATACACGTTTCAACACAGAAACTAAATATAGCCTTGGAATCGTTTGTCATGGGCTTATTTCTTCAGGACTCTGCTACTTCTATGCAATATTACTACACTTCTGTTGTCTTCATTTTTGAACCTGCTGGGTGCAACAACTCAGCTGTTTTTCTCCTCTTATTGCTACGTACAACGAATGGCAATGTGGAAGGGTAAAAGAAATGTGGAAGCCAGAGAGAAGGCATTCTTTTTTTGTAGGTACATATATTCAACTATTGCATAATATAGATTCATAAATAGCTATGCTCTTCATCTATGCCAACTCATAAAACTCTTGTTTTAAAGATGCATTAGTGTATGGAAACAAAGAAATAGTAATGCATTCTTGTGTTCATATTACAGTGACACTACGGAAAAAATGGACATCACATTCTTTCTGCAAAAAAAAAATTGTGGCAAGGACAAGTCTCTACTTCTGTTTATTGGTGTTCACTGTTCCAGAAAAAGCTTTTATTAGAAAAATAGCCTGGGCCCTCACATGCCATCCCAGAATGGGGACCTGAACTGTCCTGTACCTTTGGAAAAAGAAAGAGGTGCAGTTGCCTCAGCTTTCAGAGCTGGATTGCACAGAGGATCCACATTTAGATCCATGTGCTACACCTTTTCTTTCTCTGGTAAGTGACTAGCAGAAAAGAAATTTGTTTCCTCTTTTCTAATACTGTACAGCAGCTCTGCACTTTTGCTAATCTTTCCTCTAGGAGAGGAACTGAGTCCTTAAGAAATCAAAAGCATCTGTTTCTTCACTGAACCACTGAGTGGGGAGAAAACCACTGCAGAATGAGAAAACACAGCTCATTTTGGTTTCTTTTTTACCTTCTAGACACTGAACCTGAGACAGAGATCACAACACTGATTGTACTCCTTGAAAAACTTAGTTAAGAGGTGGACAAATTATGCCAAGGAGATCCTCCAAGAATTATTCCCATAAAGGCAAAACCATCTCACCTGGTAAAAACTATTTTTCATCTGTTAGAAGTCAAAGGAGGAATTTAAGAAACACAGAATTAAAATTTGAATAATTTTCTTCCTTGTGTTCTGTCTTATCCACTTTCAGCCAAGATTATTAGCGCTTATAAGGAAGCTTTGCTTTAAAAATATTACAAAAACCAATTATGACTGCTAGCTTTAAATAAAGAGGCGACATTTGGGAGCAATCTGAATTGCTTGATAAGCTGTGCTCATTTGAACCATTCACACTTGAATATGGTTAACATAATGTCATTAACCTTGACATTAGAATGTAGGTTACTGTTACAGAAGGGTGATTGTATTTTGGAAATCAATAACTGTGTTAAGGACTTCAGGGTCATCAGTACCAGGGAGCTAATCACGCTTTCCTAATGCAAGGCTGATCCTCATTTCACCATGCACTTGTGCAGAATGTGACATTAACTCTTTCAGTTACTAGTCTAGCTCAATATGTAGAAACTCCAACTGGAAGGCAGGAGTGAATGAGAACGTTTTAAGTAGTATATTGCTATTAAAAAAAACAAACAACAAAAAACCACAAAAACCTAAAAAAATAACTCAGAAGTCAACTGACTTTGCCTGACCTCCCAGATCATGTCAAAATTGCAGCTTGCATTAAAAGATAAACAATCCTCCGCCACATATTGCTGCCTAGTTCTGATTGCTAGGGAAAAAAAGCCTGAAAATATAAACCTTGTTTTTATTTCATTAGATCTCATCGTGCTTGGACCTGCCATGTTCCCTATACAACAAATACAGATAACAAAATATTTTCATTCTAGAAAATATAAAAAGAAGGAGTAGCTAAAATTAAGACATTTTCTAATATGAAGGCATAATTTTGTTACCAAGGGAGTTTCAGTCTTCAGTCTGTGCTTGAGAAATGAAGACTAGTGCAACAAACAGGCTGAGTTGATTTGGCTTATATATGTCTGTAGTTGGTGAGTAAATGGGGATAGCCCCACCTAACTCTAAAGTTTTAGGGTTGTCCATCTTTGGTTTCTTGGCTTCAACCAGTAGGATAACAGAAGTTCATTATCTGTGTTAGCTGGTAATTAGTCAGTTTTGCCAGCTGTCAGCTATAGCTGTGTCTCTCCCAAATCCTGTAACCTGGAAGGTTTTTCTTGTTCATCAAGCCACTAGAGCCAGCTGGTGTTTCTAAAACACAGAGATCAAGGCCTACATTGGGGGGACCATTAAAAATAGGCACATTAGGGGCCAGAACTTCTGAGCTACTTCTTTGTGCTGAACCAAGTCCTCAAGTACTCACAACTCTTAGTCCTGGCATGGAATGGGACCTGCTTACAGCAGCTTTATTCCCTCTAAGGAAAAATCTGGGTGACAAGCACAGACTTTTCACTGCCAGCCTTGCTTTCTTTCCAAGTCACAGCCTTGCAGCCAGCAATGTCTGCTGGCTCTTCCTGCACATCACAGCTCCTCTCTGCAAAGTCCTCTCCCCTGGGGTCACCCTGCCATCTCCACACCTCTCTTCTCAAACAACAGTTGAGCTAAATCCTTGTGATTTGAAAAAAAAAAAAAAAAAAAGAAATTCAGGGCACTTAGGATCAGGCACACTCTTTCCCAAAAGGAAGATTCTTCCTGTACTTCCTAGCTCCTTCTGGTCCCTCCTAGAGTTTGTCTAGGTGGGTAACCAGAGCCTACTGCTTCCTTGTGCCTCCAAAACTACTTGACTTTTCCTGTGGCTTTTTTACCAGAGAGATGCATTTGCAAGGCTTACAGTGCTCCTGGCATCCCTCAGCTTTGACCAAAAGGCCTTTTTTTCCCCAGTACTCTGCTGTCTTTAACTCTCTGTTTCTGTGCCAGGATAGCTTGCAGGAATGGGGCTTATATGAGAATATAATCGCTTGGGAAAGGAATGTAATTAAAAGCAACATATAAAGCAGTTTTAAAAAAAAAAAAAATCTGAGGACACTCAGCTGGCACAGTGAGAATCTTGCTGAGAATATTTAATTGTTTGCATTATTAAGTGCAGACAGGTTGGTTTGAATTCAAAACAAACATGGCAATTAAATACAAAAACCTATGTCAGTACAACATTGTAGCTAAAGAATTAAAAAAATGAAAATGTAAGAAACACAAATATTCAGCTTTCAAAAAATGGGAAAGACTTACTGGATTAACCAGATAATAAAAAAAAAAAAAAAAACAAAAAAAAAAACCAAACCAAAACAACCAAACCAGTCCTAAAGTTTTATATTACCTACTCTATAAGGAACTAGACAAAACACTGATGCAGCTGCCTTGATCATGAATACTTTTTTTATTCCAGTTTTTCCAGTTAAAAGTGTAGTAGAATATATTGCATCTGATGATATCAAGTGCATGTCATAAGGAACACTTGACAGATGAATTTACATTTATTACCTGTTCTTTCCGATATGTTCTGTCTCACCATTTAATTTTTGAAGTCTTAGTACATTGACATACTAATTTAGGTTTTTAGTTTCTTTTCAGAGAATAAATGGACTTGTTTTCAAGTTTGATGGAAATGTTTGATAGAAATACTGTCAAATATTAGATAGACTTGTGTGAGGTACTGATCATTAAAAGTCAAAGCTATTTTTTTCAAACTGAGAAGAAAATCCAAACTTCCTCTGGAAGACACTTCATAGCTTCATTTAGAATGCCTCTTCTGTGGATATTAACAAATTAACTTATTCTTATATGAGAGAAGTAGGAAATATTTAGCCCTGTTTGAGAAATTGGAAACCTAAGTAGGGAGATTGTTTGACTACCATAAATCCAAAGAAGGACTATTATTAGCTGTTAGGAGCTCTGTATTTCTCAGCACCTGCTCAAACCTATAGACAGAATGATGCCATCCACTTCAAAGAAAATACTTAATATCTTATTCTCTGGAATGACGTATCATTAAAAGGTGTATTTTCCCCTAAACTGACCAGTTCTTTTGGAGCCTCTCCTGAGCTCCCATATTTTTTTCCATTATACCCTTACTGCATTCAGACACTGCTTAAGCCAAGTCTCAGCACAAATCAATTTTTCCCTTTTGTCAGAACTAGTCTGGGGAGGAGGGAATGGAGGGTGCTTGGATGACAGTGTTGACACTGGAGCTGCTGTGGAGAATCATAAACATGAAGCTCTAATACATAATCCCTGCTGACAGGTTAGAAATCAAAGCTCATTAGCACAGAGGGAAGACGAGCATTTTAATGACTCTGGATTCCATCCACTGTAATTAACACCACATACAGCATATTGTTCACCTGAAGCCATAAATCACAGTAAAAAGTGTCATACTATACACAGATCCTGAAACCACAATAAAGAAAATGAGAAGTGACTTAGAAAAACTAGGGAATACCACATTTTTTCATATGACCAATTGGAAACTAAATGTAGCACTGAAAATGCTTTAAAGCCTTGTAAGATGGATGGTCCTCATAAATTTGTCTGAAGGTCGCCATTTACCTGAATAAACTGCATTGCTGTAATGCCTGTAGGTCCAACCCTACCAAGGCAAGCAAATAAGAGTAATGCAATGGTACTCCTGAAGTGAATATACGAACTTACATGCTTTAGTCTGTATGAAATTTGATATCATTTTTAGTAGAAGTCTTACTGATTTTTTAAGGGAAAATTAGTGACCCTTAAAAGAGCCAAATTTGAACCTGAACATAACACTCAAGTGCAGATTAAACTAGTGATTATTAAACTAGTGATTATTTCTGAGTATTTCTATTTACAGGTAGTAGACCCCAGGAAGGGGACTTGTTAGACTGTTGTTACTATTTAAACACATCATAAAATCTGCTGTGTTCAATTTTTTATTTTAACCAGTTGATGCACTGCAGGAGGAGGCAGATCTCTTTACAAATCCTGTGCCCTGTTTGACACCTCCCTTTGCAAATTGGCACCTAATTGGTCTCTCTTCCCTGCTGTTTAGGGCATTACATGCACACACCAATCAGCTGAGAGAGAGCCCTGAATTGAGACAGAAAAGTACTGGAAAAGCAAAGCATGGTTCTGATATATTTTTCAGTCTAAATGTTGAAATGTGTTTTAAGATGGCAGCATCAGTGAAGTGCTGCAGTGGCCTGTGACAGCACTGGGGATGTACAGGGCACCCTGATGGCCAGCACTCTGCTCAAGCATCCAAAGGAGGCTCAGGAAGCACCAACAACCTGCAGCCTCTGCAGATGATATTCTGAAAAATGTTTCTTCTGCTACCCAGGTGCATCACTGTGCACTTGCCTTCTGCCCTAGCAAGGAGGATGGCAGGATGGTGCATGATCCCACAAACTCCACTTAAGCTACACCACCCTCTCCAAAAAGGTTTCTGCTAGCCCATCTACAAGCAGAGACCAGAAACACTTCAGAACTCAGCCCAGGACAGCTTTGGTTTTCCCAAGGGACAAACAGACCTTATGCCAACCCCCTCTTTATCAGACTCACCTCTGTCCTGTGTGTCGGACCCAGTCTGGGTGAATCCGTGTCTCAGGAGGGATTGTGCAGCTGTGCAGCTCTACATGGAAAATTTCTCATCATCTGGGCTTGGCTGGGCGTGGAGGAGAGCACCAGGTCTCTCTTTGGGAGCTCCTTGTTGTAGTAGGATATAGGCTTGGCACTGGCCATATACGAAGAGTGGCTCTTTCCTCTGTCTAATTACCATTCGAGCTGTGGGCCAGAAGTGAGCTCTAGCTGCCAGTTCCTTTGTGTGCAGCTCCTGCAGAGAGGAGCCATCTGGTGCCTGCCTGCTCCCTGGTGATGGAAGGACATTCCTCTGAGGAGTCCCACTGCCTGCCCCTTGGCTAGGGGGTGACTAAGGGACAGTAGTTTCACCCCCAGCCCACCCTGGGACCCTACCTACGGGATCAAGCTCCTATCACCTGCTCCATTAGTCTTATGCTTCTGTCAGCAGAGGCTGGGGTCTGACAGGAGCATGGGATATGGTCCCTTCCCTGTGCGTCCTCTTGAGGATGTTTTGCTGCCTAGTGTTTAAAAAGAGGCATTATAATCCCTTAGGAGACAGAGATTATCCAGATAGTCTTTCTAAGAGAGGCTACAGATCAGATCCCATCTGAGGAAGAAGATGATACCATCAGAAACCTCAGCACTTCTGCTCCTATAGGAGACCATTAACCCTGTCATGAACCTGAAGGTCTCCACATTCCATAGGCAGAGTAACAGAACACAGCCCTGCTGTGCTTCAGGGCCAAATGGTGGCAGGAATTCAATACTCCTATGTCTATCATGTCCTGATGGTTGCTCTGTTCTGATCCCTGCTTGATGTGTAAAGCTTTCTGGATCAAGGTGTAAAGGCAGAAATATTTCCTTGAGTAGGAAATCTGTCTTACTTAGGTGGTCTAGATTTTCCTGCCAGATATATCTTTCTGCCTGTTGTACCTGTCTGCTTCATGTGTTGTAATCTCCATCTTGCCCTTAGGCACCAGCAAAAGAAAAATAATAATCAAGTTTTATATCAACAACTGGTTGGAAACAAACATATTTCTAACACACCATTACTTCTTGTCAGGTAGAGAAGAAAGACCTATGGCACAGCAGTGAGAACAACCCTCACAAATGTGTCTGCTATTTTTCATGTTCCACAGGTATGCATCCAGTTAGAAACAGGAAACATGTAGCGAGTAAGGAGTGACAAAAATTTGACCTTCATGCATTCTCTGAAGTGGTCTTTTTCCCACTTCTCTTGTATTTCAATGTATTACCCAAAACACTCAATTACACATCTGAATTTCCTCAGCTTGTCAACAGAAATTTAAGAATTTGGCTCTTTTCCTAGGAGGGTATGGCTGCAGCTAAAGGAGAGCAAGATTCTTACCATAGTTTTCTAATCAAGTGTTCTCTGTGGGCAAATATTCCCTGTCCCACCATAAGTGTCTCTGAGGAAAGACACATGCTGTCCCACGCTCCACAGTCAATTATCTGAGCACTACCAGCAGCATTACTAAGATGGAAAAGAGCAGCTTCCCACAGATATGCTTCTCATTTGATTCTCATGTAAAAATAATTTTCAATTAGCCAAGCAAATATATTCTGCAGGGAGCACGTGAAGGCTGCTGGGTGGATTGCTCTGCATATGTGGAGGGACTCACCATGGGCCTGGTAGGGGGCTGTCATGGCATCAAAGTCCAGCCTGGCCTTCACACCACTGGGATTAATGAATCATTTTTTGAAACCAGTGGCACATTGTGAATGGCCTTCAGCCACTTCTCTTTGACTCTCCAGCCTCAGTGACCACATCATCTACAGCTGTTGATACAATGATCATATGAGTGTGGACAGCCTGTGGCACAAGTCCTTTGCAAAAGTTTAGTCCTGCTACTGTGCCACAGAGTACAGCCTTTACAGCATCTTTTACAGCTGAATGATCACAGAAGGAGATTATACACTTGTCTTTGTGTATTTCTGGAATCTGAATGAACCTGTGACAGCTGCAGCTGAACAAATGACTCCTCTGCACTAGGGAGAAGGTTGTGGCCAGAGTCCCTACAGCATCCTTTGCTTCCTGCCCTGCCTTCTGCAATCATCCTTTTGTAGTAGGTACCACTGGCAAGGTTTAAGAATTTCTTTCCTTTCTCTGTCACTCTTTGGGTAGGCACCCTGTTCTCTCTGTCAGTAGTACTAATGTACTAGTGAGAGTAGATTACCTCAAGTTTACAGAAATCCATGTGTAAGAAACCACAAGATTTCTTAGTTGATCCACATGCCTGAATTTGCTGTGACACTTTTGTGGGCACCTATAATGAAGCCAAAAGCAGAGATCAACCTGCCTTGACCTGTTTGCTGCCTTTAGGACTTTCTCAGCAGCCCTGAAGTTTTGCCCCAAGTAACCCAAAAATGCCTCTTACATTGTCATACTCGTTCTGTGGGGCTCACAGCAGTTATCTGACAAAAACTAACCCCAGACATTTCCAACAACAAATTAAATAAAATAAAACAAGTACCAACAATCAAAGATGCATGGATTCTGTGGGCAAAACCCATAACAATTTATTGGCTGTTTACATTCCTTTAAAAAACTCACCACTTATTCTACAGATGTTTTTTGACAGCAGCATTTTGGGCAGCAGCCAAGTAAGGATAAACACAGAGAGCCAGTGCTTATAGGGAAAGCACAAGAAATGGAGGAAAGAAAGAAACAAACACATGCACATAGAAAACCCAAAGGATTTTACAAGTAGATCAGGAAATGGGTAGAGTATTTAGAAACAAGTCTGTAGCCATTGAGCATTAGGAATGACTTTTCTGAGAGGAGCCATCACAGCACCAGGACATGAAAGGCATGACCAGCCAGTGGGCAGACAAGTGTGACCTCTGCTGTCCAGAGTGACCTGACATGAAAGCACAGGCAGGTGCTACAGGGCTGTGTTAGCATGGCACTGCGCTCAGAAGCAGCTGTGAGGAGAGCTGGCTTATGTCTGATCAGCCTGAGGGTAGTGGGAATGCTGGGTTTGTCTGCATCAGTGTCTATGAGCTGGGTAAAATAGCTTGGCTAAGCCACAGACTCGTCATGGGCCATGCTGGTTGATGAATTGGATGAATTGATTGAAAGACTAGGATCTCCCAGAATACAATTATTTCATTATCAGTTAGAGGGAAGGTGTATTTGGACTTTCAAGTTTCTGAAAAATGTTGACATTTCTTCAAAAAGAAAAGCTTTGACCATGCACTTTTCTGACAGCTATTTTCTGCTTTTCCACTACTCAATTTCCTCCTGAGTTTTACTGTGAAATACTTGACCAGTGCCATAACCTAGTGCTTCTCTCCATCCTGGCCCTTATGAACACTTTTTTTCCAAAACTAATCTCCAGGTTTTTCTTCGACACCTTTGAAATGTTCCCAAATCCAAGCCCTTTCCCTTCTCATTTTTCCAAGGATCTCCCTTAGAAACCTCTGCAAAAGTGATGGTTACAGAGTAGTTAGCTAGTACCCAAAAGTGTCTGAATAGATACCAAAAATCAAGATTTGATATGTATATACAGACATGATATCTGAAAATACCTATTAGTAACACAGAACAGCCAGGTGAAGATATGACTAGAAGAATAACCAAAAGCAAGGATGCTGTGTAAGCAGTTTAAATTTCAGAAGGACCAAGAACCCAGTAAATTCCACTCAGACCAAGAGAATTATTGTCTGATTGTGGCTGTATTTAATACAAACTTCAGCAGGAGAGACAGAAAAATAAAAGGTTAGGCTACACTGGCTTTGAATGCAAAAGCTGATTAAATGTATTTTCCTCAGCCACTATTGGATATTACTTGTCACTGTATCTACTGATTACTCATTCCTTCTGCATATCATGGTTGTGTTTGCCATGCTAAAGCACACAGTGTTATTCAAATAGCCCAGATGCTGACACACGAGCTTGTTGCATTTTGTTGGCCAGCTGCAGATGGAAGCCATATTTATGTGTATACAATATACAAGTACTTTTTCTTAACCTTCTTTGTAAGAGAAAAAAATGGAAAATCTCCACCTTTTAGAAATAATTTCCATCCTTTTATTTAAGTCTTTCCTTTCTATTTAAGTCTTATCTATGAGGAATAATAATTCTAACTCCTTGCATTACTGAACTGTTGGAGGTTGAAATCCATTACACATGGTGAAGTGGTCCCATACCATTGTAAAACACTAATGACAAACACCCAGCTCATTACCAAGTTACATAACTTAAAAGTCACCAACCTGGTTTACCAAACCTACTTATCTGATTACTATAATCTGATGAAAATACAACTTAACCCCAAAATACGTTGCTTCTGGATATTTTAAGATCAGTGCCTGATGTTACCTAGAGACCACATACAACTCCTAGTTGCTCATTAGGATTTGCTGTGGAGTAGACTGTGACAGTGAACTGCTGCTGGCAGAGGTTTACAGTCCCTGTAGTCTAAGCTATAAATTCAGCTCTGGTCTCACACTCTTGAGCTTTGCTGTTCTTCAGACCTTCTGCCTCAGGAACGCTCCCACTGCCACCACCCTTCCCTGCCCAGCGTGTGGCTGCTGTTCTGTTCTCTTGATGGGAGTCAATGGAGCAGGATCTGGTTAGATGCTACAAATGCCTTGACTGTTCTCTTTTTTCTTGAGACCAGAACTGTAATGTACCTCTTGCTGTTCACAAGAACATAATTACAGGTGAGTTTAATCTTGCTGGCTGATCTCCCTCTATCTGCATATCAGCTCAGAGTACAACATCTAATGGAAAGCCAGTATTTCCACAGTCCTCAGCACTGTACCTCAAGCATAAGTAGGAGGTGTGCAGGGTGTGAGGAATGTATTAAAAGCACATATATTTGAATGCCTAAATGCCTGAATTTGCCAGCCTTGCCTCCCTGGCCTCCCTTGATAGTCAGTGCAGACAGAGCGTCTCACCCAGCGGGCAAGTCAGAGCCTATATCCAAGGCTCCTCTCTGAGTCACCCCCAGAGGTGTTACCCTCATCCCCTGACTCTGAAGGAGAAGAGGGAGACTTATTTCTTTATGTAGGCATCCCAGTTCAGTGCATAAGCCTGTCTGTGTTACTGTTCTCCATCTTCCCTGGATTTTTTCTATCTCAGTTTCTTAAGGGAATAAAAACTAGTGAAAGAACTGCAGGCATTACAAGCACTTGAACTAAACCCAGACTAGAGAAAATAGACTGTTGCCACATTGGCTTAATGGAGAAACAAGCCCTGGCCAGGAACGTGTGACAGCAATGTCTAAATCTGAAAGACAGACTGAGATGATTTTACATGGTGAAGCCAAACTTCCCGACTTCTAATGAATCCTACGGCATGTATAGGCCCATAAGCAAGTGCTCCATATATGGGGGGAAACTGGTTGTTCTCCAGTGCATCCTCAACTCTATGTAAACCAGGGGGTGAGCAACTAAAGAAAGATCCAAAATGAGATACCACATAGTTCTTTCATCCAGTTTTAAATATATGAATATATAAATCAATGTGCGTGTTTATGTGTCTGGCTCCAATTAATAAGCACCCATCCTATGCCTCGGGCTTCCTGACAAGCATCAGAATTAATAATTTAATACATGGAAGAATTATAATCCTGTGGTTAAGTAATTTGAAAGTTGGATCAGTTCTTGGCTCTGCCATAGATTTCCTGTGTGACCGTGGGCAAGTCACTTAATCTCCTTGGCCAAGTACCTCAAAGGTATGTAGGTGCCTGATCCCACCAGTTAGGCGCCACTGCTATCTTCAAAAAAGCATTGCTTAGCTGTTCCTTTAGTTGGTAGGTGTCTGATTTCTCTCAGTACCATAAACAGGGTTTGCTGACATCATCCTACAAATTAATGAGCCACTTTGAGGTCTTATTCAATTTTAAACTCCTGGGTCCCCACTGTGTCATAGCTGGAAAAGCTGGCTTTTAGCTCATGGGACCCTGCATGGAGGTGCAGAGGATGTGCCTGCCTAGCTGAACAGAAACAAGCAATTTTGGCTGGGGAAAGCGCTGCCTTTTTTTGCAAGGAGTTTGGCTGCTAGAAGCCTTTTCTCAGCCAGGAAGGCTTTTTCCCATCCATCCCATGTCTGGATCCCTGCACATTCAGTTAGGTAGCAGGTAGTCTCAGTATAGGGGACATTATAGGAAGGACAGAGGCTTAGCCTGGGCGAGGGCAATGCCTCAAGGAAGGGGAGCAGCCATATCTGGGCAGTGTCACCCTGCCCACAGCAGCCCAGCAGTGCTTGAAGGCTGTCTCTTGACTCACTGTCTCCTCTTTGCTGTGAGCATCCATTGCCCTCCCTTTCCCTTTCTCCTGACTGTCCAAGGAAAAAGTTGATGCACCTCACTACTGAAAGTCCTGACAACAACAGCAATGGTCAGTGCCCTGCTGAGTCCCCAGGGGAATTGGAGTTGTGATCTAAAACTCAGGGCAATTAAAAAAAAAAAAACTCCACCAAATATTTGCCCTTGTAACAGACTGGGGGACATTGACCAACGCCATGACAGGAAAAATCATGCATTCCTCCCATTTCCAGCTATTGTCTGAGGGTGGTGTGAGAGGCATCTTGACATTCACTGGCCAGAGCTGCTGCTCAGAGGCTCCTGCTCATCTTTGCAGAAGGACCTGGAAACCTGAGCAGACCCAATTAAATCCCAGTGTGCAAAGTGGACAGCCATAGGGATCTGCTTCCACATTTTGCTGTATTTTTCCATATTCCTTTGGAAGAAAAATATTTTTAGACTCAGGATTTTGAGGACTGGATTTAAACAAGTCAGTCATGTTGTTCAGGTCTTTAGCATACCTTCTAAGCTCAGCCAGTTGTACTTGATCCAAAGAAAGAATAAGGAGAGAAATTTTACACAGAGGAAAGGAGTAAACAGAAAATACAGCACTGCAATGAATTTAGCGGTTTAGGAAATGATTCCAGCTAAAAGCTTACTTACTCTGTTAGCTCTTTTAAAATATTGCAAACCAACCAAAATTATATAGAAAATTAGATTTCCCATAGGTGCTTTAATGGTTTCCATAAGAATGTGTAACTGCTAAATTTAATTAACCATACATTTGAAAAGAAAATATCTGAGCACAACTGAAAAGCACTGAGATACCAAGGTAAGGAGATTTCAAGCTGATGAAAGCTTTTCCCTGAGGTCAGTGTATTTGTGGATGTGCAGGGCTGCCTCTAGTGCATATATTGTGGGGGTAGCAGGAAAAAGAAGGTCCTAGTGATTATTCCTCCTTGTGCTGAAAACACAGAGCTCTCTTTTTGTCTCTTACTGGCCAGCCCAATGGAGCAAGCCTTCTTGCTGCTGCTGCCCACAAGGAAGGGTCCCCAGCATGGGGGATGAAGACCTTTCCCAGGAAAGCTTTGGCTGTCATTCCCTGGACAAATCCCAAACAAAGCTCATTCTCTCCCAGTAACAATTGCAACTTGATGCTTCAATCTTGTTTTGCTCCCTCTTGTGCAGTTGTAGCTTCTCCATTTCTACAGAAGCATACCCAGGGAGGTACAGAAGAATCACACAACAAACCTCAGCTGTGGCTAGAAGGGCAAAGGCTGCCCCAGCCTTGCAGGTGAGGCTCTGCCAGATGTCAGCTGGAATCACAATTCCCCTGGCTCCTGGGTAGATTCAATCAAGCTAGAATGAAAGCCAGCTTTACTGAGTTCATTGCAAAGTTAAATAGACCAGAGTTTGACAAATTAACTCCCCTGATACACATTACAGGAGAAAAGTTAAGGTTCAGAGTTTCTCCTGTGCCTCTATGTTGTCAAGGAGTGCAGCATGGCAAAAACAAAAATTTAGGAGCTCCTTTGTGACTTTTAAAGTTACCCAGAAAGTGCTTGGGGTGCACAAATAAACAAAACAAACAAAAAACCAAAACAAAAAGCAGGAGATTCATTAAAATATCACAACATTTAGAAAATAAATATTGTAGAGAGGAAAGCAATTCTTTTATACCTCTGCTGCATGCATCATCCAGAAGCAATCTCAGTCCCAGTCTGCTGTCATTATAGGCAGCAACTGCCACAAATGCCTTTAGGCAGGATCAGATCTTGCATTGTCTTTCTGGGCAGGCTTTTTTTTAATGGCTAATGTGATGAATAGATCACATTAATAAATAATAATAAATGTAATAAATGTGCTAGTTAACACTTTTCCCCTCCAGCCCAATCATTATAAAGGCTGATTTTTTTTTTTTTTTTGACAGTTGATCCAGCATATAGGCATTGACTAAATAGTGGATGGAAGCTTAGCCAAGAAATTAATGAAGCTGTAGATGGAACACTGGTCACAAAGTGTGAAAGGCTCCCATGACAGCTCTTACACTACCCTGGGCCAAAAGGAAGGTTTTTTTCTCTTATTGACTGAAAAAAATCAACTGTTTTCTTATGGCTCTGAGCCACCTGGTCTAGTGGAAAGTGTCCCTGCCCATGAAGGGGTGCTGGAACTAGATGATCTTTAAGGTCACTTCCAACCCAAGCCATTTTATGATTCTATGATCATGTTTTATTGTTTAAAGAGTATATAGCTTTCCATGCTATGTTTTACAGGCACATAAGCATGAAACACTTTGTGAGCTTAGTCATTATTATACCTAATGATAAGCATTTAGAAATAGTTTATTAACATCTGGCAGTCATCAGCTTGTAATGAGAGTTAATTTTAATACATCCATTAAAGAAAATTACTTTTTGATGCTTAATGGACAGAAACATTAGCATCCATAATTGAAAGATTTTTTTAAACATCTTTCTACATATTTCCATTATTTTCCTATATTTTTTTTTTAATTAGTTACTTTTTACTTCTGATTGAGCACACACTTTGCAAAGGAAAATAATGGAGGCTTCCTGTCATGAGCCAGAGTAAAAAAATGACATTTTAAATGGGTATTGTCAAAAAACCACAAAATTCTTTTTCATGTGTCCTTAATGAAGTGTACATTTGCTTTATCTAGATTTTGCTTGCAATTATACTAGAGAGAAGCAAGAAGCAATACGATTATATATTTGGTATAGCTACTATTTTATCCCTTTGTACATTCCTTTCAGTGGTTTGGATATACAATTAACTTACAGGTCATGTCAGTATCTATTCATGGGATGAAGAGCTGCAAGATATATATTTTTTTTTCATATTTATTCCCAAGAAGTCAGAGAACATTAGACCAATGAAATACTATTATTTAGAAAATCAGGAATATGGAAATCAGAAAAGACACCACCACATTTTACAAATAAACATGGAAAGGGAAAAGCTTAAAATAATGATCATATATTTGTCATTTTGGAGAAGGATCTACTAGATGTGAGCTATCCCATTGTATTTTTACAAATGTTCTTTCTCATGAGATTTTTTTCATCCTGTGTTTACTTGCATTTTAAAGGGCAGAAATGGAATTGACTTCCCTGGAATTTGATTTTGCATACTAATTCTCAATAGCCATCACAGCTTTTGGCATAACATCAACATTATCATAGTTTATATGCAATTATACTCACAGTAGGTTCTAGTTCATTAATTTTTGAGAAGCTAATACCGCCAACAAGACTTTGCTTTTTTAATGCTATCATTAGAAAGAATCTTTTTACCTCTCAGTTTGTTATTTCTCCAGTAGTGTATTCCACAGAAGTAACTTCTTCATTTCAGTTGCCCTGAGGTTCATCTGTGCTAGGATGGTACAAACTTAATTTCTCTTGAGCAGGTGTCCCACAGGACTTTACTTTGGGTATAATAAGGTTCAAGTATTTCACTGATAACCTAAATTTTTGAGCATTTCAACATCCTGAGCCAAAAAAAAAACCCCCAAAAAAAAAACCAAGCCACCCCAAACCACATATGCTGGCTGCCTTCCCTAGGGCACACAGTCTCCCTCAGTTTCCTTTATAGCCCTAGGAGGCAGCCAGTCACCCAGGTGTTCCAAACTAGCTTCAGCAATGAGCACAGCTGAGGTGAGCTCTGCTTGCCACAGGCAGAGTGAGGGTGATCAGCCTGTCTCAGGGCTAAATGGCTCACTGCAGCTTGCCTGTCTGACTCCCCAGACATAGTGCTGGTTATGGAGGTACCTGAGCTGGGGTGGAGTGAGTTGTCCATAGCACATAAATCCTTTATTGATGTTGTAATTCAACACCAAGCCAATCTTAGTATATCCTCCCCCATTCTGCTACACTATATGTTAGAATAAATGCTGGCATCCAAATATCTATCATGTTCATTATGAAACTAGATTAGAAATTGCATGTTGGCCATTGGGTAATGCATAACACTTGTGGTTTTGTTTAGTTTTCAGAGTACGTGGCTTCAAGTTCTTTAAGATGTCCATGACACTGATGTCAAGTCTTTTTAAATCACTGGAATATATTCTTGGCCCTCCAAATTCAGAGCTTTGGGAAGAAGCCTATGCAGGGCTTAATGGAGTAAAAGTCAAGCTGGTTTTACCTCCCTCTTTGTTGTACCAGAACTGTCCATGAAATTGAGTGCTTGCAAAACCTCTTGGACACCTGGATAGTCACTAAGGAATTTTTCCTTGTTTCAGAGCTTAACTAGCAATAATATTCCCTAGTGATGGCTTTTTATTATCAGTGTTCAAGTCCCTATTCAGTTTTTCTTTTAAGAGAAGGAAGAGAAGAAGGGAAAAGAGGAAGGCAAACAAGGAAAAGGGGAGAGAGAAGAAAGAAAGAGAGAAAGGAAGAAAGAAAAGAAAGAAAGCTAAGTATTTTGATCATGGAAATCTCCATTTTTGTTTCTGTTTGCTGAAAGGCTGAGTGCTGGGAGAGCTCTAGCCAGAAGCCACCAGGTTATCTAATTGCAGCAAGGACATCCTGGAAGATGCCAAGTAGGGAAACAAACTGTGTTAACTAAGTTCATGACCCCTGTGCTCCTGACAAGGAAGGCTTCTAGCTTTCTCAGTACTCATCAGAAAAAGACCAAGCCAGTGATTATGCTGTTTATATATTTTAAAAATTCTGTATTCCTACCTCCTGGAATCAATAAACCCCAAAGGAGCAGGTTCTTGTGTTGTATGCCAAGACACAATTACTAACAGTGAAAATTAATGCTATTTTCTAAGTTATTTGTATTAGCACATTTGGCTCAGTCTTGAGTGTTTGAATTATTGATTCCTTCCTTACTTACACAGAATTGTTTTACCCTCTTCTCCTGTACTGCTGTCTAAGTCATCACCTCTGCAGCATCACAGAAGTCAGTGCTGTAGGCTGATGATAGAAGCCTTTGCTGGGCAGAAGCCAGTGGAGTCATTCTGTGTGCACTTGCTTGGCTCTTGGAACACAAAGTTTAACCTGTTTGTATAAAAGCTGCCACAAAAAAAAAAAAACAAAAAACAAAAAACAAAAAAAAAACCAAAACTGCAGAGCTCCTCTGTTGTTTTGGGCTTTTTTGCTTGAGGTATTAATTAATTCAGATTATGTTACAATCCCAGTGCATGCTTTAACCTACTTGCACAAGGCTCACATATATAAATACACCTACCCCCTGAAGACCCTTTTGTGTCATTCCATCATGAGGTTTTTACTAGGGATAAATCAGATACTGAAGCTTGCTGAAGAGTCTTGTGATTTGATGCCAGAGGAAACATCATCTTGGCTTTGGCACACGTCAGAGGCCTGCAATAGTACTTTGGTGCTGTCAGAGCAGGCCCAGAGGAACATTGTGGAGAACTGCCTGATTTTCAGCAGCTCTTTGAGCTGCAGGTAGATCCATAGGGAGTCTGACATGTATTATTCTGTCAGAGTACAGTTAAATAAGGATCCATAATTAACTGCTTCAGTCCTGTCACAGAGATTTGACAGATGCTTATTTCTCAGTATCTATAGCTAAAACCTTTCTGGGCAGAGAAAACAATATATGACTTCATGAATATTATTGGCTCGTCATCGATTCACAAGACAAATAATAGCAGTTTAATGCTGAAGCATAAGAGGGAGGGTCAGCAAAAGCCTCGTCACAGAGTCTTTCCCTAAAGCCCTGCGCATGTCTCCACACCCTTTTGAATTGCAGATAGAGATAAATTACTAGTAAGGACTGAGCTTTTGTGGAACCTACAGTAACCCTGAAGCTTTTAAAATGAAAACTAACAAACCCAACCTGCAGCTGGTAGTGCCAGCCCTGGGACACTGACTCCTCCACTGCCAAGTGGCTGCCAGGGGCTCTGGTGTGGCTCAGGGCTGTGCTATCTGAATACAAGTCCTGGGAGAAGTGCTGACCATGAACAGTGCCCAATGAATTGTGTAGGTAATACAAGATTTGAGCAGCTGGGAAACACCATTTGGTTCCACCAGTCCAATTCACCCACCATGAGTGCTAGCTACCACACTGCAGTCAACTGCAGCCATTTATAGAGAGCTGTCTGGATGGGATGAATTCCCCAAGTCTAGTGACTCCGGGAATTTGATATTTTTTTATGTGTTTCTCCTTGTGAGATCAGAAATTAATGTTAATGTGTAACTAGCACAGTTATTGGCACATGGGTCCTCCAAGTTGCTGTGCATTCCCAAAGGCTTTTTTTTCCCCAAAGGGTATTTCCTGAAGGATTTAAGATCAGCCTGCAGTCAGGTAATGATCCCCAACACTATTTACCCTTATGGCATGTGCCCACTTGGAGCTGCATGCTACCAAAGAGATTCTGAATTGGCCTGACCTGGATTATCTCAATGGAAACACTTCTCTATGTGCTGCTTTCTGCAAGCATCAAATAACTGAAGGACTGAGGTGACACAAGTGAATAGCTGCACCATGACAGCCATGAGGAGGGGATGATGCCCAGTCAGTATCTTTGTATTCTCTCTTTGGATTTGCCTTTTTGCCAGCAAATGATATTACATATTGTCGTGTCTGCTGCCCTCTTTGATAAAAAAAACATGTCATACCTTTTTGTGAAGCAGATGGTAGCTGTGACAACACGGTAAAGACCAAAGGCATCAGGTGTTAAAGACATGATTAGATTCTTTAAATATAGACCAGAAGAATCCAATCAGTGCTCACTGGGGCTTGCCTGTTGAAGTTACCACCTAAATCATGAGCATTCAAAGTGTTTTGGAGAATAAAAATTGGCATAACTTCCAGTGTCATTCATATTAATCAAGAGAATAAACCAGAGTCAAGACCAACTAAGGTGAAGGAGGTACTCTTCACGTGTCTTTTCATGATCTTGAGACTTGGTTAATTGGCATTAAGGTAAAAGAAAAATGTTATTAGCCTGGCAAGAAAATACAGTGCTACTTCTCTTGAGATGTGAACACGATTTCTTGTTTTCTATCCATGAGGACTTTTGTGCATACTCTCCTTTCTTCTGTTTTCGGAAATAAGAAAAAATTTTAAACGGCAAAGCAAAAAGAGTTTGTGGTAAAAAAGTTAAAAGGACAAATGGATCATCTCTGGAAGAAATGAAGAAGGGAGCAGGAGTTGGGAAGGGGCAGCTGGGACAGTTGACCCCAAATTGACCAAAGGGATATCCATATAGACCATATGACACTATCCTCAGCATCCAGAGCTAGGGGAAGATGAAGGAAGTGGGGAGGAGCTGGAGGAATGCCATTTGTTTTTCCCCGTCACCATAATGTATCCCTGCTTCCTTGGCAGGGAAAGATGGCTGAACACCTGCCTATGGGAAGTGGCAAATGAATCCTTTGTTTTGCTTTGCATCTGTGCACTGCTTTGGCTTTTCCTATTAAACTGTCTTTACATCAATCCATGAGCTTTCCCACTTTTACTTTTCTGATCTTCTCTCCACTCATGTTCAGGCAGAGAGCAAACAGCCATGTGGGGCTTAGTTGCTGGCTGGGGTTAAATCACAACATATATCTACAGGAATAGAAAACATTACCTGAAAAAATACTCTCCTTAGTTATCTCTTGCTTCCAAAAGTGGCGAAAAGCTCTCAGGATGCTTCCTGTTACTGATTTTAGGAAAATCTTTCTATCTGTATCACCTATAATAAAAGCAAATCATCCAGAAAAGCTCTTAAACTCCAGCAATAATCAAAGAAGGCAGGGCAGGGATACACAGGACTTCATTCTATCCACACCTTTACTAGTAGAGATGACCACATCACTGTTATGAAATTAGAAAGCTCCAATTCAAAAGACAGTTATAATACTTTGAGTAACATTAATACATTTATTTAATTGTCATTTACTTTTCATTCATAAAAAGGACAAAGCACAGTCCTGTTCTACTCATTTGAAAAGAAAAGATAAAAAGTAACTAAAAAACCAGTTCAATATTTATCAGTATCAAATAATAGCAATATCAATTTTCCTGAAATATAAAGAAACAACAAATATGTCTATCTATATAAATTTTAATTAAGAACCTTGCGTTTTAAAGCAGATGATACATTAGTTAGTTTTTCTTGACAACAATTTGAAGCTGAAGGTCCCAGTCAAATTTACACAATTATGTGAAACAGAAAAGTCTCCAACTATCTGATCAGTATGTGACACCTACCTCATCCATGTTGCTGATTTGAAAAAAGAGAAGTGGCTTTAATTCCCAGGTCATTTCCATGCAAAAATGAAACACCTTTGCTTCTTACACCATGTATTAGAAAAGTAAAAGGCAATCATGCATTTGGCAAAAGATGTACTTGTGGTTGTATATTATATAAAAATGAGTCATACTGCAAAAGAACAAAACCAGATGAAACACAATAAAACACATTTTTTTTGTACAGAAGGCTTACAGCATATATGTTTCTTATGTATGAAGACAGCTCACTTTTCTTTCAAATAATTATACAATTTATGAAACTCAATAGTGTTTGACACTTTGACATTCCTCTATAGGGGAGTTATCACTTTTGCCTATTTAAAAAATTTTCATCTTGTAACAAATAGTTAAAATTAAACTAAAACCATATTATTGATATTTAGTAATGAAGACTCTACATTTTACATGTAAATATATAGTACAAAATTATACAAATAAAATAAAGGGGTGTAAATTATTAATAGACCTATCCTTGCTTCATGTAAATATTATTACAGACCTCTACAGTATCAGTTCTAAAAAGATAAAATCTATTTCTAAGTAGCTAGCAAGGTTGTGCTAATAAAATATGATTCAAAGCTTATAATTCTTGAAGCATCAGACATTGCACTATTACTTGAGCCAGCTGATTCAACATCACTGTGTTTCTTCATCATTCACACTCAAACTAATTCCCAGCATACCATGGAAAATGAAAGGAATGTGCATTTCTTTAACAACTTAAAAAACCCCAAACAAACCAACAAAGAAACCCAGCACTGAAACACTCTAGACACAGTCAGAACAAAAACATTCTCTATCTCTAATAGAGTTCCCATTTTGAAAAGGCCATAGTAAACATGTAGATTTGACTAACAGTTGGGATCTGACTTTCACGTACTAACACACAGTTGGATCATCCAGTACTCTATCAAATAGAGAAATGGTCTCAGAACTTTAAAACTCTTATTTACAACACTATGAACATTAGAATAATAACAAGTTCTTGAAAAAGCATATAGTTCTCCCAAATGTACGCCTTCAATACAGGAAGGTAACACCTGGTGTCTGCAGCATAAAAATGTAAATATAATAATTTTTTTACTGTGCTACTCTGCTTTTGCCATTTATTGTATATCTTTTTCTTCTTTATATTTTAAATCTTTTCACTTTAAAAAATAACACACGTTTCCTACCATTTCATGGTCCACTTGGCTGATCTTAGCATGGACTCATCTCCAAACTCCTGTTATATTGCTACCTTAATAATAACAATAGGAATATGACTAAATCAAAACCAATACATTACGCTGCTTCCCTTAAAGCTGACATTTGACTCCCAAGCCCAGCAACAATTACCATAACAGAATTTTTCAACAAAATTCTTTTAAGAAAAGATTATAATAAATCTTGGGTCAGTGAAGCACAGGTAAATTCCTTTAAGCTGAGCATGCTATCCATGACTCAGGGGTCCCAAAAATATTTTAAACAAAAAAATCCTTATCACTGGCTTTTATTTTTATTTTATTTTAAAATTCTATCCAATAACCTCAAGAAATATAGCTCTAAATAATGAAATGTTTTTGCTTTGACTGTCTCTCTAAAAACCAGTAATCCCAATAAATGATGACGGGGCTATTCAAAAATATGCAGTACACAAAACATACAGGATAGTACAGACAGACGTAGTACTCTTACATTTATCACATACAATCAACATTTCAATCTCTATTATATTTCACAATTTGTTATTCAAGTTAAAGCACCTACGTATGGTGATTTTACTTTCACTGTACAGCCTATGTTATTGGGTTTTAACACTGTAACTTGCCCCATTGGACCGAATCATGCAACTGTCACAGATCAGCATAAGTGTTTTATAAGGCATATTGGAACAAGTTAAAAATATTTCTTAGCCGTTCAAAAGTTGATTTACTTCATGAAGGAGTTCCTGGATGCCTCAGTCCTCTTAAAGTTCATAGGAAATTGGTAGGGTTATTCTTTTTAAAGTGTAATTTATTTGGCTTAGGATGGTGCCACAGGAATCAAAAAGAAATCGTGGTCCTCATCTTCAAAGGGAGTCCTTTGTGTTAGGTGGAGGACAAGGTGAATCCAGCTACATTCAGAATCCCGAGCAGGCAAGGACACCCAGGGCAGGCACCACTAGGACCAGGAGCAGAGTTGGTACTCCAACAGCGGCACCTGTGCATCGAGCAGAAAACAACACAGTATTGGTCTTACTTGGTCTGACTTCAGCACTACTTGCAGTGGGGGGAATAATCCTGAAGTCCACAGAGTAAGGAGGCTGGAAACCAGCTGGTATATCTCAGCACAGCCCCTACCTGTACAGACAATCTGAAATGGACAAAGAGACTTGCTGCAGTACGGCAGAGGACTCACTCTTTTATTCTGCAAGAGCTGCATGTTTATGCAGCATGTTTATACAAGAAACAAGGCCATTCAGGACACATCAGTGTATCTTGATTTGGCCAGTCCAACAAGCCAGGAGGTTATTATACCAGGAGGCAAAAGGTCAAAATAAATATTTAAGCATGGGAAAACAAAATGAATGGAGTCTTTGAAATGTGACAAAGCAAAGAGACACCTTTGGAAATGTTAATGCTCATATGAACAGCAATAATCTGAGAGATGTCAAAGAGCCTGGTCCGTTTGTTTACTTGCCAGATTACAAAGTCCAGGTGGCTGACTTCTAGCAGTGTGGCATTTGCATCTGTTAAAGTCACAAGGGTATTTCTTAAACAAATATTTTAAAACATAAAATATTAATCTATGACTTACAAACTTTACATGACTCCCTCTGGCAAACAGAAATAAAAATTGCTATTGTTAAGCAGTTTGTGTTGTGGTGGTCCAGCTCCCTGTCAAGAAACACCTATAGAGAAAAAAACCCAGCCAAACTGTGCCTGGCTGTCAGTCTTGGAGATGGGACAATGAGCCTGAGAACTGGCTATTCTTTCATCCCAGAGAGGCTTGTCTGTATCAGGATAGTAGATGGGCAGTGCAGCACCCAGCTTACTGCTTGGCTTGCTGTTGAACACTAAGCACAGAAATTCTTGCAGCTGGTGCTAAAAGTCCTGAGGCGCTGCTGGAACAGGCCTCCAGAAAATGTTAAATGAAGGAAAACCATACTGAGAAGGTAATACACAAACTGAATGGAAGAGATTTCAGCAGGCCTAAAAACAAGCACAGCATGACAAACTGTCAAAATACAGGGGTATATTCATCTTATTTTTTAGTGATTTATGAGGCACATTAATATTTACTTCTTATTCCTAAATATAAAAGTAGAGGTTCCTTCTTAATGAATGAAGCCATAGGGGGGAAAAATCCGGTTCTGTGCTCAAGAATATCCCCAGAAAATGTATTCTGCTTTTGTCAGACCAGGATAATGCAGTTGGAAAGACACAAATAAAAATTTTGAACTCTTCTAATGGAGGAAAACAAGACAAAAAGGTTGCTGAGTGAAGTTGAACAATGTGCAAGTATGAGGAAACATCTGTTTGTGTGTTGTTGTTCTACAAAGAGAAAGGAATAATAAATCTTCTCCTGACATGTGCTTACTGGCTCGAGAACAGTTAGCAATTCTCCTCATTATAGTGGTTCTTACAAGGTTTAGGCACTTTTGCAGAGATATATTTACCAGCTTTCTCAAATAAAGCAAGTCCTACCCTTGGACAGCACATTAACACAGCATTAGCAGGATAAATGCACCTTAAACAGGTTATCTTTTTCTTTTTTGTTAGATTACTGACCTACATGGTTAGGATCCATGCTTTACTGGTAACACCATTTGCCATTCCATGACAGACAGTACGCTCCTGTGGCTCATGAATGGAAGTTAAAAAAAGTTTTCCTAAGAACAGATAAGATTTAATTCTGTGCAGCAGCGCAATTGTGATCTGTCAGTTTTAGCAACTTTTAAAAGCTGGAGAATGCCAGATAAAGACTTACTGGGTGTGTACAAATAAATATGTGGATGTAAATTAAAAGAGAAGGATTATTAAGCTCCCTCTGAAGTCAGACCAGATATGAGCTGGATATATGTAGTGCCTGAAGATTCTTTCTCTCCTCAGTGCTATAATGCGCAATCTCTCCTCCAAACCAGCATTTTATGGATCCACTGTACAAGCAATTGCAAACTAAAGCCATCAAAGTCAGTGTCAAAACCAAATCAGCACCACGTGACCCAACGACCACTCTAACATACGTACCACATGTGAACTTACTATCAAGTGTCCTCATTTCTTTTAAATAAATAAAACACATGCCCTTTAATTTGGCTGGGTTTTTGTGGGTTTTTTTGTTTGTTTGGCGTTTTTGTTGTTTTTCATTTGGTTGGTTTGGTTTTTTGGTGGTTTTTTTTTCTTTTTTTTTTCCCCTGCACAGTCCCAAGCAAGAGGACTGCTGATGAATGCCAATGACAGCCTGGGCTGATAATCCCACTCCTTGAGGCTCAACCTGTTAAGAAGATGCAAATGCATTCAACACAAACTCTTCACTGAACTCAATGGGAAGTATTCACATACTCTTTAGGTCTGTGTGCATATGAGTGTGAATATGCCATAGCAAATGTACCGTGAATGTTGCTCTCTTAGATTCATAAGTCAGGCCTACAAAAGACCTACTAATGTGCTTATCCAAGGACCTGTATTCCATTAGGGCTGTCTAGTTTTTATCTATCATTTTTACTATAAGAAAGGTTAATTGCAAAGTCTTCTCATATTCTATTTCTCCTTGCATCTAACTAATTTTGTCCACTTCTGTGTGGAAAAAAAAGGCCACCTAAGAAAAATGAATAGATTTTTGCCTCTTCCAAGTCATTAGTTTCTTTATCAACTATTAAACTTCATTTGTATTTGTTTTCTCAGTGTTTTCATGTTTACTCAGGTAGAACAGAAAAACAGAAATGGGGGAGAAATATTTCTTTAGGTTAAACTAAACTGCATAAAAGGAAGAGGTGGGTTTGTTGCTTTTCAACTGGCTATTGGAAAGAAACTGCTCTTGCCCCAGCTGGAAATACTGTCTTCTTGAAAGGCTATTGCAAACGAAATAGGTAGTATCAGCTGACATGATTTAAATTCTGTTATCCCTATTCATGGTAAATGGAAAATAACAGAACTAATTATAATGTACTTATCTTGCATCACTGGCATCATTACTAAATCATGCGTCCAACTTTCCCTTGTCTAGGAAACCTTTGTTTGTGCACGAGGAAATTTTCCTCTTGCCTGTGCCATAAACCTTTCAAGAAAGGCACTATGGAGTGATTCACAACTCTGTGATTTACTGTTTTTGCAGTAGTAGATGTATGGGATGGAAACGAAGTCTGTCCATCTGCCCATGCTTTGTGCTATGCTAAGGTTGCTGTGCATCTAGGGAAGAGCTTAATCCATCTTAAGAAAAACTTATTTGAATTGCTGCTGATGGTCTGGGGCATTTTTCCACCCCATGTTAGTCTGTCCTCTCCTACTTGAAAATTCAGAGTCAAGAAAACATTTTGTTTTATTCTGGCAATAGCACCTGGAACCTTGGCATTGTCAGCAGGCAGAAGCTGGGGCTGCTTTTTCATTGACTCTAGCCTTGCCACAGACCTGGGCTGCCAACATGAAAAGATGACCTGGACTCTAAGGAAAATCAGAAAATTTTCAGTCATTGGATTATTACTTAGCTGTCAATAAACATAGGTTATTTCTCAAATACCTCTTCCCCTTCACATACACTAATATTCAGTATAGATTCTTTCATATGGAGAGTAAAGTAGAAGATCACTGGTAATTTTTTTTATAAAATGTACTCTTTTTTAAGTTGTGCAAGCAACAAATAATAGCATGAGGAGATTCCCCTGTGACCTACCCAGAGGATCTTCTTTGGCCAGCTGGCGTGTCTGGGGATTTCTGAGGGAGGATTCTACTCCTCCTTGCTCAAGAAAATAGGGATGTGTGAATTTTTCTTACAAATAAATTCAGCCCAACTATATACCAGATGTGTCACTCTTTCTGACTTGCAAGTAGTCTACATTTAAAAAACCACGTGGTGCACAGGGCAAACTGCAAAATAGTGGCACAGCCTCCCTCCCTCTGCTCTCTGAGTACTGCATCATCACAAGGAATGATCAGTGCGAACAAGCAGCACCTAGGGCTGGAATGCAACATGAAAAACATGCAGACAATGAAAATAATGGACTGAGTAGCAGCAAAGTAAAGAAATTAGTCCAACAGGACAGACCAGCTTCAACTTGGCCTTGCTCTTCAGCAAGGCAGAAAAAAATATCATAAATTGGGCATTAAAGTCACTGCAGAAAGGAAGAAAGGAAACAGGGATTATCACAGGATAATGCAGACTAAGAAAACATAACTAGATATGAAAATAATTCCACTGTCTGTCCAACCTTTGAGTTTGAATACAAGAAAAAGAGAAAAAATTGAAATTCATGAGAATATGACTTTTCAAGAAACCACTTGCTCTATCACTGAGTATGTTGTAATGCATGGAACTGTAACCTTATTCAATCAAACTAAGGCCTGAAAGGAGGCAATACCAATAAATTAGAATTGTGATGAAATGAAATGTGGTGATGAAGAAAAATCAAGAAAAATACCAGAGAAAATATGTTGATTTAAGCATAAGTATGTACCAGGTTAGAGGGCATTCTGGATATTTTCTACTTAATTTTTGAGTCATGAGTCAAAATCAAATGCATTTTGAAAATTACTCCTCCTTTAGAGGAGAGCTCTTTTGGAAATGTACTTTTACTTTAATAGAAGCTTTTTGCTATATTCTTGTACCAAATGTTTATATCGGTCCAAGGAGAGTAACAAAGGACTGTCATGCCCCAGCTAGACAGAGTCTGTTTTCTTTAGTATTACAATTTTTACCTGTGTTCTCCTTCTCTTATTACTACAACAATCTTTGCAACAGATGGACTCTTTCAAATCACAAACAGAAGATTGCGATTGTACCACATGAGAAGAGAACGGTCACCTGACTTACTTGATACTAATATGTACAATAAACATTTGTCCCCTTTCAAATAGTAATTGAAAAAATTAGAAGTTAAATAATTAAAAGGATTGTGTAAATTAGTACAGGCAAAATTTATGGATTTTCCTTTGAAAGAGCTGTACTTCAAAGTAAATACTATTTCAGGATACTGAAACATGCCTCTGGCAAATTGAATTCATATGTGTATATATATGTGTGCAGTGAACACAGAGAAACTGTAATTTTGTTCTCTTTCTAGAAGCATATACAATACATAAATTATTCTTTGACCATGTCACTATTTAAACTGAGACATAAACCTGATTTCACGTAAGAAGCTGAAGGTATTTTCTTTTCTTTCCCAATATTTACCCAAATGAGAAGAGTAACCTTCCCCACTCTCCCACCCTGGATGAAATTTTAAAACTTGAGAGCTTGATTCTATTTTTCTTTATTCTGGCATAAAGCAATTGTACTGAGGCCAGTGCAGTTACACAAGTGAAGTGAAAAAAGAACCAAGCACCATATGGTTTTAGTTCCTACTGATTGCAAGATTGTTTTGATTACACCAATATTAGTAATAAGAAAAAGCACTGCAGTCCAAAAATCATGCAAGAGAGAAAAAAAAGATTCTCAGTCTTTACTATATTTCAAAAGAAACAGGTAAGCCTATTATTAACTGTTGAAAAATACTCCATTGGTTAAAAAAGTTGTTCCAACCTTTATCTATTTGTGGTAACTCAGTAATTAGTTTTAAACTGTGTAGCTCATTAATTCACTATAATGGGCTTGAAAAATATGTCCAAGCTCCTTACTCTACAACAGGCACTGGCCAACAAAATACAAAAGATCATGGCTGTATTTTACACTGATTATAGCTGTATGCTGGAATGCACATATACAGAAAGCGATTTGATGATAAGAACTTTTATTTCAAGATGTTGACAAAAAAGAAATGCATGTGAGATAACTGTGTTTGGTAAACTTTGTTTATATCACTCTCAACTAAAATAGTGTATCCTGTTGAAGCTGACTGGTTACACGAGAGCAAAGTAGCTGCAGGATATTTGCTTCCCCCTTTTGCAGGTGACTGGATTTGCTGTGAGATGGAAGAGGATGAGGAAAATAAAAAGGAAGTTTTCCCCTTAAAAAAGGAATTGAGACAGAAATAAAATCTACTTCTAATTTCTTTTCCATTTGACTTTCAAATGTAATTATGTTAGTTAAAATATGCTACAGTCTTAATTCCCATGAAAGGACCTCAGGGCCAGTTAGTGCTCGTGCACCTGAAGTATAGATTAAAGATGTCTTCTGGTGTCCTGTCTGGCCTCCACCTTTCTGGTGTCCTGGGGTGACTTCATGATGCTGAATTGTATTCCCACTCGTCTCTTTATGCCAGAAATACGCTTTGTGCCTTTGAAACTAGATCTGACAGCGAAGTGGGGGAGAGGGAAAAACAGTGGGATTTTTTGTGGCTGTATTCAAAAAGAGTTAAGAGCTTCAGCTCTCTCCTGGTGCATGTCGTCTGCAGCACAGACAGGGAGTGGGAGAGAGCTCTCCTTTGCTTTTAGTTAGTTTTATTAGCTAGCTGAGGCAGACAAGTTACCTGGACTGTTGCTTTTTCTTTTCCTGGAACTGTTCAAACATGCTCTGGACCAAAAACCCAGAAAAAAACACCAGGACTTCATGTGTGTGGCCCACTGGGGCTACATTTCAACACAGGAGGGACTGAGAGACACTCAGTGATCCAAAACACACCCACAGAGGACTCTCTCTGAGCTGCAGAATGACTTTCTGAATTTGTCAACTCCTCAAAACAGCAAAAGGTTTTATTGTTTAATATTATTCATTTTTCATGCTTATAAATACTTTGCTTGTTAAATAAAAAAGTTCTTTCCACTTTTCTCAAAGGAAGTTTATCTCCCAAACAGGTGGAGGGAAGAACTGCTGAATTTTGCCCTTTAAGGAATCATCCCTTTGGAAGCTCCCTTCCAAATTTGTCAGAAACAAGACAACCTGCCCATCCAGAAGGCCTCAGGTCCCCCATATTTCGTGTCATGCCTGTCAGAATTGTGTAGATTTCCCTGATAAACTGGGACATCTCAAAGTCTACAGGCTTTGTTTAACATTCTGAATTACACCCTAGATGACAGCTGATCATAATGGGAGCTTAGACACCTTACTCAGCCATATTAAGTAGATTACTTTGGATTTGACACCCAGTGAACAGCAGGAAAACACCCATCTGGATGAAACACTGGTGTTGTAAGACACTACTTGTTTAAGATCTGGCCATTCCTGTTCAGCATATAGGCTATTTGAAAATTCTGCCCTAGCTGCATAATTCTGCCCATTAGGTAGGTTTGCAAACTCTGGAATCAGATATCTAAAGATCATGTAAGGCAATATTCCTCTCTGAGTTTGGTAAGATGCCTTATGTTTTGCTCTATTGTTTACATCTCTGTGTAAATATGTAACTTCCATTTTTGTCAGTCAAGCAGCGAAACATGCATTCATATCAAACTTCTGTTCTTTGCAATACTCTGAGAAAATCCACAATAAAAAATAATAATAATTTCAGTAGTCTATCATTCTTTTGGGGTAATTATTTTAAACCCTGATGCATTACTGGAAGATTTTCTTAAGGATAAAAATGAGCAGGCATGGTTTGAAATGTGTAGGTGTTAAAAATATACCTTGTTCTGCTTTTTGGAAAAGCAGCCTAGAAATAACCTGAAATTCTTGCCCGGTTTACTGCATAATACGTATTCCAAAGAGATTACCTTGCCTTCTGTCTCTTTTTCAAACTTTCCTGAACTGAGTCCAGGGAATGCTGCCTCTGTCTAGCTCACCAGAGGTACATTTCCTGTATAGCTGGTGTATGGTAGAATTTGTGCATGAAAACTTGTCTGCAGTATGGAAGACCTTCAAGGCAAAACTCTGCAAACCAGCATTTGTAGGGTGCCAGCTCTCCTGGTGGTGCTAATTCTGTACAGGCATACTTGGGGCAGGTCATAATCTTGGCAAGACTGATCAGCTTGGGCTTGACCTTGTACTGACACAATGCTTTTGGTCTGGGAAGCAAGCTGCCAGCTGTGACATAAAGGGTCTTTGCACCACACCAGTGGCAGGCTATAATGCATGCTTTATACAAAGATACTCAGGACATATCCTGAAGACAGCAGCAGCCTCAACTTTTTTACACCTTATAAAAATGTTGAAAGTGATTGTCCCAGTGTATGATAATACAACACAATATATTCCAGCTTTTTTAAGCAGTTGACTTACTATCCCAAAATATTCTCATAGAACATGGTGTACACAATTAACATATATGCTAAATGGATTAAGAATTCTATCACCAGCAGATTTCAAAACACAATTATTGAAGAATGGCCACTGAATTTCTAGCACAATTCCACACTGAACAGCTGTAGACTGAATACAATCCAAATATTTTTATCAAAAACAGAAGTAAAAACCTACAGAACCAAAATGGCAAATAGAGACAACATATTAATATAAAAAATCAGACAGCACAAGGACTCAAACCATTCAAACCAACTGTGCTTTGTCATAGTCACAGGCAAAACGAAACACAAAAAGACATGACACTGTGGTGGTACTCTGAAAAGGATGAGATACTGTATCCTGGAAAACAAAGATTCCAGGAAGGATTTAGAGATGGTGTTGGACAAACAAGATGAAAATCATTTCATTGCCCTGTGCAAGGTAATAAATGGCTAATGAAAGCTTTTAATGAATAATGCTGCAAGTAGTTAAGTGTGGGGAGGCAAGAATATCTCTGCAAACAGCTGAGTTGAAACAGTGCTTATATAGTATCTACAGTCCTAAAGAAAGTCTCAGAAGCTGAAGAGGTGAAGAAAAGAGTTGATGAAATTATTTAAGACCTAATGAAAATGTAATCATAGAGAAATTCAAGGCACACAGTCTTTTCAACATTTGATTAGTCACTTGGCTAGTGACATTAGTCACATTTCTTAATGGGAAGAATATATTAGATACAAGAATCCTCTTTAATCTAACAACAGCTATAAAAGGAAACAATGCCAGATAAACACAGACAATAAAATTAGGCAAAAAATGTCAACTATGCAGGTGTTCGTTAGAACAAAATACACACAAAATAAAAACTTCATACAAATAAAAATGAGCTCACACCAGGTGATATAAGCTGTATATATTACTGAAAACCTGCAGATGGGAGGTCCACTCCTTTAGGAATGAGCAGCTTCCCTCACAGTACAGATAATACAGCATAAGCATTGTTCTTTTTAAAAAGCCACAATAATGATTACATTTTTTCTGTGACAAGAATATTGTTGATGTTTATTCTTTTCTATTCCCCAAATTGATTTTTTTAATTAAAATGACAAGAGTACAATGTAAGTGTATGAATCATAACCTTGCAAAGATACTATCCAATTCCTTGATGTCTATTCATATGTTTTCTTTCATACCAAATAGGGCCAAGGAAACTACTTAAGATAAAAAACTAACAGGAAGGAGATGTGCAAACCATATCTGAACTTGTATTTACAGTCAACATTGAGACAAATTTGAATTATCTTCAGCCAAGGTCCCTTCTCTTCTTTACCAATCACCCAGACCACTCTGAATTAGGGCGTGTGGAGTTTCTCATTGCTTACTTACCATTTTTGTGCCACAGATCCCCTTTTCACAGAGAAATGGAACTTCCCAAATTGTGTGTGGATCACTGTGGACCACTCCTTTTCTCTATTACTTTCCTTTTAGTGAGTGTTGACAGAGGAATGAGATAGAGGCGAAAGGTACTAGGAACTATGGGGTTATTCCAAACTGACACCTAGATCTTGAGGCCTGCACCATGCAGTTATGCTAATAGGACACTACTAGAAGGGGCAGCCTAACCAGGGGCACAAGTAAAAGCAGTCTGGTATTTGGAAGATGGGCAGTGCTTCCAGGATTGAGCTGGACTGTTACAGAAGTGTCCTGTGTGTGCTATGATTCCTCAGAAATGTTTTAAGATATACTCTTATTCTCAGTGCAGTCACTGCTGAAGGGCTACCTTTCCAATTTTTGATGTTCCCATCTCTCAATAGCATGCAAGAGGGAAACATTCAGTCCAAGATTTCCAAGGAGTGTGGCAAAGGAAAAGGGAAGTTATCTGCTCACCTGAAATTTTTATTTGGGCTACTTCTCCATCTCCTCCTTCACTGTGTGCTCGCACCTCAACAACATATTCACCATCGCTGGGGACTGGGACCTCTATCGTGTGCTTTCCAGTGGAAAACAACTTGCCTTCATGCTGTCCATCTGGCCTATACAGTACCTAGGAAAGTCATGGTAAATTATTGAAATGTTGCATTTCCATGAAGATACATTTATAGATTTACAGTGTGTCAATGAAAAAGCAGTAGGTTTTTATTCACATGAAACATTATATATATATATATATATTTACATATACATATAATACACACACATACACATGCACATATATGTATATATATAAAATTAGTGGCTAATACAGCTTTTTTCCGTATTTACACAAGGTGAATCTAGAAAGGATGTTTCTCATTTTGTGTTACAAAATTATGCCACTTCTGAAAAATAATTTCAGCACTTACATGCAAAATAGGTAATTAAGTGATGGAGAATAATAATGCAGGCTGGCAGAGACCATCAAATAAAAATATAAGAACTAGCTGGGCTTTCTGACATAAAATTTATAACCACTTTCATAAATGAACCTATTATAAATTTTAGTATTAACTCTCAATGACGCTAAACTATTGCAAATGGAATGGTATATATTGTGGGACCTTTAAAAAAGATCCCACTTCTTTCTGAAAAAATCTCTATGAAACACTATTAGCAATTCCCAGGAAGGAATTCAACTCCTCAATCAAATTTGCAAATGAGAATATGATACTAATTTTCTTACTGACAAGCAAGCAGCAACATTAAACAGGAACTAATATCTGAAGATTTCGACATGTCCTATAGTCGGTATATACACTTGCTGTGGTTACAGAGTAACAGCATCTAATGATAGTAGAGGTCCCTTCCCTTCCTCTACCTTCCCAGATTTTAAAAGTTCATGTGTCAGGAACTGTAGTCCCCCTGGAGATGGGAAAGGAAAACTGGAACAATGCACACTGATATAAGGAAAAACTATAAAGCGTACAACTTTTCTAGCATTATTTTAAGCCAACAGACATTAAGTGTGATTATGTGAGAAATGAGGTTGTTGCAGTCACTGCTATGAACTCTCCCATAAAATGGTTTACCACTCAAATGAATTTCAGTGCCCCAATATTTTCTCACCATGTTGACTAAGCCCACTGGCTTTGCCCTAAGCCTACTGGATGGTTGTGATTGTTCAGCATGATACCTTTCTCTTCAGCATTCAAGTAGGTGTAAGCCTGATTACGTACAAAGATTCGACACTGTCTATAAAATGCACTGCATGAATCATACAGAAAGATAAAAAATATTTTCAAATATCATACTTTGTATCCTTCAACGGCAGATTCGTTTGACATTGCCCTCACGTGATCCCAGGTGATGATGTACCTTGAGCCAGATCTTACAGAACTGATAATTCTTGGACGTTGGCTTGGAGCTGAAAAGCAAAATATGTATAATGTACACATAAATGAGATTTCACAAATGTTCAATGGTGTTTTTATAAAGACATGTAAAAATGTGAAAATGGAAATTAGGTTGCCATATACATGAGCAAGGAATAGTCTCCTTCCTGGAATGAACTGCTACAGCTCCAGCCAGGCAATTTTGGATGGCTTTGTGCAGTGGCTGCATTGTGAGTCTGCATTTCTGTGTAGCCAGAATGGAAGTGGCCAACATTACCCTTCACTGTGCTGCTGCCCACGAGTGTTTGCTGGTATGCAACTACCTTCAGAAGCTCTCAGAAATGTGGTGTAAGCCGTATTTATTCACTGATATCAAATACTTAATCAACTATTTACAGCCATTTCTACATCATTGAACTCAGTTCAGCAGAAACCGAAGTACCCCACTGCAGAAACCATTAATCATAACTTACACAAAAAGCTTATAAAATGGACTCTTATTAATGAAGGAGGTGCAAGTTGCACAATACACTATTTACTGACAGAAATCCTCAAATCAGTTGCATGCATTTTTAGCCCAGATAACTGTGTTCTAAATTACACAAGGTACTTTTCTTACATTGTTCAGTCAATGCTAGTGCTAGGTATCCTCACTGAGTCAGGAGCAATATTCATAAACCTGTAATGGTATGTTAATGCTAGGGTGAGTTTCAGATCACCCACTTCTCAAGGTTGCCTGAATCTGCTGCTTTGCTGTTGATGAAAATGGCAGTTGGTCACATTTTAATCATCGGAATCCTTCTTGCTACCGAATAAACAGAAAGGCAGTGTATAGATGTCTAAGTAATAGCTGGTCTCAGCTGCTCACCATTTAGAATATTGTGTCCAGCTTTGGGATTCCCAATGCTTGAAAGACACTGGTAATCTGGAGTGAGTTCAACAAGAGCAATACCAACCTGGTGGGGATCTGGAACACCTCATTTGGGGAGGAAGGGTGAAAGAGCTGTGCTTGTTCACCCTGGGGGAGAGACAGTTTTGGAGGGGACCTAAGAGTCCCCTTGTCCCTGGATCAAAAAGGATTCAGGCTCTTGGATGGCATGGCAGGAGGATGAAATTGATTAAGAGTCTCAGACTACATGCTCAGAATAAGTAAGGGACTGGAAGGGGTTTCTCAGAGAGACTGTGCAGTCTCTATTCCTTTAGGTTTTCAAGATCCAGCTGGACAAATCCCTGAGCAACCTGATCTGAGCTTGTAGGTGACCCTCCTTTGAGCATATAATCTTAGCCTCTTTATTGCCTTTTGTAAGACATCCCCATCAAACATGGCAACAAAAGAGAGGAAGGAGCATTTTAGCAGAAATTTTCAGACTAACGAGCAATACCACATGAGGAGAGATCATCTATGATATGAATGAGAAGCCATGGTTGAAAACATAATGGACACGATTATGCTTAACCTAATGCTCTATTTACTTACGTGCTTTCCTGGTAACAACATCAATGGTGGTGCTGGGAGGTCCATAGCCTGCACTATTGAAGGCAGACACATCGACATGGTAGCGAGTGTTAGGCTTCAGGTTTTCCAGTTTGGTTGAATACTCTTGATTGCTCACCTGTACCCGCTGTGCAGCTGCTTCTTTCTCATGAGCAGCCCAGTAACGAATCTGCAAGCAAGCCAAGAGGAGGATTAAATTTAACACATTTAATCATAAAGAAATTTTACAAAAACAGATGTATTCCTATACTATATATTCAGATATAAGCCAGCTAAAAGAAATCTAACAGCAATGGCACAGAATTCCTTCTACAGGCTGTGATTTTAACCAAGTTGCGTATAGGCATAAAGAAACTGAAATAAATGTAGGATTTACTATGTATACTTTTCTCACAGTAGTATAACTTCTTCCCAGCTAAGTCACTAGAAGCCTGGGAGCTGGATAATGCCTTCAAAGAACAAGACTTTTTCTTCTTGCTCTTTTGTTTTTGCATTCTACTCTGACCTTTAGTATTATTTTCTTACACTAGTAGAGACTAAACTGATAAAGTTTTTGGTGTATTTTGTTTTGAATGTCTGAACAAATTTAGGCCTTTTGTACTTCTTTCTACAAAATGCAAGGCATTGAGTCATGTTAGCTTCATGTGTAGGTCTCGATAGGTGTATATAACCATTTTCTAGAGTTCTTCAGCTAAATTCAATCAGGTTTCATAGCACAATATGACATTTGTCAAAGTAGATGAACATGAAAATACTTAAAATATGGGACAAACGACTGTAAGCTTGTAACACCTTAAAAACCAAAGCCAATTAAAAGTACACAGAAATTCCATGAGGGTGTTTTTTTTTCCCCAAGAACTTGGTCCATCCTACTTTAATTCATTATGCATTACAAAGCACCAGGTGAAAACAGTGTAATTCCTATGGAGTGATGCCATGCCATACAGTCCCTCACATACACAGGCCTAATCTGCATGACCTTGTGAGATGTGAATGACAGTGAAACACTGTCAGTCTCTGGGTCTTGTCTGGTTTATAACCATTTGCATAAGACTGAATCACTGCACAAACCTGAAAGTGCAGAAATGCAATGTGCCTATTACATTTTGGTTCTGAGAGTTTTTACCTCAGCATTTCTGCTCAGCTTCTGCCTGACTTCCTAATGATTTTTGTGTATGCTACATGAAAGCATTTTAAATTTTTTAGGAAGAAGGTAATATTGTTGGTAAATTCAGGCTCTAGGAAAAATCTTACTTGGTAAGACATTATTGGTGACATGAGGTATCCTGTCATCTTGTATTTTAAGTAGTAACTGCTTTAACCTTCTGTTCTTCTGACATTGTCCATGAAAACTTCATTTAAGGAATAGGTTAAAAAACTGAAGTCAAGGTGTTAATATCACAGCTCTATTCTTTACAAGTTGTGCATACAACCCTTGTTTAATGAGGCTTCATTTTTTCGCATTTACATTTAAATTACAATATTTAATAAAAATATTGCTTTACTTTATCTTAGAACACATGATGTGGTTGAATAAGGAGAGATGCAGGCGATTTAGCAGGGGATTTCTCTTTATCTACTTCAAATGTCTTTGGACATGAGAACAGTATCACTACACAGAGATCACAGTCAATTAAATACTTATTGTAGCTTGTCTCTTATAAATGTTTTTTGCCACAGTCCTTCCCACCAGTGTTACAGGTTACTCACTGATTATTATATATGTGACATCTTAGTGGCCTTTGTCATTCTTTCCTGCTGCAGGGAGAATCACTTTATCTGCAGACCAAACTGGCTTCACTTTTTAAGTTCAGCATGCATACCTGATTTTCAGCAGGCACAAAAAGATAATCTTCAGCTCTATATGTCCTGCATTTTGTTTAGAAAGTATCATCCACTAGCATCCTAAACACTAGCATCCTAAACTGTAATTTAGGCAATCACACTCATAACATTTGTACTTACAAAGATGGCTATTTTCCTGAGTAAACAGCCTTTACCCTAAAATGAGTGAGGACTCTGCATCCAGTACCTTCTGCAGGCTTCAGCTATAGAGTGGTAACCTGAACCAGATGAATGGTTTCAAAGTGGCATGGACCTGAAACTGACAGCCATTTCAGCTGAAGGTCTGATAGCGATCTTCAAGTCAGAGTTTCTTTTATATAATTAACATATGGTTCTAGATAAGCAGGTCTGGTTGAATGCAGCCAGCTGTACACCATAAGGTGTTAACTGTAAGTGGCTGACTCAGGTGAGAGAGGGTGTATACATCAGGAACTAGAGAACGTCATGTCTACCTCTGTCTCTAAGTTCAAACAAGTTTCTAGCCTGCAGCAACAAGATGTCTGTAAAGTTCTAGGTGGCTAAAAGTTTCTTAACCATTACAGCACCAATAGCAGTTTTGTTGTTGATTTTAGCTGGCCACTGAAAACTAATTAATTATTTTTTAGAATGATCTATTATGTTAATTAAGTAACAGCTTTACCTAAAGATAGATAACACACTTTATATGAAGCTTTTATTTATCATGTGGCATACTCTGGAAGCCTTTGAATTCCTCTGCCTTGCAAAGCTTTTTACAATCTTAATGTTTGTTTGCAGTACAGAGATGCTAATGGTGTAAAACAAAAGTAATACAGAGCATCAAACAAGGCCAACAAGAACTATGAATGAAAATGCAAATTTCTTCACTGAGAACATATGACATTTCAGACAGAAGTAATATAATTTTAAAATTAGATAAAATTTCAATCCCAAATACAATTGTTCATGGCTACAATGTTGTGGAACTTTACTCCTATAGTGTGTGAGCTATATGTCACGAACACAGAAAGTTCTTCTCTATTACACAGCCGTATTTATATATTTGGAAAATTTTAGCAACTCCTGGAAAAGAAAAAAAAATATTACTTCCCTGAAAGCTAAGAAAACTACTGTCTTCTTTATACTATTCCTACATTTCTCACTTTATATTTAAATAATTTCAAACATTCTTGAAATAATTTGGAAATTTCTTTCTTGCCTCAGGAATTAAACGTGTCACATTGCTTCAAGAGGTCGTATTTCCCCACTCTACTGAGCAGCCCCTCTCTCTTTTTTTAAAGAGCTTATATAGTAGCCCCAGCCAGCCTTCTAATTCCTGGTGCTCTGCATTTACTTTGTTAGGGTAATCTATAAGCAATGAAACCCCAGAGAACACAGAAGGGGATTTCAACCAAACTCTATGGAGTTTTTGTGGGAAATAAGCCAATTGGGATTTGTGTGAAGGAATGCCTTAGCCATCATGAATGCAGCCCTCTGTGCGAAAATCAGGGAAAAACCTGCCTTTCATGGTCTTCTCCTCTATTCAAACTTCAATATACTGAAGCTGTAAGTGTCATGAAACAAAAGCTTCCATATTCTTGGAAGTTCTACATAGGACTGACACAAAAATATACTTTACTCATATTAAGAAATAATGCTAATAGCATATTTCAGTCAACAAGAGACAATGGTGGTGAGTAGTGATAAATTTTTTTAATAAAATAAACCTACATCTATTACATAAAAGCATCATAAAATACAGATATTATTGCTGGTGCTGGATACACTGCAGAGATGTGGCTGTTAGAAGTCTATTGTAAGAACTTATAAATCTTAAATCCTCTGTATGGATGGAGATAGTTTTCCTACTTTATCTCTTCTTTAAGTGTGAGCTGAGGATACTCCTCTGTAATGGCAAAATGTATCAGCTCACACTCATCACCATGGGGGCAGTCGTCCTGACAGTATGCATTTAGTGTCAGGAAAATCTGACTCCTCCTGGTGTGAGAAGCATTGTGTCACAGGTGAAATACCTCAGGTTCTCTGCTCCCAGGGTACTCCCACCTCTTAAACTCTAGCATTCAAAAGTCAATTATGCAATTTTCAAGTAACGATAAAGACCAAAAGGAAACTGAGAAGGTGCTCTGGTGAATGATGGTTTCTATTAACCTGTGTAACATCTGAGCAGTAATTTAAAGGTAACTATTGTAGTATTTATCAATGCCAATAGACACAGAGCCTTCCAGAGATAGTCACTAGAATTTTATAATGCTGTTTGAATACTCCTTCCACCACAACTCTTACTGCAACTTCACAAATGCTATCTGTGGCCTTAACCGTCCAGAACAACCCTCTCTATTTTTTTCCCTGTCCTATGGCTCCTTCAGGACTCATGGGGTTTCTGATCTTCAGGAACACAAGCCTTTCTTTCCATTCTCAGTGAAGAAGCATGGACTTTCCTTTTGCTGCCTTCCCCTCTACTAGAGTGAGACTGGTGATTGCCCTGGGGAAAGAGATCTTATTGAGGCAGTAATTTGGGACCACCAGCCTGTTTATCATCTAACCAGACAGAAATTTTTACATAGTCCTGATAATTAGAAGATTGCCCTAGAAAAACAGAGTGAAAAAAGGAAGAAATTTATATTCTAATGCAGCTGCTCACTGTGCATGTACAAGCCAGTCAGTTCACACTGGATTTGTGAAAGTGTATTTCTCCAGGAATAGGTGGATGAAACTACACTACAGCTATCAAAACAAGGCCACACCCCAAATGTCCATAGACCCTGTAACATAGTCCATTCCCAGGATATCCCATCTTTCTATCAGTTATTCTCTTTTCAGCCCAAAGATCCCCTACATTTCTTATTTTTTTCCTTTTTTTCTATTGACTGTTCCATTCATCCTAGTCTTTCCTGCTAAATCCTCTCCCCTCCCTTCTTCCCCTGCTGGCCCCTGACACAATTCAGACATCTTTACGTCAAATAAGGCAAAATTTTTAAAAATTGGCCAAAAATGGGTTGCCTATGGGCATGTTTTCCTATTGTGTTCTTTCCACGTTCATCTTTGCCCCACCTGCTTTACTACCTTATTCCCTACCACAGCTCTGAACATCCATCTTCATGGTCTATCACAGCTGTAATCCCAGCCTCTATCAGCACTCCTTGTTGCTGCTCTATCCACCAGAGAGAGCAGTTGCCCCTCTCCACCAGTTGCCACTCTCTACATTCCCAGAAGTGCCCTGGTGTGTGCCTGCCAAGTGTCTGCCCAGGTCATTCTGCATGTGAAGGCTTCAGTTTCTGGGCAGACTGTCCAGCCTGGGAGTGCAACGCTGCTACAGAGCTGTCCAGGCTGAGCTCACAGAGCTCACATCAATTTGTCTATCCTATTCTAGCTGCAAAATCCCTATGACACACCAAACCAGTGGGCTGCTTTAGTAAATGAGGAGTTACCACATTAGTGTCTTAATTTCAAACCCCAGCATCCTCTGTTTAAGACTTTATGTCTGTACTGCATAAAATCAAGCTTTACATGGGACACTATTCTTGTTGTAGTATTGAAAAAATTTTACATAAATCTCATGGAGACAGAAACAGAGATCAGGAAATAAAAAAAAAAATCCAAGTACTACTTATTTATTCATAGATTTTAATTTAAAAAATACATTCCATAAGGTTACTCCTCATTTGTATGTCCTTATTTTGGAATACAGAGGACATTTTCAAGTAGCAGACAACTCAAATCACAAGGCAAGTCTTACAAACTAAACTTACAAACTAAAGACCCAAACCCCTATTTTGGGTTGCAGCCAGAGCAAACAGATTGTATACTGCAGAGTTTGTCAGCATCCACTGTGCATGGATGATGTTAAGACTTCCTTGCTAGAGTACTACATGGCCATTTCTCATTGCACACAGCCTGTGGCTGTCGTCATCTCTGCAGAAGGACAAGAACAATTTTCACCAGTAACATCATTGAGATGGACCAGATGGAACATGCCCCAAAAGCTCTTCTTCATGTGGAGAATGGGAACCATCAAGAAAACATCAATGTCCTGCACAGTAGCAGTGTCTCTATTATACTGGATTGTGGGCATTTGTCAAGTAGCCCCACTTACCATATGATTTGGGAGTGAAATATATTAAAACCTACTGGTAATTTAAGTGGGCCAGGGTTTAATTAGTTGAATTTCAATATGTTTTAAGAAGTTATAGATAGGCATTCAATTACATAAAAAATTTTCTTTCATAAAATAATGGAGGCTTTTATTAGTTGCAAAGTGCAAACATACATTTCTTAATCAATTTTATATTCTGAAATATGTAACATCAATAATCTGTTTCCCAAGATGCAAAATCTGCATGGAACATGCTAACTAAAGAGAAGTGAACCCTAAGAGATGGAATGCCAAAGTAGGAATTATTGTTGGCTATAACTACTGATAGTAAATAAATAAGAAAATTCACAGTGTCACCACTAAACTCACCTGATATCCTTCCACAGATTTATCAGAAACATGGTGCCAAGAAACAGACATTTCAGAAGATGACAAAACTTTTACACTCACATCTGTAGGTACTTCAGTTGGAGCTGGAAGATGAAACATATGTTAAACATTCAATCTGATCCTGTGGTAATGTTATGCTTGTTTACAAGGACTCTTCTCACTTTAGTATTTTATATTGTTTTCAGTATTTTATATAATTTTCCTGACTGAGGAAGTCACTGAGCCAAGTGTTAGTCTTTAATCTGGTTCTCCTTGAATAAACTTCAAGTCCAGTGATGATCTGTAAGGAAAATGACTCTGTAAAAACAAAGCAATGATCCTATTACTTGGCTCAGACTACATATTTTTATGCTTCAATGGATTTCTTCCTGAAATTTGTGTAAACTGAAAAGAGTCTTTGATAAATAGAATGAGGCATTCAGTGATCTTTTACTAAGTGGGACAGCAGCTCACATATTACACACACCAGATTTTTAAAGTTAGTTACACGCAAATACTTGTGCTTATCACTTAGCCCTAACAACACATTTTTTTGTGAGAGCAGATATTAGATACACAGATGTCCAGTGGCATATAAAAACTTGAACATAGGTGTGAAATACTCCAAAGCACCCTTCTGTAAGGTGTACACCATAAGGTTGATTTTGTTTGCATTCTTAGTTCTGAACATCAGCCAACACAGAGTACAGACCATCATAGTGTGAAAGACTTTTATTCAGGGCTTAGAATACTAAGGTCTAGTTTCATTTCACTGCTGCTTGAATTTTAAACAAGGTAAGTAGGAAGGCAATGTCTGTAAAAGATAAAGTTTTCCAAGCTAACAACAGTTCTCTGTCATGAATTTTTTGAAACAAGTTGCAACAGACAGGCATGGCAGACCCAGCTGAGGAAAGTTTTCATATACTTAATCTTCCAACTGGGCATCCAGTCAACTATGCATCAAAACAGCCACTGCTAAGAAAAAAAAATAACTAACATCTCTCATGAAAAGTGTCCTAGGTAACAAAATAATCTTATATGCAAAGTCACTTTTTGTAATTGTCTTTCAATGGCTGTTCATAATGCAAATGTCTAATTAAAAAATTATACATTATTACAAAATTGTTTTCACAATGACAGGAATTTAGATAAGCAAGAGACCTGTGCACTTATTACTAGCCATCATTACTCACTACTAGCAATGGCAGATATGACTAGCAGTTGTCAGACATGGAACTTGGCTTATTATTCGTGGGAACACAGAAATTCCCCAGTCACTGAAGGGAATAACAATGCCCACAGTTACAACTAGAGAAACATAGATCTATTACAGAATATACAACTTAGTGAAACTGTCACTATATTTATGTACACATGGATATTTATACAAATCTGTATGGAATATTGCATGACTATATTGGTTTAAGATTTCCCTAATACCTTTGAGAAGTTGTGTTGTTTAACAGTAATAATACCACTTGCTAAAACTCAAAGGTACAGTAGTACAGGCAGAATAGTTGTAATCATTTAATCTATTCCCAAATCTCTGTCAGATTCTTTTCTATTGTATCAATTACAGAACTTTCCAAAAATTTTCATACTAAATAGTTTCATCTGCCAGGGCTTTTGCTCATACAATACTCTAACAATATTTCATCTGCTCATACTTCTTTATGAGCTAAAATAATTTATATCCTTATTTGTCATTTATGATCAATAAATATTTTGCAGCCTCTTCTGAGCCAGAAATACGGCATCAGTTGCTTTCCTCCAGCCTTCTAATTCAGTATTTCTAGCAATTTTTCCAAAAGGAGAAATCACATGGTCATCAAAATATACTTCTTCACTGAAAATACAGTGAATATTCTAAGTGAAACTATAAAAAGTTCAGGCTGGCAGCCAGTAAGCACACTAAAAGTTATGAAAGTGATTTTGTTCACATCCCGATGCCAGGAGACAACACTCAATGCTCTTCAGAGTAATTTCCATTATATCTCTTGGAAAAATTCCTTCTAACCTGCCCTGAAGTTCCTGGATTGGATATAGGCAGTAGTCAGGGTCACAGCTCTGCACAGGAGCTGTGAGCACTGCTGGTAAAGTTTGTACTCATGTTTGAAATCAAAGGAGTAGGTTCACTGAGCTTCTATTTCTTTTGCAGCCTGCATCTGGCATCATTTAACCATAAATGCTTTTTATCAGGTGACTGGACTTTGCTAAGTGGCAGCAGCCACTCAAGTGACCTCCTTATCTGGAAGCTGGCACTACTGCACATTTGCTTTTCCTCTGTCTTTTTGAGCTACTAGGCTCTATCATGTCCCTGAACTTAGAGACAAACACATTTGCTACTCCTGACATGGTATGGATAATCCTAACATAAACACTGGGAGCTTATCAGTCAGTTGTCTATAAAGTCTCTGAGCAAGGATTTCAGTGTTATTTGACTGATATTGTTTTCATTGCACCATAGCTATTTCCTAACACATTTATACAACTGGAAAAAAACTCTCTGTGTTGCTGCAGCAGCAGTTGAAGATGATTTCCTAAGGAGCACTTTCCTGAGAAAAAAGATTAGTATTATCCTCATCAGCCAGCTTGGTATTGAGGGCTCTTTTTTCTTTTCTCTGTGTGTGGCCGATTTGTGAGCAAAGTTCCCATTAGTGCTAATGGGAACCATGAACATAAATCTTCCATAAAGTACACAGAGTACAGAAGAAAATCGGAAGTGTGAGAATGTTATCATATCCCTCCTCTTGGCTCTTTGGTCTACATCAGTTGACTTTGTGAAGGAGATTTTTCTCTGTGGAAAGCAAAATACTAGCAATTCTTTGGGCTTCTGGTAGAAATTAATAAACTGGATTTTTTTTAGAACAGGCTTGTGTGATGCTAATGCAATTGAAGATGTATATATTTCTCCTGATTTAAGGTAAACTTTATTCCAGTACCTTCTCTCTTCTGCTAAGTTTGAAAATGTCATTTAAACTTCAATCCTAAAGATCACAGCATGTAAAATAATTACAGTAAGAATTAGGAAAAATATTTTAATGGAATTTGAAAGAGGTTTCTATTAAATTACTCACTTGATAGCTCTAGCATGCAAACCAGAATAAGGAATGTAACAGGGATAATTATATGAGATTCTAAACGTGCTGGAAATGTAACTAGATACAATTGAACTATCATTCCTTCACAATTTTGGGCTAAATTCTGATACTGATCTACTAACATACTAGGCTTTAGTGTGGTCTGTTAGGAAGAAGAAAATTTAGCATACGTCAAATACATGATTTAAGATTAGAGAGACATTGATGAATAAAGATCTAAATGTTTTAGGCAACCACTGTGAAGACAATAATTTCTTTTTCGATATTCTGAAATTTCTTAACAAGTTGTGTGAAGAATCTTGCATGCTGCTGTGTATTGCTTATTGTCAGCAAGTACAGCCAAGTGCTCTGCATTACAAAGAAAGCAGAGTGGAAACTGGCTGTTCAGAACAAGTTTTTGTGCAAGCAATGCATACTCTCCCTGCTGAAGATGTATCCTGCTATGCAAATCAGTGAAAAGGACCAGGTTCTACTGATGTTGGTAGTGCTGATCTGGACCCACAGTGTAAAACTCATCTGGGACATTTACTCACCATCTTGTGCTGAATAAATTACAGCAGTGAGACTGAAAGGCCCATCTCCTTTGTTGTTAAAGGCTTTCACTTTTACTTGATACTGAGTTGAAGGGGGCATTGATTCATCCTTGTGGACATATCGGCCGATTTCAGGATTAGTAACTGTAACTCTTCTCCATTCTTTCTCACCAAATGGCTTGAAGGCCACTATATAACCAAAATTATTGCCATAGTGGTATTCTCTTGACAAAGGCTGCAGAGACAAAAAAACAAAAAAAAGTTAATTTTTGCTAAACAGCTAGGTCTAGAATTAAATAGAAACAATGCAGAAAGTATTGATATGTACATTGTAAAAACACTGAACTAAACCTCAATTTTGTCCTGATTTCCTTCAATGGCTTACTTCCACCCCCTTTATAAACAGGCCCTCTTAGATCTGCAGTATTAGCATATTTCCTAGGAAAACATTTTAAGGTCATTTTCCTCATCTGAACTCAGTGCAACACACATAATGTTACCTCCCACAGAAAGAAACCAAGAATAATAGTGTAATAAAAAATCTGTAGCTAGCAAAAAAACCCTAAGGAATGAGGCACAGCAAACATGTAACACAGACATATGATGCCAGTATATGGGTCCGTGTATGTGTGGAGATAGATATTCTTGCAAATATCTATAAATGAAGAGAAAATCTGTGTGGCTGCCTCAAATTATATTAATTTACTGAAACTTTGTCATCTAGGCAACTGGCACAGCTGATAAAGAGAAATGGACACATTCAAAGAATGACTCATCCTACCACTTTTCACAGATGATGGAGGGGATCCAGCTGCTGATTTAGATCACCTAGCTTCTAACTGGTAAATCTTTTAGTGAAATGACTCCCACTTTCAGTACAGGCATTAAGGTACCTATGTAAAATTTTTCTTAAAACTATTGCTAATTTCCTATACCTAGGAATACTAGAAAGTATGAACTTAAGGAAAACAATCTGCCACAATGGATTTTTCTTCTTTTACCAATGCTCTACATTCAGTTATTCCTTCTCAGACCACGGAGCTTTTACCACAACTATTAGACACTGCACCCAACCAGCCAAAATCACATAATTCATCTGTGCAACAGGAGGTTGACCAGAAGTATCCTTTAAAAACAAGCTTCCTGGATCACCCTTTTTTCTAATAAAAATTTCAAAGAGATGAAATAGCTTATCTTGAGGCAAGAAGGTCTTGGAGCAGAGACAGAGAGAGTAATTATTCTCCTTAGGTGTTTGCCCACTACTGCAGCACTTCAGCTAACGTGTGGAGATATTCTGAGCAAGGTTTTATGAAACTTCTATGTAGCTGATCTTCTGAATCTAACAATGTAACTAGCTGCTTAAAATAAACTAGAATTCAATCTCATATGCCAAAGTAAGCAGACTGGATGAAGCCCTAGCCTCAGAATGATTTTCAGCCAGAGCAAACTTTAGAAAGCCAGGACTGGCACTTAAAAATATATTCTGAAAGGTCTTATATGAAGTTTGAAAGCAGTTTTCCCTCCAATGGCTGCACATAATAAGTAGGTGTAAGCAGCTGAATAGTTTGTATAATCCACTGAAAACTTTGAAAAAGAAAATGGGAGAGAGAAAGACAAATTGGGAAGAATGAGGAAGAATGGGCATGCCACTCCTAGCTCTCCTTCTCAGTCCTCTTTCAAAACAAGTCTTAGAAGAGCTTTGATTGCATCTCTGGCTGTCTCATTCAACCTGGGCTTATGAATCATAGCAGAAGCTGAAAAGGGGTTGGCAGCAACATGTGAACTGCCATACATTTTGTTCTTCTCTTCTTAATTAAGGACTATTTAAGGACTATTTATTATGCAAATGTCAGCACATTTGGGGAAATCAATATATATTTTTATCTTAGCCTTAAAGATAGATATATTGTTGTCTGTCAGACTGTGTGAATCTAAAGTCTCTATTTAAAAACCCTTGCTAGAAATAGAAGATTCTTGGGAAATAAATACTTGAAGCCATGCTTCATTTGTCTGACTAAAGGAGCTACTCAGAACAGACGTGAAAAGCATAACATTTGGTAAGAGAAATAATGAGAATATAAATCTGCCTGAGTGTACAGGAAATACTAAACGGTCTTGTACTTCTGATCTTGCATTAATCGCTATTGTCCTGGTTATATTTTCTTTGTTTAGTTTGGTCACAGCCAAGTTATCACTGTATTGGAAATTGCATGGGTACCAATCTTTACATAAAATGCAGGAAGCAGCTCTGTAGTTTGTTAAAGCTTTTAGAAGAAAAGCTTGTGAAGTAAAATAATCTAGGTCTTCTGCATCTGTCCATTGCATGTGTTCTTTTGCTTTTCAAAATAAGAGACCAGAATTAAGCCAGTTAGGACACATTTAATTCCTAACCTATTATTAGGGGAACTAAGATACAACCTTTCCCATATATTGTCACAGAATTGTGGACCTTCTTTTTCAGAAACTTATAAATATTTTCTTTACTACTAAAATACTTAGGAAGACTGAATAAATATTTTGGACTCAATGAAAAAAACCAAAAAAAAAACCCAAAACCCCAAAACAAAACCCACCCAGGAAAGCCCAAATCTGATAGCTCAAAGATATAGCTGGTTATTTCTGTCATACTTGAGAACTTTCACAGACATATGATCAATCCTAAGTACAAAAAGAAGGAAATATGCATATGGATTAAAATCTGCATATTCATAAGGAGAATCCCTACACAACAATACATGCTATTGGAATTAAGACATCTTTACATTACTTCCCACAAGAAAAAGCGCTCTTCCTAGAGGTAATTCAGATGCTATATGAAACAACTATTCCCCAAAAGACACAAATGGCATAATGTGCCTTTTGTATCTCATAGCCTTATGACAGTGAACAGAGAGGTCAACACAAAACCAACTTGGTAATTTTCTCAAGCATAACATAACCATCTCTCTTTGCCAGAGGTAATGCTGCTGTGACTCTGTTTATCCTGGATACTGATAGGCTCTGACATGAATCCAACAATTATTTTTTTAAATTTCTTCTCCCTAGCTTCACCAAATACCTGCAGTAGATTTCAATTCTCTCTTCATGCTACTTTTGCCTCCGCAACTTTGTTTATAAATCCTTATCCCCTCTTGTGCTGCGTTTTGCTTTCCTCTTTTCCCTTCTTGCTTTATTTATATCCACAGTATAGGTAAGTTTTGAAAACCATTGCTTCAACAGAAGAATGAAGACTGCTTTTAATGATGAATTATCATAGCCAGCATGTGTTTCAATCTCTTTGTTTTAGAATGTTTTAGATGATATTCTAGAAATGTCCAGCACATAAACCCATAAGGTACTCTCTTCCCCATTCCTTTTCATGTATTTTTTCATGAGAAAAGTCTGAAAACCTATATATTATGTACAAATCCTGCTCTCACAAGACCCAGAGACAAACCATCCACAGGTTTCAGGAGGAGCAAGATCAGATATGAGATAGTACAGGTTTCATGCCATCTTGCATGTGCCATACTCACCATCCATGTTATTGTCAGCTCTCGATTGCTTCCACCCCCTCCTCCAACATCAGAAGGAGCCACATTAGGAGCTAGTGAAACAGAAGAGACAAGAAAAATTACTACATAGTATGCAGGAGACAGCTGCAAGGCCAATGAGCACACGTGGCACACCCAATTAAAGTAATGATGATGAGCAATCTGCCAAGACTAATGTACAGCTACTGCTTCAGGAAACATGCTCTAACCATAGCTAGCAATCATTCTTCCTTCTCCCTGTATTATCTACAAATATTTAACTGAATATTCAAGAATGGAAAATTTCTTGTAAGTCTTCAAAGAATCACACTGTGCATTGTTCTTTCCCAGATGTTGGTATGCCAAGTGCTCAAGCACTGTGGACTTGTATGTGTAATTACCTTAACACACTGAGATCAGTTCACCTACTTCAATGGATCTACTTGCCATGTGTAAGGTTAAACCCATGGGTCTATCTTTGAAGCACTGGCAGTCTAACTGTATTCTAGATTAGTGGAACATGTATTCTTGATTAGTGGAACATGTATTCTTGATAGTCATGTTCAGGATGGGTAGATGTACCTAAGCAAAGCTGCCATAACACTCTATAATTTACCAATTGCATTTTACACTGCTATTCTGGGTAATGAAATACGATTTGTTGATCCAGCATTGGTGCACAGCTGGGTGGTAAAGCATGATACTTTTGAGGACTCCATTATATATAATTTCTATATTGTCATTTCTTTCATGATCAGGCATTTTCTCCACTTATCAGTGAAAGCCATAAGTCTTAGTGCTAAAGCACTATGTAAGTAAAATGTTTGCTAAGGCCTTCTCTGACAGTCAGCTGAAGAGGAACACAAAACAGAGCAGAACTAATGTTTTCAGACAGGATAAATAACATGTAAAAGTAAATTTGAAATTTAAATAAGCATTCACTGCATGGTTTGCAATATTTATTTCTGGCCTTTCTGAAAACATATTAGTTAAGATCAAGACTAAACATACATAAGACAATTTGAGAGAAAGCTGGAGTTTGTTACTTGACCTTGTAGTCTCACTACCTATTATAAATATATAGATTTAGAGCTATGTTAGAAGCAGAGGGTTGCTAGAATAGTAGAATAGAATTGCTTAAATAGTCAAAGAAGATAGACAGGCTGCCAAAGAACTGAAAAAACCCCGACTGTTTAAAGTCTAACAAGTCATTCTTTTCTAAATATTCTTCCTCGCTCTCTCAACCATTAAACCCAGGTTTCTCTCTCTATTAACATCAGGTAACTAACTTGACAACCATACTTAAACAATTACTCTAATGCACCTAGAAGCTAAAATACATAAAACCAGACCCTGATCCATTGGATTTCTAGAAATCACTGTGAAATGTTACTGATGAAGCAAGCTGTTTCATTAAAAATAAAAAACATTGCGCATAGTCTTAGCATGCTAATAAGTTACTGAAATTAGTTATCCACCAGAAGAAAGACTTCAAAATTGAAAAAGACACTGACAACTTTTAAGTGTAACAGACATTATTTGTCGTCCACATAGTACAACAAAGAAACAGCACTGTTTGTTGCTGCTTAACACAGAAAATGTTAATAACTACAATATGTGGACATGGCTTGTTGTTTGTTATTTATCTTTTTCAGAATTACATGAAAATCACATTCAGTTGTGCATATTACTTCTGTAGTACCATTGCAATTGACAGTGCAACCGAAATCCTATTGCTGCTTATAACAAATTCCAGCTTCTGGCAGAAAACCCACTTGGGCACAGAAGTTGATCTGTAAACTGTGAATTATTTATAGCCTGTTTTGACATGGCAAGAAGTGCTGACTGATGCCTAAGAAAACTACATTACCATTTTCCGTGGTTTGCCAAAAACTGTCTCACAGTCTGCCAGAGCACGGTGCTGTGCCTGGGGAGTCAGACAGCAGACTAAATAGACCACTTCTTGCAAAAGAGGTACATCCTGCTACAAAACTGGAAAGTACGCCATTTCTGGGGAGGCTACAAAAATTCCATGAACATGGCACACAGAAAACTGCAAGATACTACCCCTATTCCACCTGTTATCCTTAAATATGCTCTGAGCTATTAACACTGAGTAACCACAGTGATAAGAGAGTGTGTTGTGTTGGATAATGTCACATACGTGACGTGAAGTAAGAAGACACCAGACCAAAGCTTAATTCACAGAAAATCAGCATTATCCAGTAGAACTCACATCCTGTCATGTATTCTTTAGTTAGAATATATACCAAATGGCAAATGGACATTTCCCTGGTTAAATGCATGCATGTTTTTTCCTAAGTCCTGAACCATGGTCCCAAACATGTGCATGCACTCATACACACATAGTCTGGCTGACAGATACAGGGGGGAGCCTCTGAAAGATGCAGTATGGTTCTGTTTCAGCAATGGAGACAGATTTGCCCTATCATGTTTCTTTTCTGGCTGCTTGGATGTTATCACATCTTCATTTTTTGGTACTTCCTTACTACAATCTGTAGTACTGGGTGGCTGAAAATATATCCTCTGCATACTGGATCTTATAAACTGTTTTTTTAAAGTAAAACCTAAAATTACCAAACTGGTGAAGAAGACTGGGAAAATTAAGAAACACATTTAAAAAACCCTGACATTTTCTGTTTACGTACGAGCGCCTTCAGTTCTAATCCTCTGTGACGGCATACTAGGTTCTCCTGTCCCCAGAGTGTTTGTTGCTATTATCCGGAATTCATATTCCATCCATGGAATTAAATCGATCACTGTAGCAGATTCCATATTTCCTTCAATATCTGATGGGTCTAAAAAAAAGATTAAATGCCTCAGAAAACTTAGCATTTTCATTATAAATTAGAAATCAGAATTTTTCATTAGAAAGCATTTTCACACTTAGGTCAGCAACAGTGTAGTTGATTGTGACAAAACTTGCACTATTCTACAACCACACATAGACAACTAAAAGGAAACTTGATGTTGTACATTAAGAATATCACATTTACAAGGAGTACCACATCAGTGATTGGGAGTTTGGAAACTATGACACTATCTTGGATAAACCCTTATTGACTTCTAAGTTTAATTGGGTGTGAACTAGTACATGTAGTTATGAGATTTGCTTACTAATTACATATTGTAGCTGTAAAATTTCATTTTACCTACAGACAAATGTAATGAGAAACCTGTAATGCAGAAACAGTAAAATAAAAGCTCATTACATGGACAGACAAGGGCCAGACATGTAGGTTTCAATCAATTGATGAAGACTGGTTTAAAAAATGTGGTCCTAACGTAATTAGTGAGCATGTTATAACTTGCTATCTGGGTCTGATCAACAAAGATAAATGTTCTTGTAATTCCTGTGAAAAGACTTGTTATTGCCATAAGGATGAGCTTCTTTATCATAAATAAAATGAGTAACTCATGACTGTCTGCAATTCATAGACAATAGGGGTTGTTTCTATAGCTGTCTGCAGCTATGGAAAGACAGAGGATTTTCATTTATATACAAACAAAAGTTGTTTGTCAAATTAGAGTCTTGTGTTCAGAGGAGGATGAGAACTGAGATATTCTGCACTGGAAAGGCAACAGATTTGGAATTAAAATATAAATGCAATGGCTGCAAAAAAACCAGGCAACAACAATGTACACACTAGATGTTGACACCACTTCCCTCTTCCTAATGATCATTAAAATTTCATTCCAAAGTGAGGTCTTGAAGGAGAATGGAACACACTTTCCATTTTTCTTTCTACCTGCCCACCTCCCTCATCCTTACTCAAATTATTTTTCTGTCTATTCAGTAAAACTACTGCAAACCTCCCATGTCATCCAAATTGTGAATTAAATTTAATGTCCCTTCTTGAGCTACATCTGATCTCTTAAGTTAATTTTACTGTCCCACAGATTCCCAGAAAAACTGTGAACACTTGGCACAAGGAGAACCTAATCCCCCTTACTGGAAACAGCAAGATAAATATAAAAAACTTATTACATAATCCATTCATACATATTTCCGTACTGTGAAGTAAAATACACTTCTTTCACAAAACACACTCAGTATTATGAAACCTGAGATGAATGATTTGGTTGGGGGAATAATGCTAGTAGTAATAATAACAATATTTCCAAAATGCAATGCCAAAGTATATTTTCTTTTTTCACACATTGCAAATGAGCAGCATTAACTGATAGCCTAAGCTTTTGGTGACAGATCAATTTGGACTGCTCATCATGCTTCATTAATCTGAAAGTTAACACTGAATCAAAATGCGAGCAGCTCAGCAATTAAGTAAAAGCTTGCAGGGATGCCAATGATGGTTACTTGCAGAAATGCTATACCTCCTTCCTAGCTATCAGTTTCTGATCAGTTTCTAAGAAGGAGCTAGGCTCCTGCATAGAACAAAACAAAGGATTCAAAAGAGGCCCTTTGCCTTCTTAGGGTTCGTTGTTTATTTCATGGTGGTCCAGGAGCAAAGAGGAAGATGGAATCAGGAAGTGGTCTTATCTAGGAGAAGGGGAGGAAGGAAGCATTGGCCTTCTGCCAATGGGATAGAAACAGAGGGGAAGGGTTAAACTATGGGACATTTACAGGGGTCTTAGGACAAACCATTCCTTATACCTTTTAGATATTGGATTACAACAGTTACTATGGTGATTTTACCTATTTTGAGGGAATCATCCTATTTATGAAAATTCCTAAGTGTAGCTCAAATGAAAAAGTAATGATTTAGAAATCACCAAAACAGTTAATTTCAACTTTTCATAAATTAATAATGTATATCTTTTGTGTTAGCGCATTTAGAAAGGAATTCAACAATCTAGAGTCCTCCCTGTCCCACACAAAATGTAAATTCCACTCAGCATTCTTCAGGGTAAGATTCAAAGTCTGACTGAATGTCGCAAAGACTATCTCATTAATTCTGAGAAGCAGAGAACTTCAGTGATGCAGAGAAGTTCATTCCATTATGCTTATAACATTCAAAGTAGGAATCTTCCCGAGAAGTGAGAGGAGTGGTTTCAAATCTCTGCTCTGAATCAGACAGAATAAAGATCTGAAACCAACACTTATGTCAACTCTTACACCTCCATTTCCAGTTCCAGTAACACACAGGACAAAACAGCATCAGTTGCCACCTGGAATTCTTCACATTTCCTTATCTTCTTTAATTGAAAACTACAGAATGAATAAGAAATAAAATTAACTTATCCTAAGAAAAGCAGAGGCTAGCCTAAAAGGAACCTCCCTCCTGCATGTTTTGTTACTGAACCAAAGAATCAGTTATTTGATCAGCTCTAATTTCTACTTTTTTTTTTTTTTCAAGTTCAAAGAAATCCATTCTACAGAAGCCATTAAACAAGATTAAGAGATAACAAGGGGCTGGGGAATCTTCTGGGTTTATTTTCCAAACTGTTTTGACATAAAATATATCAGTTCTGGCTGATGGAGACAATCATATCCAAGAGAACTAGATATACTACATAATCTGAAAGAAAAATATGATCTAAGGCAGAAGGTCTACTATATCTAACTTCTTACTCTAAAAAATGTAACAGATTTGCAGTTCAACCTCAGTCTATTTCTTATATATCTGTAGTTTTAAGTGAAAACTTAAATGGAAGACAATGACTGAAACTATTAATATTCTTAATATTCTGAAATGCTGAGTATGTGATATCTTAATTCCATAGGAAAGCACTTAAGTTGTAATTTATAAGGGTGGGATAATAAAACATATTGATAGGAAAATTCTGTATAGCTTATGACAATGCTATTCTTCATAAAACATTCAGAGATACTAGTAGTTTAAAAATATTTTTAAATTTATGCTTTTATGTTAAATTCTGCAAAAAATTTATCTTAGCACGTCCTGTGCTCAGGTAGGGTCCTCTTTAACTGCAATTTTGTGACACAATGATGACATCCAGTGGTTAAAAGGATAATCTCAGCTATGTTTTCTCTAGGAGTGCCAGTTTAAATGCAATTGGAACTTAGTCTGCTCCCAGGAAGAAGCAGACAATTTTAACCAGCTTTCTCCATAACAAAGACGGAAACGGAGACATCCACTTTTCATCCAAATTAATTTGTAAATAAATTTTATGATTCCAATAGTTGAGGTTGAATATTTCAGGCAACAAAGCAAGAGGCAAAAAACCAGGTAGCCACTCTGGCCAGTTCTTTTCTGTATTTCTTGATATTCAGTTCAGGCCCTCCAAAAGCTGGGAACAAAACTGTCAACAAGACACTGACAGGACAGTAAACCTGCAGCAGACATTAACAGCATCCTTGGTTTCCTTCTACTGTGATTATTTTCTGATTAGTCAAACTTTCTAACAATCATACTTTAAAACTTACTTCTGGCATTACTCTTACCTGTTTTGGCATCTTTCCATTCATCAGATAGAAAGGTTTTTGACTGGATAGTGTATTTAGAAATAGGACTATGATTGTCTGTTCCACGACTCCAGGTAAGTGCTACAGCAGTGTCTCTAATTTCTTCTACTCTTATACCTCCAGGGGGGCCTGGAGGACCTGGGAGGAAAAAATAGATAGTACAATTAACAAATTAAATACACTGAAATTATTAAGGTTCATCAACTTGTAATATTCTACGGAATGATTCATAGGACAGCTGCTCTTGCATTTTATAACTACCATATAAAACTTCCATGATTCTTGCCTAATCAATACTGAGATAATCTTAAGTGAAAAGATGGTACTTTGAAAATGTTGCTTCTTTTTTTTACTAAACAAAACTGAACTCAGAAAAAAACCACAAAAAATTTTCCTTCTCAAATTCTACCTAATGATGACCTTACTGGGGGCCCATCTTTAACCTACATTATTAACCTGACTTATAGGCCCTGGCTATAAGTTACATGGAAAAATCTTTTACTTATTTTGGAGAAAAATCATACTTTAAAAGAGATTTCTATAGATCTCTTCCCATTTTTGTTGGCCTTCATATTACCCCCACGTGGTAAACCCCTCATCAGGTTCAAAGTTCCTACAAAGTTCTGGTTTTGTTATTGTGCTTCTGTTTTATATTATACACAGGTGTCTGATATATATTAACTGTTGTGTAAAAACAGATACACTGCATGAGGACTACTGAGACATCCCTTCTGCTTCAACATTCAGAGATAATAATATGCCAATATGATTCAGATAATTATCCAACAACCTGATTGAACAAGTCCCAGAGAATATTAAAAAAGACCAACAATACCACAATTTATTTCTCTGCTCTATTTACAGAGAAACCACAGAGAATCAAAACAACAAAAGAGAATGGAAGGAGATTTCTACATCAGATCTAAACAAACAGTGTGCCAAAGGTATTTTCAGCTCTTGAGTTCTTTTTTTCTCCATACAGCTGAGCAAAAGGACTCAAATGAAATTAACTGAATCAAAAGCATACACTAGCATATGTTGCTGTTCCTTGGTTTCAATGAATATATCCTTCAAGCAAGCAATTTCATTCCTTGGACCTCCCTTTCCTCGCTGCATGTGGAAACAGCTTCTTACTCTTCACAAAGGATGAACAAAACAGAAATTGTTGTTAAGAGCAAATTTTTAAGATGAAGGTTGTTGGTCAACTCTCCAGCCTGGTAACATGCACATTTGCTATCCCAGCCCTAAGGACACACATAGGTAAGGTCTTATGAGAGACCCATTCTCCTGCAAGACTGTTCACTTCAAAAGCCTGCAGGCTGGAAGGTATGGAAAGGTTAATCAGTCCCAACAACTTTCCTTCTTTCTTCAAAAGATTATTTCACCATCAGCTTCTGAAAACGGCATCTTTCAGGAAACACCAAGGGCCACAGGAAAAGGGAAAGGCTCCATAGGAAAGCTGACACTGGACTCACAACTAACCCTGAAGTTGGTAGTTCCTTCAGCAATGGGGCACAGTTCCACTGGGTCCAAATACAGTGGGCAGAGCCAGGTGCTGATATGGCAGTCCCAGGTACCAGGGGCACTGAACTGGGTGCATCCAGGTGATAAACTGCTGCACATATCCCAGCAGAGCTCAGCCTGAAGCACATCCTGCAGGCAGAGCTGGAAGCAGGCTCTCTGTTACACAGCCCCAGCGAGACCAACATGGGCCCCGTAAGGTCTGCAGGTGCACACAGGGGCTGCAGAGCCTTCAGCGTACTAACATCACTAGCAATTTAAACAAGAAACACTCCATGGGAACTGTTAAACTGTTTTGTGGACAAAACATCTTCATGTGCCTGCAGTGGCAGTGGCTATCCTTTACTGCTCCCTGATGACATGCTCTGGAACACAGCTCTTTACTTCCATACTGTTGTGGCCTCTTCCTTCCTTCAATACAGTGAAACTACAATCCCAAATTTGTCAGATTTCACAAGATATTTACTCTTGGCCTGGTAAGATGCTGAGTCTTACACTCACAAAAAGGACAGCCATAACCAGAACTGTGTTCATTGTATAAAAATCTGCATTTTGAGAACAAAATGAATGCTAATTTCTTCTACAAAATAGTCTCTGAGCAATGGCTTTAATTACTGGGTTGGAAGGGGAATCAGAAGCTTGATAAACCACCTTATCTTTTAATTTTTAAAAGGAATTGCTTATATAATACTAAGGCATATGAACAGATCCTACTCTTTTACTTTGCAGATCTATTCTGTGGTTTCACCACTTACCATATTTGCTTTGACATTTCATCCAAAACTGATGACATTTCATGGGCTGTTAATACCCAGCAAAAATTAAATGCAGAAATATTCAACAACTCAACAATCTGAGATGACAGAAGTTCAGAACCACAACACTAGCTGTACTTCAGCTGCTACACAGCTCTCTGGTGTAACTCAAATGTGGGGCAAAACACAACAGCAAGGCAACTTAATGTACAAGTTATAGTGGCTTTGAACTGTGAGCAAAACAGAGTATTAGCACTTCAGAATGTTATGCTCACAGGCATAAAAGAGAGCAAAATGCCCAAAGGACATTATGCCATTAATACTTCACACTGTAACAGATCTTGTAGGATACTTACTATAAAAGCAAGAAGAGCATTTTGAGACTGCAGTAACACTTAAAAGACATGAATCACATAAAAACAGAGTGACAAACTTAACCTCAGATGTCTTGGTTTCTGAATCTTTGTAATGTAGGCCCACTATTGTACACAATAACTTAATCCATACAGCTTTATGAAAAAATAGAAGTGACTTAGACGTGTATCTTAGAAATGATCCTTGAAATCTATTTTTAATAATGAATACCAAATTAAACTATCTAAAAATTGCTTTCACATAAGGAAAACACCCATAATAAAAAAAAATTTATTTCTCTTCAGGAAAACACATGCTCAGTTAGACCTCTGAATGTCTGCAAGCAAATCAGTACCCTGAGTAGACTTTTATGACTTCACATGTTTATGTGCTACTCATTTTATTTTCTGCTGTTGATTAGAAATCACATATCCTAAACAATCAGAAACACTCTTGTCTTGGTGTCTTGTCTAGGTGAAAACCAGTCACATTTCTGTATTACCTGGAGAAGCTTACCTCTTACCACAAGGTCAGCTGAAGCTGAGGAGTTGTCCACAATTGTCTGAGCAGTGCACATGTACCTCCCTGCGTGCCGCAGTTGAACATTTTTAATCAGCAGCTCACCATTGGATTTAATCTGTCACAGAAACAACACTTAGTGAAACTGGTAAACACTCTGTGCAGCTACACAATACCTGTCTACATACTCCTCCCAACTGATTTACAGTGGTTGCTATTTCTATAAATTAAGTGCTTACTTTGAGACCACATCACCCTCAGACATACATCTGATTTACAGTGATCCCTGGAAACCCAAGGCATCAATATGACAGCTGTTGAAAGTGTCTCATGTTTCCTGAGGAGCTGCAGCTCTTTACTGGACATAAAAAAAACAGACACCTTACTAAAGGATTATTAACAAGTCAACATTTCCCTCTTACTTTTTGAAGTCCATATTTGAACACTAAATTGAGTCAAGAATTTGTTCATAAACCAGTCAGATGACTTTAAAACACATTGGCAGGATAGCTTGCCATGGAGTCCTACTAACAGAGGACGGATTCTTTTTTAATCCTAAAGCAGTACCTGAGTTTTTATCTCAGAGAGGCTACAAGCACAGCCTAAAAAAAGGTGCACCAAGACCTGCCCTGTATTCCTCTCCCTGTACTCTCTCTCCCTTGCTACTGAGGCCCCTGTCAGGCTGCACATGCCCTTCCCCTGGCTCAGCTCTCACTGCTCCTTGGCAAACAGCAGGACTCCAGGGAAGCAATTTACTGTTCAACAAGGCTCTCACCCTTATCATCCCAGACCCTAATCCTTCCTTAACACTCTTCACAATGCCAGACTATGGGAAAATGCACAGCCATGTTTTCAATGTGGGCCACTGGCTACCTCTGGCTGTACAAAGAGACAAACAGAATATAGTATTTTTACCCTATGACACTTCTGAATAACCAGATGTGTGCCTGTAAAACAACAAGTAGGACACAGACTGCTTTGTGCACCACAGCTATTTCTTAATGAAAATACATTTTCATTAAGACTTTAACTTAAGTGTTAAAAAATAACACACTTGAAATACTTTGCTTTTCCATCCTGAATTTTATCCCAGAAAAAGATTACTGGGCTAAATCAATGGGTTATACATGTGCTAGTCTTAAAGAGATTTCACAAAAGCCCCAAATGCTCTCTCCAAAATACATCTTAATTTTCATGGGAGTAAAAGAGCTACAAAAAATTAATACATGGATTTATATCACACTATATCAACAGAGGCAACATTCAGATTTCCTAATTCCCTGAAAATTGTTCAAAAATACCAATAGAAACACCCTCCCCCCAAAAAAAATCAGACATTGAGATAACTTACTGCAATCCATAGACTCTTACAAGCAGGAATAAAAGCAATTCAGATGTGAAGTGGTATGTACAAAAAGAAACTTAAAAAATATTTAGGTGTAAAAACTAGTGCTACCATCATCACAGATTCTGGGTAACAAAAGGACCTTCAAGACAATCTCAAATATTAGGGCTGGGTCTCTACATTTATAAATTCAGAAGAAATGAAATAAAGATAATGCATCCAGTTTATGTTTCCTGATAGAAAAGGATGAGGGAAGAAAGTAAGGTTAAATCTTTTCCAAATGCTCTGAAACTAGAATGAGAGCTTATAGTCTATATTTAGGGAAGATTAAAACACCCAGATAACACTACCCTTTTCCTTTCCAGATTCCAGGGAAGATTTTGGTTGCCAGCTTCAATTTCTGCTGGCATAAAATTTCAGCACAAACTGAAATTTGTTGACATGATTTTTTTTAGATCCAACATAAGAATTCACATATTTAAGAAATTACCATGGTAAATAAATAATTGAGTGAAAGAAGAATCAAGCACATATGAAAGAAAGTGCTTGACTCTGGCTAGCAGTACTTCAGTTGATTGCCTTACAAGGTCAGCAAGAAAGGCAGGTTACACCGTGCCTTTTCTCTTTTTGAGTGACACAAGTGCTGCTAGCAAGATCAAACAGATCTCCTGGATCAGTGAACAATATATATATATTCCATATAATTTCTCTCTTAGTTATCATTAAACTGTTTTCATGTGTATACCTATATTCACACTTTTCACTCAAAGATAATATGACATGGCTTTTAATTTGATTTGTCAAAGTGCATGCAGCCTTAGAGAGATGAGCAGAGTCTGGGTTAGTGTCATCTCTGTGCTCACACCTCCCCAGTTTATTCATGAGAACTCCAAGGAGAAAGCATCCTTTGAAAATCTGCTGGAATTACTGCATAAGTGAACACTGTCTGGCTGAACACCTGACTTATCACATGTGAGCTCCACAGTGGGCTGAGCAATTCTGCCAACAGCTTCTAGGGAGAAAAATCAGTCAGAATGTCAGCACCTCTATAGGAACAAAGAAGGCAGCTACCTGCTCCTCTGCCCTCCAAAAAATTACAACAAAGTTGAAAAAAATCAACTCTGAGTTTTCAGTTCCTGTTTTTCACTTGGTTAGGTTTTTTTGTTTTTTTTTTTTAATTCTTCCCTTATTGGTTTTGGTTCTAATAAAAAAGACAAACAGCTCCTTATTTGACTGCTGTGCTTTAGTTCATTAACACTAAATGTCATCCTAGAAAGAACCACAGTTCCTGTGATTCTCTGATGATTGCTTGCATTTTTATCTGCAAATGCTGGGCAAAGCAAAAAGGTTTAGAAACAGACCAGATTTCTTATAATCATATTATTACTTCAATAACAAATTATCAAAAATTCTTACTAGGGCTAGTATTCATTAATTTCTGTGTTAGCACTTTAATTTAAATACTTTATTGTATTTATTAATGATGTGCCCATATACTTTCACTAACAATAATTTCCCTTATGGGAACTTGGTCTTATAAGGTAAATGATGAAAAACAGATGGAAAAATACAAGTTAATTTTAAAGATCATCAACCCATATATATGGTGTTGTATCTTGCTTCAGAAGCTCTCCTGGAGCAAGGTTTTATGCAGTTGGTAATGAAGCTTTCCATACCTCAGAAGAAGCCCAAGTTGGTGGTAAAAGAAGAGCTTACAAAGCACAATGCAAGCACAAGCATCAGCAAATTCTGCCCACAAATTAGATATGAATGTACTGTATGTTTTCATCCAAAACCCTCAGCTTGGCTAAATTTAAAAATGCCTTCCTTAACTCAGAGAAGACTGAATCACAGACTGGAAACAGTGATAGCAATACTCAAGGATGTTCCAAGGGTATCTGTGGTTCACCACTCAGTATTTATCAAGTTCCAAGCCAATATTTCCATCATATGAGCCCTATATTTATGATTTAATAGTGATGTCAAAAATAGCATTCTATGACCTATTTATGATAGTCACTGTTTTTTCTGTTTTTTTTTTTTACCATCACCTTTACCAGTGCACTAAATTGCTGAAAGCCATCAGAATATGTCCCTGTAGAATTAAGTATCATTTACAGGAATCTAGTGTTTTGATGGAAAATGGTGTTTATCCACTTTGGTTGGGCTCTCAGAGACAATAAAGGAACTTCTGTTAATAAGACTTACAAGTCTTTTGTAATAAGAAAGTTAACTTGGCAGAAATAGAAGAACCTGGTAAGCAGAGAGAGAGTGTTTTTTAAAATTCAGGATCTAAAATTAGACATCTGATCTTCAGCATTTTTTAATACACAGAAGATGTAAAATTGAAAGAGAATCAATAAGAAGCAATCTGGAAGAGATGGGATTCTTGGTGATGAGATCAGTTTGTTCAAAGCTAGAAATAATTTTAAAAATCTTTTTCTTCTACCTGTACCTAAAATTATTAACTCTAAATGAGCTCATGTGAATTGGTTTGATCCTGCCAATACAGAATTAGCTGTGTGGTTGCTAAAACCAGAACAAATAATCCAACAGCTGTTGAAGTATATTAATGTAAATGTGATTATAGATGTTTTCCTGATACTGACATCAGAGACTTGGGGACACCACCACCAGTACTGTCTTAACCCTATTCACCTGAGACCTTGTTTTGTTTTATAAGCCATAGTTACAGATAAATAAAAAACCCAGCAGCATAATGATGACAGTCATTCCCATTGAAGAATCTTTTCCTTCAGTGAGCTATATTTATATATAAAGGATATACAGTGTTAATTCTATGCTTCACATGTGGACTGGGAAGTACTTCCAACAGATACATTATTCTTCTCTGTTCAGTATACCACTGAGAATTTCTGAGGACACTGTGCTTTGTACCAGCATCCCAGTGGTAATGGGCCTTGTAATTTCACTTATAAAAGCAGAAAAAGCCTAGGTACTCGGTCACTTATGCTTATGGCTCACAGCTGATGACAAAAATTCACAATACACTGCAAACTATTTTTCTCTGAGTAGTGCTCACACCCGGCTTTCCTAGCTCCTGCTATCTAACTACAGATGGTATGTGAATTTTGGTAGTCTGGCAAGTCTCACAAGCACATAAATGTTACAGTCAACTGCTTTTGCAGAGTATTTTTTAATTCTAGCACAGAAGTTGGCAGATCTTCATCTTCTAAATGAATTACAATTCTTTGTGCTGTAAGTAGAATATGTTTCCTCAAGGGCTTCTGCCAGAGAAAACTGCTTGTTGGCTTCATCCTCAGCATTATTATATCTTCTGCTTTACTTCCCCTCCTTTCTCTTAACCACTGACTCCATCCATCTCATTCCACACTCACTAGGTCATTATTAGACCATTGCCTCTAACTATTACTCCAAACCCACCCAAAATAGTAGCTTTGGAGTAATATTTTGAGTGACTTCCAGCTCACTCATTTCTAAAGCACCTCCCTAATACATTAAGGCACTGAAAGCAGTGTATTGAGACAGTATCTTGAGAGAGTCCTGGAACTCTCTTTCATTAAAAAAAAAATAAAAGTAAGCAGTTGATTTAGTTGGTCATTCTTCATCAACAATCACCTGACACTTTAATATGTTAAAAAACTGTACTAAATGAGCTCACTACAACTCTGGCTTTGTTCTAGTTCATAAATAATCTCTTCCTCCTAATCAGTGTGTAACTGAGCTTTTCTATTTTGAATAACCTGGTTTCAACAACAAGGTGATCTGTTTAGTGGGTGAGGGAAAAGCTGTGGATGTTATCTGCTGGACTTTAGGAAAACCTTCAACACTATTTGCCACAATATTATCCTGGAGAAATTGGTTTCCTATGGCTTGGAAGGGTGGACTGTTTGCTGGGAAAAAACTGTCTGGATGGCCAGGACCAGAGAGTGGTGGTGAGAGGAGTTACATCCAACTGGCAGCTGGGCACCACTGGGGTTCCCAGGGCTGGGGCCAGTCCTGTTTAATATCTTCAGTGATGAGCTGGATGAAGAGATAAGTGCATGCTCAGAGTTTACCCAGGACACCAAGTTGGGCAGGAATGTTGATCTGCTGGAGGGCAAGAAGGCCCTGAAGAGAGATCTAGATAGGCTGGATCAATGAGCCAAGGCCAAGTTTATGAGGTGAAGGCCAGGGGTGGGTCCTGCACTTGGGTCACAACAACCCCTGGCAGTGCTTCAGGACGGGGGAAGAGTGGCTGTAAAGTGGCCCAGTGGAAAAGGACCTGGAGGTGCTGGTTGACAGCAGCTGAACATGAGCCAGTGTGTGCTCAGGTGACCAAGAAGGCCAGTGCCACCCTGGCTTGTATATGGAAAAGTGTGGCCAGCAGGACCAGGGCAGTGATTGTCACTCAGCACTTGGCACTGGTGAGGAGGCACTTCAAGTACTGTGTTCAGTTTTGGGTCCCTCACAGCAAGAAAGACACTGAGGTGCTGGAGCAAGTCCAGAGAAGGGCAACAAAGGCTGGTGACGGCTGGAGCACAAGTGTGATAAGCAGCTGAGGGAACTGGGGGTGTTCTGCCTGGAGAAGAGGCTGAGGTGGGACTTCATCACTCCTCACAACTACCTAAGTAGTGAGGTGAGAGTTGGTGTCTTCTCTCAAACAACAAGGGAGAAATTTCTCTGTGGAAAGAGTTGTCAGGCATTGGAACAGGCTACCCTGGGAAGTGGTTGAATTACCAACCCTGGAGGTATTTAGATGTGTAGATGTGGCACTTAGAGACGAGGTTTAGAGGTGGACTTCAAAGTGCTGGGTTAACAGTTAGACTCAATGTTCTTAAAAGGTCTTTTCTATCCTAAAATATTCTATGATTCTATAATTCTATCTAAATATTTGACTCCAATTCTTCAGTTCTCTTGAACTTCTATTAATTTCCTAGTCTACAGCTGGAGCTAGACTGAACACACTGCAAAGAGGATTACCAGGGAAAGCAATGAATAAAAATGGAAATTAAAATCCTTGTATATTTTCTGCTGCAGGAAACAGTAGAATCATAAAATAGTTTGGGTTGGAATATAGATTTATACAATAAAACTGTCTTCAGAGCAATCTATTGAAGCAGGAGCATGCAGTAGAGTATCTTTGTCTATCCATGTCCAGACAATGAACTGCAATTTAAAATAATGTACAAAAACCAGGCAGCTATACATCTCTACTCCTCTAATCTGATTTTTATAGTTCAATTTGTTCTTTATTTACAAAACCATCTGTTTTGGAGAAGAAACAAAGTGTTTTGGCAAACACTGCCTCCAATCTAGAATTCATCTCACCTTTTTCAGAAATAAGCAGTGTGAATTTTGGTTATCCGGACTAATCACCTTTAACAATTAAACAAAGAAACAGGCTATTCCATGTGTGCTGCACTTAAATGAAAAGTATCTGTCTGGCTGTGTATGTCCAGAATATTTTGAGTGTCATCCTAGAAGACTGTAAAGCTTTCTGTACTTCAAAGAGAGATAAAGTAAAAGGAATAATATTTGCATAAGGAAAAAGCAAGCTTTTCAGTATTCAGAGAAGTCTACACTACTGCAGGTTAACCACAAGATAGCTGCAGAGCTACTTATGCACAGACACCTTGGATTCAGAAGCTACTTCAAAGCTGAATAGAGCCTGAGCTATGGGTCCTGCAAGCTCTATGCTGAATGTATTTGTCTGCTTGTGCCATGTCCCTGCACCTATGAACACTGGAGACAACACTGTAACTCCCAATTCACACTTCAGAGTCAGTGTAGATTCAGCAGGTCTTAATTCCTGCTCTTTAGCAGTCATGATATTGATGTGTGTCAGCATCAGCTTGAGAAATTCCCATTTCTATGAAAATGTCAAAGGTAACAAGTCATTTGTCTCTATGACAAAATTCATCGCCTGGCCTTACTGTATCTTTCCATCACCACTCATTCTTTCTTTAAATATTTAAAGAAGAAAGCTATTTTCAAGCAGGTCAACTTTCTGAACACTTGTGCAGCAATTCAACTGACCTTATTAAAGTGGTGATAAAAATATCAGGGTTTCAGGCTCACTGATATCACTTAAGACAACTAATAAATAATGTAGCAAACAGAAATACTGCTGGAATGGAAAGCATTTTAAAATGCTTCATGTCACTAAGACAGCTACAGACTAAATTTGAACTCTTCCTATGTCTATGTACAAGTTTCTGACTTGTACCAGTTAAATTATGGAGCTCCTTTTCCTGACTATCCATACAAATGGACTAGTGGGACTCAAAAGTATAAAAAAAACCCTCTTTTTTTTTTTTGTAACGAACTTAAAGGACTATTCTTATTTGGATACTGTACGTATTTTTAAATATAAATATCTTTAAAGTAATCTTTTCAATCTTTAAAAATATATGACAAAAATCAGATCTATAAATAACAAACAAACATTAAGAGTTTTCCAGATTACTTGAAGAGTATCTTTTTGGGACTTGAAAAGATGTGCTAATTTTCAGTTCAAATAATCAGAGGAACCACCAAACATAAAGTTAATCTATTTAATAGTAATATTTTGAAGATTCCATTTGACTCTTTGGAAGCTAGCCATTTTTTTTTTTCCTTTTTTTGCCCTTACATAATGCTCTCACAGGAAATAAAAACAGAACTGACAAATGTCCTTTGATAAATTAATTTTAGTACTAATATAATGCAAATTAGCTTTGATTTCAGCAATGATGGAGATACCAAAACTGCCATTTAAAGAAAGAAGAATTACACAGGTGTTTACCTGAATTTAATTAGCATTTCATTATGTCTATATGACAATAATAATAGTGTTATTTTGAGAACTGAAATACCGTGGCTCTATCAAGTTTAAGCAACCTGATCGGCATAGTCACTTAAATTAATGGTGATATTATCAGAGGGACAGATGAGGATTCTTCATCAAAAGGAAATTACAGCACAGAGCACATACTTCACATACCAGGCAATCCTAATATTCATAGTGGAATATCTTTTTCTTCTGTGTTTGTGAAGGGCTGGTAAGCACATTTCAAGCTCAGCAGTTCAGGCTGCTGATGTCAAGTGTAAACCAGCTCACCCCTTACATCCAAGAAAGCCTGAGCAAACCTGCCACCCAGTGACTTCAGCTCAGAACTGCCAGGGAGAGGGAAACTGGCAAGAGAAAACAGCAAATCCCTTTGCTTGCCCAGGAAAGAGAAAAGCCCTTAATGCAACAATACAATTACAAATGAATAGAACAGAAATAGTGCAGGAAGTGCATATTCCTCTTAATAATATCCTACATAAATCATTGCATTGGATTTGCTGAATTTGTTAAATATTCTGCATTTGTTATTACTTAAGCACTGAACCACCTAATACCTACAAATGCAGACTTCAAATGCAATCCTACTGTCCCCTCTGTCCCAGATAAAGACCAAGGTGCCCAAGACTATTTGCACTTGCTTTGCATTTGAAAGCCCAGAATTAAGGCTTAGGAATACAAAAGATGCCTCTGCTAAAACAATTTCTACCAGTATTGACAGATCAAATGCAAAACAAACCAAGACATATCCTGCAGGAAGAAGGATATCCTTTTATTGACCAGTAAATTAATTGATATATAGATTGAAACTACTTAATTTTAAAGGTCTAAGTCAATTAAGAGTTCCTCAGCTTCTTTTGAATTCTATGGAGTATCCATCCCTATAATCTATTGAAAAAGGAAACATTCCAGCACAAGATTCAACACCCACATGAAGAGAAGCATCTCTTTTCCTCCCTCTGCAGACCACAGAAAGTTTGTAGAAACCAAGGTAGTCTAAAAAGTTAGGGTAATTTGGTTTTGAAACGAAGCATTTTAATAAAGGGTCCAAAATACTGTGGAGATCATCAGAATTTGAGATCAGGAGTCCAGGACCACTGGCTATCTGGAAGATGAACCAGGTAACTGGGAACCAAATAGTGCCAATCTTCTAAGAGAATTACACATTTTCTGAAGGCCTTATTTGGTCCCACATTTGCTAACTTGTAATGCTTTGCTAGAATGTGACTAAAATCAGGATTAAATTTCAGAATTAATTTCCCCTAAAAGGAAAAAAGAATCCAGTTTGCTTCCATTTTCATTATTTAGAGGAAACTCCAAAAGTATACATCAGTGATATAAAAATTTTTGTTTAACATGTTTGACACATGACCTACAGATGGAGAAAGCTCAGGTTCCTTTCTCTTGCACTACAAACTCACTTGATAAAGCTATTTTTATCTTATTTCCATAACAAAATAACAAATCCATCAACACTTTCAGTCTGTTTTTGTGTTCTATGGAACAAATTTCTTTGTGTGATGTCTTTCAGGTAGATAAAAACAATCAGCTAAATAAAATCTGACACAGACTGATTTTGTTTGCTCTTTTAATAAGGAGTTAGTTTACTAGGGCTTCACTCTTTAAGCTCAATTTGTGTCTGACACTCAGACTCATTCCAGTCTTTATCTAAGGACAAACCAATGAAATTAGGAGGCGATTCAAACTTTTTCAAGGTATTCCTATACATTAATTACTCTACTGGAATATAAATTTAGACCTATCAAAATTGTGACTTAATAGCCACCTGCAGGAAATGTTTTGAAATATGCCAGTGCACAAGAGAATAAATACAAACTTATTAATTCCTGAGGCAACACAAAATACACTGCAGACTACTTACTACCCTGCTATTGAGTGTGGACATAGACTTCCAGGAGATTTATTGCAGAAAGGAGTGTATGCCTTTGGGTCTCAATGTTTAACAGCTGATCTTAGCATACTTCTAGTGGCTTGTTGGACAAAGACATGTTCTCTCACTGAAAGAGAGCAGTGTGGCTTTGAAACTGTGTCTTAAAAGTCAGCAAATGATCAGACTGAGGCAACTCTTGACTCCTCAAAGGGCTGTTTTGTTCCAAATCAAACTAAAATAGTTACACTTTAAACATCTTTTCACATGGAAATAAGCAGATATTGAAAGCAAAAAAGAGGAATCTCTTTGTTCATGGATGATCAGATAATATTCCCAGCCGAGCAGAAGGTCTCTTTAGGACCACTGGTTCATCATTTTGAACACAGAGCTCAAACTAAATGTGATTTCTGGTGTTCCCAGACACTACAATTACCAATAGCAAAAAAAAAAAAAAAAAAAAAAAAAAAAAAAAAAAAGTATCTAAATATGAGGATTTTTGTATAATTTCAATCCAGAATAACAGAATAAATATTTGCAAAAGTAGGTAACCACTTGGAAGTTGCTGAATATTAGGAAAAATTAGCATGATTAGACATAAAAAGAAAATATTTCTAATAGAGATATTAATTTTAAATAAACCTGATAAAAGACTCTAAAAACATAACCATATATGAAAATAAAAAGGAACTATGATTGCTCCATATGCCAAAATTAGTATTTTTGTATTAACTTGTTTAGCCTTCACATAAACTGTTCTTCTTCAGTGTTTACAGACTGTTTGACTCCTACCCACCATCTGGCCCAGTTTTGTGCCAAAATCCAGAAATGTTGATGAGAAAAACATGGGTAAGTAAAAATGAATGCATATGCAAACTTTTTTAAGGTAATTTTCACCCTGTTTACAATCAGGCTATCTACTTACCAGCTACTTTCACTAATAATCAGAATGAGATTTATCTGAGGTACAAAAATACTTACATCAATTTAGATAGCTGATTTCAGGTATCTGCCTGCAAATGTGCATGTGTCTGTAAGGTGTCTGAACTGTAATTCCATTTTATGTTCTTGGCCTACTGGACCCCAACTGACACAGAAAATGCAACTAATCACAACAAAGGAAACCAGGCTTTCATGTATTAAATAAGGATCTCTAGCATCTTACCATAACATTCCGTTCATAATGTTCATGTTCTTTCTCAAAATCTATTACAAAGCCATTTAGAGACCAAATAAATGTCAGGTCTAACGTGGGATCATGGGATGCAATGCATTGCATGGTAGCATTCTCTCCAACGGTGACATCAACATTCAATGGAGCTAAAGTAATCCTTGTAGCTTCTGTGAAATTAATGGTAAACATGGAAAATTCCAATAAATAAATATTTATTCAAATATAAGCTTGGCTTCATAACTATTCCCTCAAAGTCTAGTTTTTATGTTATTCATACAACTACATTTCAAAGGACCAAACTGAAGACAACAAACATTTTACACCTAAAATACTTGACTTCTGTTCAGCTGTTTAAATCTCTGAATCCCATTACAATATTTTTATTCATTGACTATATCTCAAGTAGAAGGAAGACACATGATGAATCTCACGTGACTTGTGTTGCATTTCTTGTTTCAATTATAATATTTCCTATGTTTTAAAACTTGTCTCTTTAATGAATGGAAAGTTCTACTTGGTCAGGCTGAGTCAGAGTGCTCAGCTATCAAATACAGTGAACACATTAAAATGTCAATTTAATGCATCTTGTTTAGCAATCTCTTATGGAAAAATCAACCCTGAGAATTGAGGTACAGTGTTAGAACTGATATAAACATACCCAGTTTAAATTGAGCAATTGCTTTAAAAGCATCTATTCAGTGTTAATGAGCAATTAAATTAGAAAGATGTAGAACAGCTTAAAAAAGTAGTGCAATGCTGGAACAAAAATTAGTCATTTTGAATTAAGGGATTCTACCCAGAACAAACTAATGCATTTCTGAGGCTTACCTGTCATTTCTAGAACACCAGTGCTATTGGCTTTTCCTCGGTTATTTTCTGCAAAACAGGTGTAGCGACCTTCATCCAGCTTTGTGACATTGATAATTTCCAGGCTCCCATCATCCCAGATACGTATGCTATGGAAAGTGCAGAAATACACTAAGAGAAATTAGATTCTGTATTAGAAAGCAATGCTTCCTGTAGAACCATAGTAAGTGAAAGAACAAACCACAAACATAATTTGAGAGCTCACATCTAACTACTGTAGAAAAAATACAGTAAAAAATATTTTAAAAGGCTGTGACATGATTAGATGTCTCAGATTGCTGGAGCAAGAGAATGTACTTCTATTCAGTTGTAGTCAATCAAGTATTTTTCTCAGAGTTTTATGGTATAATTCATTCTTAAACTAGACTGGGTAAAGTTGGATACCCTGCCGGGTCTTTGAATCCATACTGCATTTTGGAATATTATTTTCCTGAAGTTACACATTCCCCTGTCCCTGAAGTCTGCCAAATGGAAAATTATCCTACAGGACAGGTAGATACACAAGGTTATATTTTTAAGGCTCAAAGTGTTCATTAACAGTCAATACTAACCGACTCCCATTTACGAGCAATTCTGTTCCTTTGCTCCAGGAGAATTTTGGCTTAGGAGCAGCTTTAGGCTTGCATTCAATGATTACACGCCCTCCTTTAGCTGCTAGGATTTTCTTCTTCATAGGATTCAGTTCAAAAGTAGGAGGTGAAGCTGAAAGCAAAAATTAACACAAATACTGCTGTTAGTGATTTTACTGCAAAAGAAAATTTGTTTGCAACATACAATAAATGACAGAACTACTGAATTGTTTAAAAATGTCATTATTCAGACTAGTGAGAAAATATTGATACAGAGATGTACTGGGAAGAACATGCTGATCTACAAGAAACATGAAAAATCATTACGTAGTTCTGTGCTGTGCTACACTAGAGGTTTCTTTCTATTGATTTCTGAACTTTCATCTGAGTTTAATCTAACAAGATCAAAGTCCACTGAAAGTTCCTCCATTTCAAAAGGCCTTTTGATCAGTCCTGATAAAATTCAGATTCCTGGAGATAAATTTCTTTAACAAGTTGCTCACTCAATCATAATTCCAAAGAATAGCTGAGTTTACTTTTCAGTGGTTTTAACCCGCTGTACAAACTAAAACTATGTCCTTCTTATTTTTTGTGGTTTTCTGCAGGTTCAGCTGGATTTAGGTGCACTCTCAGATGTGCAAGCATTTTGAGATATGGTTGTCATAAGCACCACATATGTCTCTGAGGTCAGATCTTTGCTAACTAATTTACTCTTTATTTGAAACCAAATAAAAGAAAAAAAGCTTTTAATTCTTTTGCATCTTGGCACACCATCGGCAATCATGCCAGCAAGTGTGTGCACAGCCTGAGGAAATAAGGCTGCTATTTAATTACAGAATTAGAGAGCAAAACTCTGACCGATATCCACATGTTACCAACACTGAATTTTGAAAAGGCACATATAAAAAGTGCTTATTTTGTGTAATGAGTACATAGTAATGGAAGAAAAGTGTAGAATGAAGCATTGCTGTGCAATGGGTTGGGAAAACTAAGAATAATTTAGTTCCTGGGAAACTCTGAAGGCAGTGTGAGTTGGAAAGAACAGCAACTACCAAAGGGAAATATAGAAAAATATGTCATACAGCCAGTGTGTCTGCTCTAATAAAATCATAAAAACATCAGAAATTATTTTAAGGCTGAGTACTCCAGATCTGAGTCAAACTTTCAACAGGATGCCCCTCAGGAAAATATAATTGATTCATAACTACATCCAGCCAGCAAATGGCACAGCTATATTGCATACAAGCATTTTGACTTTGGTGTAAGGGATTGTAGAAAGCAAAACCAAAGGGGAGAGTGAAGATGAAGAGCTTCAAAGGCCAAGTAAGTGACAACATGGTTTCTTAAAAGTAGATTTTGCCTCACAGAGGAGTGATCATATGTAAGCAAAAATGGAAATGCTTCTTAAGCAGTTTTGCAAGCTTAAAAGTGTAGGCTGCAGCTCTGTGTGTTTCATGTAACTTCAGTACTCTGAGGGGGAACAGAAGGAAACAAGCATCATAAATACAAACAGAAAACATGCCCCACAAGTTGATAAATGCTCAAATGCTTGTCAAAAAACAGCTATAGAGCTCAAATAAACCCCATCTCACCTAGACTTCTTAGCTTCATCCTCACAGGAATCTGTTACCAAACAGTACTTGCAAAAATAACTGCTATCTTACTCAACTCTGAAATAGTAAACAGAGAAATAATCCCACTGACCCACAATCTTCAGTTCAGCATTTGCATAAATAATTCCGTGCATATTTTCTGCTATACACTGGTACATGCCGGCATCGTCAAAGGTCAGACTTTGCATTCTTAGTTCACCTTTCCGGAACTAAAACACAGAATCAATAAAATAACAACATATTAACATAAACCACAAAAGCTGAAAAATCCACACCCATCCACATTCTTCTTTTCTTTTTTTTTTTCTTTTTCAGTGACATGGGGTTCACCTTTTTTAAAAAAGATTCAGTGTCATTTAATAAAGTTTCTGGCAAAGTCCTAGTTGAGTGTCAGTAGACAAATTTACTCTCAAGTCCCCATTATAATATCAGTGCAAAAAGTACTGATTCAGAAATAAGAAACAAGGAATTAAATTAATTTTATGCACATAAGCTTTGTTATGCCATGCTCACTGGTCAGTACTTTCTGTTGTGACATTATTTTCCAACAGGAAAATGTCAAAGCAAGTCTCAGTGAGGTAGGAGTTTTTCAGATTCCTCTGGGAGATAGTACAAACTATTTTCTATTACTTTGTTTTAATGCAAAAAAAGAAAAAAACAGTCAATCAAAGTAAGGTAGCTAAAGTGGGGCATTTTGTAAATTACAAATCAATGTTAACCAGTTTTTTGAAAGATCATGTTAATGTATTCATATTTTTTTTGGAAAATCAAGCTGAAAGCTTTAACTCCTGTATCTAAAGTACATTGGAGCAGATTCAGTGGAAGGTTAAGAGAATAATACTTAGCTGAAAAGAGAATAGATTAAAGGAAACATTTTCTGACTGTTTTATGTGAAAATATTTTAATCAGATTTTATACAAAGCATCTTTGTTGTGTGCTAAATGAAATGCCTAATTACAAGTTATCTGATTTAGAAGCAAATGATATTTTTAAGGCAACTAACATATTTCTGCTACCTTCTATTTAGAAATCATCTTATCATCATAGTAACACACAGCATAATCTTCTGGTGTACTACTGGAGACTTACACACTGTGCTCCGCAATCCAGTATGCAGATTTTGTTAGTGGAAGCCAAATTCAGTAGGGATCAGCAAGTAACTCACTTGTTAAATTATTTTTTGCAATAACTACGAAAGCTAGACAAAAGCATTGTTTTTCCTGGTTTAAGCCACCCCCATATAGCAGATGGTGATATCCCTGTTCTCCCTACAACATCATGTATATCTTTTCTAAAGATATACAGTCAAAAAAAACAAGCTGCTTCATTGTCTTTTTTTGTTTGATTGCCAAGATAAGAGTCACCACAGCTCAGCAGATGCAGAACTGCATTGTGCCCTCATATTCTCGGGTTTTTTAAATGGCTTTTCATATAGTATCAGCAATAGACTTTGAATACACTGTTGAAATGCCTGAATAGGCTTTTCCCAGAGAAGCTGTGGATGTCCCATCCCTGGAATTATTCCAGGGCAGGCCAGATGGAGTTCTGAGCAACCAAGGCTAGTGAATGATGCCCCTGCCCAGGCTAGAGGTTTGGAACTAAACAATCTTTAAGGCATCTTCCAACACAAACCATTCTATGATTACATGATTCTAAAATCAGGACATAAAATTCAACTTTTTTAAACCAAGTATCCAATGCAATAGAATTAAATTATCAAACACTACTACAAATTTCTTTAAAACATCATCTAAACATTTGCAACAGTCTGTCTAGAAAAAATGTGAAAAAATACAGGATATAGAAAGACCACTGATAATTTAAAAAATAATCTTTATTGTCATATCTCCACTGACTATTTTGTCTTGTATTTTTAAAGACACATTCATGTTTAATATGGTAAAAAGGATTAAGAGAAGCTTTTTATCCAGAGTGAAAAGCGTTTACTTAAATGGGCCAGGAGAAAAAGGGATATCCACCTCCTAAATATGTGGTCAAAAGTTAAGTTCATAATTCAAAGGTGAATACTAAATAGCCTGAAGAAATAAGAAAAGACTGAGATGAAACTTTAAAAAGTAGATTTTATTGCCTCGTGCAAATGTCATCAGCAAATATTTGGATCATTATAAGGAATTTTCCTTTATCTTTTTAATAATGCATGCTTCAAAAAACTGTTTTTATAAGGAAACCATTCAAGCCTGTGTTACCTACAGCAATACACTCACCGAGGCACCATTCTTCAGCCACCGAATTGTTGGAATAGGCTTGCCTGTAGCTACACAAGGCCAGTACAAGTCACTGCCTATATCTCTTTCTGTGTCATTGATATGTTCTACCCACTCAGGAGCAGCTGCAGAATAAAATACATGATGCATTGTAAATACAGCACATACATATTGGTATTATGTTGTATTAATTTCACTGCTTTTTTCCATTATACCTAAACAGGCAAATCAAAGTAATGATGATAGCTCAGCAATGCACCAGCACAAAAAAGAAAGGAGTTTTTGTCTTACAACCTAGATTAAAAAAGGCTTCAAACTACTTTTTATGAGAAGAAAATATGGAATTAAGATAATGGCTCCTGAATGACAGAAGGTGTAAGATATTACAACTAATATTGTTTTGTAGAAAATTCAGTGTTGAAATTACTCAGTAGCACTGTGAAAATGATAGTTAAATTACATTAACTTGTGCAAAACTGTGTACATAATGAAAGGATCTCCAAGAAATTATTCTCTTGGTCCAAAGAGTATACGTAAGAAGTTAATATTGAGACTGGTGCAGCATATTTGCTTTTGCTAAGCAAACAAACCAATTTATTAGTTTACTTATAAAGCAGTAATGACTTTACCACACTAATTTTTGAGTTTGGTCTACTGAAGTTCTAGCACTTAACTGAGGCTCTTAACACAGAACATCTTCTGTACAGCCAATGAAAGAGAAATAAATCTCCTGAGGGTGGTTCAGATGTTATGCATGAGCTTTTCATGTCATGGTTTTGTGGCATAAACCTCAGACAAGAAGCCAAGTTACTCGGGATGATTTCACTATCAGCAGTAAAGTACAATTTTCAGTTGCCTAATTTAACCAAATGCATTAGGGGAAGTGACAGAGGGCAGATGAATAAAGAACTGTGCATAGCTAATAAGACAGAGAACTAAGACAGAAAACACAAGGAAATTAGAAAACAAGAAATCCTAACAAACCTAATGGTCTCTTTTTCTTCCCAGAAGTTCTTTCACTTCAAGTACTATAAATTGATTTAATTTACATTCTGCATGAGTATATCAACACAGAACTGTCAAAGCGTATCAGCAATCATAACCAGACAAATTGAGTAGTTTATCAATTATTACATAAATATCATGCCTGGCATTTATTGCAAGAATTTTGATGCTGCTCTATTAGCTTGAACAGCAATGTGTGAGGATGATAGTACAAATCAGCACTGACATCATGTGAAAACACAGATATTTCCAACATAAGTGAAAGCAACACAGATCATCAAGAACAAAACTGTTCTTCCTACCTTGTACATAGACTCTTGCTTGATGTTTATCTTTTCCTTTATAGTTCTCAGCTTCACACTCATAAAGTCCTTCATCTTCATACTGAATATTGAAGATCTTAAGAACTGCACCAGACATGCTTATCTCAGCAGAGGCTGGCAAGGGTTCAAGGTATTTACTCCATCTGAGCTCAGGAACCGGACTTGAAAAGGTACAGTAAAGTACAAATCAGCGTGTTCAACAACTGGCGGTTAAATTGCAGACTACAAAAAGAGCATTTGATCATGAAATATGTATTTTCATTCCCTGAAATATGAAAGCAATTCGTGCTGTACAATAACTTTAAAACACACTTACTTTCCAAGAGCAAAACACTCCAGTGTCACATTTTGCCCCAGGAGAGCATATGTGTCCTTGAACTTCACCTTGATATCAGCAGGATATACTTTTGCTCCTAATATGAAAAAAAAAGATTCTAAGAAAAGGCACATCAGAAAGTTATACAGCTATTAAAATTTCCACAGTTGAGTAAAATTTTACTTAGAATTCCAGACAAAATTCTTCTTTACACTGCATAAACAGCCTGTCAGTTAATAAAGTCTGACTAAGCACTGAACTTTTACTAGAATTGTTTTACTCAGCAACTAGTTATCTTTCTCTGGATGACAAATCCTAACATTTTTTTTACAGAATTTCTAATTGCATTTGAAGCTGTGTGGGTAGACAAAAACTTGACTTGGTGTTTTTTACTGGATAGAATACTTCAAATTATTTTGAATTTAAGCTCAATTTTATCTCAATAAGGGTAGGAAGGAGCTAGAGCAAGCATATCTACATTTTAATGAGCACACAGGGATGTAAATATAATCAAATCTCCCTGCTAGCAATCGCTGTAGGAACTCTCTAGCAGTTCTAGATGAAGATGTCAGTGTGAATACTGGAATATTTGGTCAAAGATGACTAACTTGAAATTATACAAATTCAACCATTAATATGGAAAATTGTACAGATAAAAGGATTGCTTAAAATTTGATTATAAGTTTATGAGAATCTAGTTACTGACAGCCTGAAGTGGCAAAAGGGAACTTGGTTTGAATTTGGAAAACATGCAGTTCTCCTGAAGAAATAGTGGCAAATAATCCAGCAACACAAAGCCAAAGAGGCAGTTTAAGAGATTGACCGTGAGACACAAAGCTCTTAAGCCACCACTGGATAGGAAGCTACATCAAGGGAAAAGGACTTTCCTCTTTAATAGGGGATTTTCTGGGGGAAAAAAAGTAAATCCTGAAGCTGTTCATCAACACTTACATGAAGTTTCTGCTTTACAGTCATACTCCTTTGAACCAATGCCAAGACTAGAAAAGATATTGAAGATTTTGGGATGAGATTAGGGGCTTATCACATAAAAGAGATGGGGATTCTGGGGATAAGAACTCTGTTCTCAATCATTTGAAAGGAAGTTTGTGAATTAATCCATGAAGATTTCTTTCACAAAGTTTTCACTGTGGATGGGAATGATTTGTAAATCTGCATCTGAAGCACCAAGTAACATTGTGCAGTAGTCATTATAATTCTCCTTACAGAAATGAAAGTAGTTATGAATTTGCAAAATTATAATACAGTTAAAATGCTGTCCATGGTATTTCCAATAAATACTTACGATCAGATTGTGGAATAAGTGGAATAAATTTACTGAATACACTCTTTGTTATCGAAGGGCTGGACACAAAACATGAATAATTGCCCTTATCTGATGCTTCCACATTTGCAATGTAGAGGTTGCCATTCGTCTGTGACACAAAACGTCGTTTGTCCAAAGCAATGAACACTGGGAACTCATTTAGAAGCCAGCGATAACTGAGGTCATCTGGAGGAAAATATTTTAGTCAATATTAAACCCAACACTATCAGCTATTTAAACCACAGAATACTGTCTGCATATAAATCACTTGAGTCTGATTTCTAGGTTACAGTGTCTACACTGAACACTGGGGCACTGCTGCTGGCAGTACAGGTTACTGGGGACCTGGCTACACTGTGCACACCTTGCCCTGGGCACAACCATCCCACAGGAACTGGAGTGGGATGGGATGAAAGAGGCAGCTGGATCTTGACCTTATGCAACTGAGAAGCTGGGAACCAGTCTTGTGATTTAAACAAAACCTTAGAATATTTTAACTAGCAATATGTCTCCATTCTTCAGTTCTTTCCAGTGCTTAGACATCATTATTCCATTTTACAAGGTAGAAAATACACTAACATTTCATCCCTCAGGATGGAACTCCATATGCTGGAGATTACAGGTATAATCCCTGCAGAGATCTTCAGTAGCTAATGATAAAAGAAAGTCACTTCCAGAGAAAAAATAACCTAATTTCTAGGGGTGCTTCTGCTACTCCATGATTTTAACAGAAGCTCATGATCATAGAAGCTGAGGTGACTTTACTAGGTGGAATGAATGGTCTACATACGGTCAATAACAAATATATTCAAAACAGAAACCTAACTTAAATGGTGATTCTCAACCTGCACAAAAGTTACTGCTTAAGTAAACATAAAGGAAACTTGCAGAAATAAATGCTGATTTATTTTTTTACTCTTAGGATATTGAAAATTAATCACTTTTAGCTGAATTACCTGGGTAGTGGTAAGGGGGCTCACAAAGAAGCACTGCTCCAACACCTTCCCGTACTTTAACCTCATAACGTTCCTCAGGTGGAAAGGGATCCAGATCTAGTTTTTAAAAAAGCAAGGGGAGGAGAATAGGGATTTTAACTACAGTAACTTCTTATTATTATCACTACTTTCACTCCTGTAGAGATTACTGCAGAAATACATCAATACATGGCAGATAGAAAGTTCTTGACCCCTAATGCCAGTTTTACTTATTTGTCATTACCAAATGTATTTTTTAAGTTATTTTTGTCATCATAATTATAAATGCCAGGGGAAAGAAATAAGCAATGCAGACTTTATCTCTTAAAGTAGCTAGGTTTAAAATATTTTAATGAATTTTAAGGCACTGGATCTAAAAAGTATGTACAGTATTCTCAGATAGACTAATTGATGAAGTATATTAGAGAACGTGGGTTTTATTCCAACAACCTGGCCTTCAATTTTTTTTTTCTAGAAATACACTGGGTGAACACAGACTAAGACTGTATCAATGATGATATGATCCCTCAGCTCATTATAGCTTCTGACTTTTCCTAATATTTGTGGTCCCACAGTCTCACAAGTACTATTAGAAAGCTGAACTTTTCACTATGTGTCTGACCTTCTACAGCAAGGACTTATGGAGGGGCACCAAATCCTTAGTGTCAGGGCACCCAGGGCTTTGTGAATGGACCCAGTTAGAGTGGGTTCTTTTTTTTGGGATTCCTTTTTTTGCTCTCTGATGATAAAATATATCTAGGGAGAAGGTAACTTAAGGCAAAATAAAACAAAAAATCCCAAACACTGTCTTAAGTCCATACAATTTTGCTTTAGTCTTCATTTAGTACATCAGTTTTTTACAATTCATGTATTTGATGATATGCAGGTCTTCGCAAGACTAGCTCATGACTGTCAGAAGTTGACAGAAATTTCCCCCAGCAGGGTTTATTGATTGCAGCCTAGGAGTCGGGGCACACTTTACTAGCAGGAGCTGTATCTTGCTCCTGCAGTTGTATTTGCACTGCACCTCATCACCATATGCCCTCACTCGAGTCTTCCTTCTGTGACTATTTGCCCTCTGGTCCTACCATGATTTTAAAAGTGTCTGGACATTATTATCTCCAGATCTGGCTCCATAAGTCTCTTCAATTAACAATTTAACAATAACTCACTGGTAAGGCTATTATGTTATGTCAGCTGAATGCTGAAGAATATAAAATGCTTACAAACTTATTTTGTGTCAATCTCTGCAGACTAAGGCACTTAAAATCCTGTTTTCACAGAGTAATACAGATACTGTACATGTTAGCAGAATACACTGCAGTGTAAAAGATTGGGCATTCCTACCTAACCATAGCTTTTCTATATTCTGACAAAAACAACAGCTTACATCCAAAACTCAGAGTGGCTTCACTGCTTCTGACAATTCCAAAGACATTCGACACTACACACACATATTTTCCAGCATCCCTTGATTTCTCTGGATTACTGATGACAAGTGTGCCTCCCACCATACTGTAGCGCTCCTTTGTTAAATCAATATCCCAGTTGTTCAGTTTCCACCTATTCAAAAAGAAAAGCCAGATGTAAGATTTGGCCTCAAAAAGCAAACCTGGTAAGAAATATGATGTGAAAAATAACTCATCAATTCTGACAAACTATGCAGAAAGTTATTAATATATTTATATACAAGTTTTAAGTTTTCCTTCAGTAAGAGACACAGATTTGAACTCCAGAGGTCTTAAACATAACAGTGTCAGTTCTTCCTTCTTAGAGATGTGACACAGTTTGTTAAAACATAGTTGCTAGCCAAGCAGTAAGAGATGCTTGAGCTGGCTGGGAATGAGCTAGCCACTCACCAAGCACACAGATTTCAAACATATCTCAAACAAATATCTAAGGCCAGACAGGATAAAAATGTACTCCCTTTGCACTTTTAAAGTATGGGGTAATGAGAAATTTCTGTAAACCTGCTGCAGATAAGGAAAATGTTTTATAAAACAATGTGCCAGTAAAGCCAGTGCAAAAACTGTGGCATGCTTCATATAAGACCTACTTATTACTACTTCAGTAAGTTGCTGGACACTCTTCCCTTAGTTATGGTAAAACCCCACAACCAATTCACTAAATTGCCACAATTTTCACTTGAGGGATTAATAGAGAAACTGGCAGCCCAGTCCTGACTGATGTGTACTTATTTTAAGAAATGTGGCTACCAGTACTCATGATTTATATTCGTGTTTATTACTGTGCCCACAAGAGGGAGCCTGCAACCTTAGAAAGGAACTGCCTGGTTCCCATGCACAAATAGCAAAGATGCAACTTTAATATATTTAGAGATCATAAAATTATTTCTGCATCAATATTTTCTTTTTTCATAAGATGAGGTTGGGCATTAGTTTTTGAAAATGATAACACACACACCACCTGTTCATTTACTATTAAAGATGTACCAAAATATGCAGAGTTCTCATCTGGAGCTGGAACTTGCAATTGGCATAGAAAGAAACAATAGTAAGAGTGGCATGAACAAAAAAAAACAAACAAACAAAAAAAAACCAAACCAAAACAAAAAAAAAACCAAAAAAAATTAAAAAATCTAATTAAATAGAAGAATTTTAAAGATGCAGCAAATATCATTTTGGTCTTATAGAATTCTAGAGGTATCACTTCAGTCCTGTGAGACATACTATATGTCTCTGTTAGAAAAAATAAATATATCCTCTGTTCAGAAATATCTAGGTATAAATTTCCTGAGGACAGCTCATCCTGCAATGAAAATGGCAGGAAGGAGTATTTACCTCCTAGATAGAAGAATTTTGGCTCAATAACTGTTAGAGGGCTGAGATAAAGATAACAGGTATACTAAAAATAATGAGTCAGAAAATAAGAAAAGTGTCCTTGTTCTGTACTGCAATTATCATCACCTCACCTCTCAGTGCTAAATGTCAGATCTCTTCCTAGACAGAGAGGCTCTGGAGGTGCAATGCAATTCTTTTGAGTGATTTTGCTAGTTCAGACTTTTCTGAGCCCAGAACAGATAAAGAAGAATGTCAAAATTCATTTAGTCTGTAATCATCTATGGATGGTGTGTTTACAGTCTTGTAGACAGGGTTGGGGGAGTCTCTGGACCAACTGGAAGGGATGGGGAAGTACATCAAATGGTGTCAAATCTTAGCATATGTAATCTCTCCACACTTTACAAGCATGGCAAGAGGAGGTAAGTGCAATAAAATGTCAAGTAGCAGGATGATATTCAAATGGTGGTTCTGCACAGGTAGACAAGCTGTTAGCATATTTTTTAAGTGGCAGTGAAGATGAAATAAGCTGTTTTGACAGAGTAATAACACAGTTGACCGCAATATTGTAATAGATTTAAAAGGTAGCCAGCAGACTTGATTGGTTTTTCTGTTCCAGAAATCAGTGTGGGAACACACAGAAGAGAGTACTGGGGGCAGGGCATAGAGTAATTTACTGAAATATGTTGGAATTCAAAGTATAAGGAATTCTCAGAGCATTGAGCCTGTAAGCCAAAGCTTAAAATTAAACACAGTTGAGACAGGTTTAGCTTTAGAGTTTAAAACAGAGAAAAAATGAACAAAAAGTTTTAGAGTGCAGCAACGTAAGTTTGTGTGTCAAAACAGGAAAAAAAGGCTAAGAAAGGTCACATTGTAATTAAATGAAATTTCCTAGTATTGGTTTAATAGAGTAAATATTTTTGTTGGCACTGTTTTATTGGTTAATAAATCCTTAAAGAGCCTTGTAACCATAGGTCTTGTGACTTCTGAGCCATGCTGTGAACATCTGTAAGATGAACTTACCCTTTCTGCCTGTGTAAAAGATAAAAAAAAATAAACTGCACTTTCTAAAGCAACTCAGAAGTCCCATTTCTCTGCTTCATTCAGAAAAAGAAAAAGATCCCCTCAAAAAAATGTAACGTGGGAGCAATAAACCTGCACTTAAAAGATGTCATGTGAGAGCAATAAACTCACAGGGTAATTTACTGAAATGGATCTATTTTGCTAGCAAGACATTGTGCCTGTCTTTAGTACATTGACAGCAGTTTTCTGCCAAAGATCAGGTTGGAATTTAGTCAGGGACTTAATACTGATAATCTTAAGTACATTTCTCTTTACACAATGAGCAGATGATGGCTGACAAACTCATATGAATGCACAACAAAGCACAGCTTTCTACAATTAATTATTGTGCAAGAAGTCATGTGGGAATCTGTATTACAACTAGGTGGAATAGTTTTTCAGAATGAAGTTTTTCATGTCTTCAGTAGCATAGCTGACACATTCTTGATCACTGCTCTGCAACACAGTGGATGCAAAAGCAACATGGGATGTAGAATACCCAGGTTCGACAATCAATACTTCCCCTTTCAAAACAAAACAGAATTTAAAACGCCACTGTGAATTAAAAAATAATAACGACTCAAAGCTGTCAAGCTTAGCCTAAGCAGGAAAGATAGCCTCTTAATTTTTTTAAAGGACAGATTTTTTTTTAAATTTTCATATGGATTAGTATTTTTTTAAAAAGCTGAAAATATTTAACACAATGTACTGTTTATAACACTCATTAGACATTTTATTAAATCGAATCAAGGTTAAGTTTTACTCAAAAACTGTGTATCTCCCCATTTTTACCCACCTTGAAGACTTCACTCTAACCTTTTAAGACAGTCAATCATTTAATAACACAATCTGAAATAGCTGCTGAATAAAATATGCAAGATCTGAAAATCAGAACAGGAGATGTTACCTGTAAGTAGGAGAAGGAACTGCTCGAGCTCTGCAGTTCATTGAAACTTGTCCATCTGAAGATTCTTCTGGATAGATGGTATCAATAGGTTGCTCCTCAAAAACAGGTCCATAACCTTTGTTTCCTTCCTCTGAAAACAGAATAGAGTTTCAAAGTAATCCCTTTTTAACTAGCAGTCAAACTGAAGATGAATTTGCATCACATATTCAAAATGTGAAGGCAAAATAGTGAGTCACTCAAAGTTAAATTCTATGTGCTTCAGCAAAACTGGAGGAGTATGGGTAACAAAAGTGCTGTTTGTCCTTCACTGCCTCCTGAGAACCAATGTAAATCACACTTTGTTGCTTTAATACTACCTTGTTCTCTGATGAAATTATTTGTCACTGTTGAGGCCAAATGCGGAGATAATTAGGAACTGAAGATATGCCCCTTAGAGTGAAACCAACTTACTTCACAGAGAACAAAAAATTCTGATCAAAAAGACCCACATCCAAAACAACTACCCATAGTTATTCCTCATCTTATAGCCTAATCATGTCTAATGATTTTATGAATTTAGAAAGAATCTTTACTACATCAGACAAAAACCCCCTTCTGTTGGGTATTAAAGCTGAAAATTACATTGCTTCCAGATCACACCTGTCTTTCCTTTTAAGCTGAGGTATGTATTAGCTTCTACACTCCAAAATACAATTTTGAAAAGGTCCTACACTGAAAATAACTTCAGTTTGCAAAGTCAAGCACTTAAAGGTGAATAAATGTAAAACAGGTTCGAACACAAATTATATTTTTAAATCTTTATCTTTTGGATGCTGTTGTAAAGTTGGTAGGGTCTGCCCACCCCTGCTGCAGTCCCTTCTCCTTTATCTCCTCCAAGCATACAAGGTTGCTCTCTGAGGTCTAAGAAGCAAGACTAAGGGACAATAAATCCAGGATGTAACTGGGTTTTTTCCTGTGAAAATGTCAAATATGCATTCTAGGTACAGAATGGCTCTGTGAGGAGATGCTCCCCACAGATAAAATTTAGAGACAACCCAATTTTCTAATTCTCACAGGTGTCTGCTGAGACTGAAATAACGGTATGGACACTTATAAGCAAATTCATGGGAGAACAAAGCAGTACATGACTGCTAACAGGTTCACTTTCCATCCAAGTTCAGAGCCTTGCTCCAAATCCTAGAGATGCCAGAGACTTGTAAAATGACTGCAAGAATATTGTAATACAAGGGAAATAAACAAAACAAATGTAGTTTTAACTAATAAGGTCTTCAGAGATGGCTGAATAATTTAACTCAAAAGCAATGGTTAAGGATGGAAAAATTCTAACATTTTTCAGTAGTTTCTGTGCTGCCTATAGAAATTTGCTACATCTGTAATTTAAAAAATCTTCTCAGATCAGTAAATTTGCCATGTAAAAGATGAATGTTTTCAAATCAAATTATGACTTTGTACTCAGGCCCTTAAAAGTCCTGTGTTTGGTCATAAAACATTTTAGACTAAATTAGACATTTTTTAGGAAACCTATAAAAGAAGACAGAGTCTCTCGATATACCTAAGGAATGTGAATTATACCAGTGTAAAAATATCAAATATACATAAAACTTTCTGCAGATATCTTTTTTATTTTTTCTAAATTCCCTATTCATAGATGAACACTGGATTACAGCACTAGAAGAAGACTGTTTACAGATAAAAAGCAATTCCCTTTTGACTTCAAATCTGGGGTAAAAAGTCACCATTTCCCTTGAGGACAGGAACAGGTACAGAAGACATTGTTATGGTCTGAGATATAAGGTCAGGTTACTTAATTTTTAAAAACTAATTCATGCAATGAGAATTATTTCAAAGAAGCGAAGAAGAGCAGCCAGAAAGGCAGAGATTTTGAAAAATTATTTGCTTTCCTTCACATTTTAAAGCACAACACAATATAAAAATCTACATATTGCTAGACCAAAATAAGAACTAATTTCATACTGAAAAGGCAAGATTCATGTACTTGCTCAGAGACTGGAATGACTAAGCCAGAAACCTGATGGCATGTTCTGTGCAGTTCTTAAATATGAATACAGAATAACAGCCTCTAGCAGCAAATAGCCATATCATATGCAGCTGACTCTTCACCTTAGGACTCAAATGATGTTACAGAGCACTTAGGCATTTCACAGCATGAATTTTTAATGCTGCCAGAACTATTAATTATACTGAGTGAATGCCTGCTTCTCACACCCATCAAATGTGCTTTATAAAGGCATTTCTGCTGCAATCTATTATGAATCCAGTTTCAGGTGTCTTTCTGAGCAGAATAAGACGTGTACACTGAATTCAGATATGGCAAACAATAAACCTTTCATTCTCAGCCACAAGGTGAGCGTGGACCAGTGATATGAAAGAGCAAATGGGAGAAAAGAGAAGAGAAAGGGGCTGTGAAAAAATCTGCAAGAAATATTCACACTTTAAGTGAAGTACCATGACTGTGTGACAAAGTTTGGAGAGTGACGAAGGGAACAGTAAGAGTACAAGGAAAAGAAATAGCTCACTGAAGTTGTGCCTACATGAAAAAGAAAAGTAGAGAAAGACGAAGAAAATGGATGTATTAGGCAAACTGAGGATGCAATGAAGACCACATTCCTATGTCTAAGTCCTGCTTTAGAGAAGAGGCTGGACCATCTGACCTCTCAAACAGTGTCCTATGTTTTGGGTATATTTCTTGTGGTGTTTTTTTGTTTTTTTTTTGTAATTGGAGCAGAAGCTATCACCTGACTATTAGAGGCATTCTTCAGTGAATTCTGAAAAGAACACCCAGACCTTTCAATAGTGCTAAAAAGTATTAGAAGTCTGTGCAAAGGTCAAGAAAATATTTTCTCAACTGATGAGATTACAGATCCTATATAAGAATCTTTCCCTCTGGAAGGTGGCCCTGTCATCTGTTCTGTAATTGACATTTTCTAATGAGTCTTTCCTTCTCTTTCTGCTTCCTGTACACCTATCTATTTCCCTGGCACTTAACATTGCCAAAAGTGGCTGCTCGAGACAGTGGCTGGGTGTGAGTATTGATCTACCCCAAAGTGTTGTATCCAGTTACATATTTTAACATGAGAGAGGGACAAAGATCTGTTGACATGGTGCATGGCCAGATTAACCTTGAGTGCTAAAGGATGCTGAATGCAAGAGCCTTGGAGCCATTCATTATCAGTTTAACAAGTTTTTAGGCTCTGCATTAGCCTTGCAATACCAGAAGCCATTTGATAGTTAGAAGTAGATCTTGTACTGTTTTCAATATGTCAGAGAAATGAGGACCCACTCGTGTCTGAGAAGCTCATGCTCAGAAACAAGATAGTCTGGGAATGAGCCAAAGTATCTCTACCAGGCATCCAAAAACATAAACAGGGCACTTCCACATTTCTGAGCACTGTGATCACCAAACACTTTATGATTATTTATTTACTAATTTCAGACACTCAGCAGTAGCACAAATTGGTCTTCTAAGATCCAAGCAACAGGACAGACAAGGTAAACAGGTACTAAGTATATCCATCCCCCTTTTTTTTTTTTTAAGAAAATTATTCTCTCTTTAGAAAATGTGAATAATTCCATATGCTGTGATAAAAAGCTTTAAATAATGTAGATCCTAGACCTCAGTTCAGAAATACCTTTTTGAACCTACTGTTCTGGAAAATGCCCAAGCATTAATAATTTAAGGTTTGGAGGCTTGATTGTTTTCTTTACTTCTCTCAGTCATGTGGGAAAAGTTGTACTTGGCATTCACGGGAAGCTTATGTGCTGAAGCAATAACGTGCTCATGTTGAAAAAATTCTTAATGTGGCATCACCATGATGGAGAAGAGAGGGTACATCATAAGTGTAAGTCATCAAGACACTAAAGGGAAATCATTTTTCAAGAGCCAGTCAGCACTCAAGCAGAAAAGGTAACCACTCCAGCACTCCCACTTCATATTATATGAAAGACTAAGATTGTCTTTGGGAAGGTTGCCTCTATTTTTCTGGACCCAAGGGAGCAAGAGAATCTATTTCCTATGTGCCAGTGAGGACACTAAAGAGCCGGATAGTTCGTACTATGAAGAGCTGCATGTAAAAAGAAGAAGTTTTATGAGAAAGAAATAAACAGAGGGACATTTTTCACTATTGATTCCTTTCATAGCCAAATGTAATCTACCATTCATTAAGCATAGTAAAATCCAGAGTCTTTTCAGCTTTTGATTAGTCTTTTGGAAGAACAAAACAAGCAGTAGCTGAAAAAAAGTCTTAATTCTTTTGGTTATAGATTGGTACCCGATGTGAAGATACACTTTAGCTCACTGATTTATATGGGAAGTAGAAGATGACAAAAAAGTTTGAAATTTAGACTTAGCAACAGGACATGGAGCTAATGGGGAGTCAAAAGCAACTTGGAAGTGCGTTGGAGAAATGTCAGGGGGAAGTGGAGAAGAGTCAAATATTATCACTAATAGGCATGAAATAATTTTTTTGGCAGTGGACTGACAATTACTGACATGTTCCCTGAGGAGTGATTTGCTGTTCTCATTTGCCTTGCACTACTCAAAGTGCACTCTGAAAAGCAACCCTTGTAACAACTGTCTGTTCTATCAATAAGTGGAAGACCGAATTATTCATGGCTTTTTCACAGTTTATATCTGCAAGACTACATTTCAAGGACTAATTTACCTGGAAAATAAATACTGCTCCTGTCTCATTGCAGAAGATCATCTCTGCCTATGACTCTAATGCACTGTTTCATAAATTCTTTGCTTCCCTTCAGTTAAGTAAGTGCACATTCAACAAAATAGAACTGGCTAAAAAAAATCAAGGTGTTTACTCCAAAGAAAACTCTAAATTTCTAAAAATATATGTATTTCACTTTGTACTTCTAGATTTTCTTAGAACTTCCTACAGAGAGGAAAAAAAAAATTAAAACAAATAACACCCCTCAGCTTTTAGAGTCTCAGAATACCTGTCATCACTTCAGGTCCAATTATGAACATCTCAAGTCAGTGCAGCTTCAGGTTGCTAGGTCTCTGTTCCCTAAATACTTCCAGCTGTTAAAATCTGAAAGCTCTCAACACTCAGTCAAATACATGAGTTCTGAATACTTTGAGGGTTTTTGGTTGCTATCTTTGAACTTGGGGACACCCATAGAGGGAGACATCTCAAAACAATGTATCTGCAAGCTAACAGTTTCCAGGGTCCAGAGCAGTTAATATAACAGTAGCTCTGTTTAAGAAGCATGCATTGCAAAAATCTAGACTACAGAGTAACAGATAAGTTTGCCAAAGGCAATTTACAGAGCAGAGCCACCTAGAACTATGGATTCAGCACCACAGAAGGCAAGAGGAGACAAATATACTTCCAGACAAAGTGTGTTTTGCTAAAAGGTGCTGAAACAACTTCTTAAATACTCTGCTTTCAACATCTGCTTCCGGTTAACTTGTCTCTTCACTCTGGAACATAGTCTGTCTTGCTATTTAAATAACTCATGATCTTTACTCAAAAACCATCCCAAATTTACACATCCTCCATTACTGTTGACACTGCCAGCATTCCCCTTGGCAATAACGTGTGTGGAAGAACTAGAACTTTACCTGATCACTCTACTTGTGCTTCTTCTTTCCCTTCAGTATTTTTTACTTTTTAACCACACTGGGAACACTTCCAAGCAACCTGTTAAATTTCATCTTGGTTTCTGCAGACACGTATTTTCTGGATACAATGGTATTTTCATTGCCCAGAAATATATCCAAAAGGAGAATTTGCTAAGACTAACTGCCAGCAGCTCTCACACCCATTTGAAATGAGAAACCCTCCAGCAAGATTCAAGTGCTGGGCCTGAGCAAAGACTGAAACACCAGATTTACATAACCTAGATAGGCACCATAAACTCTAGATGATAGAAGAAGATTTTCTCTCCACTCAAAAGGTTATTTAATGATTTATGTGAAGTAGAGCAGGTCCAGGAGCAGACAGCATGTGCACTACTCAGCCTTGCAGTAATAAACATCCTCTGATTATATAAAACTAGGAATCTTCCACATTGGAGGGTGGTGCCATGCCTTTAGAGATGGTCACAGGTCTTAACTTTGGCTTTTGATGGAAAATGCAAGCAAGTATTTATTCCATACAAGAAGATAAGTTAGGATATTTCTTTGAACAGTAACAGCACTATTAGAGCCTGCCCTGGTTTCACAATCCTTCACAGCAATGGCTCCTATCTTGTTGTGGGACTCTAAGGCTGCCAGAACAGTCCAGTGAGAGATCAAACAAGTCTTGCTATGACAGTGTCAGTGTGTACTCACGCTGCACTCAGTGCCATGATAGCCCACTTTGCTCTTCCTATGTCACTTAGTTGTCACCTTCACAGCACACAACCTTCCAAAGCCATTCTCAGGCACTTGCCAGCAGCTACATTTTGGTGACAAGGATTTTTTTTTTTTTTGCTAATGGGCACAATAGTGATGTGCAGAATACAAAATAACATTAATCATTTGATCTTGCCTGTCAAGAAATTACCTGAACATTTGTTCTCCCTGATTTACTCAACCCTTTTATCTACCCCTGTCCAGCACTTGTTTGGCTACTGCAGCTGATTTTTTTGTTTGATGTCAACAGGTCTGGAGAAAAATCATGTGTGTAACATTACTGATAGCACTTCACAGTCTTTTTTTTTTTATCATATATATTCTTTCAGGAAAAGCCCAGTATTGAATGAAAGTGGTGAACTGAAAGTTTTAATTTTGGTGCTATCAGCAAGCCTCATATCTGAACAAAGCTCTTGAAACACACAGCAAATATATTGTGAAGGTATTGATTTTTATTAGGCATCAGTAAATCCTCCATCAAACTCAGATACAGAGTAAAGAACAGCATTCAAAACCATAGAATAAATTAACGTTCCTGATACATCAGAAATTATTCTGCAAGCTCTGGACTAATTTCTTAAGGGCTATGAGCCTCAATCACATTATAAATCAGATTTTTTGACTCAATAGTAAGGAATATGGTCTTATGGTAGTGAAATTGAGGCAATGCCTGAAACTATATGCCAGATCAAGAAGTCTGTGGCCCTCAAAGTAGGGAAGGCTCTAAAGCCTATCTTGAAATGAACAAAAACATTAGTACACAATCTTGCACTTTTCAAATATCGGTTGATATTTTGTGCATGCTCTGTTTATGCTAACAGTAAAATTCATCCCAGCAACCAAAACCCAGCATTCATTTAAATTGGTAGGGAAATCTGAAACAAGCTTTGCAAATCTCGAAGCTGTTTGGAACAGTTGCAATCTTGCCTTTTCACAGACCTCCCTCTATCTCTTAAAACGGAATGAAAATTTCAAT